>NC_067482.1:107601854-108324038 GCF_947179515.1 Apodemus sylvaticus
TTCTCGGCAATAATTACTCTCTCTCTTCCTCATGGTATTCAACATGACAGGCACTTGCCAAAGTCACAGCTAATATATTTGCACTCTAACAGGCCCCAATGCTGGGTCTCCTTGAGTACTTTGGCTAAGATATGAGTGATGTCTATGCTTTTTTTTTTCCTTGAGAAAAATCTCTAATGCAGAAGACAACTGTTTTATTTTGGATATTAAGCAGGTATGTGGTGTGGCATGAGTGCTTGAGAAAAGAAAATGATGCATTAGCTGTGAACTCCCCATTGTATGTCTTGTGTATTAGTAGTTGATGATATTGAAACAGAGGAAAACTTTTATGGGCTGATTTACTTACACAGTGATAATTCAGACTTGATCCAGAAGCACAGATAGGGAGGGGGTTTCCATAGACATGAACTTCCAGGCAAATGTCTTGAAAGTACACAGTATGGGATGATTCTTTCATTTCAGATGATGTGCAATCGGGAAGTAGTTTTCCTACTTCCCACACTTTCCTCCAGTTTTTTAAACCAAAGAAGGCATCTTAGAGTAATTTAGCTTAAAAAAATGTTCTTCAGGTCACTTCTTTTTGATATGTAGTTGATTTCCCCTATAGCAAGATTTACTTTTTGGAAGTCAGTTTGAACTTCTATATTAAGTATTTTTGTTTAGTTAATAATTATTGGATTCTTTTGAGATTCCTAACACAGTTTGTTAGTGTATAGCTTTGGAAAACAGTGTATGTCATAGTCCTGCACAGTGACATGATCATTTTTCTTACAATCTTTGAATGGTATGGTCATAAAATAATCCTTGTGCTAGAAAATACAAGAGGAAGAAGAAATACATGCGTAGAGGCTATGCTTTGGGTTTCAGTGTCTCTTCTTCATATTCATGTATTTGTAGGGGGGTGGTCCTACTCAGAAGTTTAATCAGATTAAAGATCCCTGTTTATTTTTAATTTTTTATTTTTTTTAAGATCCCTGTTTATAAACTCTTTAGAGGGGTGAAGAAATAAGCAACAACTCGATTTCAGATACTTATTTTTTCAACATACAGCTATCTCTTAGAACAGTTTCTTACTTTTTAAAAAAAGTACTTATGTTTTGCTGTATCAGAAAGAAGAGAAAAAATCTTAGAAACATATTAAGCATATGATGAAATTGAAGGGGTTCTGAAGAATCCTTTAGAATCTGTTTTCTTTGTGCAGGTACCAGATGTTGATGTTGGCAGCACTTATGAGGGTCACAGGACATTTAAAATCACTAGGCTGGGGTGAATAAAATTCCAGGTCTGTTGCACTGAAAATTATTTAAAACTTGTGTTTGTTTACTCAGTGGTAAGTAGTACAAAAAGCATTTTTTTCTATATGAGTGTGTTTTAAACAGGTACATTTGACATACATACATGATCAATGAAAATGTTTAAAACACATTTGTGTCCCAGGGGCTCCTATCACTGCAGGCCGCTGGTTCCGTTGAAGTCCATTTTCACATGTGCAGAGCTGATCACGCTGCACTTGACCTTCCTTGTAAGTTATTTGTTTCATGTACTAGAGGGCTAAGGCTACATAGCTGTGCAAGAAGGGGGAAAAGGCGTACGTGCTACACTTAGGTAGTATTTCCTTAGTGTTCTCTGACAGTAATTTTGAGAAGAAAAGAGGACTTTTTATGCCCACCCCCACTTTTGGGACTGAGCTAAGTTTCTCATTGATAAAATAATTAAGAGTTTATAGTTTCAATGCTAAAATAGAAAGTAAAAAACTGGTTTTGAGGAACAAAACCAATTCCAACAGGGGGTACCTCTCTGTACTCACTGTAGATTCTTATTTATTCTTGTTTTATGGGTGTCACACTTGAGTAGTTAGGTTGCCTCCTTTCTTAGTTTTCCAAAGGAGTTTAATACATAGATCCTCCAGTTTGCCTTGTTTCTTTAGTTAGGAGTTTGAACCAATGCTGTAAGTGCAACGAAATCCATTTCTTCTAGTCTGTGTTATCTATCTTATTACCGTCCATTACGATAGTATTCCAGCTTTCTGTGGGAAGGGAAGTATTTTGAATAGTCTGTCAGAGGAAATGGCTAGGAGGAAAAGCAGATCTCAGCAGCTCTCATTTCTGGGATTACGGCTGACTTCTTCCTTTTTAGCACACCTTTCAGGTTGTGTATAATTATACAGAGTGGAAATAAGAAAAATAGTATGTGTGATGAAGTTAATTTTTATACACCAAAGAAGATGTTGCTTGTTCTGTTTGTAGATCCTGGTGCCTTGGTTTCATTCAATGACAAAGAGAGGTGTGGTGTTATTTGTGCTCTCATGTCGCTAAACCTCAGGAACATGCCAGGACATTTAGATTGAATTGTTATGTGAACATCACTGAATAGTCTTCACAGTCCTAGATGGTGTGGCCTGTTCCTTAAGGTTATGTGATACATTATCTTGCTCCTAAGTCACAAGACTATACAGCGTATTTCTGTTCTGCATATTGTAGTCAACCGGAACTGATATTTTTATATTTAAAAACATCTGAACACAGAAAAGATACAAAAAGAACACAGTAGAAATGCTGAAAATCAAGCATACATAGGGTGCACTTCTATGAGTGGAGTTTACAAACCTAAAGCCGTGGGTGAGTTGGTGAGTGAATGGTGTGTGACTTTGAGGACCTGGGGCATTATAACAAACTACTGTAGACTTTGTAAGCCCTCTGCACTTAGTTCGGTTTTTTAATTAGTTGTATTCTTTATTTACATTTCAAATGTTGTCCCCATTCCTGGTTCTGCTTTCCCCCAAAACTCCCTAATCCTTCCTCCCTCCCCCTGCTTACCAAGCCACACACTTCATCTTCCCTGTCCTATCATTCCCCTATACTAGGGCATCTCGCCTTCTCAGGACCAAGGGCTCTTCTCCCTTTGGTGTCCAACAAGCCATCCTCAGCTACATATGCATCTGTAGCCCTGGGCCCCTCCATGTGTACTCTTTGGTTGGTGGTTTAGTTCCTGGGAGCTCTGGGAGTACTGGGTAGTTCTTTAGTAATTAATCAAGTTACTGAATCTTTGCATTTTATAAAACTTATTTTTAAATGTTTGAATCTTATACTTAGATTAATATATGGATACATTGTACAAGATTATTTGACTGTTGTCAAGACATTTTTCATTTAAAACCTTTTTCTGATTAAAAACTAATATAAGAGCTGAAGTCTAAACAATGTCAGGATCATATCTTGTCATCCTGGAAAGTCGTCCGTGGGTGTGACAAGATGGAGATGCCCATTTGCGTAGCACCGTCTCTCAAGCCCTTCTGAGGACTGCCTCCTCCTCAGGCACAAATGTGTCTGTAGTAGTTTTTCTGGTTTCTCTCTTCTTCTTCTTTTTAATCATAGATTTATTTGTAAGCAGATAATTTACCATCAATATTTTGCTCCAACAATAAGGCCTTTGTTTTCTTGTCCTTCAGTTTCTTTTTTTTTTTCTTTTTCAACTATGTGTACATTAGATCATCTTATAAACATTGCTTCATGTCAATCTGTGGGACCACCGTGTTCTCATGGTCCATTGTCAAATGAAGCATTGTCTGAACAAGCTAGCTGTCACACACAGCCATTTGATGTTTAGATTGGTAGTGTATATAGCCACAGATCCTATATCCATAGGGTTTCTGATCACCAAGGACAGAATGTTTTAAACTGATGTATTTTAACTTACCATTGCTGTGATAATTACGACATAGGTCTTTTATATATTATATACATACCTATGTATGTATAAATTTATTATATTTACTTGTATTTATATTGCTAATCAGTATACTTATGTAAAGGAAACAGACTTACATGGTAGGCAGCATTGAGGGGGAATTTTAGAATGCCTTTGTCACGTCTGTAGTTTAGTGGAGTGTGTAAAATAAACAATGCCTACTGTGTGATGAACGCCAAAGAGCTAATCAATTATGGATATTACTCCTGGTTAGAACTCATGTAAGCTGTCCTGTATTATAGTTACTTGGAAATATGTATAGAAGCCTAATGTTTTGAGTGGGTAAATTTGTTTTGTAACCTGTGAAATGTGTTCCTGGGGATAGTGCATCTAACCTCTGAACTTTCCACTCATTGTCTATGCAGTGAGGATTCCAATAATGCTTTTCTTTTGGATGATATGAGGATATAGGAATACCTTTTGTAAATTTATATGCAGTTTGCTAATTTACTAATGTATTCTTGCCAAATGACCTAAATTAGAAGGAGGGTGATTTGGATCAAGTCCCTGAGCTCACTGTCTAGAGTCAGATTACATTTGTCCATTCTACTTGGAAGAGGTGTGTGTGTGGGGGGGGGGCATCAAAGATGTATGATTTTAATCTTATTTTTGTTAGAGGCTATGACTACTCTAACCCCCATAGCTTCAATTAAAAAACTTGAAAATAGTTCATTTTCTATTCTAATTACTTGGCAGAAATTTAGAATAGCAAGAAACTAGTAACAACCAAATCTTTCCTTTGCACTTACAGATCAACAGAAGAGATTCTTGGGTCCTAGAGACCAAAGAAAGAATCAGCAGGAATGCCCAGGGTGAATGATGGATTGCAGAGCCTGGCTGGTAATTACTTTCACTGAGCTAAAACATTAACTTGATACATGGGAGCAAGGCCAGATGAAAATCGGGAGGTGGACCTCTTCCTCCCCTTGGAATGCCCATACTTGCCTTGTGGAGGTAGTTGTTTCTTTGGTGGGAGAGTCCAGCTCAGCTTCCTTTCCCGAGGCTCAGCATGGATTTTCGTCTACCACCCCGGTAGACAAGGAGTGGTACCCTTGTTTTGGCCATTGTAATGATAGGTGTTTAAGTCATCCTGCTTTCTGAGATGGCAAGAACTCACAGTTTCTCAAGACTTTTCAGTAGGATACCCGATAACAGAGAATTTCTCCTCTTGGGGTTCAGCTTTTTTGTATTTTTTTTTCATAATGTGGGCTCTGGAACCCACATGGTTGATAAGCATTTTAGCATTAACTTAGCTTTTGGAATTTTGTAACATGGCTACTGAACAGATTCCTTACACTGAGCTAGAGAATACTGTTCTCTTCAGAAGAGCCAGGGGATATTTTTAATGACATATAATAGTTATTAATACTTCACTACTTTGCTATCTAGGAAAGATTGTGATGTGCTTATGACACCATGTATGTTTTCATTCATGCATGGTTTCAGATGGCCATAGAATGTAAAGTATGTGAGAACTCATTCAGTGCCACTGTGCTCTCTGTGACTACCGTCTCAGCATACAGTACACTTGAACTTGAATTTTCTGAGTTTAAGTTGATTATTACCTCATGGGAATAATAGTTATTGTTTTGAGAGACTTAGAGTAGATTAGATCTTAAAATCTATACTAAAGATAGAAATGGCACTAGATGATGAACTCTCCCGTATTGTTTCTTTTATTTTAATCATGCTCCATTTCTCCAACCACGATGTTTTGTGCTGGTCAGGAAGTTCTCTGTTGTGTGCCATATTGTTGAAAGTCTAACTTTCTGATATCAGAGTCCATGGTTTCTTGCCATCCGCCGAACAGGCTGACCTGAACATCTATTGCCATGCTAGCCACAATGGGTACTTACTAATCTAGCCGGCAATTGTGGGCATGCACTACAGTCAGTGAAAAGGATGCTTATCAGTCATGTTGTTTTTGACATCCATGGAGAGCCAGAAAGGCAGATAATGGATATTGAATTTACAGATGCTCTATTTCTAATGTCAGATTGTGTTTTGTGTATTTATGAGTTAGTTATATTTCTGACATATAAACATTTCTCACATGTGATTTTACAGATATATTCTCTTGCAACAGACATTCTGTGGAAGCATGATTTTGTTGTTGAAACATCTACCATTCTTTGCTTTCTTAGACGTCTGAATTGAAGGTGTACTATTTTGAGTATCTATAAATACTCAGTCTAGCTAGCATAAGCGTTTAAGTTGAAAGGCTTCAATTATAAAAAAGATTCCTTTAAAGAGCTGATTTTTGTGGAATTTTTAAGTAACATGAGAATATTATTGATAAAAGGAACTTTTATTAAACACTGTTAGTTTCTGTGGGATGTACTTGTTGACTCATTGACAGCATGGAATACTGGTTTGGTAGTTTATCTATTTTCTTTACTTACGTGCTTTGAGAGTTGGTGTATTGTTTTTTCAAACCTTCATTGTCACAAACTTGGAGCACAGGGCTGGAGATGGTTCAGTGGTTAAAGACACTGTTCCTCTGGAAGAGGAGTAATCTGGGGTTTGATTTCCAGCACCCAGGGTGGCTCACAACTGTCTGTAACAGGCACTCGTGGTGCACATATATCTATGTAAGCAAAGCACCCATTCACATAAAATAAAATAAATGCAATTTTTGAGTGAGGGTGCTATCTTTTTTGAAAGATTCCTAATCTTGAAGTGACCTGTTCTATTTTTTTTTACCACAACATTTTCCTCAACCCCATTTCCTATATTACAGAAGGACCAAGTCATGGCATAAGGAAAATTGGAAAGTTTTTGTTTTTATACTAGCATTTTCTGTAGTTAGACTTGTAAATCATGTCTTTACTGGCTTCTATAAATCTCAGGCCCTTGGGAATGAAACCCATGACGTGTCTTACTTCAAAAGGTGAGAAAACAAGGAACTCAAATGTTCTCTGCAGCAGAGCTGTGTTCATGCCCCTCCTTAGCATCATCACCTGGGGAAGTGAGGAACAGCATTCCCATCCACCTCTTACTGGGAGTGGCTTGCATGGCTTGGAGGAAGCTTTGGGACTGAGCAGAGGTTTATAACTACTGCTGTCTGGCCTTCCTTGACCATTGTTTCCCCTTCCAGGATTCCTGTAACTGTCAGCTGATGGTTCATACTCCCAAATGTTTCTAATACTGCAATGATGTCAGAAGTATTTTTTTTAAAGGCTAGGATTAGCAGTTACAGTTTTTCTTCAAACATCTTTGGAGTGGAGAAACTTCTGTCAAACGTGGAGCCCTCTTTTCCTCTTTTCTATCTTCCTGCAGTTTTCCCACTTCTTTTGCTAACTTATTCCACCTACATTGCTTTGGAATCCCCACCCTACAAAAATTAGTCAACATTGATTATATCAATTATACTCTGTCTCCACTTTGGCACCACTCTTTCTGTGGATCTTTATTGAGCATTGCATCTTCCTTAAGTTAGTTAAAGGCCTCAGGGAGGTTGAAAATTGGTCTAGACAGTGGATGAATCCTGTGAAGGGTGATTCAAGTCTTGGGGTTTTCCTGAGATAGGTCCTGATTTAGACCTGGTAATATTTGAATGCCTGAGGTAAAGGCATTAAGTGTCAGAACAGATGCTTCAATGGAAAGAACAAGCTACAGGGCACAGGAAGAGAAGATGATTGTGTTCTGTAGGGGGTATGTGCTATATAGTTCAGCTTAAAATTAAGAAAGACTTCATACATTTACATTCATACTTGTTTCCATGCTTAGGGTAGATGCTGTCTGTATGACATAGGAGGGTGTCTGATAGGCTCAGAAGCTTTTTACTCTCTGGCTTTTAAGGTAATAGGATTTCATCATTGTCTTAGTCACTTTTATATTCGTGTGTTAAAATACCATGACCCAGGTAACTTGCAACATTTTTTTGAGGTTCATAGTTTTAGAGGGTTAGAGTCCATGACCAGTGTGGTAGTGCGTATGGCATCAGGAGGCAAGCATGGTGCCTGGGGAACACTCTTCCATTCTTGGTCAGAGTGCAAACTTGTACAGCTACTTTGGAAGTCAATATGGATGTTTCTCAGAAAATTTGGAATTGATTTACTTTAAGACACAGCTATACCACTCCTGGGCATATACCCAAAGACACTCCATCTTACCACAAAGACACTTGCTCAACTATGTTTATAGCTGCTTTATTCATAATAGTCAGACTCTGGAAACAACCTAGATTTTCCTCAACCAAAGAATGGATAAAGGAAATATACACTTAAACAATGGAGTATTACTCAGATGTTAAAAAATGACAATGTGAAATTTTCAGACAAATAGATTAGACTACAAACCAACCAACCAACCAACCAACCAACCAAAAATACCATGATCCTTAGCAAGGCAACACAGACCCAGAAAGGCAAGCATGATATATACTCACTTGTAAGTGGATATTAGTTGTTAAGGATAATCATACTGCAAGTCAAAAACCCAGAGAGGGTAAGTAACAAGGAGAGAGGACTGTGGTGGGCGTGGGTACATGGATCTTCTGGAAAGGGAAAACAGAATTTGTAGGTGGACCAGGGGCAGGTAGGAATAGGAACAGGATTGACACTATTTTTCAAGGAAAGGAAAAGTTGCCTAATCAAGAAAGGACAGTTCATTTATCGAATACATACATACATACATACATACATACATACATACATACGTACATACGTACATATATACATACATCATGCAAAATTCATTGACTGATCTAAATCCCTATATTCTTCCCTCAACCCTAATTCCCCATAGCAAAGACTTACTACAGAGAGGAGTGGGCCATACTGGAAAGTGTAAAATTAATGATAACATAGACTATTGTTCTGATTGCTTTTGTTGGCTGAGAAATTCAGCTTTTTAAAAGCTGGGTTGAGTCTTACAGTAGGAAAATAGTTCCCTGTCCTCTGATCTTTCTGTTATGTAATGGTAAAGTGTTTTCTTAGCCACCGCTGGATAATGATGCAACTGTCTCTTTTACTTCCACAGAACAACCCCTTCACAGTTTTCAAATAGATACTTAAAAATAATCAAGGCAAATACTTGTACCTAATGTGAAAACACTGATGCCTATGCCTGCCCTGTCTTTCCTGGGGGCATGTTGTAGACTAGGAGCATGAAAGCCCTAGCTCTCAACAAAGAGAGAGATGCCTCGTGATTTTAGTCATGGAGATGAACAGCCTTGAGAGTAGGCACTGGACCAAGTTTTCTCCAGTGCTTCCTGAGAGGAACTATGCTAGGAGAGGGTAGTGATTACTTCCTATCTGAAATTTAGAAAATTAACTGCTTGCAATAAGGCTGTGGAGCTCAAAAAGGCAATGAGACAGCCCTACCTTCTGAGGGAGACTCTTACCACAGTAAGAGGCCGAAGCTGTGATGGATACCCAACACTGGGCATCACCTCTGACCTACTGTTTTATTATCTTACGTTCCCTTCCTGGAATTCGCATCCTCGATGCAGAAGCTACAGAGCTACCATCAGCTTATGCTGGGTCTGCCTGCCATTGTGAATTCTGACTCAAAACGGAACATATATATTCCTCCTTCTCTTCTGTCTTTAGGTTGCTGGCCAGAGCTAAATATGCTTTCTCTAGTCCTTTAGGTCTCCTTTTCTTTAAAGCTTTTGTGTCTGCCCTGTAGCTGTTATCTGCCAGGTGGCTGACCTCCATGTTGGCTTAACTCAAACCCTTCCCTGTTCAATTCTGTGACCGCTGCTGAGGTTTACAGCTTACCTGCTTTCAAGTTTCTCTTTTCAATTTTAGTAAAATTGTCTTTGAACATCTAACAACAAGAAGTCACACCATGCATTCCATTTCTATAGAATTTATTTATTTATTTATTTATTTATTTATTTATTTATTTATTGTTGCAATACTTGGTTGGCAAGCTCTCCTTTCTGGTGAGATGGCAAAGTAGACAGAGTTTTCCCCACATGGAAGCCCACTGATGGTGAAGTTGCCTTATTAACTGCCTTGATTTTACTTCTTGTGTCACCTTCATGGAAGATGTGTTAGAGTAAACCGTTATTATGTCTCCTGCTGCTTACAAACTGAGTCTCTTTTTCTCAGTCATCTTACTTCTGCTTTGGGTTGTTATGATGACAGAGGAAGCATGTTTTGAGAAACATGAAAAGCCATTGTCATTCTGAGAGCAGTTAGTTAGTTTTCATTGTGTTCCTTTAGCCTGCCGTGTTTGCTTTAGTGTCTGAGTTTGGTGACAGTTCTGTTATTATATTAAAGATGTTTCCTGCCATACATTTTCCATTTCAGTTACGAAAACTCACTTTATTTCCTAAGATGAATTATAATTAGGATTGTTTGGTACTGAGACTCTTTTCCTCACTTAATACCCCTAATGAGATACAAATGTTCTAAATGTCCTTATGAGCGGATTATATTTAGAGAGGAATCCACTTATTTTAGTTAACTAATCCCTTTGCTCCTGTATCACACATCCTTATTAGGCCCTCACGTTCCTGCTCCTTATGGAATTCTTGTGAGATCAGACCTCTGCAAGCAGTATGATTAACTTTCAGGGTCAGAGGTATTGAAAATGTCAGTGGAATTTGTTGATGCTCCATACCTTGTTGTAACAGCACTCTTCTTAGACACATTAATGATAAATACAAGACTTTTTCTAGTCTTACAAAGCAAATTTTTTTAGTGATCTTCTTGTATTTATGTCAGTTTTCCATAGAATAAAATAATGGACTTATTTTGAATTTTTTTCACTCTGTTCTCCTGCCACCCTTAGTATCTTGGAATGGTTTTTCTAACTCAATGGGTCATTGTTTGTTGTACTTGATGTCCCAGGAGAGCAAACTGTGTGTGGTGTTGAACATCACTAAGTGATATCTGTGCAACATCTAGGGATCAGTACTGGGTACCCTTCCTGATGACTGTGTTTATTTTGTACAGAAAGCAGAGAGAAATAGCATTTTGAACAGCTTGATTTGTAAAGTTGCTTTTTGAGTTCAAATCCTGGCTTTATTGCTTACTGTTGACCTATCTGTAGATGAATTATTGGACTTCCTTATTCTCTGGCATTCTGCTATACATACAGGTGATTATAATGCTACTTGCCTTGTGGGTGGCTACGAGGATTCTGTGAGCACATTAGAGAATAGTACCAGTTGCAGTCGCTGTGTATATTTGTATGATAGTGTCTGGTTGAATTTCTACAAGTATTGTCTAATATTATTCTCTCTTGGTCCATTCAACCAATGAAAAAATATTACTGACTTTGTAAAAGGAATGTCATAAAAATATAATAGTACCCATAATTTTGTTACTGGTATCAGAGTTGGAATTGTAGGACAAATTTCTTCTCATCTATTAATCTAGATGGAATTGCGTCTTCAGGAACCTCCCCACTTCTTTGATTATTATAAGATGTAGGAAGGTACTCAAGTTCTATTTCTTAAATCTGTGGTGATTCAGTTCATTCATTTTAAAATTACTTTAAGTATAATTGTTTCTTCTTTTACATGACTTTGGCTTTTACTTGCCATGGTTAATTAACACCAGTTCCCTATCAGTAGAGTCTAATTATATCAGAAGTCATGTTAATGAGTTATGATTCACTGTATTAGTGGTGTTAGTTCTTTCTTTTGGTTTATGAGCAGACAGGCATGTAGTTATGTTGTCCCCTTGTCTTTGATAAACTCATGTGACAGGTCAAAAGAAGTGATAATAGAAAAGAAATCTGTCAAGAAAGCTCAAAGTGAAGCAAAGAAAAAGTATTCACACTGAAAATAAGATTTGAACTAATTATAAACAGGATTCCTGGAACAGGGTAACTGACCAAGGGCACATCAAGGCTCTCACTGGTGTCAGAACTGTGTGGAGTTGGGAAAGCAAAGAATTCATCAAGCCACAGAAGAGCTACCTAGTGAGCACTATGCACTGTTCAATATAGTGTTCTTGTTTGTAAATTAAACAACACACCTTGAAAGTACCCCTATGTGATAGAGAAAATAACGTCTATTCTCCTGCCTGTTATTGGCAATATTTTTCTCACCCCTGTAGTTTAGTCTTTTTCCGGATGTGATACAAATGTAAATCATACAGTGTGTATTTGTAAGTGTGGTGGTTTCATTTGAGATTCATGTCTGTTGTTGCATGTAAGAACCTTTGGGGTTTAAGCCAAACTGTAAGACTTGCCTGAAGATAGAGTAGGGAGGGCTCTTATTGTAACCTGGCTAGGCTCTGGTCGGGAGTACACATTCAACATGCAGCGTGAGTCCTGGCTTCAAGAATCCTGTGGGAGCTGAAACATGTCTCAGCTGAGGCCCTTAGGAGCTGCCACAGGTGGTGGGGGGGACTGGCCTAGTGTGGTGAGGAGAGAGGATTATCCAGAGGTGAAGCCCAGCAGGCTATGGAGCATGTGAGGAAGTTACTTTCTCCCATTCTTCTCTGCTCTTTGCCTAAATTACTTTTCTGGCATTACTTTTCTGATTTTGCTTCATTAAATGGCTCCTTTTCTTTCCATTCCACCTTGTCACCACAGTAATGTGTTTCCAGTACTGGTACCGCACTTTGGATCACTCCTGTTGTTAAATCAGGTGTCATGTTTATAGGGACCAATCTTTGCTGCCTTCTGGCGATGGCAATGCCATTGTGCTCCTGAATTCACACTGTTGTACATGTGGGGAAGGGGCTTGTGCGGCCTCGTGATGAGCTGTTGGCAGTTAATGGTTGCTAGAAGAGGAAGAATCATTCTTCTCATAATTATAGCCATTGCCAAATTGCCCATGCTTCAATAAATAACCACTAACTCATGCCCCTGCAAGCAACCTTAATTAAATTGAGTTGGTTACAGAAAAAAAAAGACAAAGAAAAAAAGAGAGGAAAGGAAAGAAAAGGAAGAAGGATATGAAAATGGGAGAAGTGAGAATGAGGGGGCTCAGTGTTGGGAGATGATAATGGGGTTAAAATGACTAAAATTCAATATAACGCATGTATAAAGTTGTTAAAGAATAATGAAAAGGGACCTATCTCAGTTTATCTGAAGTTTTCCATTGCTTCCCACAGGGAACAACAGCATAAATGTCACTGAGATGTTGGTGAATTGGGGGCCCCTTAGAGCTGCAAGTCAAGGGTTCGGTAGTCCCAAACCAGTTATAGGCTCTTTTGTAAAGATCTTGGTAAATCTTCTACCAATTGGGATTCTATGGATTTTTTTTAACATTTATTTTTAGTACTGGGGAATCAAACCCAGAGTTCATTATATAGTCATGCATTTTCCAAGTGTCCATCAACTGAAACATACTCCCTGTTCCTGGGACCATATTTTTAAAGGTACAGTACACAAACTAGATTGAACTCTGTGGCAAAGACATAATGGTGAAGTAATGAAGCATTGGTAATTCTTGGGCCATGATCAACTAACTCATCCTTTGTGTAATCCTCATCAGCAGACTCCTGAAGCTGCATCAAGCTAAGTAGGAGATTCTAGCTTGATTAATAGTTGTCTGTCTGTGGCATAGGGGTTGAAGTACTGTAAAAGGGGGTATTCAGAATAGCTGTACTTCCCACAAAAACATTTACCAAAAGGTAGTTTGTTCATATAAATACTCATGCTGGAAAGATACTATCATTAATTACAAAATAGTAACTAGAGTTATAGCTGAAGTACATTTTATACTTAGGGATAGGTTCATCAGAGAAAAGACGGTTTCTTGTCTGTTATAGGCAGGAAACTGAGGCAAGGGCAATTTAGCCTGAGGTCTGATCGCTGGTGGTAGGGGAACAGAGACTCACACTCAGGCAGTCTGCTTGAGACTCTGTATTCTGCTGTGTATATGTGTGGCCTTCGGAGTTCTAGCATATTAGTGAGTGCCTGAAGGACGCTCAGGAAACTCATTGTGTGCCCTTCATTTTAAGAGCAAGGTCTTCAGGAGACTTTAAGATGATCATGGTGAGTTGGAGTAAACTCGATTATCCTGCCAGAGGCCCTGGTCGCTGAAGGAGGTGTTAGGTTGGCTTGTTGCTGGTCTCATGTCAGGGGACAGAGAGATGCCGCTCATCTAGGAAGACTCACGAAATTGGCGTTCCTTTCTATTCTATGCCTTGGCCCTGGCCCTCTCTTGCCTGGGAATACGTTAATTTGTTCTCTTCCTGTGCTCTCTGCCACTTATTTTTCCCAGGGAGCCTGGAATCCCCATTATCTTTTCTAGGCTGCCCTCTCTATTTGCTTGACCCATCCACCAGGTCTCTGTATGTAAAGTACTGTTCTAGCTGCTGCCAGATACCCATGCTCCTGGCTTGCTTTCTATTGTGTTAAACATCGCTTGTGGGCACTTGTGGGGGAAGGCCTTCCTTGGCTTACACATTCCAGATCACTGTCCATCACTGACGATGTCAGAGCAGGAGCTCCAGCAGGAACAGAGATGGGAACCTCAGCAGAACGACACTTGCTGCTTGCTCCCAGGCCCATGTTCAGTTACCTTTCTCATACCTCCCAGGACCACCTGCCTACAGATGGCACTGCCTGCTGTGGTCTGGGCCTTCCATGTAGCTCAGCCCCCAAGAAGCTGTCACATAGACATGCCTACAAACCAAACTGATAGGAGTCATTCAGTTCATTCTTCCCCAGTGACTAGTGTGTGTCAAGCTGACAAAAGCTAACCCTCATGCCAGGTATGAAGGAGAATACCAGTGCAATATATTCACTAGTCGCTGACTTTTTCCTCCATATTTTCTACAATTAAGAATGTCCTTCTCAATTTCAACTCAAAATACCTGAAAAGAGTCCTTGTTTAGTTAAGAGAGAGTAAATTTCCCCAGGTAAGTTCCCATATGTTTTCTGTAAAAACCAGCACACACTTTCTTTGTATTTCACCTCCGTCGATGAGAGTCTTAGAACAGTAATCAGCCAGGATAAGCCACTCAGCTCCTGTTGCCTTGCATTTTGTTGGGCAATTTTAGCTCTTTTTTTTTTTTTGGTGCTATTCAGAAGAGTCTGCTTCTTGTCACAACACTGGCATCCCAGGTTCTGTGATCCTTTTCTTTGCAGGTCCTGGAGCAGTTGAACTGTAGGTCTGCTCACCTAAGTAGGTACAATGGTACAAGATGCTCGGGAGGGGGGTGTGTGGTTCCATTCCGGTTCCGGTTCTGGTTCCGGGAAGGCCTGGTAGTGTGTGCACATGGCCACTGCTTTTGTAAGGTTGGCATGTGTGTGTTTATATCCCCCAGGCCTCTGTTCTTCCCTTCCCTTCTAGAGCCTTTCCCTCCTTTTGTTGGCCCTTTACTCCATACTTGGGGCTTTGTGCATGCTAAGTGTGCACACAACTGTCTATGTGTAGCAATAGCCCTGCATGCTTTCTCTTACAGCTTTTTATGGTTTATCCAAGGAGTGGCTAAAGGACCTGGTAAATGTATGCTCCTCCTTCCCTCTGCCTCTTCCTTCTCTTCCCTCCTGCTCCCCTCTCTTCCTTCTTTCCTCCTCCTTCCCTCTTCCTTTGCATCCATTTAGTTCCATCTCTGGCTCAAGAATGTGTTCTTGAATAGCTCCTTCAAGAAGTAAACAGTGCGAACCTTAGTGCATCTTAGTTCATGACCCATTTATGTGTTTGTGGCCCAAATCCTTCCATGTGTGATATTACCTTCTTAGAATAATTGAGGCCTTCGTGAAATACAGAATAGCTGTGTGCCCTGTCAGATAGGATGTGAAGGCCCTGTGGAATCCTTTGCTAGTGGGATACTTTAAGGCACATTTGCACTACACTGAAGGCTTAAGTATGGGCCCAAGTTTAACCTTATCTCTTAGGTTAATGGGTTCGGCACAGTTTGTTTAAGGTCCTAGGCCTTTCTGTGAACTGAAAACGTGCTCTTTTCCCCCCAAAAGTCCCCACTGTAGAAGTGCGGATTCTGTGCTAACATCCAGCTCTCACCGTTCGGACATTAAATACAGTGTTTTCATTTCACGTCCTTTGCAGCTGCTTCCCCTTTGAATGTCTTTTGAACCCTGAGTTGTAGTGGCTGGAGCTGGAGGGCTGGGGTTGGTTGGTGGTGCATTTTTATCCCTGCTCAGAGCCCTTTCTTGGCGTGTTACCTTGCTGCTCAGGTCGCCTTCAGTTTCTCTACAGGACAGTCTTCTTGGGGTTGGAGACTTCAAAGAAAATCTTCTGACAGTGTCGTTGCTCTTCGTTGGGCAACCTCCTCAGCTGTGTAGCCAGAGCCTCTTTTGAGTGTAGGGCAGCTTACCTGTCTGCATTCACTTTTCTCTGATAGTCTTTACCTGTTTGGTACCAGGCTTAGTGTTCCCTAGTTTCTTAATCTTGTCCTTTCCTTATCACAATTGTTCCTTTAGTAGAGTTGCTAGTATATTTATGTACTGCTCTGAACTAGGTTTTAAAGTCCTGGAAGAACTTTAGCCAGGTATGGTAGAGGCACTGTATAGACCTTTTATGGTGACATAGACCTGCAGATTCCATGCTGAGAGGTAGAACAGGTTACCCTCATTCACAGGATAACCTAATTTAAGATTACCTTCAGCTATACAGTGAGTTCAAGACTACCCTGGCTATTTGAGGCCCTGCATCAAAACAAACACTTGCAATAAAGATTTTATACATTTAAAAGGATTTTAATATTTCTGTCTGGAAAGATTACCACTATTCTTTTGGCTAATTGTGTTGTCAACTAATATTAGTTAAGACTGATCTAATTTAAATATGAATTTGATGTTTGAATTTAATATTTTAAGGCAGCATGGAAAGAAGGTGAATGGTATAGTGGCTTCAATAGAGGCTGAATTTATGAATGAATTTTAAATTCGAGTTTGTTGTATAGACACTGTGATCAAGTGCTAAGTAAGTAATGTGAATGATATTGTTTAAAGCTTTTCCCAAACAGATCTTAAATCTTAATCAATATCCAACTGTCTGAACTGTAAAATTGTTTCAGTAGACCAACTGAGCTATGGGTAAATGTGTAGAAATCTTGGAGAATGCAAAAGTGCAGGCTTAGATATGATACAAGCGTAAGCCATTATGATTTACATAATTTATCTCCTCAGTATAAATATTGTACTTGTAAAGTTAAAACTGCTGTCCTGGAAATCAGATTGTGTTTGTCTTGAGTATTTGTGGGCCTGGCAGAGGTTTTAGGGTTATGTTTGTGTTTAGATTAAATTTGAATGGTAAGTTAAGATTTATGGTGAACAGTATGTAGAAAATATTATTTGCTTTTTCAGAGCTTATGAGTAAAAGCAACATCTGAATTTAATGTTTGAGAACCAACCAAATTCAAGAAATATGATACAATTCTATTTTAATTGTTTCCCTTAATTGTTCCTAACTTCTGATCATTTACGGTTTATGTGTTTATGATATTAACATATTTAGTACCCTGTCACTGGTTACATTTAAGTTTCTGTAGTCATACTTTCAGGATTTTTTTTCTCTTAAGACAGGAATAATATGAGACCTCTGTTTGCCCAGAGTCCTAGATGATTGTATTCTGATTTTGTTCATTACATGAGATATGCTCACATGGTTTGCTTCTGAATAAATCCTTTTAAGAATTAGTCAGTCTTTTCCCTGAAATGCACCTTTTACCTATTCATCCATTCACATATGAATCTTGTGTCTCCCTCTCCCTCCCTTTTTTCCTCCCTCTTCCCCTCCCCCTCTCAAATATTGGTCATAGGCTTGCTGTAGCTCTAGGGTAAAGGCTTTCCTTGGATCAGAAATCCGTAAAACAAAACAACAGCAAAAAATGATACTGCTTGGTAAGAACTATGGCTGTGAATAAAACAGAGACATTGTGTGTGCTCTAGGTAACTGTGAATGAAGCTGAGGAGAGAAATAAAGGAGATAGTCACCAGTCTACACACTATGGACCTGTCTACACAGACAGGGTGCCGTCCAAAGACTTCCAGGAGGAAACAGCACCTTTGCCTCCATATTCTTTAGTTCCAGAAAGGTGAAAATTGACACACCGTTAAAACTCAAGGCAACCAAAGCTCCATGTCCTCAACCAGAGCTCTCATTTTAGGTCAGGAAAGTCTTTGCTCTGCATCTTACCTGATGAGAAGATGAGAATGTGTTCTTTGAGATCCTTTCCTCCACAACAGAAATAAGTGTTTGTTTTAGAAAATTTGAATTGGATATTTTTAACCATCAGTCTCTAAGATGCCTTGTTGATAGAGTAAATTTAAAAATGAATCTCTATTGAATCTGGACAAATAAACCACAGTTTGAAGCTCCAAAAGAAATGTATACCATTAACTGTCATCTTTCAATATTAGTTTTCTCTGAATGTATGTGGTCATAAATCTTTCTTTATGTTTCTGTCTATTGGTAATTTCATACAAATGGAATTGTCTATGTTATTTTGCATTAATCTTCTTTCATTTGCATACCATTTTAAAGCATCATTCACAACATATCTGTGCATAACTGTGGATAATTATGTAACTTCAATATGGGGGTTGCAGTAAATTTGGCCAAAGCAGAAGACCCTGAATATACAGCAACAAAATCCCTGATGATTCAAAAGCAAACACGTGATGAGTTTATTGTGTGTCTGTGGTCTTGCTTGCACTGTGGTGCCCTGTCACTTCATTGCAGTCTGCATTTGGAAGCACAAGATTTGCAACGTCTTCTACAGTCCCTCACACCCTGTGGGCTCACCGGTGGCCTGACATACCTCAGCTCAGGATTGAAACTATCGTATGCAATTATTAAATTCAGTGCTTTTACGAAACCTTGAAGTTTCGACTTTTATAGAAACAGGATGGTTTAATTATGGTAACAAACACTTTTAGTATTTTTCTACCATCGTTTTTTTAGCATTTAAGTACAAATGAGTATTAATGAGCATTTGGGATATTATTGTGTTAGAATGTTTGATTTCAAAATTGCTGTTTGTTGGTGAGTCTTGGTGCACACTTGGGAGGTGGAGGCAGAACCAGGTGTGCAGTGTGCTTGTGAAGAGCTGGGGGGGGGGGTAAGACCCTGTCTTACCCACCCTTCCTCAACAGGAAATAGGCATCACGAGTAGCTTTTCTGAATTTCATGAAAAATTACTATGGCTTGGGGTAGAACAGAATTTCCAACCATTTCTAAGATGGCCCAAAACATCCTTACATCATGTTTTATCATGTATTATGTGAAGTGGCATCCTCAGCATTGGTCATTATAAATCAAAGACCACCTCTCCCTGAAGAAGTTTAATCTCTGCATCCTGCAGTAGCCAAGATTTAATTCCCTATGTAAAAATAAGCATCAACAAAAAACCATGTCCATCTTTGTATGCAAACTTCCATCAATAAATGAACACATTTGTATATGTGCATATACATATATATATATATATATATATATATATATATATGCACCAAAGAATCTTTTAAATAATTTTATTATTGTTTTCAATATGCATCTTATGCATCTGTACACTTAGAATTATATAAAAATGTTTTGATAGAAAATGAATTGTGAGTAGAAAAAATTAGAAGCCTTGGCTGATGCCAATACTTTATTCTACCACCACATGCTAGTATTCTATCAATATATCATGTCTCCCTTATCTATTTATCAGTTGATGAACTAGATATATTTTAACATTTAAGCTAATTGGGGGAGTCGTGCGGAATAAAATGAGGAAGGACTGAAGTTCTCAGAACCTCAGTCAAGAACCTTAGGAGCTTGAGAGTTTGTTAGGGTTGAGAGTGCTTGTGAGTAAATGCTGAGAGAATGCAGTGAGTGGCAGAGGTCTCATGTTGAAAACAGGATCACATGACCAGTCGACCTGTCAGACTCACCAGAGCGCTTAGTCTCCTTTGCTTCTCCATATACTGAGTAAATACTGAATCAAAATTGCTCATGTTCGTAGTTTGTTTGTAGTCTTAGAGTCAGTGTCTGTTCTATAGCCAACCTATTGCCTTAAATTCATGATTTCTGGGATTACTCTATCAGCAGACAGCAGCAGCAATATATTTTGTTTAGTCATTGGATTTTTATTATTATAATAATACTGTCCCTAAAAGCAGGCAAAAGAATACACACACACAAACACACACACACACACACACTCACACAAACACACACATACACACACGTACATGCATACACACATAAACACACACAAACTCACACACACACAAACACACACACGTACATACACATACACACACATATACACACATATCCCTATCCTCAGGGATCAGAAATCCTTAATATAATCTCATGGCTGTCTCACATTAAGACCTGCTTCCTTGTCCTCTCTTCTATTGTATGTGAAAGTTTCTGACATAATACAGGCTTAGTAAATTGTGACTTTTGCATTTTTATTTTAGGTTATTGATTTGACTACAGTAACTCAGATCAGTTTGATAATAACATTTTAAAACTGAAAATGATCTATATATTATGATAATATATCATTGCATCCTGTAGATGTATTTTTACATTTATCTGTCTCTGTGTGTGTGGGTGTGTGGTGGTGGTGATCTAAGGACAGTCTGTTGGAGCTGCTGCTTTCCTTTGACTGTGTGGATTTCAGACTGGTTAGCAAGCGCTTCTACCTGCCAAGCTGTCTATCTTAGGGCTTAGCTCCCAATGTCTGCATCTTTGTCTCAGAATATTGTTTTCATGACGCTTGAAATTCTGTGTAATATCCTTGCCTGGCTTCAGTACACCCTGAGGTCAGGGCTTGCAGAGACCATAATTCCTCCTTCTAAGTCTTTATGATGTTACACTTTAAAGGCAGAACAAACATTCAATTCTTTCACTTTATTTTGCTCTTCCTCAGATCCAGGTTTCCAGTTTTCTCACTCTCTTACCTCTGTTTACCTTGGCAAAGCTGTCCTTGTCACCTTTACCTGTCACACGTGGCTGCTCCTGCTTAGCGGTTACCTTTAAGCAGTCCTTCCTTCAGAGTGGCTGTGGCTTCTTCCCA
Source organism: Apodemus sylvaticus (assembly GCF_947179515.1). Classification (NCBI taxonomy): domain Eukaryota; kingdom Metazoa; phylum Chordata; class Mammalia; order Rodentia; family Muridae; genus Apodemus; species Apodemus sylvaticus. Next base: position 107,622,503 of record NC_067482.1, read on the forward strand.
GACCCCTATGATTAATTTCATTACACTGTTCCCATTATTTTTCTATCACATTATCTCAGATTTGAAATTAAGTGTTTAATTGTATTAATTATGTGTAGAGTGCTTTCTTTCATTCAAATAAAAAATAATTGAGTGGTTTACATTATATAGTACAATTGAAAGACAGTTTTAAGGTTTATCATCTATTGCTCTAAATTTGGATATTAAATAATATTAAAGATATTTTCAGCAATTGAGTAGTGTTTTTTTTTTCTTTTTGTATCTTTTACATTTGCCTGTGGCAAATTAATAAATGCTTAAAGAGTATTAAATATCTTAAACAGTACACACTTAATCATATCACATTGAATAGTTTAAGGGCATGGTTTTTATAGTTTAGCATGTGTCAGAATCACCTGCTCATGGAGTTTCATAGGGGTTCTGGGCCTTGAACCCACAGTTGTGTTCATACTTGGTCATGCTGATTGAACTTGACCTCATTCCTAGCACATCATGCTTGATTCCAAAGTGCTGGGCCCTGTTCACATTCTCTGATTTGTAGATCTGTGCCACAGCCTGAGAATTTACATCCCAATGAGATGCTGTTGCTGGTTCCAGTACCATACATGGGGCTATGGCATAGCAAACAAGTACTCTACCACTGTGCCACACAGCCTCTTGAGACCATGCTTTGAGAGTAATTGCTATAAAGGAATGTAGAAATAATGTTTAGATTATCTGTAATTTTTTATCCTTATTTCTTTTCTCTTTATAAGAGTACATAAGACAAATGCCTGGCCCTGTTTTAGAAGATATGGCATTTAAAAAAAGCAGAAGCAGGGGTTGTAATGATGTCTCAGTGGACAGAACAATGACTGCTCTTCTAGAGTAGCTGGGATCAATTCGCAGCACCTGCATGGCAGCTCCCAACCATCTGTAACTTCTAAATTTAGGGGATCCAATGCCCTCTACTGGCTTCTGAGGACACTTCACACACATGGTGCAGATATATATGCAGACAGAATACCCAAACATATAAAATAATAACAAAAATTAAAATAAAAATCGTATTGATAAAATATAGGAAGGGCTAGTGGTGTGGAGAAGACTCAGGAACAAAGTCTTACTTAAAAATCTAGGGTTTTTTCACCCAAGACACATACCTTTTCATTCCTTACACTCTTCAGAGTTTGTTTTTGTTTTTTTGGAAATCAAGTGATTGCCACGTGATTCTAGTTCTGCAGGCATGCTCTTAGTATATTTAAGCAGTTTATAGAATTAGAACTGTCACCACTTAAATGCCTTCTATATAGGCATTTAATAATAGTCAAAGTAGCCTTTTTTTTTTCATTTTGGTCATTTATTTTTATGTGTGTGGATGTTTTGCCTGCATATGTGTTCATGTACCTTGTGTATGCCTGGTGCCTGTAGAGTCTAGACAGAGATGTAGGAACTGGAGATACAGTCGGTTGGAGGCTGCCACGTTCATGCTGGGAATTGATCCCAGGTTCTCTGGAAGAGTAGCCAGTGCTCATAACTGCTGAGCAGATACCCCAGATTCCTCAGAGCATTTTTAATAGCATTTTGTAAAAGTTTTTTTTTTATCACAATTGGAATTTAAAATGTGATTGAGAAAATACATAGTAAAATCAAAACTAGTCTGTAAAGCAATAGAAACCAGAGCTACAAAACAGGTAATTGTCTATATGTCAAGTTTGCTGGTGGAATAGAAGATTGAGCCCAGAAAAGAAAAGGAGATGATAGAGAAATTTCAAAGCAATGAGTTGAAACTGTTGTTCGATGCTTTTGGTTCATCGGATCCAAGTTTAGCTCGGTGTGCAGTTCCTTATCAGATCTTGTAGTCACTGTACTTACTAGAGACGTGGCAATTTGGACCTTTTGGATTTGAACAACTTCCGTTTGACAGCCAGGAGGATGGAATAAAAAGACGCAGCTGGCTGTCGTGCACATTATTTGTGTTTGCATATAAAGAATATACTGTTAGAGGAAGCACAGGAGGGAAAGGCTGTTGTGGATAATCAGTCTCTGTGTAGCTTAAATTAAAGGAAATAGTGATGGATTGCTATGGAGATAAATATGATATATCACACAGGAAAAACTACATTAAAAGAACATTAAAGGTAGGACAGAAAGCCCTAAAAAGTGAAGAAATTCACTGCTAAGGTTGAAAAGTGATATCATTTACATCGCTGCTAATATGTAGACCTAACAGGAAGCATTAGGAAGTTGTGAGCATGCTCTGATTTGGAAGGAAGAAGGCTTGGACTTAACACACTACATTTAATACACAGTTTCATTGCCTGGATTTAATTAAAGTTCATCTCTGAATGATCATAGTCCATGAGGGAAAAGCTGTTCCTTTGACTAGAAGACTTTGGGGGTTTTAGAGTTTGGCTGTGGAGGGCCAGGTGGTAATTCTGCACCATTGCATTTCAATACCTGAGCCCTTAGCTTTAGTGTCATATAAGTCAAGGATTCTTTTTGGAAGGCTTAGCTTAATTTGTGCATTCTAGACATTGATTAACAATTAAATAATTTAATAATAGGTTTAGTAATATTAATGCCATTGTAACTTCTGGATCAAAGAATTTAGGTTGTATTCATTTCATGAGGGTGTGTTGCTCCAGGATACATCTAAAATTTTGCTTGAATATTTTGAGAAAATTAGGGTCCTGTGATAGAGCCCTTATTCAGAATCAAAGTCTAATCACATTTTGAATTTATAAAATCATATCATGACACTCGAAAACTTCTGATGACTTTGGATTTTTCCTTAAAGTTTGTCTGTTTATTATGTGCTTACCATATTAGGAGCAGAAATCCCTCCAAAGGCTCTGGACCAGCGTGGCATAGAATGTATGCATGATAGATCTTGAATAATATAAAATGAACCCTTAGCTGCTTTTGTTCCTTCTTTATGTACAGAAGTCATCACCTTTCCTTAGATCAAGAGCTGGGATTGGATGTGTTACTTACCAAGACTCAGATGGCAGAGATGATGAATCCTGTGCTTCCTGGGACAGGCCCAGCTCCCTCCCTCTCTTCCCCTTTGTTTCCCCCTCCTCTGTCTTCCTTACTATTTCCCCTTTGCTCAGTTCCCACAGCCCTTCTTCCTGTTTACCTCCTCATCTCCTCTTAGTTCCTCACCTCCTCTCTTATGTTTGCTCCCATCCTTTTGGATGGGGAGGGATTTTATGTTCTTCCATAGACATGTGCTTATCTGAGAAGGCAGAATCAACCCAACTATGAAATCACTGAACCATGGAGAGCAATGTAGTTAGCGAATTTAGATATTCTTGGTCAGTGTCCTGCTACTATAGCAAACATCAGAGTTAGTCATGTTAGAAGAAGGGTTTATTTGGGCTCATGGTTTCTGTTCCTGGTCACTTGGCTCTGTTGCTGTGGTTCTGTAGTAGCCCGGTATGTGTGGTATAGTAGAAAAGCTCTGTTCACCTCATGGAAGTGTAGAGAGTTAGGAAGAAACTGAGATTCCAGTGTCCCTTCAAAGGACACAGCATCAGGGAGCCTACATTCTCCCACTGGGGACCACCTACCAAATATTCCATCCCTCCCAGGACAACTATAGGTTGACCACTAAGACTTTACCATGTAGACTTTTGCAAACCTAAAAGATTCAAATTGAAGTTATACAGAATCTTAAAAACTATATCTGTTGTTTAGAAACAGAATTTGTTGTTTACTATTAGACGTATTATATGTAGGATAATAACCTGTTAAGAAGTATATTTCTGTGTTGAAGTAGGTAAAAGATTTTATTTGTACTTTTTGAGGAATGAAATATGAGCTGCGGTTACTAGTTTTACTAGTAACTATAAAGGGGTCAATGAAATTACCTTAAGTAAAATAATGATTAGCCAGCCTATTTATGGTGTGCAGATCTGAGCAATAGTAATTTGTGTCTATGGCAGGATATATATTCATATCTTCTGTCACAGATTTTTAGGTCGAGTTACTTCCTAAATGGGTGTTTATATTTCTGATTAATTTTCAGAACCTTCCTAAGGCTAAATATTTAGAATTGAAGTCCCCTTTTCCTCCGGTGTTCACTTTGGTACATTTCGATAGGCTGTTTTTTTAACACAAAATAAATCTGTGTGCCTGTCTGGAGTTTTAAATGCAATATAAATGTTATGCATCATCAGAAGTGTGCAAACATGTTTGAAAACACAGTATTATATGGAAGCAATTACTGGCAGTGACTGAGCTACACACCCCAAGAATGGGGTAGTGCCAAAAAAACCCAAAAGGTTTCTAAACAGAATTACTTTTGTGTGGGTGGGAAAGAGAGCAAGGGTAACTTTTATTAGGAACCAATTCCAGTTGTGATTTTAATTCTAATCATATATTTGATAGCTCAAGTAAATGAGTGGTAAAGAGACTTCATGTTAGGGTTAGATTATTTGTTCCTTTCTTAGTGGGGAGGAGTTAGTGTTTACCAAAAAAGGACATGACAGATACAAATATTAATAAGACCAATAGATGTCTTACTTTTCTGTTTGCTGATGCCGGGCCTTGCCTAAAGATGATCTTGCTGCTTTTTTTTTTTTTTTTTTTTTTTTTTTTTTGACCTTTTTGTTTTCTTTTTCTTTTTCTTTTTTTTTTAATTTTTTTATTCGATATAATTTATTTACATTTCAAATGATTTCCCCTTTTCTAGCCCCCCACTCCCCGAAAGTCCCATAAGCCCCTTTCTCTTCCCCTGTCCTCCCACCCACCCCTTCCCACTTCCCCGTTCTGGTTTTGCGGAATACTGCTTCACTGAGTCTTTCCAGAACAAGGGGCCACTCCTCCTTTCTTCTTGTACCTCATTTGGTGTGTGGATTATGTTTTGGGTATTCCAGTTTTCTAGGTTAATATCCACTTATTAGTGAGTGCACCTTTTGAGTCTGGGTTACCTCACTTAGCATGATGTTCTCTAGCTCCATCCATTTTCCTAAGAATTTCATGAATTCATTGTTTCTAATGGCTGAATAGTACTCCATTGTGTAGATATACCACATTTTTTGCATCCACTCTTCTGTTGAGGGATACCTGGGTTCTTTCCAGCATCTGGCAATTATAAATAGGGCTGCTATGAACATAGTAGAGCATGTATCCTTATTACATGGTGGGGAATCCTCTGGGTATATGCCCAGGAGTGGTATAGCAGGATCTTCTGGAAGTGAGGTGCCCAGTTTTCAGAGGAACTGCCAGACTGCTTTCCAGAGTGGTTGTACCAATTTGCAATCCCACCAACAGTGGAGGAGTGTTCCTCTTTCTCCACACCCTCTCCAACACCTGCTGTCTCCTGAATTTTTAATCTTAGCCATTCTGACTGGTGTAAGGTGAAATCTCAGGGTTGTTTTGATTTGCATTTCCCTAATGACTAATGATGTTGAGCATTTTTTAAGATGCTTCTCAGCCATCCGAAGTTCTTCAGGTGAGAATTCTTTGTTTAACTCTGTACCCCATTTCTTAATAGGGTTGTTCAGTTTTCTGGAGTCTAACTTCTTGATACCAAATACCAAAATTAAATCAGGACCAACTAGACCATCTAAACATTCCCATAATGCCTAAAGAAATAGAAGGAGTCATAGAAAGTCTTCTAACCAAAAAAAGCACAGGACCAGATGGTTTCAGTGCAGAATTCTATCAGATCTCCAAAGAAGAGTTAACACCAATAATCTTCAAACTATTCCACAAGATAGAAACAGAAGGAACACTACCCAATTCCTTCTACGAAGCCACAATTACACTGATACCAAAACCACACAAAGATCCAACAAAGATCTTGCTGCTTTTTGTGACATGGTACTTGAACATTCTTTTGCTGGGTGTGTTGTGTTCATGCTTAACAGATGTAAAAGCATGGAGGAAGGTTAGATTTTTATCATTTGGAAGTAAGAGGCTCTGCGACTTTCTCCCATTAACTAGTAGGCAGAAGAATGTAAGACTGGATTCTCTGTTCTGTCCCCTATATTTCAAGTTTTGTTTATTTTTGAACTTTACATCAAAATGAGATGTTTAAACCAAGGTGATTTGTGGCGGCGTCTATAGATCTTAACTGTGGAGAGAAAGGAGGTTGTTGTTGTACAAAAGTTGGTTTGTGGCTGACATTTTAATGAATTTTTTGTTTTCACTGGAAAGAAGTTTAAGTGGATTTTTTTTTAAATTCTCAGAAGCCAGTACCACTCCCAGCTGGAGAGATGTTTTGTTGGTGTCCAGGTTGGTCTGAGCAGCTCTGTAGACAGCACAGTGCTTGTAGCCCCTTAACCGTTGTCAGAACAACGTTGTATTGATGAGTGAGGCCTGGTCAAGTCACTTAACCTTTCTTCCTTGGTTTTCTCTTATGTAGACTGGAAATGATAATATCTGCCTTTGATCTCACAGGGATGCTTCAATCCATTAGAGTCATTAAAGCACTTTAAGTAAGGTGTAAGGCACTAGAATCAAGGTGCCTTCATTATTGTTATCATTATTGTTACTTTATTACAGTGCCATATACGGGGGGGGGGGGCACTTATTAATCCTAAATAGTCAAGTCTCGGAATATGTTCTGCGGGCATGAAGCATTAGCTTCAGAGGTCAGGTTTTTCCCTCTTTTCTCTTGTGCTTAGGCTGTTTTCCCTTACCTCCATTAATTTGGAGAATGCAAAAATTGTAACAAAGGCAAAAACACAAAAATGAATGTAGAAAGCAAGGAGACCGAGGTAACTTTCTTAGGATCCCTGAGAGCTTCGGGCTTCCTAAAATGGAATCCGTTTGAAGGCCTTGCTCCATTGTTCGTCTCCTGTCCATGAAATAAATGATCAGGAGTTCTAAAGTGCTTTCGAGTAATCACCCACCCACCCTCCCACCTGCCTCCCACCCTGCCCCCCTTTTTTTAAAGTACTGTTTTTCTAGCAAAGAGCAAAATATTTGGAGTTGATGGGTAAAGATCTCTGTCTTTGGAAGGGGTGGATGGAAGAATAGGGGGAGGGAAAAGGGCTTATGGGACTTTCAGGGAATGGGGGCCCAGAAAAGGGAAAATCATTTGAAATGTAAATTAAAAAACATATCGAATAAAAAATAATACACTCATATTACAAATTAAATTTAATATACCTAACTCATGAGTTTCTGATTCTAAAAATTGAAGTATTTTAAATTTATGTTACTTGTAGCCTTCAGTGTTACAGTGGCATGCCTACACAGATTTAAAATATGCAAACAATAAGACTGGATTGTAAATAAATGGCCTGGTAGAAAACGCACCTTGAGGATGCATGTTGACACTGTGTTGTGTGGGTAATATTAACATTCATTCACACTGATGCTAGTGAGGAAACTTACATTCCAACTGGAGGAGGGTAAAATGTCTTGGTAAAAACAAATTAAAGAAAATCAACTTTGTAGGGCTTGTTTGGTTGGTTGGTTCGTTGGTTGATTGGTTTTTGTCCTATGAGCCTTAATAAAATACCTTTCTATTAAAGTCCTTTCAGATGCCATTGACTTAGTAAGTTTGTGTCCCTGATTAAACAGGCTTTAGGTAAAGCCTTCTTTGTGGTTAAAAAAAAAACAACTTTTTATAACAAAGCAAAAATATTAAGTACAATTTGTGTAACGTCTAACGTTCCAGTGCTGAAATCATACTTCATAATGTTGAAGTGTGAAGCTATAGCCTATTGTTGGAGTAGTAATGTGTAATTGGCACACTGTTTCTCTATGCTGCTTTCTGGTGTAATCTGAAAATTGTTACTATGAAGTTAGGTATGATAACAAAGTTTAGATGAATTAGTTTCCTAGAATTTATGACTTTAAAATGAAAACAAATCTGCTCAGGAATCACTGTGTGGAACACAAACAAACTGATCACAGAATATTTTACCCATCCAAGTGAAAGATAAATATATTTTTAGGTATTTTTTAAGTGTATATATGTGTGACTATAAATAAAATTAATTGATTATTTGAAGCTTTTAATTGTTGTGACAAGGTGGATACACCACACCATAATAGTTAGGAATACTGTAAATTCTCACTGTGAGGATGTTGACTTGAAAATTTTACGTAGATTGTTTGGTCAACAGCACAATAGCCCCTCATTGTGTGCAAATATTAAGAACCTGCAAATTGCACCCAGCACATGCTGCTGTGTGCAGTAAAAGTACTTGGTATTCAAGCATGAGATCATGGGTGTAGATCCCCTGTACCTAGATAAATGTCAGGACTACTTGATAACAGTCCACATGTCATTTCGGTGCTTGGGAAGCAGAGACAAGTGATGCCTAGAATAAGCTCATAATCTAGACTAAGTGAACCAGTGAGCTCTGGGTTCAGTTGAGAGACCCTGCAGAAATAGGTGGCCAAGCATCCAACATCAACCTTTCATACCAACAGACACACACGAACACTTTCATATAGACATGCACACCACATACATTGACAATAAAAGAGCCTGCAAATCTTAACCTTAGGGATGTTAGAGATGTGATTAAGGTTAAGGACTATGAGATAAGGGAGGTACTCCGGGGTAATCTATGTAGACCTAATTTAATTGCATGGGTAGTTAAGAGTTATGAAGTTTTTCTAGCTATGGTGAGGGAGAAAGCTATAATACTGGAAGGAAGAATGGTCAGATATAGCATCCTGCCTGTGAAGATAGAACAAGGGGGCACAAGCCAAGTAATCCAGACAGCCTATTGAACCTGGAAAGGACTGGGAAGCAGATTGTCTATTAGCACCTCTTGAAGATGCTACACTTTGAGATTGGCTCAGTGAGACCTGCCCAACAGAATGTAAGTTTCTCTTGTTTAAAGACATTGGAATTTTGTTAACTTGTTTTGGTGACCATGTATGTACCTTACTGTGTTTTAAATTTGTTAAATATTTATTAAGTTTAAATACGATAAAGGAATAAAAGCTATTTGGTATAGTAAAAAAAAAAATGTGTGGTAATTTATAAGACTTCCTTACATGAGGACTGGTAACAGCCCATTTTGGTACTCCAATGAACTGAATGAATTAAGAACATCTTCATAGATAGGTTTTATCTTTTAATCAGAGGTTGCTGGGCCAGGGATGTATCTCAGTGATAACGTACTTGCCTAGCATATTTGAGGTCCATGTTTATCCCTAGTATCAAGACAAAGAAAAAATCATTTTAATAGTGTCATGGTGTCAAATATATAACCAACATGTGATGATTGCTAAGAAGAGCAGGATTTCATTGACAGTTGCATTGATATTGTCCACGAATGTAGTTTTGACAAATGAGTTTGAAGACATACCCAAACATAACTGGTTTTGTCATACAGAAGCACCATCTCCACCCTTTTGACACATGAGGGCATTTCTAATTATGTCATGCTCAACAATTATCAAGAAATTGTATAAGGACTTACTGGACTCAAACTGCAGGGGCTGGGTTTTTCTGTTTTCACATAGTGCTCTTCAGAAAGCAGGGGTGGTAAGGCATTGGAATCTTTATGAAAATGGCTTCCTGTTTAGTAATCAAACCTAATGCAGAAAGCCTGCAAAATGACAGGATTCAAGATACTCTACTACGGCAGGAGATCTAAGATTAGAATAAATATCTAATAGGTAAGTACATAAAGATAAAATGAGCTTTAAGCAGTTTCTGTCCCTGTTCTGCCCAGCTATTGAAGGATAAACTCAGAAGTATTTATTTAGTCTCTTTCCGCTAATACTGGGGATATAGGTCCAAAGAGCTTTACCACTGTTGTATTTAGTGACAAATACAACAAAGAACCTAGGAAAAGAACAAGAAAGAGGACAGGGTTTAACTGTGTTTTTAATTTGTTAAATATTTATCAAATATCAAAATTTAAATATTATAAAGATATAAGCTATTTTGGTATAACACTAAATAGGTGATAATTTATAAGACTTGCTTACATTGAGACTGATAACAGCTCATTTTGGTACTCAAATGGAATGAATTCAGAACACCTTCATAGATATTCTATGAGATCTATGTGAGATGACTGGTAGAAACACTGGTCACTGGGAGAGGAGTCAGGTGATCAAAACTGGGAAGGTTGGCAGAGGTTGAAAATCATGCTCCTTTTAGAGGACTTGGGAGACTCAGCTTTAATTCAAAAATCAGTTCAAAAGGAGAAAATGCAAATCCACAAAGCTGAGGCAGGGGGTTATTTTAACTGTGAAAGTGCATGCTTGTTGGGATGTAGCTAGTGGACTAGAGAGTAAGTGAAGGTAGAGATACTGGAAGGCTCTAGAGATTGATTGCATAAGAAAAGTATTAGAAGAACAACAAGGCTTCTGGGAAATGCAATCATTCTGCCAGCTACAAAAACAACAAACACATTCTCATCAAGAAAGGACACACATTACTGAGTAGGTATTGAAAGGTATGCACTTGTAAGGTAGCTCAAAACAGCTGAAAAGTTAGGGAAAAGTAGGTGAAAATAATAAAATTAAAATTGATAAAGTGTTTCCCCTTTGGGATAGTCTCTCTTAAATCTCCATGAGGATATTTGGATCCAAGACAATCATTTATACATATGTTGAGTTGATTTGCTAAGTAACAAATCTTACCATCTCTATACTAGTGTTATCATTATACTGTAAATCTAGAGACTGGGTTCAATCCTTAGAGAGATTTACCTCTGTTCCAAAAGTTAGAGAAAAGACTCAGATACACTATGTCTCCAAGGAAACACTTGTTTTACAAAATTGAGGAAGGAGAGAGTGGTGTGTATAAAAGGAAAAAGTCATTTCTGAGTTCAGAGTGGTGGATGACATCACTTGCTAAGGTGGGCAGAGTTGAGAAGTCAGGTTTGAAGTTGCTGTTGCACAGAGCCTTGGAGATGGATTTACACTAGAAAATTCATCTGTTGTGTAGAAATCGATTGTCTCATTAGGGTTTTAATGCTATGAAGAGATGCCATGACAACTTTTCTAACAGAAAATATTTAATTGAGGCTGGCTTACAGTTTCAGAGGTTTAGTCCATTATGGTCATGGTGGCTAACACAGCAGATTGCAGGCCAGGCAGGAATGGTGCTGGAGAAGGAGCTGAGAGGTCTATATTTTGATCCCAAGGCAGGCAGCAGGAGACTGTGTGTCATGCCCGACATAGCTAGAGCACAGCAGACCTCAAAGCCTACTACACAGTAACACACTTCCTTCAACAAGGCCACACCTACTCTGAACAAAGCCACGCTCCATAATAGTGCCAATAACTCCCTATGGCCCAATCATTTAAACACAGAGTCTTTGGGGGCCATTCCTATGTAGGCTGATGATAGGGCTTTGTGGCCCTCAACTGGATGTTGGTAGCTGGATAGGCTGGTATGTAGGGACACAGAAAGTGAGGGGAGAAAGGAGGTCATTTCTTCTGCTGTGTAATCATAGATTTAACACAAGTAAATCATTCTTAAGTGGTTGATCCAGGAGGCATAGTCCTAGCAGTGGCTATTATTTTTATCTTTTAGTGCTTTTCCTGAACACTGTGGTAGAACATTTAGGTTGCCAACACTTGTAATCCAGATCTGTGCCTTCCGCAGTAGTGTGTGTGCTTAGGGGTTCCTCCCCTTGGCCTGTGCTACTCACAGAGTTGTACCTTCTCTGAGTCTCTTGGGTGTGCTGACTGTTCTCCTGCTCCTGCGCCTCCCTTGAGACCTGGAATCCTCTCGTTCCTTCTGTCTTGCTGCCCTCCTTTGAACTTTTGCTTATTTGGAAATATTTTCATTTGTTTCCACACATAACTTGTAGATGTTTATCCCCCCCGGCACATTTACGTATCCGTTTACTGGCTTATTTATTTGATCTGGAATGTGTTGGATTTGAAGCCATAGCACAGATGCTTTTCTCTCCCAGGAGAGTGGGGGATGCACAGAGAATGGTTTTGTGTGGCTCGGAAGTGACAGTGAAGAGGGAAGTGTCTTATTGGGAAGAAATACCGAGTTGGAGCTCCAGGTGTGTGTCTAGAGTAGACTCACTTCATGACTATCTTAGTTGCTGCAACAAATTGAAAAAGGACATATAGGTGGGAAAAATTCTCATTTGCAAAATGTTTTTGATCTAGTTTAAAATTAGGACTGTCTGCCATCTACTGTATTACATAGATCAGTTTGTGTATCTTTTGTCCTGGAGCCACCTGCTTAAATCAGCCTCCTGTTCTGGTAAATCTAAAAGGATTCAAAGAAGCAGGGGGTTGGCTTCCTATGAAGAAATGCTTTTGATGACCGGGTCTGACAAATAGAAAAGTAGGAAGAGGTAGCCTTCAGGAATCCCTTTCCATTTTATGAAGACTAGTGTTGGGGAACTGAAGTATAAATACAATCAAGAGAAAGCAATGGTGACCTGGACAGAGACTTTACCAACTGATGGTGTGAAATATTTGGTGGGCTCACAGTTATAATGGGTTTGTCTTAGACAGTTCTCCCATGAAAGTGTTGGTTAATAATTTACCCTTCCTGAGAGGCAGAGACCGCAATCATAGGTTGAGAGCAGGAACTCTGAGGCCTGTCATCTGCTGGAGTTCATCTTGCTGGCTAGAGCCATGAACCCTGTTGGTTGCCACAGGGTACCAAGCCTCTGAACATTGACAAAGAAAAGCTTCAGAGAGCTCAGTAATGCAGAGATGTTTGGAGTGATTTACCTGAAGCGGTATCTAAAGTAATGTGTTACTACTGTAGCTACCCATCTGCTCTGCATCAAAAAGAATGTAACTCTACGTCTTTTGAAAAAGTTTATTTTGAAGTAGGGTGGAGCTGCGTATGGAGGGAAGAGAGTGTGGCAGGCTGATAAATTATTGCTACAGAATATTTATGAAACTTCGGGAGAAAGGACAAACAGCGCTTGTTGATTGATACCTGGAATATGTTTTTATTGTCTAACAAAATATTGGATGCAGCTGTACCTGTAAGACTTAGCTGCTGTGCGTGTGATCGTCAGTGGGAGCCGCCGGAGCGTGTTACCCCTTGCCATACACTGTTTTGATAGGATAGTAAGCTCAGCTCTGCTGTAGGCTTCAGTACAATTTATATGAATTGTATTTCCCTGTTTAGTCATTGAATCATATTGTGATATGGGCATGGTAAGTTTTGTAATTTGCTTTCCTGTGTGAAGAGTACTTTTCTTCTACTGAAGGTTCATTGCTGCATACTTTTTTTTTTATGTTAGGCATTATGTCATTACAAAGATTTACAGTTATTTAATAATGATTTATTGTAGTTATTTATTCTGCCAGCTGTGTCACTCTTTCGGTAGAATTTGTAAATCAAATTTATATAGAAATTTACAAGGACATGCATTTCAGGATTTAAAAAAATACTTTATGCCCACCCCCACTTTTGGGACTGAGCTAAGTTTCTCATTGATAAAATAATTAAGAGTTTATAGTTTCAATGCTAAAATAGAAAGTAAAAAACTGGTTTTGAGGAACAAAACCAATTCCAACAGGGGGTACCTCTCTGTACTCACTGTAGATTCTTATTTATTCTTGTTTTATGGGTGTCACACTTGAGTAGTTAGGTTGCCTCCTTTCTTAGTTTTCCAAAGGAGTTTAATACATAGATCCTCCAGTTTGCCTTGTTTCTTTAGTTAGGAGTTTGAACCAATGCTGTAAGTGCAACGAAATCCATTTCTTCTAGACTGTGTTATCTATCTTACTACCGTCCATCACGATAGTATTCCAGCTTTCTGTGGGAAGGGAAGTATTTTGAATAGTCTGTCAGAGGAAATGGCTAGGAGGAAAAGCAGATCTCAGCAGCTCTCATTTCTGGGATTACGGCTGACTTCTTCCTTTTTAGCACACCTTTCAGGTTGTATATAATTATACAGAGTGGAAATAAGAAAAATAGTATGTGTGATGAAGTTAATTTTTATACACCAAAGAAGATGTTGCTTGTTCTGTTTGTAGATCCTGGTGCCTTGGTTTCATTCAATGACAAAGAGAGGTGTGGTGTTATTTGTGCTCTCATGTCGCTAAACCTCAGGAACATGCCAGGACATTTAGATTGAATTGTTATGTGAACATCACTGAATAGTCTTCACAGTCCTAGATGGTGTGGCCTGTTCCTTAAGGTTATGTGATACATTATCTTGCTCCTAAGTCTCAAGACTATACAGTGTATTTCTGTTCTGCATATTGAAGCCAACCAGAACAGATATTTTTATATTTAAAAACATCTGAACACAGAAAAGATACAAAAAGAACACAGTAGAGATGCTGAAAATCAAGCATACATAGGGTGCACTTGTATGAGTGGAGTTTACAAACCTAAAGCCGTGGGTAGTTGGTGAGTGAATGGTGTGTGACTTTGAGGACCTGGGGCATTATAACAAACTACTGTAGACTTTGTAAGCCCTCTGCACTTAGTTCGGTTTTTTAATTAGTTGTATTCTTTATTTACATTTCAAATGTTGTCCCCATTCCTGGTTCTGCTTTCCCCCAAAACTCCCTAATCCTTCCCCCCTCCCCCTGCTTACCAACCCACACACTTCATCTTCCCTGTCCTGGCATTCCCCTATACTAGAACATCTCGCCTTCTCAGGACCAAGGGCTCTTCTCCCTTTGGTGTCCAACAAGCTATCCTCAGCTACATATGCATCTGGAGCCCTGGGTCCCTCCATGTGTACTCTTTGGTTGGTGGTTTAGTCCCTCGGAGCTCTGGGAGTACTGGGTAGTTCTTTAGTAATTAATCAAGTTACTGAATCTTTGCATTTTATAAAACTTATTTTTAAATGTTTGAATCTTATACTTAGATTAATATATGGATACATTGTACAAGATTATTTGACTGTTGTCAAGACATTTTTCATTTAAAACCTTTTTCTGATTAAAAGCTAATATAAGAGCTGAAGTCTAAACAATGTCAGGATCATATCTTGTCATCCTGGAAAGTCGTCTGTGGGTGTGACAAGATGGAGATGCCCATTTGCGTAGCACCGTCTCTCAAGCCCTTCTGAGGACTGCCTCCTCCTCAGGCACAAATGTGTCTGTAGTAGTTTTTCTGGTTTCTCTTCTTCTTCTTTTTAATCATAGATTTATTTGTAAGCAGATAATTTACCATCAATATTTTGCTCCAACAATAAGGCCTTTGTTTTCTTGTCCTTCAGTTTCTTTTTTTTCTTTTTCAACTATGTGTACATTAGATCATTTTATAAACATTGCTTCATGTCAGTCTGTGGGACCACCGTGTTCTCATGGTCCATTGTCAAATGAAGCATTGTCTGAACAAGCTAGCTGTCACACACAGCCATTTGATGTTTAGATTGGTAGTGTATATAGCCACAGATCCTATATCCATAGGGTTTCTGATCACCAAAGACAGAATGTTTTAAACTGATGTATTTTAACTTACCATTACTGTGATTATTACGACATAGGTCTTTTATATATTATATGCATACATATGTATCTATAAATTTATTATATTTACTTGTATTTATATTGCTAATCAATGTACTTATGTAAAGGAAACAGACTTGCATGGTAGGCAGGATTGAGGGGGAATTTTAGAATGCCTTTGTCACGTCTGTAGTTTAGTGGAGTGTGTAAAATAAACAATGCCTACTGTGTGATGAATGCCAAAGAGCTAATCAATTATGGATATTACTCCTGGTTAGAACTCATGTAAGCTGTCCTGTATTATAGTTACTTGGAAATATGTATAGAAGCCTAATGTTTTGAGTGGGTAAATTTGTTTTGTAACCTGTGAAATGTGTTCCTGGGGATAGTGCATCTAACCTCTGAACTTTCCACTCATTGTCTATGCAGTGAGGATTCCAATAATGCTTTTCTTTTGGATGATATGAGGATATAGGAATACCTTTTGTAAATTTATATGCAGTTTGCTAATTTACTAATGTATTCTTGCCAAATGACCTAAATTAGAAGGAGGGTGATTTGGATCAAGTCCCTGAGCTCACTGTCTAGAGTCAGATTACATTTGTCCATTCTACTTGGAAGAGGTGTGTGTGTGGGTGGAGGGGCATCAAAGATGTATGGTTTTAATCTTATTTTTGTTAGAGGCTATGACTACTCTAACCCCCATAGCTTCAATTAAAAAACTTGAAAATAGTTCATTTTCTATTCTAATTACTTGGCAGAAATTTAGAATAGCAAGAAACTAGTAACAACCAAATCTTTCCTTTGCACTTCCCGGTAGACAAGGAGTGGTACCTTTGTTTTGGCCATTGTAATGATAGGTGTTTAAGTCAGCCTGCTTTCTGAGAGGGCAAGAACTCACAGTTTCTCAAGATTTTCAGTAGGATACCCGATAACAGAGAATTTCTCCTCATGGGGTTCAGCTTTTTTGTAATTTTTTTCCATAATGTGGGCTCTGGAACCCACATGGTTGATAAGCATGACACTCTCAAGCACACGTACACCACAGAACTTCACACATGACACTACAGAGCACACGTCTTCCCCCATCCTTACACACACACATCGCCATCTTCACTTCATAGATGGAAACACGCCTGAGCACATATAAAGGAGAGGCTGAGACAGGTGGGAAATCTGGGGTTTTACATACAAAGGCCAGAGAGAAGACGTTTTCACTGCGCACTGCGGCTTTTGCGCATGCGCACTGCGGCTTTTGCGCATGCGCACTGCGGCTTCTGCGCATGCGCACTGCGGCTTCTGCGCATGCGCACTGCGGCTTCTGCGCATGCGCACTGCGGCTTCTGCGCATGCGCACTGCGGCTTCTGCGCATGCGCACTGCGGCTTCTGCGCATGCGCACTGCGGCTTCTGCGCATGCGCACTGCGGCTTCTGCGCATGCGCACTGCGGCTTCTGCGCATGCGCACTGCGGCTTCTGCGCATGCGCACTGCGGCTTCTGCCTCACCAGCAGCCCTGCTCCTGGACAGTCCGTTTGCCCTGGGAGGAGCAGGACAACTCCGAGCTCGAGGGAGCGAGCGCTACCCTGGGCGCAGGTGTAAATCAGTCACCTGAGCTCTGAAGGGCAGCGGCAAGAGTGCACGTGTGCGGGCGTGTGGGGAGTGGCGCAGGCAGTGAGCAAGGCCCGGAGCGGCCAGGAGGGGAGGGAGCAGGCCGAGTGGAGAGCTGAGGTGGCCTAGGGGCTTGGCCGCTAAGAGGTGACCAAGAGGTGGGGGCTGCACTTGAGGTCCAGCGTGCTGAGAAGGTAAGAAGTTTCCACCTCCTCTCCGCTTGCATCTGCACTGGGTGGGGACAGAGCCGGGCGGGACGCCCCGGGGCCACGGCGGGCCCTGTTCTCCTATAGTGCGGCGGTGCGAGGAGGCGGGCAGCCGGCTGCGCTCCCGAAATTCACCCCCACCCCTCAACTTGGCCCCAAGTTTTTGAGGTGGCTGCGGGCCGGTGGGCGGGCGGACGGGAGCGAGGGATTCCCAGCGCCTTAGGTGAGCGGCGGGCAGTCGGGGACTCTGGGGACCCGGTGCCCTCTGGGAGGGCGCGGGACGGGGGGGGGGACCCGGGATACACGTAGCTGCCGGATCCCGCGGCAGCTTTCCCAACTTGCGGGCCTGTTCAGAGCCTCGAGCGGCGGCTGGTCACGGGGGAGGGAGGGTGCAGGGGGCCCAGGCGCGGCCTGCGTGGGGACCACAGCGATGCCCGCGCGGCTGCGGAGGACGCAGACGGGGCCAGTCATATCCTGCTAGACAGACATGTGTGTGCTTTCCTGAAGTGCGGTTCTGAAGCAGCCGGCCCACTGCGTTTACATACATGCAGAATGGATGGAAGGATTTGAGACGTGAAAGGGGGGCAGAATTAAAAAAAAACTACAGTGGTGTTGGAGCTCAGGACAAAACTAGACGGAATCTCCAGTGGGATGAGGCAAAGATTAAAAAACAAACAAACAAACAAACAAACCAAAAAACCCCAACTACTTGTAAGTGCCAAGTGGTGGAGGAAACAGGATGGCACAGCACAGGGAGGCTCCAGCACAGCCCCTGGAAGGACTGGCTTCTCTGCAACTGTCTGCTTTTGGGAGCTCATTTGTTAGAAATGGGGCTTGACCATGCTTTTTCTTGGAGTTCCCTACCACCCAGTGTCGCTCTTGTTAGCCCCACTTGGGGGCTCAGATACAGAGTGGGTCCTGTGTACATGGGATGTATAAGAAACGGGGTGATAGAAGGTTGACATTTTTCCCTCTTCCCTTCCCCCTGATGTGACATCTCTTGTTTCAGAGATCAAAGTCACAACTGGAATGTAGGAGATGGTACTGTCAAATTCAGACACACACACACACACACACACACACACACGTAAAAAATGCACCTAGAACTGCGGTTACAGTAGTGCTGACAGTAATTAAAGAGGTTTTGAAAGCAGCGTGCGATTTATGATGCATCCCATTTACCCTAGAGTCAAGCTGTTGTAAAACTGATGTACAAAAGACATCATAAAATAGTCCTGTGTACCCAGGATTATAGTGGCAGAAAGTGACCTGCTTTATTAATTTTTAAGTACTTCATGAACACTTGTAGTTGTTGGATCCTGTGTTTAAGTGAGGGATCAAAACAAAATATGAAATATATCTGCTTAGAGCTGGAGAATTTCTTGTAACGGCATTTTACAGAACATTATAAAAGCCAGTTGCATGCCTTTTCTTCCCCTGGCCAGTGTTACTATTTGTGAACAGAGCTGTTCCCATATACTAATCACTGAGCGGTGGCTAAGTCCATTTGTCTCCCACCGTTTTCTATTCTGCACGTTTAGATGGTTTTGTGCACAGACACACATGCTTTAGGTGGAATTTATTTCTGACACTAAGTGTTTCTGCTCTGAACTTTTCCTCTAGACTAAGCCTTGTGTAAGTTTGATAGAACTTCCTTTCGCTCTTTGGAATCATCCACACGAGAATCCTTTGTGAGCCCTTAAAGGCTCTGTATTTTATATCATATTTGTAGCCGTTTCATTTAAACTTGTTCAGTTTTAATGAAGTTCTGAGTTGTAGGTACTCTTTCTGTTCCCGGAGAGCAGTGGATTTAAAATCCAGACTGCTAATTACTTTACCAAAGCATAGGAATATCTTCACCTGAGGGAAGGGTTAGCAAACCTGAATGTGAACTTTGTGTAGAGGATCTTTCTGGAAGCATGTCTGAAATGCCTTGACCCCC
Source organism: Apodemus sylvaticus (assembly GCF_947179515.1). Lineage (NCBI taxonomy): Eukaryota > Metazoa > Chordata > Mammalia > Rodentia > Muridae > Apodemus > Apodemus sylvaticus. Next base: position 107,641,578 of record NC_067482.1, read on the forward strand.
TAATCCTCTGAGAATATTAAGTTGGGTTTGTATATAAAACTTTGGGTAAAAACCAACCTCATGTGACTTTTAAAAATATTGAGGAAATATTAATAGTAGTAGTGTATTGCTAATACCTGACTTACCCTCTTCTGCCTGAGATGTGAGTTATCTGTCAGGCAGGGATATGTGATTACAAAAAGGAGCAGGCGAAAAGCAGGGCTGACTGTTGCTATATTAAAATGTAAGTATTACAGTTTGAATTTTCAAGTGAGAGTTTCTGAGTTCAATGCTTTACATAACATTTTGTCCTAATCTTGCTTGCTGTCAGGGATGTTTCTTGGTTGTGCAATTGCTGCAGTCAAGAATGCCAATTTGCATTCCATGAGTGTCATTTGATTACTTTTATCTGCGGAGCTCCAAGACCGGCCCAGTCCTCTCATTTCATCTTGCCATGTCATGAGTCAGTGCTGTGTTGTCATTTCAAAAATCTGCCTGATTTAGACAAGAAAGAAAAGTACTTTCATGTTGCAGCCGCAGTCCCCTGCTAACTTGTCAGCAGCAGGATATGATTCACTTGGGCCCAGAAGAATGGAACAGAGAGGCAGGTTAGATGGTTCAATAAAGCCCACGGACAGGTAGTGTGTGATGTCCCCAGAGAGCTGCAGTTAATGAAGAACAGGTCTGCTTAGTTCTCCATGCGCTGACCTGTTGCTGTCCCCACAGTTTTCTCATTTGATCTTTCCCAGCAAATTGATCTTTTCTTGTATTTTATTTGCCTTCCAAGTTAGTCCTTGAGGGACTGAAATTAGCAGAGCAACTTAAGTTGGATAATACAGCTGTTCAGAAAAGAAGAAATTGGACATTGGCAAAAAAAAGGGGTGGGGGGGTGGGAGAGGAGAGGGAGCTATTCTTTTTTGTTGTTCCTGGGAATATTTCCTAGATTAAGGGAGTCCAAAGTAGGTGATGAAGCTAGCGGTTTCCCTTACTTCAAATTTAGAGTTAAGGCTATTTTAAATATTTTGTAAATGTTTGAAAGGTGGCTTCAGCAAGGATGAAGAGTTTGATTTAGCAATGCTCGCACTCACTTGCTTGGCCTGACCTGCCAGGGTAATAGTGGCTTTTCTGGCTATTGGAAGACGGACAAAACATCAATGGCATATTGCAACTATGTTATTTATAGTCTTCTAAATAAGTACAATTCCCAAATATTCAATACTGAATTGCTGAAAAGATTAAACAATAAAAAGTCATTAACAGGATTGTGTATAATTATTATGGTGCATGAAGATTTTTTCTATGAATTACCATCAGTATCTTTGTTTTACATAAATTCCACAGACACCCTGTTCATAGATCAGGTTATTCTCTCCTCTGAGGTTTTCCTATTTAAATTTAAAGGCAGGCTTTTAAAATTGAGAGCGGGTTACAAGTTGGGTTTCTTTGAAATGCTTACATGTTGGTTTTTGAGATTAAAATTCATTTTATACAAGGTGAGCATAGTTGATACAGGTTACAGTTTCACTATAGAGCCCTTGTACATAAAGCTTAGGTTGGGAGCAATTAATAGTCTTAACGTGATGAATGTATAAAGGAGCGGTGCTTTCTGAATTCCTCTGCAGATGGTCTCATTTACCATCTGCATCCTGACAAGAAACAGAGTTGAAAACGGCTGTTCTCCTGCAACATCTCTTGCTGGTCAGGAGTTACATAGTATAGCTGGTTAGTAAGCTCTCTAAAGAGCTAGAGGGAGACTCATGATTTTATTAGATATACTTATGGTTTTTAAAAAAAGAACTCTGGCAGTCAGAATGTTGCACAATAACTGGCTTAGAGTTTAGGCTTGGAGGTGACACATGACACACACACACACACACACACACACACACACAGTGGTGAAAGCAACAGAATTTCCATTGAAAACAATGAAGGAATCAGCTAAGCTTTCTAGGACTACCTTGTAGGTGATTTGAATGCTGTAATGTGCAACCAAACATTCTGAGTGTTTGAGACTGTAGCCAGTGTGCCAGCTGAAGGAGCCCTTCTCAGGTTGTCAGGTCCACCTTCCAGGTGCCATTAAAAGCAGCTTCCCATCCAGTCACTGAGGAGCACGCTACCCTACTCTAGGTCACGAGACAGCTACTTCTCCCTGTGGATGATGTTTCCAAGTAGTTCTGCATACAACTCCAGATTATGGAGAAAACTTTCCTTCAAAAGAAGGAAGCTTTGTGTTGTCACCATAGACGGCAAATCATTTTAAAACTTGGCATATTTTTAATCAGTAAATAAGCTACATTTAGACATCAGAGTTGAATGTTTTCTTACTTCCTGTTTGGCATTTGTTAATCAGTCCAACCAGTAACATTTGTGATATGTTTGTATTAAATAATCAGTGATGGTGATTGATCTTCATTATTTACATATTACTTTTTAGGGATGTTACTTTGACATTTATTTACCATTTAAGTAAATCTTATATCCAGGGATATAAACTGCCCAGATTTGTCTTCTTAGCACAGTAGCTCTCATTGTGTTGCTAGCCAATAAAAGTCTTTATTTGTTGCTTATTAGAACCCTCAGTCCACTCAAAAGTTCAGCTATAATTTAATTTGGGTGTTCAAAGAGCCTCCCTTGTTTTAAAACACGTTCTCAGTATTCCTTTACCATTTGTTGTGAGCCTATATTCTAACTCATGAATATGCATAAGAGCAGTAATACAGACATGTCATTTTAAAAGTTGTTGCCAAAACAGAAGTGTACCATTTTCTTTAGAAATTATGTATATGACAATGTAAATTTTGTCCTTTTTACTGCAGTTTCTTAGACATTCTGGAGCATTTTCACTTTTCCAGCAGTAATTTAAATTGTTTTGGTCTACTGATTTAGGATTTGTTCCTACAGATATACAACCTTGAAGGTGTGGGGAGACAGGCCAAAGCTAAGCTTTGCAACCAAGAGTTCTGGTTAAAGCGCTTTCACAGTTGTAGCCCCTTGAAATTATAAGGTCTTTGTTTTGAAATTTACAAATTGCCAGCCTGGTAAGTTCTTTATAGCAACTGCTGGCAGTTTTACAGAGTCCAAGATACTTGCGGGTTTCAGTTGAAGTGTAACCGATTACACAAGCTAAGGACCAGAACTCCAGTATCAGGGATCCCTCCACATGGAAGGCAGGATGTGGAACTGCTAAATGAGTCACTGCATGTGTGTGTGTGTGTGTAACCAGTGAGAATCACATCAAGTCTGTCTTCTACATACAGGATTTAAGACTTATCAAAATGTACAGTATTGTCCTGGACCTGGGGTTCATGAGTTCACTGTCCCTGCTCTTTGTGTGTTTATTAGCACAGAGATGTAACAGCCCACACAAAAACATTTTTCTCTTATTATGACCTTAACATTTGCCAAAAGTGCCCCATACTGAAATTCCTTTTTAGTATCTTTTTTCCCCTTAGTCCAAAGCCAGACGTGTACCCAGACACAAAGCCTCTGTGTATAGCAAGCTGTTTTAAATATTGTGACTCGGCAATGTGCTGTCCTTTCTCTGCTTGAGCCAAGGATCTCTGCTCAGTGTCTGTGGGTTACCAAGCTCCTTCTTTATTGTATGTCTTGTCAGCTATCCCTATTCATTTAACCTTTCATTAGCGTCTGTGCAGCTTCCCTGTCTGCAAAGGCAAGGAGAACCCGAAAGGCCCCACTGTCACAGTTATTAGATTTCTCCGTTACATACCAGCAACCACAAAGAAGCAAGAGTGGAGACTATTGTCGTGCATGCTGCTGTCCTGGGGTGCAGCTCTTCTGTGCATGTCAAGGACATGTGCCACATGTTGATATGCATCCCAGGAATAAATGCGCAACATGGGGGATAGGCTGTCAGAGGCAGCAATGAGCTTTGTAGGAGTTATTGCGAAGACCAACAGTTAGTGAAGGAATTTTGCTTAACCAGCCAAGGAGATAGACGGAGTTGAGAGTTGCCAAGATCTGCCTTGTGGAGCTTGTCAGTCCCATTGTTTTCATCTAAACTTCATTTGAGGGAAAATTGAATGGCTTTGACAGGAATGAAAGTCTTCTGTTCTCCTTTAACCTCGGAGGGGGAAAATGTTATTTCTGATTACTATTCTGGTGCATTACAACTATTTTTGTATGGACTAAAGATATGTGAATGATTATGTTACTTACCTCTCATAATTTTTACAATTTCACTGCAAAATCGTGAAAAATGTTTTAACAGGGATTTGTATGTTTTATAAATCTGGTTTTAAAATGGAGCACGTGAATCTCCTTGTGCTCCTGCTTTGCTGTGGCTGCCATAGCACAGTGTGGCTATCACCTGGTTTTTATACATGTGTTTTCATGCTTGCTGTAATATGGAGGAGAAGAGGAATGATTACAGGTCACTTTCACATAATAATAAAGACAAATACTTGGATATGTAGAGTGGAAAAGATTTCATTTTAAACATCATAATGAACTCTCAGAGCTGGAAGAGTGCTCAGTTGGTAGAGCGCCTCCCACAGGAGCATGAAGACTTGACCTTGCTCCCCAACATGTATAATGGGCCAGCCAGCATGGCACCTTTCACTGCTGTTCTCAGGGCTGGGAAGGCAGTGACAGGCAGGTCCCTGGGGTTCACTAGCCACCCAGCTCAGCCTCATTGTTGAGGAGAAGGCAGGGAATCACCATGAATGCCATTGGTTCTGGTGGCTAATCTTGACCCACTCAGTGTTTGGGGATGTCTGCCTTGGAAAGCAGAGTTTTAAGTGAGCATACAGTATAATGGCTTCAGTTACGGTGTTTCTGTGCATACGCTTCCTTCTCCTTGTGGCACTGCCTGCTCATTCCTATTAGCCAAACAACCAGTTTGGTAATCTCTATGGCTGCCTCCCCACAACTGCTTGGTGATATAAATCCTAGTGGTTTAGTTTTAACTGCTTTATTGTGAGATACCTCACATACCACCATGTAATCACCATTTAAAATGTACATTAATAATACCCCATTATATGGATACACAGTTTCTTTTAGCATCATCAATTTATGGATTTTTTACTATTATGCATAATGCTGCTGAGAACTTTCTTTGGGAGAGGGTCAGATGTTTTTATTTCTCTTGGATGTATACCTCTAAGAAGAATTGTTGGATCATGTGGCCTTCTTTTTGTCCATTTGAGTTGTCTTCAGAAAAACAAACCAAAACCAAAAACCAAAAAAACCTCTTGTGGTCTTAAAAAATACATATGTGGTAAAAGTTTTTTTTTTTGTTTTTTTGTTTTTTGTTTTGCTCGCTCTCTTTCTTTCTTTTACATTAATAAAAAGCTGTTACTGGGTGGTGGTAAGGCAGAAGCAGACAGATTTCTGAGTTCAAGGACAGCCTGCTTTACATGGCAAGTTCTAGGACAGACTGGGATACACAGAGAAACCCTATCTTGAAAAACAAAAAATTAGGAAAGGAAAATCATATGCTTAGGTTATTTAGATGTATGGGTAGGAATGAACTCAATTTGTGAAAGTGTGAAAAAGGAAAAGGACTCATGTAGTATGCACTTTATATTGCAAAAAAAATTCCTTTTCTAGTGGCATTCACTCACATACACATACACACACACACACACACACACACACACACACACACACACAGACACTAATTGATTTAAGAAATTAAGAAAATATGGTGGTGATGGCGCACACCTTTAATCCCAGCACTTGGAAGGCAGAGGCAGGTGGATTTCTGAGTTCGAGGCCAGCCTGGTCTACAGAGTGAGTGCCAAGACAGCCAGGGCTATACAGAGAAACTCTGTCTTGAAAAAAACCGACCCCCCCCAAAAAGAAAATATTTCTTGATTGGGTTTCTTGTTATATTTGTTCTTTCTTATTAATTCCTCACATTAACAAATCTAATTTACTTTTGAATAGTGACTTGGCCCCGTCTTAAAGCATTACTGTTATTTTAGAAACCCAGTGGAGTTTTAACATTTGTTTTCCCTAGTTTTTTTTTTAAATACTAATAATCATTCCCCCCCCCCCAGAGGTAGCTACTCTAGCAACAAAAGGCTATCTGTTGCAGTTGAAGAGAAATTTACTAGTGGGATCCCCCTCCCCACCTGCAAAAATAAAAGTTTGAAAAACAGTAGTAAAATTATCTCTTTTTCCTATGTAGGCCAAGAGGGCTTGCCCTGGTTATAGTCTCAATATTTTAAGTCATAGGATCATGTAAAATTTTGACTTGCTAGCATTAAACTTCTGATATATAAAATGAAAGCTTTAGATTTAATTCCAAATTTACCAAATAATTTGAGTGCATACTTCCCAGAATAGCAACATAAAGTAAGTCAAAGAATGAACAGCATAAAATTCTTGCTAGCATAAGAGAGATAATGAGCTAGACAATTAAGTTAGAAATTCTTTTTTTTTTAAGATTTATTTATTATTATATGTAAGTACACTAGCTGTTTTCAAACACTCCAGAAGAGGGCGTCAGATCTTGTTACGGATGGTTGTGAGTCACCATGTGGTTGCTGGGATTTGAACTCAGGACCTTTGGAAGAGCAGTCAGTGCTCTTAACCACTGAGCCATCTCTCCAGCCCTAAGTTAGGAATTCTAACCTATTAGTGATGAGTGAGAAGATTGGTGATGTGGATGGGTTGGGGGTAGCATGTTGATTGTCTGAGGGACTAGCTTTCTAGGTGGAGAGAAGAACCAGCACAGAAGCTCTGAAGTGGGCAGAGGGACTTACATTGCCTGGGGCACATGGGGTCTTGGTATTAGTGGGGTGAATGTTGGCTTTTACTCTCTCTCTCTCTCTCTCTCTCTCTCTCTCTCTCTCTCTCTCTCTCTCTCTCTCTCTCTCTCTCTCCTCTTGAGGCTAAAATGGTTCAATAAGGAAATAAGTAGTAGATACAAAGAACTTAAATCTTTGTGCACTAGTTTTTTAAGAGTCACAGGAACCAATGGAGGATAGGAAAAGAGTGAGGAAAACAAAACAAAATCAAATTTGGTTGGTTTGTAAGACAAGCAAAGGAAGTTTCACATAGAGGTCAGGTAAGGTAGGGATGAGGTTGCCACTGGAGATGAATGTTACTTTGAGGGTGGCAGTTTCAGTGAAGTGGGCCAAAGCTTGGTCTGAGCTTGGGAGAATGAAAGGAAAGTGAGTATAGGAAATGAAAACAACTGTTTAAATTGTACCTCAAAGGGCAAAAGGAAGCACCTGAAGTTAGGGTGTTTCATTTTTGTTTTGGTAAAATTGCAGAATTGTTAGCATATTTAATATTGAGATTGAATTTAGTGGAGAAGGAATGGTTGACACAGGAGGGAACTGGAAGTGTTTTTGTTGTTGTTGTTGTTGTTGTTGTTGTTGTTTTGAGAAAATTTAAGATGGGATTCTAATCACTGCCTGTGTTGAAAGCTTTATTTAGCTATGATCAGTTTAAGTATGATCAGTTCATCTGAAACAGAAAGATGGTGGTGTAGTTAGTATATGAGACTCAGGAAGATTAAATGTGTAGAATGTGGAAACCGTTTAGGACAAGAATAGAGACTTTTCATGAGAATTAGTCAATATTTGCTTTTCCCCCAAGATTTATTTTTATGGGGCTAGGGAGATGACTAAATAATTAAGAGGGCTTGCTTCTTTTGCACTCCAGCACTAGGGCCAGGCAGTTCAGAACTGTCTGTTACTCAGTCCTAAGAGATCTGGCACCTTCCTCTCTCCTCCTTGGATACCTGCATATACATGTCTTGGTCATGTACATAAATAAGAACAATACAAATACATTTTAAAATATTTATATGTTTGTGTGTTTGCCCATCCACAGGGGTCAGAATAAGGCACTCGCTGCTCTTTACTGCTGAGCCATTCTTCCTCTTTGTTAATATTTGTAAAGTCATTATTGAACACAAGAATTAATTACTTAGTGATTTCTTCAGTTACTACAGCTATCACTTGGAGAGATAACTGTAAGAATTGGTTTTTAAATTGTGCAAGTTTTTTATGTATTGCTTGTGAAGTTACAATGTGATTCCTATAGCTAGTTTATTTTACTCACCCTTGTAATACTCCAGAAATACTGGGTATTCATTCAAGTTAGGTAAATGAGTTCAAAACTTGTAGGTAAGTCATCTTTTCTTTCCCAAGGTGTTAGCCTCCACAGGTTCCACCTACCTAGACTATTAAAGCATATCCCAGAAAGACAAAGAGTTTTATAGTTTTAATCTGAAACAGATGATTTTTAAGGCCTTAAAGGATGTTTAGTGTTCAATATCTAGATAAAGGTTCTTATAGTGAAATTGTAACTGTGTAATAGAAAGTTGAATTCTTTATCAGTATTGAATAGAAAGAAGTAGTAGAGAAATTACAAATAAGTTGAGTTAATTATAAGCCGGGCGGTGTGGTGCACGCCTGTAATCCCAGCACTCTGGGAGGCAGAGGCAGGTGGATTTCTGAGTTCGAGGCCAGCCTGGTCTACAGAGTGAGTTCCAGGACAGTCAGGGCTATACAGAGAAACCCTGTCTCAAAAACCCCAAGTCCAAAAACAAAAACAATACCACCACCAACAAAAAAGTTGTAATTATAGTTGTAGGATTGATTGTAAAGCTGGAGCAGGTCACATACGTTTTGTAGAGTTGGAAACAGGAAATACTTGGGAAGTCTATCTAGAGTCTCCCTGACTTTGAATATGTGCACTCATTCCTATTTTAAACTAGGATACGGAAAATTAGGGACTGGATACTTGGCTCAGCAGTTATGAGTGCTTACTATTTCAGAGGACTGGAATTCAGTTTGCCAACACCCACATGAGATGGCTTATAATTGCCTGTAAGTCTAGATTGAGGGGATTTGATGGTTTCTTCTAGACTCTCTGGGGACTTGCACTTACACCTCTCACTCCATCCCCATAATTAAACATCATAAAAATAAGTTTTTTTAAGAGACTGGAGAGATGGCTCAGTTGTTCAGAGCACTGGCTGTTCTTCCAGATGACTTAGCCTCATTCTCAGTACCACCTACATACAGGATAGCTCACAATTGTCTGTAACTCTGGTCCCAAGGGATCTGACACACTTTTCTGGGCTCCTCTGGTACCAGATAAGCATGTGTTATTCCGACATACATGCAGGCAAAACACTCTTACACATAAAAATTTTAAATGTCTTTTTTAAAACATGTAGAAAGTTAAACTCAGTATCAGTTTAGTGTATAAGCTCAGGACATATTTTAGAGAGATAGTGGTTAAAGGAGAATCAGATAGATCTTAGTGAGGTTTCTGTTGGGTTATTGGGAAAGAAGTGATAGGTCTAAGGTAGATTTGTAAAGAAGATCTAGGGTCAAAACCTCTTTAAAGAACACAGAGAATAGCCGGGCAGTGGTGGCGCATGCTTATAATCCCAGCACTCCGGGAGGCAGAGGCAGGCGGATTTCTGAGTTCAAGGCCAGCCTGGTCTACAAAGTGAGTTCCAGGACAGCCAGGGCTATACAGAGAAACCCTGTCTCAAAAAAACCAAATCCAAAAACAAACAAACAAACAAAAAAACCAAAAAAAAACAAAACAAACAAACAAACAAAAAAACCACAGAGAGGTTGGAAACTTAAAGAGGACAATTAGAGAAGAATTGGATTTGAATCAAAGGCCAATAACTTAAAAGTAGTTAAAGATATGTGAAATGCTATTTGAGGGACCAATGGATCAGTAGATAAAGGCACTTACTTGTCACCAAGCCTTATAGAGTTTAAAGCATAGCTTGTCTGAACCTTCATGGTAGAAGGAGGGAACTAACTTCCACAAGTTGTCCTCTGACCTCTACACACTCAAAGTTGCATGTTCACAGGTGGACACAAGTAAACATAAATAATTTAAGCAAACAATCTTTAGTAAAATATAGTATTTTAAGTATACCCACAGAACTAAATTATTTTAATGAATTAATGCTTTCCAAAATACTTCATTTGTTAATAAAATGTCAACATTTGAAAAACAGTATTTATTGTAAATGAGTTAAATGGATCCTGTAGTCTACAAAAACATTGATATAAGGGAAGGGCTGTAAGGAAGACAAAAAAATTACAATGCCAATATTAATGAGGAGACTACATTTGTAGGCAATATTTCAGTTAACAGTGTGCTCTTTTAGATAGGAAAGAGTAGTATCTGTCTGTACAGGATATAAATAGTTCAAGTTAAAATTAAATACAAATAAAGGAAAAATTTCAAAGCAGCGTATATATCTCAATCCCCCAATGAGTTCTTACAAGTTTGTAAGTTAACCAGCACTTGAAAGGCAGAAAGAAATGGTCTACATTTCAAGGTTCAAGCTAGCCAGGAGTGTTCAGTAACATTGTCTCAAAAAATTTTATGGTTTATGTAAAGGAAAAGGGGAAAGTGAAGCACAAACATATATAAAATGTACTTTGATAAAATTATGGAAGAGAACATGCTTGAAAAGCTCAGGAACATAGACTGTAAAAAGTTTAAGTATAGAAGGAAATACTGTGAATAAAAATTTTATTAAAGAATTGTAGGAACTATAGCATTAATGTTTCTCTGTTCTATTTCTTGACTGTGGTAGACACTGTATGTATGACCAGTTGCCTTAGATTCTTGCCACTGTGTCTTCCTCACCTTAGATTCTTGCCACTGACTTTTTTTTTAATCTTAATGGATGTTATGCCTTCAAACTGTGTGAATGAAAGCAAATATTTTCCTCAAAAAAATTGCAGTATCAAACCAAACTTTAAGACAGTCCTTAAAGAAAGAAAGTTTTAAAATAATTTTTTTTAAAACTTAATCAGCACAAGGACCAAATAGCAAAGTGAAAATGTACCACAGGCATGAAGAGGTTTTTTTTCTTTCTTTTTCTTTTTCTTTCTTTTTCTTTTTCTTTCTCTTTCTTTTTCTTTTGTTCTCTTCCCTCCCTCCCTCCCTCCTTACACCCCTCTCTTTCTTATGATGCGAGGGGACAGGTTCTCACCATGTAGCCCTCACTTAGCTGAAACTTTTGTGCAGGCCAGGTTGGTCTAGATTTTTACAAATAGCTAGCTGCCTGTCTTTGCTGTGCTACAATTAAAGATGTGTGCTACCCAGCCCAACAAACCTCTTCTTTTGCCTAGGCTATCTGGCCAGCTTGCTTCTTGGACCCATCTGTCTCTACTCCACACTCAGGTTTCAGATACATTTGGCTCTTGCCTGGCTTTTTTGTTGGTGTTGGGGACTTAAACATCGGTTCTCATGTTTGCGCATCAGATGCTCTTACACACTGTTTACCTATTCTACTCACAGAATTTTTAAAGAGGGGTGTGTGTGTGTGTGTGTGTCTGTCATTGTATGCCTGTATCAGTTTTCTGTTGCTGTGAAGAAATACCATTACCATGGCAACTCTTTATAAAAAAAAAGCATTTAATTGGAGCTTGTTTAGTCTATTGTCATGTTGGGACACATGATTGCAGGCAGGCATGTAGACATAGTGTTAAGAGTTGTTGAGAGTTCTACATGTGGATTGGCAGGCAGCAGAAAGAGAAAAACACTGAGTCTTATTTGAGCATTTGAAACTTCAAAGCCAAAGCCCTAGTGACACACTCCTCTAACGAGACCACACTTATTCCAAAAAGGCCTTGGACTTAGAGCTCATGTTTTTTTGGCCAGGGTGTAAGTCAGTAAGCTTCAGTGATTCTTTTGAAGCTGGGGTAAGTTACATGTGTGTGCAGGATACCTGGCTTGTTATGTGGGTAACTATGATCTGAACTTCTAGCTCTCATGATTCAGTAAACACTCCACCCTTACAATATCAAACTGATGGGGAAATAAGTTGATATTTGTATTTTCTATTTATCAATATATGAAATAGGGTCTCATATAGCTCAGACTGACTTTCAACCCACTATGTAGCTAATGATGAACTTTAACTTAAAAAAAAAAACACTTATTTTTTTGAGACAGGATTTCTCTGAGTTGTTCTGGCTGTCCTGGAAATTACTCAAGACCAGGCTGGCTTCTAACTCAGAGATCTACCTGTCTCTTCCTCCTGAGTGCTGGGATCAAGGGTGTGTACCACCTCACCTAGATTTTTCCCCCTGCATGTATGCCTGTGTGAGAGTGTCAGATTCTCTGGAAACTGGAACTACAGACAACCGTGTGGGTGCTGGGAATTGAACCTGGGTCCTATGGAAGAAAAACCAGTGCTCTCAAATATTGAGCCATCTCAAATATTGAGCCATCAAATATAGCTCCTTTATTGTTTTGAAACACTGAGTCTTAACTATGTAGGCTTGGCTGGCCTGGTATTTCCTTTGTTAGACTGAGATGGCCCCAAAGAGATCAGCCTACTTATGCCTCCAGAGCACTAGGATTCACGGTGTGTGCTGTCACATGTTGCTTTTAATTATACATTTATTTTGTGTAGGTTTGTGTGTATGTGAGCTTATGTGTACCATGGGCACATGTGTAGTGGAAATCAGTTCTCGGTTTTGAACTCAAGTCCCAAAGTTTAGCAACAAAACACCCTTACCTGCCTAGACTTCTCACTGGCTTCAGCTCCAGTGAGAGTTAAAATTATGGAGGCATCTGTTCTCTAAGTAATTTAAGACATCTTGAAATTCCTTTATTCTGTTTTTTAGCCGTTTTATTTTCTAACATTTAATTGAATGCTCAGTACTTAATTTTAATTTATGATCAGTTGAAAGGACTTAGATTGTGGGTCTTAAAAAATGTTGGAAGTTTTACCATGTTGTATCCCTGGCTGGCCTTGAACTCTGAATCTATTTGCTTCTACCTTCTAGAAGTCTGGGATAAGAGGTGTTGGTCACGATGTCTGGCTGGAGTTTGATCACTAGAAAAAGTGACTCTGTCTTTTGGCTCTCAATGTTTCATTGTTTTTTTCTTTAATGAGTTTCAAAAATGTTTATATCTGCCTGATACATTTTTTGTCTAACTGTTACTTTTAACTTCTCAAAGTCACCCTTTTAGGTTTGTCTCATGTAGACCCTGTAGATGGATCCATGTAGTTGGATCAGGATTAGTTTTTTTTTGGTTTTTTTTGGGGGGGGTTGGGGGGGGACCCAATTTAAAATGCTTTTACTTGTTCACATAATGTGGGTTTACTTCTGTAATATTAGTCATTTTTTATTGTTGTTGCTTGTGTTTCTGCCTGGTTTTTTATCATCTTTTAAAATTACTTTTTAATTTGCTCTCATTGTTCTTCTCATCTTACAAAAATACTTTATTTCATTTTGTTTAGGATACCATCAATTTTTTAATGTTTTATTTTCCTTTAATAAAGCCAACATGTAATAAACTGCTAACATGGATAAATGTTGTCAAACCACGACATCATCAGTTGTAATATGGATGCTGATTTCAAATAAGCTAAAACGTGAAATTGAGTGCATTTTAGAATGATGGTCCTTTGCTGTTTGTACTTGACCTGTACAGTAAACTGTTGTTACTGAAAAGCCGAAGCCTTAATACACTTCAGTCGATTATATTTATCAAGTATCTTTTCTGAGAGCAGTTGCCTGAAGGCAATATTCTCAGCATTCTTAGCTTTGAAGTACTATTCATGGCTTTCAAGTGAAAGGATGTTTTGTCTGACAATATTTTAATATTTAAATTAAAAGTCAGAATTGGAGCTACACTTCTTTTTCCTTAAAACCCAACAGACTGTTCCCCTATCTATTGGCCTATAGGGTTACTATAGGGAAGTCTGGGACCTGCCTGACTTTTTTTTTCCCCTTTGTAGGTGACCTACTTCTGCCTGGGTATTGGCAGATTGCTTTCTTTATCCTTGAAGTTCAGTAACTTTATTAGACTGTATCTCGCTCTTGGTGTGATTCTCTATTACATTTTTCCTGTTAGTGGTAAGCCATCTCGATCGGTGGGTTCAGGAAAATTTCTTAGATATCTTATATGCTTTAATTTTTGGAATTCTTTCTTAAGCATTAGTTATATAATTGCCCATCTTCATTTCCGGCTCCATTTCATTATTTACTAAATGCTTCCTTTGCTCTGTTCTGATATGTTATTTTCTTGATAATCTTTACTAAGTTTGTTCTCTTCAGTATTAGGACTACTACTTATAATGTGGATTTGTTTTGTTCATTCAGTTTTGTTATGTATGTCTGTGAGCAGGCTTTTCAATTTACCTTCTATTTACAAATGCTTTTAGTACTTGTAATGTCAAAAGGTGAAGCTATGTTGTTTTTGAGAAGATGGGTTCAAAACAGTTATAGAGTAGCCATGTCAAAATCTATTCTCTGTGAACACAAAAACAAATGATTTTGATTAAGTCTTGTGTCAGATTTTGTGTTTTGTTAATGACTTGAGATTTGGTAAAAGCTCAATCATAATTCTTTCTGAAGATGTATAAACTGCTTGCGCATAGTAGAATTCTGTTTGTTGTGTATGTTTCTGTGTATCAATAAAGGATGACTAATTATTTTTTACTTATGATTAATTACTTTTTACTTATAGTCATTAAAAGTCTATAAAGGTTATTTTTTATTGAGTAAGTTACCTTGCAGAATAGATGAAATTCTTTGATGTTATGACTGATGTATTCTCTATCATTCATGTGTACCACAATGAAAAGTTCTTTTGTAAGAATTTCTCCAGAGTACCAATTTGTTCCTTGTGTTTGTTCTGGGTGGGGAACTGAAGATGGTGAACAATGTGCTCCTGATCTTTATTCAGACTTGAAGGCTGTAGTGGACAATGGGACTGTGACTAGTTGTTGTTAATGTGTGAGATTATTACTCTGACTTTGAATAAAAAAGGCCATTTCACTTGTTAATGGAGCAGGCTCTCTCATGAGCAAGTTTGTGTTAATTTTCTCTGTCTGTCTTCTTCCCCCTGAGGTGCAAATATACGTCTCAGAATTTCTTAAGGATTCTAAACTATTTTACTTATCAATATTGTGACTGCTTCCTGTGATGTTTCTGGGGTTTTTTTTTGTTTCTTTGTTTGTTTGTTTTGTTTTTAACCAACCATTAGCTTGTCAAACACTTATTGCCATAGATAATAGATCCTGGGGCTTTAATAAACAAAAATTCATGTTCCTTCAAACTAGCATTCTAGGTGAAGTAAAGGAGTTAAACACAATTAATAAAATGTAGTAGAATACTAAGTGGAAAGGAAAAGTTTACATTTCCTAAGAACATGGGAGTCATAATTAAAGTTAGGGTGACATTTAAGAATGCTTGGTGAGGGAGTGAATGTGAATGTGTGAAGGGTACCACAAGTGCAGCATCTGCAATGGGGATATAGATGAGAATGTTGCAGGAAAATGATAGAGTAGCTGAACCCAGAGACAGAAGGTGGGAGTGAGATACTGGTAAATTCTGAAGGACTTTTTAAGGCCCTCACCAAGTGAGATTAGGCTTCCATATGAACAGCAACACGATTTAGGTTTATAGGGGTTTCTCTGGCTGCTAAATTGATCATAGAAACAGTAAGGTAGGCTAGGTGGAAGTGGAAGTCTTCCCAGCACTCGGGAAAGCAGACATAGGCAGATCTCTGGGTTTGAGGTCAGCTTGGTCTGTAGAACAAGTTCTAGAACAGCCAGAGATACACACAGACACCCTGTCTCATAAAATAAACAAAACAAAATAACAGCAAGGTATTTTGGCTAGCATTTTAGTATACACATATATACACATATACACATATAAGCAAATGTTTTATAACTGAAACGATACATTTATTAACAATACTATTTTTTGTTTCTGTTAGGAGAAAGGAATTCTGGTCAAATTACGGTAGATTTGTTTGATTCCACATCTTGTCGGTGACTAACACTGTCAAATAAGTTATAGCCCTGACTTAATAAGTAAAATGTTGGTTGTATATTCAGACAAAATGAATAAAATGTAAATTACAAATAATAAAAGCTAAAAATTAAATACCTAAAATTCTACTAATAAACTGCTACTAAAGAGTTGTTGCTGCTCCCTAGGGACAACTGCTTTCATAAAATATTTTTGGTTCAGATTTCCTGGGGATTTAACTCCATGCTTCTAAATGATATGTTTATAGTGTCTGTGTTTTTGGTTTATCAACTTTAGACATTCTCTCTTGACTTCTTGCTATGACAGATGTTTTCAGTCCCACTTCTCACTACTGACCTTCCTCGTTCATTGGTCACTGACTTGGCACCTCTCTGGGGTTCTGCCCAGAAGATTTAGCCTTCCTCCTTCGCCTCAGCCCCTCTGTGAGGATTTTGCTCCCTACACTTTGCTGACCAGTTCATGTTCTTCTATCTGTCTCCATCCTTCAGAACCATGGGCAAACTATGTAGTTTTTGAAAAAAATTTAAGAATTTTTATTGGCTTAGGTTCATATTGGCACTTTGGAACTCTTGAATAATAGACTAGAATATTAGGTCAAAAGGGTCTTTTTTTATATGTATACACTTGAAGAATTTAGTTTTTGTTTTGCTATTAAAATGCTTTGAAGATTTGTTATTTTACATACATGAATGCTTTGCCTGAATGTATGTCTGTACACCTGTGTGCCTGGAGTTCAAGTAAGTCAGAAGAGGCTGTCAGATGACCTGGAGTTGAAGTTACAGATGCTTGTTAGCCACTATGCCAATGCTGGGAACTGAACCCAGGTTCTCTGCAAGAGCAACAAGTGATCTTGACAACTGAGCCATCTTTGCAACCCACTTTCTGTTTTTTAAAGAGATAGATGATATATTTGCCATATTTCATTCTTCAAACAACTAAATTTTCTCATGTCAGCATCTACTCTTTCAAAGTATACTAAATAGGTATGTAATTTTTTTCATATCCTGGTACTATAATATTTCATTTTGAGTTTTTAAAGTTGTAATTAAAATTACTTGAATTATTATTGAATTTTTCCAGCGAAAATATTTTTATGTTCCAGTTATTTCTCTTCTAGGAATAGCCATTTCTAAGTCAAGAAGATAGGCTTTAAAAGTTTTGGTTGCTTTAGAAAGGTTTTACAGGTCGGCTTCCTTTGCTTCTGTTTTTTTCACCTCACCTCTTATGATCAGGGAACAGGACAATGAATTTAGAACAGGATCTGAGACATTGTTGTATCTTTTGTTAGTTAATATTTGTTAGGTCACTGCACACTTACCATTATCATGCTTACTGAATCATTCAATTCAGGGAAGGCTTTTAAACAGTACACACAAGGTATTAAAGTACTTTTAATAGATACCCAAATATGTTGAAACAGTATCCTATAATTTACTTGTTTACTTAAAAATATGTATTTACATTTATTTAAAAATTAATTTATAAAATGTGTTTCTAAGTTTGCTCAGCATTGTAATACTCTAGCTTTGTTTCTTAGCAGGACAGCCAGAGTAACCACCATTATTCTAATGGAGGCTTTGATTTCCTCACTCTGTAAAGAATGGCTTGCAGGTTAGGGGAATTTAATGTTTGTATCCATGTGAAGTTATTTCTGTTTTCAATGTCTTTATCAATGAGATTAAAATGAACCTTTCTGGGACTGGTGAGATGGCTCAGTGGTTAAGAACACTGACTGCTGTTCCAGAGGCCCTGAGTTCAAATACCAGCACCCACATGGTGGTTCACAACCATCTGTAATGGGATTCAATGCCCTCTTCTGGAGTGTCTTCTGAAGACAGCTACAGTGTACTTACATATAATAAATAAATAAATCTTAAAAAAAAAAGAACATTTTACATAGGGAGAAGTGCCATAGAAGCTACAGGAGGAACTCACATAGATATATTCACATAAATATAAAGAAAGTCTTTGCTTAGGCTGGCCCAAAACTTAATTTGTAGCTCTCAGCTTTGGCTTGGAGATCTTTCTGTCTTAGCCTCCTGAGTGCTGAGATTACAGGCATGAACCACCACCCTAGCTTTTAAAAAATTTTTTTATGGGGGGCTCAAAAGTGACCACAAAGCAAACAAACCTACAAGAATATTTAAATTAAAAGTCAGTGATAAAGCAGAAATGACTCAGAAGACACTATATCAATAAAGCCACCCACACGGGTGACAGCTCATGAAAATTGTAAACCTGGGCTTCATTTTATAACCTGATAGCAGTTCAGCAATTTGGGGGTGTCCTTTCTAGTCGTCGTCCCCCTCCCCCTGGGGGCATTCATTTTAGCTGGTGTCTGCCTCTTCTAGGTAATTCAGAATCTGTGAGAGTAACTCTCAGCAGTCTTTACATTATGCATATGCTTGGGAAAAGAGGAGCCAAGTGAATCTAATGAGTTTCAAGGACTTCTTGAAGGTGTTTTGAGTAGTTTACTCCCACAATTTAAGGAGTGTCCTTGCTGCATACAATGTTTAACTTCTCTATAAATGCCCTGTCTTAAATCATATGGTTTCACTTTCTTTTGTCTCATTCCATGTCTTGAAGAGTTGCCCTCCAATTTGGAAGGGTTTAATGATGGAAGAAACTGTGAGGCAACGTGAGAATGTCAGGAGTCCAGATCAGTAGAGGACGAATAGGATTGAGATACAGTAAAATTTTAGAGGACGGGTTTGGTTTGTCAAAGAAATTTGGTTACACCCCATAAGAGAATAGAGGCACAGAAAGTCCTTTACTTTTTAAAACAGTTGTGCAAGTTTTTTCCTTTCTTACTCTAACTTGGTTTATGGTGGCCTATTCAAATTCTTAGACTATGTTTATTTCCACATGTGTTTCCACTAGAAGACTTTGTAAATTTTTTGTTGGGATTGTAAATTCATTTAAATTTTTTTGTTATATTTATCCATGTATTAGTTTTCTTTCGCTGTGATAAAATACCTTGGCCAAATGCAACTTAGAGAAGAATTTATTTTGACTGTGGTTCCAGAAGAATATAATGTCAAGGGTGTGGGGCTGTGGAACATAGCAGCACATGGCCAAAATAGGAATTATCTCTTAGTGATAGACTTCTTTTAGCAAAGTCAAATCTCATAAAGTTTTCATAACATCTTCAAAATGGCAACAACAGCTGGTGACCAAGTATTCAAATACATGAGCCTGTTGGGGACATTTTAGTTTAAACCACCCCATTGTGTTTATTGTGTGTTTAATGTGCTCATGTGGAGGTTAGAGGACAACTTGTGGAAATTGGTACTCTTCCTTCTACCATGTAATGGTTTCAGGGCTTGAATTCAGATCATCAGACTTGGTGGCAGTCTACTGAGCCATCTCACTACTTCAAATTCACCTTTTTTTAAAAAGATAGACTTATTAATTAATTAGCTAATTAATTAATATATGAGCACATTGTAGCTGTCTTCAGACACACCAGAAGGGGGTATCAGATCCAATTACACATGGTTGTAAGCCACCCTGTGGTTGCTGGGAATTGAACTCAGGACCTCTGGAAGAGCACTCAGTGATCTTAACTGCTGAACCATCTCTCCAGATTCCCCAAATTTATTTTTTAAATATTTTCATGTTTAATAATTGTTTTCTATAATTAGCTGGGAAGTCTATTACAGTTGTGCTAACTGTATAAACTGCTTTATCACTGACTTTTAAATATTCTTGTAGATTTGTTTGCTTTGTGGTACCAGGGGTTGAACCTATGTCCTTAAACATGCTAGGCAAGTTTGCAAGAGCTAGAGGGGCATTCTGTCTTTCCCCTTTGTTTCTTTGTTTCTTTGTTTCTTTGTTTCTTTGTTTCTTTGTTTGTTTGTTTGTTTGTTTCTTTCTTTCTTTCTCTCTCTTTCTTTTCCTTCCTTCCTTCCTTCCTTCCTTCCTTCCTCCCTCCCTCCCTCCCTCCCTCCCTCCCTCCCTCCCTTCCTCCCTCCCTCCCTCCCTCCCTCCTCTTTTCTAACGCCAAAACTGGTTTTGAATTCACTCTGTAGCCCAGATTGGATTTGAACCCTAGGTATTCTCCATCAGGCTTGCTAGTTGCTGGAATTATAGGTCTTTCTGTGCTACAGTGTTTACCTGTAGGTTTCTAAAAGTTAATTATATATTAAGAATTATTTGTTAACAATGAGGGTTTGCCTGCATGTATGTGTGTATATATGTATACATACATACCATGTGTAGGCCTAGTGTCTTAAGAAAGCCAGAAAAGAGCATTGGGTTCCCTTGAATTGGAGTTACAAGTGATTGTGAGCTTCCATGTGTGTGCTGTATACTATGCAAGAGCAGCAAGGACCAATGTGCCATCTGTCCAGTCCCCCTTATGGATTATTTTAAAAATATCTTAAGGCTGGGGATGATGGTATATCCTTTTAATCCCAACATTTCAGAGGCAGAGGCTGGTGGATCTCTTGAGTTCAAGGCCAGCCAGAGACCCTGTCTCAAAAAATATTTTTTTTATTTTAAAAAAAGTGTATATGTGTATGTACACATAACATGCCAGTGCATATGTGTGCATGTGAAGGCCAGAGAACAACCTTATATGTTGTCTTCAGGACACTTTCTATTTCCTTTGAGATAGGTGATCAGAGAGCCACAGGAATTCTCTAGTTTTGGCCTCTTCAAGACTAGGATTACAACTAACTATGTGCCGTTTGTAACCCTGGTAATTCTTTGTGGGTTCTGGGATCAAACTTAGGTTCTGGTGCTTATAAGTCAAGTGTGGAACCATCCTCTTAGCCTCCAGGTATAGTTTTTAATCTTCTCAAATAATTCATGGCTTGCTTTGCAACTTATCTTTTGTCTTTTAGAACTATGAAGATACTGAACAACTGTTCTTCATGCAGTGCTCAGCAGTGTCCATATTGATTGTGTCTATAAATTTGTGGGGCAAATTACCACTTGTTTTCAGAAAACATGTAAATCATCTTCACCTTCACTTTTCTCTTGCATAGAAACAATCTCCTTTCCCCTACCCCCAAGACAGTGTTCGTTTCTCTGTGTAGCCCTGGTTGTCCTGGTACTCCCTCTGTAGATCAGGCTGGCCTGGAACTCAAGATATAGCCCTGTTTTTGCCTCCCAAGTACTGCAAATAGAGGTTTGCATCACTACCTCCCAGCTGAGGGTTTTTTTTTTTTTTTGGCTTAAATTTATGTGTATGTGTGTTTTGCCTTTATGTATGTTAGCATGAGCCCACTGAGCTAACATAAAAGCAATCTTTTCTTTAAAAAAAGATTTATTTATTATATCTAAGTACACTATAGCTGTCTTCATACACACTAGAA
This sequence comes from Apodemus sylvaticus, assembly GCF_947179515.1. Taxonomy (NCBI): domain Eukaryota; kingdom Metazoa; phylum Chordata; class Mammalia; order Rodentia; family Muridae; genus Apodemus; species Apodemus sylvaticus. The sequence goes on from NC_067482.1 coordinate 107,662,645, forward strand.
GAGAGGGCATCAGATTTCATTACAGATGGTTGGGAACCACCTTGTGGTTGCTGGAATTTGAACTCAGGACCTTTGGAAGAGCAGTCAATGCTCTTAACTGCTGAGCCATCTCTCCAGTCCCATGAAAACAATCTTAATGTGTGCTTTTTTTTATGGCTTTGTTCATTGTTAAGTTGTTTTGGTTTTCGCACTTGCACTATGACCACTTCTATTGTTCTCTTTCCTCTCCCCTACTGCTTGTTTCCTTCCACTTCTCAAATAGTATTCCTTCTATATTCATGATATACAAACACATGCAAATATACTTATGTGCACATATACATGCATAATAAAGTCTTGAGAGATTTTTAAGACAAAACATTAAATATTTATCTTAGTTTAGCTTATTTCACTCACCATATGATGGGTTCTATTTCCATTTATTATCTTGCAAGTTACATATTTCACTCCTTTTTTAAAATGTTAAATTATTACTTTTTTGAAACTGTTATATTTTATGGGTAAGTATTTGCACAGTTGTACTACAGAGTGCCTGTAGAAGTCAGAGAACAAGTTTGTCAAGTTGTTTTTCTTCTTTCACTTTCATGTTGATTCTGCTTATTAAATTTGCTGTTGGTCTTGTATGACAAGTACTTTGCCCTTTAAGCCATTGTATCCTTTATAGCTGAATAAAATTCCATTTTGTAGACATAATTACATTTTATTTGTCTTCATCTATTGATGGACATTTAAGCTGACTTGTATCTTTAATAGTGAATAGAATTGCAGTAAGTATTATGCGCGCAGGTACCTTTTGTGGTAATGCTGTTTTTGGATTCTTTTGGGTATATACATAGGATTGATGTAGCTGGATAGGACAGTCCTAGTTTTTGAGGTTATGAAGAACCTCCATACTTCGTCCATAATGGCCACATATATTTTCATCCCCTCATTCCCTTTTGCTCTTTTATTTTGTTTCATGTGCTTTCCTAGGCCTCCTGCCTATACTCATTGTTTTTATATAATGTCTTATTTTCTTCAAAGCTTCTTAATGGTGAAAAGGCCCAGAATACCTTTCAGTAAAGAGTATATTGATTGCATGTATACCATTTCTGAATGGTCAGAACTCTCCCTTTTATTACTAGAAAGTGAATAAGGGATAAAGTCGGTCATGATTCGGATCACAGAAGTATATTATTTCCATCACCTTAGATGGAAAAGATTTGAAAATGAATTTAAAGCATGATAGAGGGATATACCAGAAAGTGAATCAATATGCATCTGTATATTCATTACTTTCTTTGTGGCTATGATCAATACAGAATCATCTTAAGGAAAAGTTCGTTTTGTTTGGATCATGGTTCTATTTCTCCTCCCCCCCCCCACCAAGATTCTACCGCCTACCACCCACCCAATTGCTTATGGTTTTAAAAAGTATAGTCTTTCATGGTCAGGAATAGTGTTGCAGCAGGAAGATAGATCACTTTCCTGGAGCTCTTTATAGCCTAATGGATCAGGATTCAGAGCATTTGTGCTAGAACCAGAAATTACTATCACCTTTAAAGCCTTGTCTCACCAGTCCACTTCTGCTAGTTAGGCCACAATCCTCAAATTTTCACAACTTCCTAAAACAGCAGCACCAGCTGGTGGCCAAATGCTCCACGCGTGAACATACATGATGTTTCATATATTTTTAAACCATAATAGAGTGTATCATAGCTGGTTCAAATACTGTCTTACTTGATATGCCTTGTATTGAACCTGGTATGGCCTGATGCTTAGCTTAGATTATTTTCTCCCATATACCTAGGTCTAAGAAGTAGTGGAAGAGTTGCAGGGGTAGGGGCTGTTGAAATCTCTAGCTTTGGCTGTCCAGGAACTTGCTCTGTAGAACAGTCTAGCTTTGAACTCAGAGATCTGCCTGCCTCTGCTTTAAAGGCTTGTACCACCACACCTGGCTTGATTTTTTTTTAAAATAGGTTTATTGTGTGTGTATGATTATATTGCCTGGATATTTGTAAGTGTACCACCCTTGGCCAGAAAAGGTTATTGGACCTCTTAGATCTTTAGTTATAGGTGGTTGTGAGCTGCCACATAGATGCTAAGACTGAACCTGGGTCCTTTGCAAGAATAGTAAGTGTTCTTAGGTGTTGAACCAGCTCTCTAGCTCTCAATGCTCTCTCTCTCTCTCTCTCTCTCTCTCTCTCTCTCTCTCTCTCTCTCTCTCTCTCTCTCTCTCCTCCCTCCTTCCGTCCCTCCCTCTCCTTCTCCCTCCTCTCTCCATCTCCCTCCTTCCCACACTCTCTCCCTCCCTCACTCCCTCCTCTCAAAAGAATGATTTTACATCATATGTATGAGTGTTTTGCCTACTGAGTCATTGCTCTAGCTCTCTCAACAGTGTTTTAGAATACATATATTTGAGTGTTTGTTTTGTATACTGTTTGTATTTTTATAAATATTCTATAGTTACATGAAAATAGATTACTACTTAATCATATAAGTATTTTTACTTTATTATTCAAGGTGATATATTTCTGTATAGGTGACTGTTCTTCTGACCTATGTGACTTAAGTTTTCATGTCATGCTTGTCTCAACCAAAAAATATCCAGCCAAATTATTTTGGTACTCATCAATTTAATTTTTAGATAAAAACAGTACTCTTGTACTTGACCAAATCATCAGTCCATGCAGTTACAGAGATTGAACCAATCTATGTATATATATAAAAGTACACATACATATGTATTAATTTGCCTTTTAATTTTTTTATGTATGGTTTACCTGCATATATTTTTGTATATTTTGTGCATGCCTGGTGCACATAGAGTCTAGAAGAGGGTATCTGATCTCTGAAAATTGTAGTTACAGATGGCTATGAGCCACGATTTGGTTGCTGGAACCAAACCTAGGTACCTTCACAAGTAATAAATATTCTTAACTGCTGAGCAATCGTGTATATTTTTAGGCTTGTGGTAATATTTTTAGTTTTGGGTGTTTGTGTGGACTCAGTAATTATTATTTGTGTTTCGGATTACAAAATTCATTTTTAGCAGTACAAGAAGCAGGCCAGAGAGATGGGTCACTGGGTAAGGGTTCCTGTCCCGAAGCCTGACCACCTAAATTCAATTCATATGGTAGAAAGGGAGAACTAAGTCCTGCAAGCTGTCCTTTAACTTCCACATGTACAGTATGGTGCAGTGTACATGTTCACACTATAAATGATGTAAAAAAGAAAAAAAATTTAAGAAACAAGTTCTAAGGTTCATCCACAATCTTGTTCATCCTAGTTTGATTTCTTTGACTTCCTTATTCTTTGTATCACACTTTGCTTTAGAATTCTGTAGTTTTGTCACTACCAGCTATGCATTGTTATGGAGAAATAAATCTGAGACCAACTTGATTCTTCTGCCCACATTTTTTTTTTACTTGATTTCCTTCTCCTAGATGCCCATGTTATTGCTTTAAGTTTAGTACTTCTTGCTCAAATATGTTCTATTTATTCTATATTTTTATTTTCTTGTGAATTAGTTTAGGCTGTATTTATTACGGAAAGCTTATATATGACTTTTAAACACTGAGACATTTCTCTAGCTTCAACTTTTATAGTTAGTCATTTTTATTTTTTAAACTACATTTTAAAAGTAAACTTATACAGTATCTTATTGTCAGCGTTTTGAGATACAGGTAAAGGAGGCAGTTTCACACTGTCGACCTCAGCAGCCTAACATATTCCCAAAGAGTTTTAGGAAAATTGACTCAGGCCAAACCAGCATTTGTGAATTTGACTTGAAAAGAAGTCAGGACTAGACAGCATATTATGAAGCAGACAGAGTTTAGTAAACATTTTAATACAGGTTTAAGCATGTATTAATAGATGTCTTGTAGGTTTACAAATGGTGAGGAAAAAATTCTTCCCTCAGGAATATTGGAAGTTAGAACATTTTTACTGTAAGCAGGGAGTCAGGGGTGGAGGGCTCACAGCAACTCTCATTAGAAACATAGTTTGGATGATGTTTGGAGCTGCCTAGTATTTTTCTTAAAAGGTGGTAGCGAAGGTATAGGCTTGTTCTTGAGATTCTTTTGTTTTGTTTTGTTTTTGTTTTTTGTTTTTTTTTTTAATTTGGTTTTTTCGAGACAGGGTTTCCCTGTATAGCCCTGGCTGTCCTGGAGCTCACTCTGTAGACCAGGCTGGCCTCGAACTCAGAAATCTGCCTGCCTCTGCCTCCCAGAGTGCTGGGATTACAGGCGTGCGCCACCACCGCCCGGCTCTCCATGCTGTCTTAACTACCCGTCAACTCAAAGACCCTCCTTCTACTTCCTGAGGCTGTTCTTGAGATTCTAAAGAACATTGTATTTGTTAGACTATGGGAAGACTATGGATAATTAACATTTTCTACATGTATCCTAAGATAGGACAATATTTTGTGTCTTCTTTTGGTGATGAGGAAACAGCTCAGTCAGTAAATTGCCTGTTCCAAAGCTTGAGAGGATCCCAGTTTAGATTCCCTGCAGGGACTTAATGCTAGAAGGGCCGGGGGCAGCCCTGGAGCTCATTGGCTAGCCAATTTAGTCAAATCAGTGAGCTCAAAGTTCAGCGAGAGACCCTGTCTCAAATCTGAAACCACCAGCTGTTGGTCCTTGCCTTCCAGACTCAAGCACTTATATGCACACATCTTATTTTTCTGTTTTATAATACCACTATAGGTTTTATCCTACTTTATGGATAAGAAAATGAAGCTTGGGAAAAAAATGAGATGACTAAATTTGGCAAGACTAAGGAGAATTGAAATGCAGACTTAGTCCTGACATATAATACCATATAATGTATATGGTCTTCTGTTCTCAGGAATTCCTGCTGCATCAGATTTCAGCAGAGAAGTATGCTGATGATGTTGTATTTAAGCACAAGCTACAACATACAAAGGGCATCAGGATATGTCTAGATAAACTCATCAGGATATGTTTAGAATATAAGAGTCATTTAAGTTTGTAGGGAGAGAGAAAGAATGAGAATTTAGATGACTTTGACAACAGAACAGCTTTATTTAACCTGAGAATGACACACCATGGTCAGATGTAGGTGGTAGAATGTACCTGTTAATTCTAAGGAAGAAAATCCTTTTGGCAGAATATTAGAAAGTCTTATAAATATGGAATGACTGTTTTTTGCCTGTCTGCTCCATGGTCCCCCCCCCTTTTTTTTAACCAGTTAGGAAGTCAGCTCACTGTAGCCTATGACTCAAATGTAAAGAAAAATATTCTAATTGTAAGCAGTTTTAATGTTGATTAGAAATCTATAAAGATTATTAGATTGGATCTTTAAAAAAAACTATAGTAGAAATGTAATAAAATTTTTGCAGTTGTTTGTTGATATATCACTTTATTAGTTACTTTTCTATTACTGTGAAAAAACACCATGACCAAGGCAATTTATAAAAGAAAGTGTTTAATTGGGCTTACAGTTCCAGAAGATTAGACTTTATGATGGTTGAATAAAGGCATGGTGGCAGGAACACCTGAGACTTTGACTCTTAAACAGCAAGCAAGAGACACAGTGCTAATCTCAATGCTCACTGCTGCTGACACATCTCCTCCATTAAGGCCATACCTCCTAATCCTTCCCAAACAGTTCTACAAACTGGGAACCAGGTATATGAACATGAGCCTATGAGGGCTGTTCTCATTCAAACCACCACTGGTATTTTTCCAATATTGATTTATTAATGAAGGTTGAGGAAATGATTGTTTGTGTAGTTACAGTAATTACAAAACACACCTCTTTTCTGTTTCTCAACACTATTACAGTAGATGTGTAGCAATTCCTGTGATAGAGTGGTAACATTATTTTGGTAAATCATAATTTACTTAAGAAAATCTACAGAATATTTAGATAAAAGGTTTTATATGTTACCTTAATGGTTTAAAGAATTGGGCATGATGGTGCACTTCTGTAATTTCAATTCTAAGTTGAGGCAGGATTATAAATTCAACGCTAGCCTGGACTACATAGTGAGACTTTTTACCTCAGAAAGCCAGAAACTTGCAAAGATGGAAAGTTAAAAAAAAAAGATTCAAAGAGGATCTGCTGTAAAGATGGGACTCTAAGTTTGGGGTCATGGTTTTTGCCTTTAACCCTAGTGCTGGGGCACTAGGGAGGCAGAGCAGGCTATCTAGGGACAGACAGTGAGACCTTGTCTAAAAAACCAAAATGTTTATTTTTATTATTACTATCATCATTGTTATTTGTTTGTTTGTTTATTATTGAGACAGGGTTTTTCTGCATAGCCCTGGCTATCCTAGAACTTGTTATATAGACTAAGCTGGCCTGGATCTCAGAAATTCGCTCACTTACCTCTGCCTCCCAAGTGCTGAGATTAAAGGCATGTGCCACCACTGCCTGGCAGATATTTCTTAATATCTGTTATCTAGTCAGATTTCATATATTCAGTTAACTCATAAACATCTCTCACCTCTTTAATGTTTAGATTCTATAGAAAATTGCTTGCAATCCCAGGTCTTGTCCTTATAATTTCTCACATGTAGCTTCTATTAGTTATATTCATAACAGGGATTCTCTTAACGTGTTTCTCTGTGTGTTTTATATTTGACTCTTTGTTGTTGTTGTTGTTGTTGTTGTTGTTTGGTTTTTTTGTTTTGTTTTGTTTTGTTTTGTTTTTTTTTTTTTGGTTTTTTTGAGACAGGTTTCTTCCTGGTTGTCCTGGAACTCACTCTGCTGTAGACCAGGCTGGCCTTGAACTCAGAAATCCGCCTGCCTCTGCCTCCCAAGTGCTAGGATTACAGGTGTGCACCACCATGCCCCGTTTTATATTTGACTCTTACTATGAGCTTTGAACAGGTTCAGTTTTGCTACATGAGATTACCTCAAAAATAATGACTTTTATCTTTTAAAGATTTATTTGGCTTATTCATTTTACATAGAAATTTTAAAAAATGTAGAAAAAGTAATAAAGTGACATTTCTGAAACTTTTCAGCTTAATGTATTTTTATTTTTTAAGCCAGAGGACAATCTTGCTTTAAAAGAAAAAAAGCAAAACAAGACCCAAAAACCCAGAGAAGGCAAACTTTAAATTTCTGCAGCTTCTTAAAGTAGGAAGATAAAAAGGAGGAAGAAGAAGCTATGTCTTTTGAATCAGGAAAAGTTAAATTTGTTTGAGTAATTCAGAAAATTGGGCATGTTCAACTTAGCCATACCCAGGGGCTCCATAAACAATCGCATAACTGGAGTTTTTTAGAGAGAGCTGTTATTTGATAACATAATTATTATTTCAGTATTTGATAATAGAGTGCAAGGTTCTTCTACTTTCTTTGGTTTTCAAAATAATGTATTGCTTGCACAGGGTAGGCCAAGAATTGGATGATGAGATGGCTCTGTGGAAAAGATGTTGTTACCAAGCCTGCTGACCTGAGATTGATTCTTTACATGGTTGAAGAAGTATATCCCTCCCTCCCATCCTTTTTTCTCTGTAGCTTTGGCTGTCCTGGAACACATTCTATACACCAGGCTAGCCTTGATCTCACAGATATCTGTCTGCCTCTGCCTCCTGAGTGCTGGCATTAAGCCAGCTGTGGGATAAGACCCAAATCAAAATGACAAAATGGTTTACTAGCACCTAATTATAACAGCCATGGCTGGTTGGTTTTGTGTGTGTATGTTAGTTACTCATGTATTGAAATACATTTGTCTATCCTTCACGGTTATTATTCATACTAATACTCAACTCATAACATTTTTAGCCAGTGGGGCTTCTAACTGATAGCTTTTGTTTTATTTAGTATTGAGAAGAGCCTAACACATTTTATTGAGTATTGAGAAGAGCCTAACATATTTTTTCCTTATGCCTCAGACTTAGAATCTGTCATTTCTTCCCAAAACCCTGCTTCACTGTTAGCTGTAAATTTGTATTAGAAGACCATATTGTGTATACTAGGAATGTTCATCATACTGAGATGACTGTTTCCCTGAACCTTTTCTGGTGTATAAGTCTAGTTTTTAAAAAAACACTTTATGAATTTGTATTGATCCTAATAATTCATGTTTGTTCACTTTTCATATGCTCTCATCTTTTTAGAGACATGTCTGACAGGATCTTCTTTTCCCACCCTCCAAAAGCTGAAATCAGAGAGTATACACTATTATGCTTACTCTTAGTTTTTGTGGATTCATGCCTCTCCCCCTGCCCCAAATTAGTTGATTATTTCTCAGAGCGAGGTCTGATTCTATAGCCTGGGCTGCAAGGGAAGATCCTATTTAAAACAACAGCAGCAATAACCACAACCATTATAGTGTCATATGTCTGTAGTCTTAGCAAAGAGGCTAAAGGGTAAGGCCAGCCAGTCTACATACAAATTTCAGGCCCACTAAGACAAAATCGTGCCTTAAAAAAAAACAAAACAAAACAAAACAAAAACCTGAAAAATCAACCAAATAAAACTACTTGATTGCATGAATTTCATTTGCTCGTGGCTATGGCTACTGTAATTTTTCTATCTATCGAAACCTTAGAGAAACAATTTCCACTTGCACTTTTCCACCTTAACCTTGTTAGTGTTGTTCTAGTTATCTTTACTGCTTATGCTGAAGACGGTTTTGGCTCTCTTTTTTGAACCCAATGGCCTTAATTGAGATAGTGTTTCCATGCTGTAGAAGAGTGAACTTATCATTGTTGGCTATTTACTCTGTTAAACATATTAGCTTCTTTGTTTTCCTGCTTTCCTCTCTGGCAAAAACCCTGATATATTCTGAGGATGTCTCTCAGTGGTAGAAGACTTGCCTAGTGTATGCAAGGTCCAAAGTACAGTCTATAACTCTGCAAAGACAGCCCCTCTCCCAACATATACAACATATATGTGCTGTAGAAATTTAACATTAAGTAAGTTTCCCCCTTTCAAACAAGTATCTCATCTTGTGTTTCCTATTTTAATACATTTGTGTCATTTTAAGAACTAAGATGAGATATACTATGTTCAAATGTAATAAACAACATATATACAAATAATAGTAGATAAACATATCTATGTTCACAGTATTATACAACCATTAACCTTTTCTAGTTTCAAAACCATTTCACCACTTCATCAAGTATCTTCAGTGTTTGTGTTATTTATAAGTATGTACCAACATGCCTAGCATGGTTTTTAAAGAATGACTGCTTTCTTTTTAACTATGTATACATTTGTGTCTGTATATGGGTTTGTGCATTTGAGGCCAGAAGATGGCATCGTCTCCCCTAGAGCTGGAGTTACACCTAATATGGGTATTGGGAATCAAACTCAAGTTTTCTGCAACTGCTATATCATCTTTTTCTTTTTTCCTTTTCCTCTTTTCCTTTCTTTCTTTCTTTTTCTTTTATTTTTAGATTTATTTATTTTATGTATATGAGTACAATGTAATTGTCTTCAGATACCAGAAGAGGGCATCGGATCCTATAATAGGTGGTTGTGAGCCACCATATGGTTGCTGGGAATTGAACTCAGGACATCTGGAAGAGCAGTCAGTGCTCTTAAATAACGAACCATCTCTCAAGCTCCCTGGTATATCATCTTTTAAGCTCTGAGCCATCTATCCAACTTTTTTTTTTTTTTTTTTTTTTTTTTTTTTTTTTTGGTTTTTTGAGACAGGGTTTCTCTGTGTAGTCCTGGCTGTCCTGTAACTCACTCTGTAGACCAGGCTGGCCTCGAACTCAGAAACCCACCTGCCTCTGCCTCCCAAGTGCTGGGATTACAGGCGTGCGCCACCACGCCCGGCTATCTATCCAACTTCTAAAACTGGTTTTTGAACATTTAAATCTCCCAAGCTCGCCCTACTTTTTGAAAATGTATTAAGAACAAATACATTCCAATTCTTCCAAGGGTTATCATTGCTCCATGTATGAAGTTGAAACTTAATATGGCTAACAAACGCCTTTACTTTCCAGTTTTTGCCATTTTGTCTTGTTTCATTTATGACTCTTTGTTCAGTATAGGCCCAGTTCTTCATTGTAGATATTCTATAAGTCTTTCTCTTTCCCTTTCTCCCTCCAAGGCAGGGTCTCATTATTAGTCACGGTCATTTTGCAACTTAACCCACCTCTACTTCCCATGTTCTGGAATAAAATGTGTGTGTCCCTCTGTGCTGCACCCCCTTCCCCCTTTTTAAACTTTTGAGACTAGACATCACAATATAGACTTGGCTGGCCTCAGAGTTGTGGTGCTCTTCCTGCCTTTTTTTTTAAAGCTATTAAAGATTGTTATATGCCCTTCTTTTGTACTTCTTTAACCCCTATTCCTTGTACTACTTTTAGGTTACCTATTTCACATTGTCCTTACTTATATATTTTTCTGGAACAATGAACCCATGATAGTCAAATGCTAGGTAATACAATACAGGCTGCAACTATAATGAATAGGATTTTTAACAGAAGTCAAGATTATTTAATAAATTATTTTTAAAAAGGTTTCAAAGATAGGAGGGTAGTTCTTGAGCTAGACCTCAAAGGAACCATTCCCATCAACACTAAAGTGTGTATGTGTATTCTTTTTTAGTAGCTAGCAACATAGTTGGGATTCAGTGAAAGGTATATGATTATAAACATAATAAGTTTAAAATGCAAATCATATCTTAATGGTATTTTAAAATACAGATTTTATCTGTTTGCTTTGCTTATTAGATTTATAAAATCTGTGTTCAAAATCCAAGAAAAGAAGTTCTTTGTGTTAAAATACAATTTAATTCTTTATTTTTACCATTTTGTTGTTGTTGTCTGCATGTTGTGATGTACATTAATTACTTTATTGTTAGTTGGACAAAATAATTGATCAAAACAGCTTTAGGAAAAATTGTTTATGGTTCATCAATTATTTAGTTCGTCATGCTTGGTAAGGTATGATAGCTGCAATGTGACAGCAGTAAAATGATGGGAGTGGGTATGAGTCTTGTATTCTGTTTCACAATCCTTTTAGAATAGTTCCAACCACATTCCAAATTAAACTGTTTTAGAAGCACCCTCAGACATGCACAAGAGGTGTGTCTCCCAAGTAATTTCAAATTCCAGTAGATTGACAAATGAAGATGGACCTAATAGCCCTATATGAAGTTGTAATTGTTGAACTAAAACCACCTTTGATTGCTCAAAGTTATGGAGTTAGTGCTTCCATAGTTACCAGCACACTGTTTGGCATTTTATAGTACTCTGTGTTGTATTATATTTGCTTTCATGATTAGATGGCTCATCTTGATGATGGGCAAGTACTGTATGAGAATCATGCACTCATTTAGATTTCTGGCAAGTCCTTTCTGAACTGCTCTTAAACATGTTTTGTCCTTACTCACTGCCCAGTTTGAATCAGTCAGTCCTCAGCTCTCTTGACAAAATAATAACTTTTCTGGTGATTGTTGTGTATACTTACTATCATGATTCTTATCCTGCCTTCAAAGATGAAAGTATATTAAAATTATCAAATTATATAGTATACCTATTATATATACCTATAGGTATATATAGAATACCTCTAATGTCAGTTACACTTACTTAAGGCTATTTGAAAAACTCATGCGATCTGCCCATTACAAAGGCATCCTTATTTTATTACGTCCATCTCTGTAAACTCTTAAGGTTATACTCTTCCTAACCTGTTGTTTGATGATCCTTTGTTGGCCTTTGTTTTTCTACCTTACTAGTTCCTTGTCTCGATTCTTAATTTTCTGCCCTCATCATCTATTCTTCATGGCAGAACACTGTTTAGAAGAGAAGAATCTTATGATACCATCACTATTTCTGTAGGCACCAGCTATTCTTAGAAAGCTATTCCTGTTGCATAGTTGAATGTACCTCAAGGCATCATGGCAATCAGACAGATGTTAATGTAAGTAAGAGTTGAAAACACTCGGCAATTCTGACGTAAAAGTGCTTTTGGTTGTTTTTTAAGAATTAGTCTTAAAGGCTATAGAAAACTTGCCATTTCTGATTTGATTTGACTTTTGATTTTCTTTCAACTAAAATCTCTTGTGAGAATCAGCCTTATTTGCATTTTGATTGCCTCTCATAAAACCTACCCAGAATGCTAAGAGCTTTGGTTGAATCCCAAGGTAGATGTAGGAAGACAAAACAATTCCATCTGGATAGGTTAATATACCCATGGCTTCCTTGTTGTATGGAAATGTTATAGTTATGAAGCAGCATTTTAATAGTTTTCATAGTTTATAGCTTATTTATGGTCATACTTTACCTGTTGGAGAAAAACTGTTTTAAAGTTTTTATTGAAATTTTCTTTTTCCACAGAACTCAACAAAAATCCAGTGGAAGGCTTTTCAGCAGGTTTAATAGACGACAATGATCTCTATCGTTGGGAAGCCCTTATTATTGGTCCTCCAGATACACTTTAGTAAGTATACTGGAACTGACTGACATCTTCACTCCTTCAACTAAAATTAAAACTTAATTTTGAAAATTGAAAAAAATTCTAAAGTAGCAAGCAAAATGGTTATATCGAGTATCATTTCAATGTGATCATGTGTAGAGCCTTTGGGTTATGCTTGAAGCTCTAATGTCTAAAACATGTTTTTAAAAAGATAGCTTCAGAAATTTAAGCTATGTTGCTGCTGGAATAAATATGTTATGAAAAGCTTTTTCTAGTGAGGTTATATGTAACCCCCCCCCCCACACACACACACAGGGTTTTTCTGTGTAGCCCTGGCTGTCCTGGAACTTTCTCTGTAGACCAGATTAACCTCAGAATCAGAGATCTGCGTGGTTCTGCCCCCTGAATCCTGGGATTTAAGATGTGTGCTATGTGCTACTATTGCCTGACTGTAAATAATTTACACACACACACACACACACACACACACCCCTTCTATAATTTAGGATATTAATTTTTGTAAGCTTGGAGGAGAAGAGAAAATTTCATCTCTAATTATATATTTATGTGTGCTTCTGTGAGATTATGTTCATGTGAATGAAGGTGCACTAGGAGGCCATAGCTGTTGGATCCCCTGGAGCTGGAGTAACACCTGATTGTAAACTGTTTGATATGAGTATTAAGATCAAATTCAAATCCTTTAGAGGCTCTTAACCTCTGAGCCATTGCTCCAGCCAAAAGAGAAAAAAGTCCTATGCAATTTAGAGAAATTTCTCAGTAGTTAAGAGTACTGAGGTCCTAGGTTCAATTCCCTATGGAAATGATTTTCCTTCTCATGTTTACCATGCCTTGACCCCAAAGGAAAGGAAAACACCATAATTAAGGATGACAGTTTTACTATTTTTTTAACACTACTTTTTAAAAATAATTTATTTTTCTTTTATGTTCATTAGTGTTTTGACTTCATGTAGGTCTATGTGAGGGTGTTTGATCTCCTGCAACTGGAATTATAGACAAGTGTGAGCTGCCATGTGGGTTCTGGGACTTGAACCCAGGTCCCCTGGAAGAGCAGCCAGTGCTCTTAACTGCTTAGCTACCTCTCCAGCCCCAGTTTTACTGTTCTTAATGCCTTATTTATTAAAGAATAAGATTGCAATTTTTTTCTTTTTAAAAACAGCTCCTTTTTATGTAATTAAATCAATTAATATCTATGTGTATGGTGTTTTGCATGCAGATATATTCACTGTGTTTGTCTGGTATCTGAGGAGGTGGATGGCATGGGAACCTCTAGAACTGTACTTATAGATGGCTGTGACCTGTCCACCAATAGGTGCTGGGAATTGAACCTAGGGCCTCTGGAAGAACAGCCAGTACTCTTAACTAATGAGACATCTCTCTGGCCCTGAGATTTTTACATAGAATGTATTCTGTATATCTGTGTTTTACGACTTGAGGGAACTTTCAAGGTCTATTTTAATAATTTTATAACCTGGTCTTCACAGAGTATAGTTTATAAGACTATATTTTGTTAGTTTAGTGTTAGGACATAAAATAACTTATTAACTGACTACCAGTTGTTGAAAATGAGGCGAATGAGCTAGAGAATGATAACAGATCTTTACATCTGCAATTCTTTGGGACTGCACTTCCTTCTTGTAAGTCCTTCCCCCTAGCCCTCAAGTAGCTGTTTGAATATATATATATATATATATATATATATATATATATATATATATATATATATATATATATATATATATTCAAAAAGTGGATATATATAAAAAGAAGGGCTGGTGAAGATGACTCAATAAATGTTTGCTATAGAAATGTGATGACAATTCCCAGAACCCATGTAAAAAAGTGTAATGTAGTAGCCTGTGTTTGTGATCCCAACACTCCTGTTGCAAGATGAGAGATAGAAATAGGAGAATTAACCCAGTTATCTTGGAGTAGACATTTGGCAGTAATGAAAGAAGCTCCCTCAAAAATACGGTGGAAAAAGAGAGGAAAAAGTTAAAGCAATGTGGGAGTTCATGTTTTACACAGTGGGCAAAAGGTGGTTCATGCTTTGTTATAGTTTTTAGCAGTCATTGTTGCTCATATGTTTCTGTTTTGTTTTTGTTTTTTTTTTGGATTTGGTTTTTTGAAACAGGTTTCTCTGTGTAGCCCTAGCTGTCCTGGAAATCACTCTGTAGACCAGGCTGGCCTTGAACTCAGAAATCCGCCTACCTCTGCCTCCCAAGTGCTGGGATTAAAAGCTTGCGCCACCACCGCCCGGCTTCATATGTTTCTTTGAAAACAACATATGTTTCTTTGAAAATTGATATATTTGCATCCATCAGTTTTGCCAGTTGATTTAGGTGAATCTGGTCATGGCATGGCATTAGGATTCTTTCATAGCTGCCAGTAGCCACCAGAAACCAGTTTAGAGAAAACTCCCTCACAATCACATTGTTATTTGAGGTAAATTTTATAAATTTTGCAAATCATACTATGTAAGTAACCTGGTCTATGATCCTAACACAGTTCTGGTCTGTTCTTCATGTTTATTCTTCTGTGTTTAAAATAGTGTTTGGTTTTTTTCCCTCCAGGCACAGTACCTCTAGGGGATACAGAGGAACATTCTGATGATAGGATTCCTTTACCCTTAGTGTAGCTATAAAATAATGAGAATTATTCTCCTAAACCAAGTTCTTATGGAACATTGTTTAGGAATCCAGGCTTAAAGCTTCAACTCTTAAGGGCTCACTGAATTTTTTATCCTTACATGCATTTGTGTCAAGTATTATTAGTTGATCAACAAACACACACACTTCTGGGTTTTTAAAAGATAGCTACTCGAGCATGTGGTGCAAACTTTTAATCCCAGCACCAGGCAGCAGGACTCATAGTGATACCCTGTCTCATATAAAGTCCATATGGTAAGACCATTTTAGTTAACAGCTCATTCTTTTTATTAACACCCCATTTTACTGCCCCCTCCCCGCGCGCGTGTGTGAGGCCAGGTTGGCCTCAAACTCAGAAATTTGCTGGCTTTTGTCTCTTGAGTGCAGGAATTAGAGGCATGTATAACTACTGCCTAGCTTATTTTTATTATCTATAATTATGTGCTCATGTTGTAGAAATTTTAAATCCCAATCCCGAGTTTCTACCCTCCTTTGATCATTCAGTTCCTGGATAAAAGACACACTCAAACTTTGTATTTGTAATAAGCCTTAATCAGCATTAAGAGCTGGGGAGATATCTATCCTCTATAGTATTATTTCTGTTTCCCAGCCAATAGTCCTATTATATAATTTGCCATGTTTCTTCTGGGTTGCACTTAACTCTAACTGGCCATACAACATGGCCATTACTTCAAGATTAATCTAACTGGTGGCAGCTTCTCCTCCATTCACTTCCTTCTTTCCCTTTCTCAAGGTTTTCCTCTGACCTCCAGCCCTGGAATCCCAATCCCTGCCTATGTCTGCAGGCTGTGAGCATCTTTATTTACCAATCGGAAATAACTTGGGGCCAAGGTCACATAGCACCAATTGACTCTACTTTAGGACTCTCTGATCTTTGGAGCAATGCTAATACTGGTCTTGAGGAACCAGTATTAGCACTAGAATACAAGCAATATCAAGCCAACCCAGTACATATACAGGTCTCTGTGTAGGTATGTGTATGTGAGTGGAGTTGCTTCTCAGAGGTTGAACTTGTAAGATCTCGTTGGAACCGTGCTTGTAGTGGTTGTGAGCCACCTGACTCCTCAAACAGATCAATGCTGTTAACTGCTGAACCATCTGCCATCTATTCAACTCTGGTTGTGGGTTATAAAATGTATTTCTCACTGTATGTTTCTAAAAGTGTTGGCTGTTGGTTTGTAATGTGAATAGCAGACATGTTTTTGGCAACTTTGAATGTACTAATGAGACACTGGCCACTTCATCCAGTGCTTTTCTGAAATCTGTAACTTTTGTTTAGGGAAGAAGAGAACGTGTGCCTGGGACAGGTCCTGAGAAAATAGCTAGAAAGGTGTCAGGACAAAGGACAGGGAAAGACTTTATAAATGGAAGCTTTTTAAAATGTTACTTGTTGGGGGAGATAGGTACTAGGACAATTTTATTAGAGTTTGAAAGAAAAACCCGAGATCTGGCAAACTAAATCTTAATAGCTTCTTAGTGGAGGACAATGGAGGAGAGAAGGAGAAGACCCTGCCATTTAAACTGTCCACATAAGAGGTTAGTTTACATGGCTGTGGTGGAGGGTGGGAGGGAGCTTAGAAAAAGAGTAAGGAAGCACAAAATTTTGGGGAAAGGGCCAAGTGGTAAGGCAGTGGCTCTCAACCTGTGAGGCACAACCCCTTGTGGTGGTTGAATGACCCTTTCATAGAGGTCATATCAGATACCATCCTGCATATCATATTTACATTTATGATTCATAACAAAAGCAAAATTACAGTCATGAAGTAGCAGCAAAAAATTATTTTATTGTTGGAGGTTGCCACAACATGAGGATTGCAACATTAGGAAGGTTAAGAACTACTGTGTTAGGGAAGTGTGCTTACAAAAGAAAGATAAAGGGCTGGAGAGATGGCTCAGCAGTTAAGAGCACTGACTGCTCTTCCAGAGGTCCTGAGTTCAATTCCCAGCAACTACATGGTGGTTCACAACCATCGTTAATGGGATTTGATGCTCTTTTCTTGTGTGTCTGAAGATAGCTGCAATGTACTCATATATAAAATAAATAAACCTTAAAGGAAGGGGTGGATGGGGGAACAGGGGGAGGGAAGAGGGCTTATGGGACTTTCGGGGAGTGGGGAGCCAGAAAAGGGGAAATCATTTGGAATGGAAGTAAAAAATATATCGAATAAAAAAAAAGCTAAAGAAGACAAGGAAAAGCAGACAGACTTAAATGACATTTACAAGGCTGTTAATTCTAAGTACTTTATAGTATGTTCTTAAAAAGCACTTATTGACTTAAGTGCAAGAAAGTGATCTTGTAGTTATTTCAATAATGTGAAGAGGATAGACTGATTGAAAATAAGTTGGCATGGATTTGAGTGGTATTTAAATCTCAGTGATAGTGGTCTGAGGTGTTAACTCAGAGAAAGTGTTATGCCAAAATTCTGTAAAAATATGGTATGCTGTTTTGTGATAGTATAACTAACCTTCACTTAATTACTAAAGGACACTCCACACTATTTACAGTCTGTGTAATCAGTGCCTAGTACATTTAAGTGTTACTTTAAGACTGATAGTTGCCATGGCTGTTACAGAGAGAAACATCTTGAAAAACAAAACAAAAAGATTGATAGTTACTGAGTATTTATGTAGTGTGATGGCTTATATGCTTGTTCCAAGCAGTGGCACTATTAGGAGGTATGGCCTTGTTGGAATAGGTGTGTCACTGTGGGTGTGAGCTTAAGACCCTCACCCTAGCTGCCTCGAAGTCAGCCCTACTAGCTGCCTTCAGATGAAGATATGTAACTCTCAGCTTCTCCTGTACCAGTGAGTATCTGGATTCCTGCTTTGATGACAATGGACTAACCTCTAAACTGTAAGCCAACCCCAATGAAATATTGCCTTTTATAAGACTTGCCTTGGTCGTGGTATCTGTTCACAGTAGTAAAGCTCTAAGACATGTAGTTATTTTACCCATCTTCACCTAGCATAATTTTTTTTAAATCTGTATCCAATATTGAATTTTTCTAGTGCTGCCAAGAATAGATTTTCTTAGCCAGGTTTGCTGGTGCATGGCTTTAATCCCAGCATTTGGGAGGCAGAGACAAGCTGATCTTTGAATTTGAGGCCAGCCTAGTCTATAGAGAGAATTCTAGGACAGTCAGTGCTACAGAGAGAAACCCTATCTTGACCCAAACCGCTTCCTCCAAGTAACTTTTCTTATGTGTATCACGTTTGGAAAGAAAGGACCAAGCTCTTTAGGCAAGTGCTGGACCACTGACAGATTCTGAACCCCAAAATAGAGTTTTTTGTTTTTGTTTTTGTTTTTGTTTTTAATTGAAAAGGGGGTCTTGATATGTAGTTTGGGTTACTTTAAATTCAGTAGGCCTTCTGCCTCATACTTTCCAATGCTAGATTATAGGCATGTGCCATACCCAGTTAAGACTTTTGTGATTTAATTTACAAAAATAACAAAAGGAGGTTTTGTGCCAGAAATATGACCTTGGTTTTCAAATGTTCAGGAGTTGGTTATATAATTCCTTAACATCATGTTAATTGTTCCAATACTTTCTACCAATACTTTCTACATGGAGAAATATTTTTACTTCACTGCTACTTCAATGTCTTTTTTCTTCCCCATAGTCAAATCTTTTTATGTGTGAACAATAATAAATACAGTCTGTCTGTCTACTTTGTGATTTTTACCTATGAGTTTTTTAGTTCCTCTGTCCTAACTTGACACTGAAAGTTTGTATACTCACAAATTGGCTGCCACTAAGCCAGGTGGGTTTTTTTAATTTTTTAATTTATTAATTATTTTATTTATTTATTTATTTATTTATTTATTTATTTATTTATGTAAGGTGGTTTTTTTGGGGAGTGGGTAAAGTGAGGTAGGAGAGGCACAGGTAGATGATCCTTAGGTAAAGTAGAGGATAAGTGAATCCATTTAAAAAAAAAAACATTTGAGAACTAGCGTAATTATTAGAAAAACATCTGCCTTAAAATTTTTTAGGGCAACACTATTAAGTAAATTTGACAATTAATTATTTAATTACACAATTTAGAGGGGCAGTAGCTACTTTTTAGCATGAGAATTCCAGTCAGATATTGTGAAGCTTTTGAATGAATTAAATCAACCAAAATGAAGTGACCTGGGAGAAATGAGGTGCAGATATTTTGTAGAGACTTTTCTAATACCCCTTTACATATATTCTTGGCTCTTTTATGGATTTCTAGCTTTCTCAAATTCTGTCTGTCTACTTATTTTCTACTCTAATTTTAAAATGCTTATTTTTAAGACTAATTACTTTCTTTTTAATCCTTGATATCTGTGCTACATTTTATGTTCATCCCTCCATGGGAAAAAAACAGCTTTTAAAAAAACTAAAAAGATTGTGTTCATGTGTCTGAATGAGTAATATAAACATCACATGGGTGCAGGTGCCCCTGGAGGCCTGAAGAAGGCACTGGATCCCTGAAATTGGAGGACCAGGCAGCTGTGAGCTGCCACATGCAGATGCTGAGAACTGAGCCTTTGCAAGAGTAGTAAGTGCTCTGTGTCATTCCTCCAGCCCTACATCGTTCCTTTTTCATGGTTATGCTTTATACTAGCTTTATTTTATTTTTTTCACTTCTAGCTAATTTCTGATGACTTATTATTTGGAGGCCGGGTCTCATGTATCCAAGACTAGCCTTCAGTACCTTGCTATATATTAGAGGACCTCTGTTCCTAGTTGTCTTTCTGCTAGTCTCCTCCCATTGCCTCAGAAACTAGTTTTATTCCTTTTTTAGAGACCTTTATTTGTATTATGTACCACCCTCTTTTAATCCCCCACCCTTAAAATCAAGAGAAAAGATCTTTCTCAGGCTGATATGGTCTTTATTATTTGACTAGGCTGGCCTTGAACTTATGAGAATCACCTTGAGTTGCCAAGCATGCACAACCACACAGACTCTCCATATATAAATGTTAATTTTTTCACCAAATTATCCCCTTCATTGTGCGCTTTACCATTTTTCCATTTAATCTTTTATGAACTTTTTCTTACTGTTTTCATCAAGTGTGATTTTCTTTTCAGACTCTGAGCCCTCAGCTTACCTCCTTACTATTTGGAAATATTTGATATTAATAGCACGCCCTAGCTCCCCACGTCCCCTTTAATGTTTACCCTGTGCATGCAGTGCCTATGGAGTCCAGAAGAGGGCGGCTGATAGCCTTGGAATTAGAGTTACAGATGCTTGTCTCTGTGTGTGTTGGGAATTAAACCCTGGTTTTCTGGAATATCAGCTAGTTCCCTCAACTGCTAAATAATCTCAAACATTTTTTAAGCAGAAAAAAGTAATAAAATCCAGTATTTATAATTAAAATTTCAATCTGTACTGAAATGTGTAAAGCACATTAAAAGGATCCCATGTCTTATATCCTACAGTTGATAACTGTTACATGTAACGTGTTGTTCTTATTGTTATTATTGCTGTCATCATCATCATCATCATCATCATCACCATTTGATTTTGTTTTTGAGACAGGGTTTCACTATGTATCTTTGGCTGTCCTGGAACTCACTCTGGAAACCAGGCTGGCTTCCAACTCAGAGCCTGGCTTTTTTCTTTTGAGATAGGATCTCTGCCATTTTTTCTTTCCTATATTCTTTTTAAAGATTAATTTATGTTTATGAATGCACTGTAGCTATTTTCACATATATCAGAGGACATCAGATCCCATTACAGATGGTTGTGAACCACCATGTGGAATTGAACTCAGGACCTCTGGAAGAGCAATCAATGAGTGCTCGAACTGCTGAACCATCTCTCCAGCCCCTCACTTTTTTTTTAGTATACATATATAGCAATATCTCTATTCATAATCCCGCACTACAATCCTCCAAGCTCATAACCACAGTGACTAGAGACTTCTCCCAAACTTGAAGGATGAAGAACAGCATTCTGTTGAGTGTTAACATTACACATGGGCTAAACAGACCAGCAAATAGTCAGCAGGATTGGAACCTGTGCTTGGAGAAGGGATTTCTAGTCTATTGCCTTAACCACTTGGCTGTGACCACAGCTGTGTTTCTATTTTTATGTCAGTGTACAAACATCTGTCCCCATCTTTTAAAAATTACTTATTAGTGTGAGTGTGCATAATGTGTATGTGGGTATGTGCTCCACAGCATAGATAAAGAGGCCAGGTGACAAATTTGTAGAGTTTGTTCTTTCCATCCATCTTTAAGTAGGTTTTGGTGACAGAGCTCAGGTGTCAGGCTTGTGTATCAAGTGCCTTTATTTCCTGAACCATCTTATCAGTCTAATACACACCTTTTAGAGATTGGGTCTTGCTGTGTAGCCCAGGATGACCTTGAGCTAGATATCAGGTGCTAGAATTCCATGTGAATATCACCATTTAGTCATTTTTGCTTCCTAAGGCTGGCTTGATTTCTTCTAGCTGTATGGACAGTTACTTGTGAGTTGCCATTTGGGTGCTGGGAATCAAACCTATATCCTCTGCAAGAATAAGTACTCTTAACAATTGAATAATTTCTGTAGTCTCCAGTTAGCATTCACATAATTCATCTGCTCAGGGATTGCTATTCACAGTGGACTGGGTCCTCCCATGTCAGTCATCAGTCATGACAATCTTTCACAGACATTATCATAGGCAAATATGACCCAGAAAATTCTTTAATGGAAGTGTTCTCCTTTCAGGTGGTTCTAGGGTCAAGTAGATAATAAAAACTAACCAAGACACAAGCCATTTTCAGAGTGTTACTGGGTAGTACATTAGATAGTACAGACAGAGTATCAATATTGCAGCATTTCCATTCTGGAAAGTTAGTAGTATAAAACCTCTCTGGGAGACGTTTTTATTTATTACTGTCCTTCTAATGAAGTTTTAATATATGATGAAATGAACAAGCGAGATAAATAGAAGTATGGCAATCTGATATCAGAAAGGGAAATCACAAAATATATGCCTAAACTTTAAGATGAGAAAGAGGTCTGGGTATGACCAGAGCATAGAAGAAAGATTATTTGAAACCAATATAGAAAATTCAGCAAATTGAATCATGTAGACAAGATTAAACTTCCTGAATTTCATTTGAAGACATATACTGAAAAGACTTTTACCATATCACCAATAATCTGATCTGGACACCTCTGTTTCCAAGTGTTCCTTTTAGTTTTACTAATTATCTGAGAGTTTAGGAAAGCAGAACTTATAGTAGTTTATTAAATTGTGTATTTGTATTTAGGAAACTAGTATTTTTGTCTACCTTTTTTGTTGGCTTATCATCTGTACCCTTTTATTTGTCTGATTGAGTACTTATAAAGAATAACATAAATTCATGAACCTGGTTTTTCTTTTATTTTTTCAGTGAAGGTGGTGTTTTTAAGGCTTATCTCATTTTCCCAAAAGATTATCCCCTCCGGCCTCCTAAAATGAAATTCATTACAGATATTTGGCCCCCAAATGGTAAGTTTTCTAATTTTATTTTCACATTTGCAAGTTTAATGATCTGTCACTAAAGATTTCACAACTATCTCAGTAAAAGTGCTAAGTGATTTTATGGTTTTTTTGTGCATATGGTCTTGTAATTGACTCTAAATACAAAGGTTCTTAGGTTCTTTCCTTCCTTCCTTCCTTCCTTCCTTCCTTCCTTCCTTCCTTCCTTCCTTCCCTTCCCTTCCCTTCCCTTCCCTTCCTTCCTTCCTTCCTTCCTTTCCTTCCTTCCCTTTTCTTTCTTTTTCCTTAGTTTTCTGCTTTGTTTGGAGATGAGGAGTAGCAGGCTTGAGTTCCAGATCAACATGGACCTCACTATGTAGCTAAAGTTTGCCTTGAACTTTTGGTAATCTTTGTGTCTTAAGTTGCCAATTGGTCGGCTTACAGGCAAGAGCCGCTACCACACTCTGGGAATGTTTACCTAGCATGCACAAAATCTTAGATTTGCACTTCAAAATTGCATAAAATGTATGTGGTGATGATGCAAACATGTACTCTTCTAGCTATATAACAAAGAAAGTTGTAAAGGTGTATCCCAAAATCTTATAGATTGCAGAATTATTTATGTTAGCTAAAAAGTTATGGCTAAAAGTTAGCCATAATACTAGTGCCTATCAGTTGATGAAAGTAAAAGCAAACTACTGCATATACATATAATGAAACGTGATTTGATTTATAAAAGTGTTTGGTATGATTTGGTAACAAAAAAGTGAAACCAGATGCCTTTGGTATCTGTCAGTGTCTGCCTTCACATGCACGGCCATACACAGGCATATGTTCATACATGGAAAATAAATATTTTTTTCAAATTAACAAACAGATGGAAGCAATCATTTAATAATTCCACTTATGAAATTTCAAGAATATGCAACTCTGAAGAGTATATTCATGGTTGTTTAGGACTGCTGGACAGCTTGAAGGGGAGAAGGGTCAATATAGATTATAAAAGAATTTGTGGGGGTGGTAATGACGACAAAAGTTCCTAAAAATGTGTGTGCTTTGGTTGTATAACTGAGAAGTGTACTATATAGAAACAATTGGATTGTATGCTTCAACTAGATGAATAATGTGTTGGGTGTTAAAGTTATTATGGAGATAGCTGGTAAAATTGTTCAGTGAGTTAAAGTTCTTGCCATGGAAGCCTAGTAATCTGAGTTTGATCCCTGGAATCCATATAGAGGTAGAGATCGCATTCCACTAAGTTATGCTCTGGCCTCTGCACATGGTCTGTGGCCTATGTGTTCATAGATACACACAATAATAATAATAAAATAATTTCCAAAAACACTACATAGCAAATAGTAATTTGTGTAGCTTAGATGTATGTCAGTTTAGACCTCTCTCTCTCTTCTGTTGTTGGTTTTTACTTGTTTGTCATTTTGGTTTAGTTTTTTGTTTGTTTGTTTGGTTGGTTGGTTGGTTCTTTTATTTTTGAGACAGGTTGTCACTGTAACATTGGCTGGCCTGAAATTATGTATGTAGATCAGGCTGGCATTAAACTCAGAAATTATCCTGCTTTTGCCTGTCATGTGCTGGAATTAAAGATTTGTACTGTCATGCCTAGCTTTCTTTTTTTTTTTTTTTTTTTTTTTAAGAAACAAAAGTCCCTTTAATGAAAACCTTACAAAATTATCCCAAATTGCACGTGATTTTTTTTCAATTCTTTTTTTTATTATTATTTATTTACATTTCAAATGATTTCCCCTTTTCTAGCCCCCCCAACTCCCCGAAAGTCCCGTAAGCCCCCTTCTCTTCCCCTGTCCTCCCTCCCACCCCTTCCCAGTTCCCCGTTCTGGTTTTGCCAAATACTGTTTCACTGAGTCTTTCCAGAACCAGGGACCACTCCTGCTTTCTTCTTGTATCTCATTTGATGTGTGGATTATGTTTTGGGTATTCAGTTTTCTAGGTTAATAACCACTTATTAGTGAGTGCATACCATGATTCACCTTTTGAGTCTGGGTTACCTCACTTAGTATGATGTTCTCTAGCTCCATCCATTTGCCTAAGAATTTCATGAATTCATTGTTTCTAATGGCTGAATAGTACTCCATTGTGTAGATATACCACATTTTTTGCATCCACTCTTCTGTTGAGGGATACCTGGGTTCTTTCCAGCATCTGGCAATTATAAATAGGGCTGCTATGAACATAGTAGAGCATGTATCCTTATTACATGGTGGGGAATCCTCTGGGTATATGCCCAGGAGTGGTATAGCAGGATCTTCTGGAAGTGAGGTGCCCAGTTTTCGGAGGAACCGCCAGACTGATTTCCAGAGTGGTTGTACCAATTTGCAACCCCAACAGCTGTGGAAGAGTGTTCCTCTTTCTCCGCACCCTCTCCAACACCTGCTGTCTCCTGAATTTTTAATCTTAGCCATTCTGACTGGACAGGGTTTTCAAGTGGATTTAGTATTAGAAATAAATCCATTTGTAAAGAGCAATGAGATGAAAGGGAAAAAATAACAGACAAAACATTGTATGGGGAATTAAGAGCATTTTGGCAAAATAAATGTAAATATTAAGTGTATAGCTAGCTATAGAGTTAATAATTAACATCTCACAGAGAACATAGTTGTCATTCAACATACTTTTGGAAACGTTGCTTAAATCAGAGATCACTAGAATTTAAACAGTGTCAGTATAGAAGAACTTTTGTCTTGAATAAGACAGCCATAATGGCATCAGTGTTTATTTCTGATGACTATATAAATGACATATTTATTTTAAAAGTGTGATTCGGCATGATTCTAATTTTGGTCATTCAACTTGGAATGCATTCTACCAACATTTAATGATGAATCTTGAAGACATGATAATTGAAATATGACAAATTTAAAAGAACAAAACTGATTGTGTGATTCTGCTTCAGTGAAATATTTAATTAAAATAGAACGGGGCATTTTAGACACTGACGATTTAGGGAAAGTAAAGAATTTGTATAGGCAATTTGATTTGAGGAAGATGTATAGTGGTTGTAATTGTGTATCATTGTGATTTTTAATTCTTAACTGAGAAATGGAAAAAATTGTAATTTTATTTGCTATATATAGTACAATAAAAATAAATTTCATGTCAACAGATATTAATTTGTTAATTAATGAGATAGATATTCTCATTTTTGAAGTGATGTGTAAAATTAAAATATTTTAAGATTCTATAGCTTTAAATCTAAAATGATTCAAATTTAAATGACTAGTAATTGTTTTTGTTTCTTGAGACAGGGTTTCTCTGTGTAGTCCTGGCTGTTCTGGAGCTCACTCTGTAAACTAGACTGGCCTCTAACTCTTAGAGATCTTCCTGCCTCTGCCTTCTGAGTACTGGGACAAAAAACATTCACCATTACTGTTCTACCAAATGATTGCTTTTTAAAAGTCATTTTCTTTTAAAATTGTTATTATTATTATTATTGTGGTGTTTGCTTATGTATGTATGTATGTATGTGTGTATGTATGTATGTATCCACCCATCCTATCTATCTATCTATCTATCTATCTATCTATCTATCTATCTATCTATCTATCTATCTACATACCTACCTATCTTCCTATCTATCTATCTATCTATCTATCTATCTATCTATCTATCTATCTATCTATCTATCTATCTATCTTATCTATCTATCTATCTAACTATCTATCTATCTTATCTGTCTATTATCTATCTATTATCTATCTTATCTATCTATCTATCATCTATCTTATCTATCTATTATCTATCATCTATCTATCCTATCTATCTATCCTATCTATCTATCTTATCTGTCTATCTATCTTATCTATCTATCTTATCTATCCTATGTATCTATGTATCTATCTATCTAATCTATCTTATCTATCATCTATCTATCTATCTTATCTGTCGTATCTAAGATAGATATCTTATCTATCTATCTTATCTATTCTACCTATCTTATCTATCTATCTATCAGGTCTTATCATCTACCCTTGGCTGGCATGGAACTCAGAAATTTGTCTGCTTCCACCTCCTATATTATGTGATTAAAGGCATGGGCCACCACGCTATATTATTATTAATTTGTTCTGTGTGTATGGGTGCTTTGCCTGCATGTAGGGGGGTCCTTGTATATGTGTACCTGGTGCCTCAAGATCACAAAAGTGGGTTTTGTATATCCTAGG
This sequence comes from Apodemus sylvaticus, assembly GCF_947179515.1. Classification (NCBI taxonomy): domain Eukaryota; kingdom Metazoa; phylum Chordata; class Mammalia; order Rodentia; family Muridae; genus Apodemus; species Apodemus sylvaticus. The sequence goes on from NC_067482.1 coordinate 107,689,290, forward strand.
ACTACAATTATATAAGGTTGTGCTGCCACATAGTTGCTGGGTATCAAACTCAAGTCCTCTGGAAGAACAGCGAATACTCTTAACAATGGAGTAATCTTAACAGACTCATTAATGATTTGGGGGTTGGGGGTTGATACAAGGTCTCATGCATTCCAGGCTGGCCTTGATCTTGTAGCTAAGGATATCCTTGAACTACTAATCTTTCTATTTATTTTACCTCTTGAGTGTTGAACTTATAAATATGTGCTGTCATGACTGGTTTATAGGATGCTGGATGTGGGACCAAGGCTATGCATTCTGGGCAAGTCCTCTTTTCTCTGAGCTACATATACCCTTCAGTTCCTATCTTCCAAATCTTGATCTTAAGTAGATTCCTTCTGATGGAATTATATACAATTATTCAATCTCATTTTTTTCAAAGACAGTTCCTTATTTTGTAAAACGTAGTGGAAAACAAAAACAACATTTTGGGCTGAATGTTACAATGTTTAATACTGTTCCTTTTTTATTTGTTAATTCCATTTTGTTGGATTTCACAAGCCATGGGAGTGGGTTAAGAAGAGAAACCTCAGTTAAAGGAAAGTTTCTGTATAAATCAGCAAAAACATGAGTTTTTGATTACATGTGAAGAGTAATTTTGCTTTACAGTAGGGCTTCCAAAAGTACTTGTTGGATTGATTAATTTTATATCCCTTGACATACAAACACCCACCCTCCCTCCTTTCCTCCCTCCCTCCTTCTGTTTCTGTCTCTCCCTATTCCCTCAGTCTCCCTGTGTTCTTTAACCATGAGGTGGGATAGGAAGATTGCTAACAGGGACAGTTAAAACTCTTTAAAAACAACAGCCAACCAAACAAGCATACATATGTTATTACTGATTGAAATCTTTTTATACTCAGAAAATTTATTTATTCCTACTTGTTTTGTAAACTTCTTCAAGTAATAGTATTTTTGACAGAAGACATTTACTGTGAAAAGTTACTTTTATTAATTGCTGATATAATTATTTGAATATGTTTATAGATTAGCACTGTAGGATTTTTTGAGAATATTTACTTTTGGATAAAATAGTGCAAAGTGAGATATAGTTGTGTCTTTCTTTATCCCCTATAAAATTGAGGATATTTCTGTATTTCTACCCCACTGACTGTTACTATATGGAACTTGCATTTAAAATGAGTTTGTGAAGTAGATTATGAGTATCACTTATTTATTTTAAAGCTTTTGTTATTGTGTATATTTATGTTTATGAGTGTTCCGTGTGCATATATCTATGTGTACCATGTACCTATGGATGTAGGACAAAGGTGTTGGCTCCCCTGGAAGCAGAATTACAGATGATTGTGAATTGCCATGTGGGTGCTGGGCATTAAACTTAGGTCCTCTGCAAGAGCCCCAGTGTTATTAACCACTGCAACATCTCTCTAGCCCCTATTTTATTATTTTTAGTATGTGGATGTTTTGCATATATATATGCAAATATGCAAATATGCATATATATATATATATATGTCTGTATACCACATGCATGCCTGGTATCCACAGAGGCCAGAAAAGGGTGTCAGATTCTCTGGGACTGTAGGGTGTGAACTCTCATGTGAGTTCTCAGAATCGTACTCTGCTCTTCTGTGAGAGCAGACAGTGTTTCTAAAGATATATTTATTTTATATATGTGAGTACACTATATCAGACTTATGACACACCAGAAGAGGGCATCATATCTTATTACATTTTGTTGTTAGCCACCATGTGGTTGCTGGGAATTGAACTCAAGACCTCTGTAAGAGCAGTCAGTGCTCTTAGCCGCTGCCATTTCTCCAGCTCATGGCCAATGCTTCTAATCACTGAGATATCTCTCCAATGTGTGTCTTTCTTTGAGTCTGTTAATTTTTATTATTATTACATCACCCTCCCCCTTTAAAATTTTTATTTGCTGAACCTTGAGGACCATCTTAACTAGAATTTGAGAAAGACAACTGTAAATGCTGAGAATAAAGAATTGGAGAAGTAGAAAAGAGACGGCATATCCTTTGAATCAGGGACAGCAGTGGAGGTCTGCAATTACTTGTAATTTTAAAGAATGTAAAATATAGTTAATCTGTAACATTCTTAAAAGTTAGTAGATTACATTTAGGAAATCTCCATGTAAATAATGTTTTATATGCATAAGTAACAGATTATGCATTTGTAATAGATTATGTGTAACCAAATTTAAACAATTCTTATTCTATAATTTTACAGTTGATAAAAATGGTGATGTTTTGCATTTCTATTCTTCATGAGCCTGGGGAGGATAAATATGGTTATGAGAAGCCAGAGGAACGCTGGTTACCTATCCATACTGTGGAAACCATCATGATTAGTGTCATTTCTATGCTGGCAGATCCTAATGGAGACTCACCTGCAAATGTAGATGCTGCGGTAAGGTATTTGCCTAATAACTGCTCCTTCTATCCTTTACCCTTTTTATTCTCTCTTAATAAAACTGAACGTGAAACTTACTACGTATATGCATCTCTTTGTGTCCACATTTTCATAAAAATAAAAATTTATTATGTATAATGGATTATTTTGTATAATCTATGTATAATGGATTATTTTGAAATATGTAGGATAAATACGGTTATGAGAAGCCAGATATTGCACAATATCTAGATACTGTGCCATAGCAAATTTGATCTAGTTGGCATACATTAATTCCCTCACTAATTTTTTAGTAAGAACAATTAAAATCTATTCCTTTTCATTAGTATTCAAAATAATGGATTTCATTATGATATATGTTCATAAAATTATCTTGTAGTTGTCTTGGTTTGAGGCCTTTTTTGGTTTTTTTTTTTTTTTTTTTTTTTTTTTTTTTTTTTTTTTTGGTTTTTGGTTTTTTCGAGACAGGGTTTCTCTGTGTAGCCCTGGCTGTCCTGGAACTCACTCTGTAGACCAGGCTGGCCTTGAACTCAGAAATCTGACTGCCTCTGCCTCCCAGATTGTTGGGATTACAGCCATGCGCCACCACCGCCTGGCTGAGGCCTTTTTTTTACTTTCAAAAAATAAAAATTAAAAATTACTATTGTCTCTGCATTCTTTGAATGGTTGTTATAGGAAAGAGAAATAAAGGCTAAGTATTTTTGTGAGCATTTCCTGGTATCTACTTGTTTATTAAAAGTTGGTTTTGTTGCTGGGCGGTGGTGGTGCACGCCTGTAATCCCAGCACTCTGGTAGACAGAGGCAGGCGGATTTCTGAGTTTCAGGCCAGCCTGGTCTACAGAGTGAGTTCCAGGACAGCTGGAGCTACACAGAGAAACCCTGTCTCGAAAAACAAAAAAACAAAACAAAACAAACAAACAAACAAAATCCAACATGCCTTCATGATCAAAATTCTATGGTCAATAGTACTAGAAAAAGCATACATCAAACCCCCAAAAAAAAAGAAAAACAAAAGGCCAGGCGGTGGGCGCACGCCTGTAATCCCAGCACTCTGGGAGGCAGAGGCAGGCCGATTTCTGAGTTTGAGGCCAGCCTGGTCTACAGAGTGAATTCCAGGACAGCCAGGGATATACAGAGAAACCCAGTCTTGGGGGTGGGGGTGGGGAACCAAAACCCAAAAACCAACCAAACAACAACAACAAAAAGCATATGTCTGTAAATTAAAAAGCAGAACCCTTTCTGCTTTGCTTTGACTGGCCTCAAAATAGTGTTTCTCTTTGTGTAGGCCCTGCAGGCCTGGCCTGGAACTTGCTCTGTCAACTTGGCTAGCCTCAAACTCACAGTCAGAGAGTTTTTCACTTAAGCCACCAGAAAGAAGTCACAGCCACATGTTTTTCTCCTGCTTTTTGTCTATTTCTTTTAAGTGCCAGATGAACCAAACCTTTTAAAAGTTTTTTTTTAATCAAAATGCATAACAATAGCTGGGCTACAGAGTGCATTCCAGGATAGCCAGGGCTAGCTACACAAAGAAACCCTGTCTCGAAAAATCCAAAAAAAAGTAAGCAAGAAGGCAAGCAAACAAACAAACAAACAAACAAGGAAGGAAGGAAGGAAAGAAAGAAAGAAAGAATGAAAGAAAGAAAGAAAGAAAGAAATTAAACTGATTACAAATGTTCCTTCTCTGCATATCCAACCACTCCCAGATATTAACATTTTACAAATGTGTTCTTTTTTTTTTTTTTTTTTTTGATTTGATTTTTTCGAGGCAGGGTTTCTCTGTGTAGTCCTGGCTGTCCTGGAACTCACTCTGTAGACCAGGCTGGCCTCGAACTCAAAAATCCACCTGCCTCTGCCTCCCAGAGTGCTGGGATTACAGGCGTGCACCACCACCTCCCGGCTCTACAAATGTGTTCTTGATATTGAATTAACAAAACTTCCTTTAAGAATAGAGGATTTCGCCGGGCAGTGGTGGTACATACCTGTAGTCCTAGCACTCTGAGAGGCAGAGACATGCGTATTTCTGAGTTTGAGGCCAGCCTAGTCTACAGAGTGAGTTCCAGGACAGCCAGGTCTATACAGAAAAACTCTGTCTCGAAAATTAAAAAAAAAAAAAAAAAGATTAGAGGAATTTGATCCTCTGTACTAGGGAGGGTAAAACTAAAGAATATGGTAGGCATTTTGCCTATGGTATCTGTTCATATGTAGTCACAGGTGATTGTGAGCCCCTATAAAGGTACTAAATACAAATCCTTTTTTTTTTAAACAATCATTCAGTACTCTAAATTGTGGAGCCAGTGGGACATTTCTCTAGCCCATGAGGGGTTTTTGTGTGTGTGTGTTTGTGGGTGTGTTTGTGTGTATCTGTCTGTGTTGTTTTCTTTAAGTGTATAGAATGATAGTAGACTGTAGAGTTGGTTAGGTTCAACTCTTGTTTCCTTTTTTTTTTTTTTTTTTTTTTTGGTTGTTTGATACAGGGTTTCTATGTATAGTCCTGACTGTCCTGGAACTCACTCTGTAGACCAGGCTGGCCTCAAACTCAGAAATCTACCTGCCTCTGCCTCCCAGAGTGCTGGGATTACAGGTGTGTACCACCACTGCCCTGCTCCCTGATGACTTTGAACTTAGAGATTTCCCTGTCAAAATCTTCTGGGATTCATAGCCACTGTGTCTCAAGATCTCTAAGCCAAGATCCAGGTCAGAGTTCATTCCAGATATAGTCAAGTTGACCACCAGGGATAGCTGCTACATGGAATATAGTTGGTCTTGCCAGTTGCTTCTTGCCAGTTACTTCAGTCCACTTCACAGATAAACTAAAGTGAGGTGGGGTTTAATTTCTGGAAAACTTGATTTGTTTACTTCTAGTTTGTTCTTATTTCTGAGATACTAACCCCTTATATAGAGATCAGAATATTTGGAAGATTTGTAGACTGCAGTCCTCATTCTCTTAGTATGGTGTTTGTTAAAAACATGGCTACTTTTCAGCCACTCCTCTGGAGTTGACAGATTGGTCTCAGAGTGGAAAGAACCCCATTTGGGGAGAAGTAGCAGATCTTTGTAAATTTTGTTCTCTTCTGATACTTGACTAATTTCCATTACTTGGGAGGTGTCTTTGGTTGGGACAATTTTGTATAGAAAACAGTTTTAGTTTCTTGTGGGCTTTGCTTGGTGTTGTTTTTCCTTCAATATAGACACCAAGCTCACAGCCTCTTGAAAGACAGGCAAGTACTGCACTCCTGACCCATATCTATAGTCTAAGCATCTATCTGAGTATCAGACCTGTCTACCCTCCTTATTACACCATCAATAAGGATTTTCTCACTGGCTTTTCACAGCAGAAACCTTGGTGAGCATAGGTGCTCTTAAATGAGCAATCAAATGAATTACTATTTTTAATTTTTTATGTATGTATGTATGTATGTATGTATGTATGTATGTATGTATGTATGTATTCATTCAGAACAGATACTGTTTCTGTAGCCTAGCCTGGTCCTGAGCTCATTATGCAAATGAAGCTGTCCTTGAACTCCTGATTCTCCTCATTCTACCTCCCAGACACTGAAATTATAGGTGTAATACCCCATACCTGGCTTTAAATTTGAAGATATATTTTATTATCTGTAGAGAAATCGCATGAGGAGATTGCTCGCAGCTTGCTAGTTTCCAGGCAACGTAGGGTCTTTGTCATTCTCAGCTGACCAAGACAGAGGAGACACTTCCTCATGCAGAGAACCTGATGTTCTCCCAAGCAAGCTGCAAACCTGAGGAAGCGACCTTCCTGTTCCCCTTCCCATGAGAAAGTAACTTTGCTTATAGTTTAATAGACATCATGATGGGCAGCAATGCAGCAAGCAGCAGGCGTGGCAGCTGGAGTAGAATGCAGAGAGCTCACATCTGCAGGCACAAAGTGTGAAGCAGAGAAAGCAGACTGAATATGGCAACAGTCTTTAACCTCTCAAAGCTGACCTCTGGGGACTCACTTCCTCCAGCAAGGCCGCATCTGTTAATCCCTTCCAAGGAGCACCACCAGATAAGTGTCCAAATATCTGAGTCTGTGGGGGACATTCTTATTCAGTTACATTAATGACTGTGACATACACATTAGCAGAATTCTCAAGTCATTTGCTTTTAAAAGTAGGTGTATAGATTCAGAGTTTCTTGGAAACAGTAATTTTCTAATAGGAATTTCTCTGACTCTTAAGGGATAAAGTCTTCAGGACTGGTAAATAAGCTACTTAAGGAGAATTTGAGAGAAACACATGGCAGTTCTGGGCTTGTAATGAATACACCATTGAACACCCTCACACCTGCCTGGAGCAAAATTGAAAGCAAAACTCTTCTGTTCGCAGAATTAGTAATTTATTCTCAGGGCCTTTTCCATATGCCCCTAAAACATTTAAATTTTCTTTTTTACTCCTATGACTTAGCTGACAACTTCTGTGTGTCTTTAGCCATATTTCATGTATATAATATGTCATTAATACAAATTTCAGAAAGAGAAACCAAATCAAAGGTCATTTCAAAAACTAAAGAGTCATGTGTGTGGATAAAATATGTTTTAAGTGTTAAAGATTCTTATAAATCTTACCAAAGCTAATTTGACTTTAATGGGGTATTTAATGCTTCATATAATAATCTTTGATATAAACATGCATAATTACCAAAAGCAGTGTAAATATTGTATTAATTTATGAAATGTAATGCAGTGATAGTCTAAGTTGTGGCTAGAAAAATTTGACTTTCTGCCTCTTTTGGTCTAATAATGAGCTTACTAGTTAGTCCCTAAGACTTAAGCTAGAGACGTGTCAGTGTTTGGTAATCCTGGTGTTGTATGGTACAGTTTAGTTCTGCCAGTGTTTTCTGTCCTCTGGCCCCCTCTTCCCTTATCTGCCCTCATGGCTCTGCTCTTGTCTGCCTCTACCCAGTCTGCAGGTCCTCACCCCTCTGCTATCTCCCAGTAAACCTCCTCACACCTGATCTCTTGCATGTAGTAATTTCTCCAGAGCACATCTTGGCATGGGTGTGCAGTAATACCCCCTTGCTGTATTATATTTCAGCCTCATGTATTACATATTTTATCCTGATAATCAGTCCCTTGTGCTGTGTTCTTTTAATGAACTTCTCAGGGGGTGCAGTTTGTATGGCAGGTGTGTTATACTGTGTGTGTTTTCTTGATTGGCTAGTATGACCTAGTTTAAGAGCCATTTTCTGTCAGATGATGAAGGATGTTAGCATTCTGTCCAAACTCCATCCCATCGTTACCTGGCAATAGCCAGGTAGGCCTGATCCACTATAAAAGAGCCTGGTTGCCCCCTCTTTGCTCTCTTGCCCTCTTGGTCTCTTGCTCCTCCCCTGCTCTTTTCCTGCTTCCCTTTTTCTCTTCTCTCATTGCCTTCCCCCCTCTCTCTCCACGTGCCATGGTTGGCCTCTACCTCTCTACTCTACTTCTCTAGTGTCTCTTTCTCTGCCTCTACCACCCTCTTAACTCCCCTCCCCATGCCCTTAATAAACTCTATTCTATACTATACCATCATGTGGCTGGTCCTCAGGGGGAAGGGATGCCTTGGCATGGGCCTGCTGAGGCACCCCATTCTCCCATACCTCACCACATCACCATAGAACATATCCCCTCCTCTCTGTATCTTTCTACAAACACTCCAAAGGGAATATTTTAGTAGATTGTTTAACTAAGTAGTGGTAACAAGTAAGTGACTGTTAATTTGATTTATTGATGTTTTATGCAATGTGAATGTTAAGTGCTGTTATTCAGGAGGGCATGGATTCATTCTCTATAGACCTCACTCAGCCAGTTGAAAGGTTGAAATGTGTTTAAATATGAGGCTTAAACTGTAGGGAGGAAGTTCTCTGGACAGATTGTACTGATAAAGCATCCTGAAAATAATGCATTTGACAAAATTTACTTGGCATTAATCTTTTGTCTTCCGTTAATTGGACATTTGAATTTTCAAATTTCCCATTTCCCTTGATAAATATCAACGAAGAGTACATTATTATATAAAATTGACTTAATTTTTTCTACCCACCACGAGGCAGGGCTGTTGGAGGAAGCAATCTGAGAATGATGACTGGGAAAATGGGTGTGTTTAATGAATAAAGACAGTTACATGTCTAGATAATTATTTTCTTTTTAGTTTATGATATGGTTTCAGGTATGATGTGACTTTATACACCAACTCTGTGTTTTCAGTGTTCATAAACTGTAACCCTTAAAGTTCACTTTACTGTCAAGAATTTTGTCCTGAGGAAGTAGATATTTTGCATAGAACAATTTAACGTATTTCAGTTTATCTCAGCATTGCTGGTAATACTGAGAATTAGGAACATTGCACAAGTATCTAGTACATAGTGTCATCTGTTTCTCTGAGCTATGACTCTTAATGTATGTGATTATTAGCACTCTTTAGTCCTTAGCAGTCCTTAGCAGTCTTTAGTCCTTGTTATAGAGACAAAAGCTAGAGCTACATTTTCATTAGTATAGTATTGTACTGTTGTCTCTGTGATGACTGAAACTAACTATTAGGGACAGGTTTGTTGAGTTAAAACTAAGTACTAATCAATCAAAATATTTGCTATGCTTAATGAGGGTAGATCATAATGTTTATAATTACAAGTTTTGCTGGTAAAGTGTTACTTCAGAGTCTATCCTAGTACAGGTTTTAGAGTTAGTCTCTAGAAAATGCAAAAATTTCTTCAATGTACCTTGGCAAATTTAATTTCTAGACTTCGGTCACATATACTCTGAGAAACAAAAAATTGTTTAAAAATATCATTGCTTTTTATAATCACTAGTTAAGAAACTCCTTAATTCTCTGTAGCACCTTATTCATGTGGAAGGAAATGAATGAGAAAACAATTGCAGTAATTACTATTTATTTCTTAATATTTGGTCTTATTATTTGGTATGTTTGTTTCCCTCTGGTGTTGGATTTAGAAAATTGTGGTTCTTTTATTATTAGTTTTTTATTAGTATTTATTATTGGCCTTTTTATTAGTCTTTACTAGTATTTATTATTGGTCTTTAATTAGTAGGGAGGGGCTGACCGCACAAAGATCCTTGGCTTTTGTGTTTTTTTGCCCTCTGGATCTTTTGTCTGGCCTATAGCCTTCAGCATGTGTGTTGATATTAGGCAGCCTGCAGTGTAAGCATTTGGGAGAGCTGGTTTGTCTGTCCTGTGCCCTGTTTAGAAGTGTGGTGGGGGGATATTGGAAATTCGAAAGCTGCAGGGGAAGTTTGGCTTGCGGCTGAAATGCCTAGATCAGTCTGCTGTGTCTGTGAAGAAAGCTCTGGAAAGATAGCTGTTGTTGTTCAATTGCTGATCTTCAGCTGTGAATGTTGCTTTTCAGGCAGCATTGATTTTGGGTCCTTGAATTTTTCTCAGGCTCAGGGAACCCCAACTATGCTGTGACATTGGCGCCACCTTGTGGCCCAGCTCAGGGCTGCGTTGTTACCTCTGGTTGTTTAGGATATAGGGGGCTGGATTTTCCTCTCAATTTAGTTCAGTTCTAAGCTGGATATAAGGTGCACGAATTTGTTGCTAAAATTTCCAACCCTTATAGCCCATATAAATGACACATAATCCAAATATTTTAATTATAAGTCATATGTCTTCATTGGCAAAATACTTACTTCCCAATCACTAAGATTTGTGCTTTCTCCCATCCATGTGGTCCATAGTGGCTTCCTCCTCTCCTCTTCCTTCTCTCTTTTTCTTCCTCTACCTGCTCCCCCTTTTGAACCTCCAATCCTACCTTTCCCCTCCACTACCCAATCATAGACTCTAACCTTTGATTGACCAATTAAAATAGAGAGAAGGTTCACATGGCATCACCTAAGTACATGATGGTCTGCTTGTGTGGTCTGACTCTTTAATACAAATCCAAATAGTGTTAGTTATTTAAATGTGTGTTTTACTATATTTCTTACACAGCTGTTTTCCAAATATGCCTTTGTCTAGTCTGCTGTAGCAGCATAGACATGTTTTGTTAACAGTGTATTTTCTTGCCAGTAATACATGCATATTTGTTTGTCAGATATGCTACTATTGATATCTAGAGTCATAATGGTTCAACACTAAAGCTAGCTGTCAGAATTTTGTTTTGGTTTTGAGTCAGGGTTTTCTGTATAGCCCTGACTGTCCTGGAACTCACTTTGTAGACCAGGTTACCCTCGAACTCACAGAGATCTGCCTGCCCTCAGTCTCTGAGTGCTGTGGTTTAAGTCCTGCACCTGGCTTGATTTTTTTTAAATACATCATTTTGTTGACTTCTGGGTGTTTGGTGATACCTAGTAAATTTGCACTTTAAATATATTTAAGTGGATCTTCACTTCCTGCTCAATCCTTTATCTTAACAGGCAAGCTTCCTCTGATTTGGAACAAAATAAAAACAGGCTGGTCTTCCCTTGTACCTGACACAGGTAGGTACTAAAATTGTTTTCTTCAAAACAGTTCTATTTGATGCTTTCATTCTGATGTTCTTACTGGTATTCTAATGATTCCAAACTTCTTAATATAAAAATCCTCTAGGAATGTTAGGTTATATAAGTTACAGTAACTATAACTGAAAACTTTGCTACTATGTTTCCCATTAAACTTAACTGTGGCTACCTCAAAATGTCAGGTCATTTCAGTGCTGTATGCACTGGGATTCCAAGCTTTCCTTCTTCATGGGGACTTTATAAACAGCTGAATTTATGAGCTGTATAAACGTGACATTTTATATTCCGTTCCTAATCTCCTGTGAGAATGATGCTGATTGGTAAGGGTAATTGAGATTTTCTAGAAGGCTGTTTCAATAATGCACTCTTAAAAATTAAAATTGAAACAGAACTGTTGTAAATATGTGGTAAACTTAGGGAGATTGTTTTAACATCTATGTAGATTGTCTCATTTGTGTGTGTGGCTAACACTTGTCATCCCAATCCAACAGGAAGCTGTTTTGTGATAGTTGTTACTTAAACTAGATTCTAGTTCAGTTATTTTGACAAAGGTTTTGGTCTCTTTTTTTTTGTGGTCAAAAAGTAGGGTTCAAGATTATATGATAGTACTCTTTATAACTGTGGAAAGGGAGGCATAAAGAGGGAGATGCTAATGGGGTTTTAGAAAGTTGCAGGGTCTTTCTATGTGAATGTTTGTTGCTCTTATGTTATTTGTTTGTATATCTAAATAGGCTTTTAGCCAGTAGTTTGGAATATTTCATAATAATGCCATCTGTTATTTGTTTCTTGGTTTTTTTTTTTAACCAAAGGTCACTTGATCTTGAAAGCTTTAGAATACTATTATGAGTTAGGTCAATGAATGGGAGTAAATTTTTAAATTTATATGTTGTAAGAAACCATGTGATAGGCATTTTATTTAAATCTTCTGTGCCCCTTAAATATTTAACATTTTTTAGGTTGTTTACCTTCTGTTTCATAGTACTTTGAACAGTAGAATTGTGATTGTTGTTTGCCTTACATATTCAAGGCCCTGAGTTTGATACCTTGTTCTACAAAAGAAAGATCGTGATTAGTGAAATTTACATAGAGAATGGCAAGAGTTTGATTTAGTGTAGCCTGGATCTGAGTCCTTGCTCTGCCACTTTCTGTGACAGGAGCATGCATGGGTGTTTGCCTTTCTTGCCTATTTCCTCTCTGCAAGAGGAACGACAGGAATCAGTGATGCCCAGCATACATCTGCTTAAAAGCAGCAGGGAGAAAGGTTCAGTGCCTTGCACCTAGTGGGACTAGACAATCGCCTCACAGTTAGTACGTGAAGTGGCTCAGTTGTTCGGGAGTAAGTTTTTTATTTTGTTTTGTTTTGTTGTTTAAAGCTGATACGCAAGCATATTCTTTGAAATCAGAACTTCTTATAAGCTTAGAAAGTTCTTAGAGTTTAGATTGTTAGATTTAGGACCTGTACTATTATATTTTGGAACACCATGAGGGGTATTTGTAATAAAATTATTATAAAGTAATATTATCCTAATAGTTGGATTATAATAATCCTTATAAACAATCTCTGGTTTTTCTAAGTCAGTAATTGTCCTTACGAGATAATATTAACTTTCAGCTCCATAAATGCAATAAACGTGCTGCAGAACTAGTAACATCTAATGGTGAAAGAAAAATTCCCTTTGTATGTAGATTTTTGTTTTTTTCTGTGGACTTTTTGAAATATGTCTAATTAGAAGAGTAGTATGATAGCCTAAAAAGTTGGAAATCAAGCAGACTGGAGTTAAATTGCAATTTGGGCATTTATCAGCTGTGGGACTTAAATTACTAGTCTATAAAAGGTGGGGGTAGTAGCAATGTTTTCCATAGTGCTGTGAGAATTAATCTATCCCCCTGTAAACCTCTTTGTTTTAATACTTATCAAGAACACTGGGAGGCAGTAGCCATTGTTATTGTTGTTTCATTAAATAAAGTTTGTAGAGTTGTGCAGAATGGAGCTTATTAAAGCTAAGTATGTGAAACTACACATACCAAAATTGTTACAAATAATCAAATTTATCTTGTAAAATTAAATTTTAAAAGAAGACAATTAGAAAATAGAATAAGAAAGAATACCATGGTGTTGTTAGAAGTGATTTAAAATTCTATCAGATAACTAGAGAAACTGAAATTCATCTATTAAGGTGGTATACAGTCCATAGTATATTCTATATTATGTTATGATACCATTCTTCTTGAATGTGATTTCTAAAATTAACTAATCTGTTTTAAATGATAAGTATTAGTTTGGGTTTGAATGTTCTTTTTTCCTTTTAGGCAAATTGAGCTGGCCCAGACAGCAGAGCTCTGTAAGGCATGTTGATATTGATTGCTTCTTTTTCTCAGGGGCTATAAGAAATATAACAGATCTCAAAGGTCTGTATTCTTGTTTGTTTTAAGAAAGTTGATACATATCAATGTGTGTGTGTGTGTGTGTGTGTGTGTGTGTGTGTGTGTGTGTGTGAATTGAGAACAATGTATTCTTTGGAAAGTATTTTGATTTTTCTTAGTCAAATCTATTCCTTTGTTCAAATTGGCTGGAGCCTATATTCACAAGTGTAGGAAAATTAGAAAACTACTGCTTGGTGTAAGCTGAAATATACAGAGAAGAGTATCTTAAATTGAGGACTGTATTATCTTAAATAGATGAGGATATTTTCTGGATATTTTTCATATCTTTTTATTGTTTGTTAAGGGAAAATTTCTATTATCCTGTGTCTTCAGACTTTCTGTTCTTCTGTTGAAGTAACTCTCCTCTATGAATGTAGGTAAACATACTAATCTTTGGGTTTTGATAATTTTATACTGTAGAGGTGAGTCATCTGGGCAGTCTGCTTTTTTTTTTTAAAATGAAATTTTAGGTTTATGTGTGTACTACTTACTAGTATTGAAACATTTATTTAGGATTTTTCCTTAGTTCTTTCTTGACAAGAAAGCTACAATAGTGTTTTCTATTTAAAGTCAGTTTTTCTCTTATGTGAAAATCCTAGAAAATTCTAGATTCCCAACAAGGCTTTATTTTTGTCCTAGGTAGTTGTGACTTAGCTCTGAAAAGTATTATTTTGAATTTGAAAGAATTAGTTTTAGCCTTGGGACAACTTACCTTCTAGTAAATTGTTCTTTTTTCTAGTTTATATGGAGAGGCAAGAAGACTTTCTGTGTTATGTGTTTCTTTGTTCTGAGTCTCCTGCCCTCTAAGCCTGTGGTGTTTTACTTGCACATCAGTTTTACAACATTATTGTTGTCTTGTAATTTTATACAGAAAAGGAAATGATACATTAAAGTAATGTTCTTAACCAAAGCAAAATCTGGGGGTCTGAAATTCACATTTGGTTATATGTTAAACATCAGATTTTCATTGCTGTGCATGAATCTCCAGTTTGTTTCTATTGCTATAAAATTAAAAAAAAATAAAATGGGAGGATAAACGTATTTATATCTGAATTGTAAAAGTCTGTTTATAGTTTTTGTTTTGTTGTCTATTCCTACAATTTGAGCCTGGGATCTGAGTTGTCTGCTTTTCATTGTAAGAAATGAAAAGCCATGGAAAACTGACTCTGCTGATTTTAGATTGAGTCGGTTTACAGAAACATTGCTGGAGCCATGCGTGGTGCATGCTTTTAATCCTAGCAGGTGAACATCAGTGAGTTCCTGGCCAGCGTGGTCTACATAGAGAATTTCAGAAGACCCTGTCTTAAAAAACATTAGGTGATGTTATATGGTAATGCTTTTTAAGATTTAATGCATAAGTGATTAAAGAACAAATATTACATAATTAAAATTGCATGAAAAAATTCCATTACATAACCTTAACATCCTTTTGTACGTAGAGAAACAATTCATTTTTTTTCTCACAGGAAAAACAGTGGCTCTGTCAGCAACTATGGCACAGGAAGGTCACCTTTTCATCGTGGTGCTAACATCCAACTGGAGTGGCAGTATTACCAAAATAAAATCCTGAAAGGAGAAGCAGGTACACATGAGTGTTTAAAAGCCATAGTAACCTCTGGGTGGCTTCTGGATATTGCTGGTGGTGTTGGTACCTTAGAAGTACAAGTAGAATTAGAATAATTAACAATTTGAAGTTGAAGGTTTTAAGGATGCTAGTGACTGTAGAGAGAATATCTTGTGTATTTTACTAAAAGAAAACTACAGCCTATAGGAAAGTGTAGAATACAAGATGAGACATTCAGAAGGCAGAAAGAATTCTGGGATAGAGCCAGGGATGAGATATTTGCCTGGGAAAATGTGATGAGACTGACACATGGTACCTGAGCCCAGGTAAGTAGTCATGTGTCAGAAAGTAGATTTGAGTAAGTGGGTTATAATGCACTATGGCCTAGTCAGAGAAGACTAGCTATAAGGCCAAGATATTTGTAAGTATACATATTTTGAGTCTGAGTTTTATTTCTGGGAGCATGGGGCTGGGAAGAAGACCTAGGTACAAACTTCTACAAGTGACAACTTGAATCACAACAAAATCTAAATCTGAGCAGATGACCAGTGCATAGTTATGTTTTCTGGAATTGGATGATGGTGTTTTCCTGAAACCCAATCTACTGTGTATAAATTTAGATTGGGATTGTAAAGCATGGTGTGAATTGTTTTCGTATTAACTAAATAAGTTATTAGCCATTTGGCTTATGTCACAGTGAAGACACTGAAGTTTGTGTTCTTCAGTATTTTTAAGAATTTAAAGGTAGACACGGTGGTCCCTAATCCCAGCCTTTGGGAGATAGCACCAGGAGAACAGTATTTTCAAGGGAAGGCTACAGAGTAGGGAAACCCTGATTTAAGAAAGGACACAACCTCTTTTGGAACCAGAATCTAAATGCCTCATTTGAGTGAACTTGTTTTTTAGAAGAAATATTATCATTGCTGTCTTAGAAAACTAGTCTCTTCACATTCATAAGACCTTTATGTGTTTTTATTACCTTGCATTACAATTTGAAAGAAATTGGGAATCGTTTCTCATTGGTTTCCTTGTGGAATAAACTGTTAAAACCACAAATCTTTAAAAAAAATCATTCTTTTAGAGAAGCATTTACCAGAAGACTGATCTATAGTGCAGTAGAAAGGATCTAGAGTTTGGTTTTATCCAAGTTACTTTGGTTCCCTGTTTTGTCAGATATAAAACACTGGGATTATTTTATAAAAGACCCAGATGAGGCAAAACAGAGTCTGGGCATCTGGATTTCTTTTCTGGAATTAGTCTTTCTTGATTGTAATCATCTGCTTACACATTGTATTGGGAAGCATAATTGTAGGCACACATTTATACTTTATATATATAATGAGTTTTTCAAGTTTTCTAAGGCTTTTATTAGCTGTTATCTGTTTTCAGAATATTTTGAGATTTAGTGATTTTTGTCAGTAGATCATGGGGTAACTTTCTTAACTTGTTTAGGCCTTGCTTCATTGTTTATGGTTAGTTTCTTAAGCATACCTTTGTACAAGGTGGCAATGGGGTCTCCCTTTCTGGTCTTCTCTAGCTACCAATACTGCTTCCCCTGCTCCTCCTTCAGAGGAACCATGTGGACTGTTTCCTGTGGCTGCCACTTCTGCTATCCACTGGTCTTGTACAAGCATGTTTAAGTTTAGCGGTGGTAGGGGAGTTGTAGGTGGAGCTGAGTGTCGTTTATCACTCCTATCCTACCATAGCCAAGAGCATCCTTTCAGAGGTGCAGGCAAGGGAGAAGGTGAGGGATAAAACCTATGTCTCTCTGGTCTCCAGCCCTCACACCTTGCTTGAGGTTTCTCTTTGTCCTGGAGGGATGGATAGCTAGTTCCTTCAAGCTGGGAATAACACAGTGTCTTGTGGGCAGAGGTGCTAGTCTGCTCATGGAAGGACCTGGTCCTCGTGTTTCTTGTGCCCCAACCCCAACCCATCTCTGTGTTTCATCCTGGGGCACTGGAGAATTGTGGGAACCTTAGCTTCCTAGGCTTGGTGTCCATCTAGATGGGATGTGCGGATCTCTGGCAGCAAGCACTTTCTCCACTCTCTATATTCCCTCAAAGCGTGATGATAATATGGTACATGTTGGGTAGGGGAAAGGCAATGAGAGGCAATCAGTCTCCCCACCCCCACCCCTGCCTCCTTCTGTCTTGTATTTTGCTATGTTTTTTATTTATTTATTTAATTTAATTTTATTTTTTTAAAACACTCATTTATTTATTATATGTAAGTACACTGTAGCTATCCTCAGATGCTCCAGAAGAGGGTGTCAGATCTCATTACAGATGGTTGTTGTGAGCCATCATGTGGTTCCTGGGATTTGAACTCAGGACCTTCAGAAGAACAGTCAGTGCTCTTAACCTTTCAGACATCTCTCCAGCCCAGTATGTTACTATGTTGGCCAGATTTCTGCCCATCTGGATCATAATTTCCTCCACCCCAGGTCTACCAGATGTCAAATCTGGACTTTTTTTCTTTATTTAAATGAGGTTTAAGTTGGCCATTTTCCTTAACTTTTCTTTTCCTAAGAGGATTGTCAGCTAGTTGCCTGGTTGTTGTGTATATCACTCTTGGTCTCTAGCATTAGGGCAATGGTGAAGTTGGTATTCTGTTCTCCATGTCACCTTGATTCCTAGTTGACAAGTTGTCCTTTTTATTAAAGCCAAAATTTGTTTTTAGTACAGTACTCATGATACAACAGTGAATAATAAGATGGATCAATTTTTTTTTTAGAAAAGTGGACCGATTTTTAATATTTAATAATTATTTATTAACAATTAGAAAATACAACCATTAACCTTTATTTTGTTCCTTCTTTTTTAATAATAAAAACCATAATGAGTTCAAGCAGTTTACTGGCTGTTTTCTTGGTTTTTTTAAAATTTCTTATTAAATTATGGTAGTGTTGACCACGTATCCCTGTCTTACTCAACAGAATAAATTGTATTAATGAGTGTTAAAGTAAGATGGGCCAGCTTTAATTTTTAAAGTCATTACTTTCTTATTACAATAAAAAGTGGTAAAAAAAAAATAGATCTTTTCATCTCTCTCTCTCACTATGTCTCTCTGTCTCTGTCTCTCTCTCTCTCTCTCTTCCTTTTGGATGATTGTGTGCTTTTTAAAAAGATTTTTAATATCTGAAGAAAAATAAAATATTTGGCTAGGTTTGTTTTGTTTCATTTCACTTTTTCTTTTGATTTTGCCTTAATAAACATAAGGAGGTTGACCTCTCTCTCCAGCCTTCCTTGTTTTCGAGGGGCCATTATGAGTCGTTAGCCTTCTTATGCTCTGTCCTTTTCCTCTCTTCTTTATCTGTCTATCTCTGTCTGTCTCTGTTTATATGTCTATCTGTCTGTCTATCATCTTTGTTTTAGCATTTTTATTATGTAGCCTTGGATCTCTTGGTTAATTTTATTTAATCCTCCTGTGAGGGTTGTGCTATAGATCACCCACAAGCACACACAATTTTAAATTTTAATTATTATAATAAAAGGAGATTGACAAGTATCTTTTGTTGGTGGTGGTGGTGAAGATGATGGTGGCAGATGTTGCTGAAGTGGCAGCTCTCTTTTTCTTTTTTCTTCCTATGAAAAGAAAAAAGAAAATATTCGGCTATTTCTATCATTCCTCCAGCTTTCCTGTCTTGTTTGTTTATATTTAATCCTCCAGTGATGGTAGTCCTGTGTGCGTGTGCGAGCATACACACACATAGAAACACACACACACACACACACACACACACACACACACACACACACACACATTCATTACACAACATCCAGGGATGGGGGGCAGTCATGGAGAAGGAAGAACTCATTAGGAAGCATTGGCTTAGACATGTGAGAAAGGTGATAGTGAACCAGACTTTGAATGTCAAGCTATTATATTCCTTAAAACTTACAATAACTGTTATAACAAAGAAATATTGAGTTTTTCTCCATCTGTTTCTTTTCACTCCACAGATCATGCTGACCCAGAAAGTGGAGATTTGATTGCTGAGATTAAAGGCTTGAGCCACCATGATTATCTGTAATAAAGTGAGGTGTTAGAGCCTGTGGCCTAGTGAAGTGAACATCGGGGCTGGGCGAGTATGGACTCAGAGATGACCAACTCTGTGTGTGTGTGTTCTTCAGTCTCAGGTTCCTTTTGTTATTTGACCTCTATACAATAGGGTCTGATTACAGGTTACTCTTTACAGGACCGGTGGGTGTAGGTCTGGCCTTAGAGATAACAAACTCAGATCAGGAGATTTACATTTGAGTTAATACAAAGCTCAGAGCTGCCTCAAAGCTGCTCAAAGCTGCAGAGGCTTGAGAGATGCAGTTTTGTCTTGCAGGCCTCACTTAGAGAGTTTCTGGCCAAAAGAACATTTTTAACAGATCCATACAGATGTGGTTCAAAATGAAGTTCAAACTTAGATCTAAAATTTTGGCCTGCCTACTACATACAAAATTATTATAGATTTAAGATTTTCATTAGAAGGTTATTCCTCAAGAAATGGCTTGCTCTTAACATTGGGCGTTTAAATTTTTTAAGAAAATGATTTTCAAAAGGTGTTAAGATAAATATTTTGCCTAAGACACTGCTTTAAGTTCGTCATTTAAGCTTCTGATGTCCTCAAGATAGATGCAAAACAAATACTGAGAGACATAACTTGGAGAAAGCTACCATAAGTATTTGTCAACAGTTGATGATATATGTTCACTTCCATTCCTTAACAAAGAGAACATTAATATAAAATCTCTCCAAATAAGGTTTTGACATCCTCCAATAAAGATTTGATATAATAATAAAAAGTTACAAAATAAAATCATAAAAATATTTTTTAAAAAAAGAATGTTTTAAGAGCATGATAAAATGTTTGTTCCTTATTTTAAACAGCAATCAAATTGATTATTATTAATCATTAATCTATTACATGACAAGACTTTTTGACAAAATTAATAATTGTTATCTAAAAGATAAATTGTTAAAAATTTGCCTCTATACATGTTTTTATATTGTTATAGATTTATACATGCATCCTATAAAAATGCATCTACTATGGGAGTAAAGCTCATATAATTAGATCACATGTTTATTCTTTTGAGTGTCCCCTTGAACTGGGTGCTGTAGCTGTTCTTTTAAAATGTTAAAAATCAAACTTTTGATTTTTTTTGTTTTTTGTTTTTTTGGGGAGGAAAGGTTTTATTCAGCTTACACTTCCACATTGCTGTTCATTACCAAATGAGTCAAGACAAGAGTCCAAATAGGACAGGATTTATTTTTAAATTCGGTATATTCTTTATTTACATTTCAAATGATTTCACCTTTTCTGGCTCCCCACTCCGGAAAGTCCCGTAAGCCCTCTTCCCTCCACCCCTGATCCTTCATCTACTCCTTCCCATTTCCCTGTTCTGGTATTCCCCTATACTGCTGCACTGAGCCTTTCCAGGGCCACTCCTTCCTTCTTCTTGGACATCATTTGATATGTGGATTATGTCTTGGGTATTCAAAATTTCTAGGCTAATAATCCACTTATCAGCGAGTACATACCATGATTGATCTTTGGAGACTGGGTTACCTCTCTTAGTATGATGTTCTCCAGCTCCATCCATTTGTCTAAGAATTGCATGAATTCCCGTAAGCCCCCTTCTCTTCCCCTGTCCTCCCACCCACCCCTTCCCACTTCCCCATTCTGGTTTTGCCGAATACTGCTTCACTGAGTCTTTCCAGAACAAGGGGCCACTCCTCCTTTCTTCTTGTACCTCATTTGATGTGTGGATTATGTTTTGGGTATTCCAGTTTTCTAGGTTAATATCCACTTATTAGTGAGTGCGTACCATGATTCACCTTTTGAGTCTGGGTTACCTCACTTAGTATGATGTTCTCTAGCTCCATCCATTTGCCTAAGAATTTCATGAATTCATTGTTTCTAATGGCTGAATAGTACTCCATTGTGTAGATATACCACATTTTTTGCATCCACTCTTCTGTTGAGGGATACCTGGGTTCTTTCCAGCATCTGGCAATTATAAATAGGACTGCTATGAACATAGTAGAGCATGTATCCTTATTACATGGTGGGGAATCCTCTGGGTATATGCTCAGGAGTGGTATAGCAGGATCTTCTGGAAGTGAGATGCCCAGTTTTCAGAGGAACCGCCAGACTGATTTCCAGAGTGGCTGTACCAATTTGCAACCCCACCAGCAGTGGAGGAGTGTTCCTCTTTCTCCACACCCTCTCCAACTGGGAGTGGGGGGCTAGAAAAGGGGAAATCATTTGAAATGTAAAGAAATTATATCAAATAAAAAAATTAAAAAAAAAGAATTTCATGAATTCATTGTTTCTAATGGCTGAATAGTACTCCATTGTGTAAATATACCACATTTTTTGTATCCATTCCTCTGTTGAGGGACACCTGGGTTCTTTCCAGCTTCTGGCTACTACAAATAGGGCTGCTATGAACATAGTGGAGCATGTGTTCTTATTGCATGCCAGGGAATCCTCTGGGTATATACCCATGAGTGGTATAGCAGGGTCCTCTGGATCTGCCAGCCTGCTGGTCTTGGGGCCTGTGTCCTGCTTGGAGAGCAGCTGAGGGAGAGACTCCCCGTGGCCATATTCACTGCGTGCCTGGGGCAGAAAAGTATAACTAGCTTAAAACTGTATATACATAAAATTATAAAGATTACTGTCATTGTCTATGTATATGCCAATTAAATGAACAATTTAAAGTAAAAGAAAAAAGATCTCTGGGGGTGCAAACCACCAGGGATCTGCCTGCACCCAAGACCTGAGCACATAGGCGGTTCACCTGCCAGCCCGCCGGTCATGGGCCTGTGTCCTGCTTGGAGAACAGCAGAGGGAGAGACTTCCCACAGCCACCTTCAAGGCCTGCCTGGGCAGAAAAGCATCACTAGGTACTGTATTATCCTGAGCTTAAGACCTCTGGGGGTACAAACCTCCAGGGGTGTGCCTGCGCCCAGGACCTGAGAACATTGGTGGTTTATCTGCCAGCCGGTCGTGGGGCCTGTGTCCTATGTAAGAATCAACAGAGGGAGTGACGCCCCCCAGCCCCCGCCACCAGAGCAGTCCAGGAACACCTGGTTCACCCTGACAACCCAAGTATAACATTGCTTGAGGCAGGACAGGATCTGGGAGGTAGGAGCTGATGTAGAGGCCATGGAGGGGTGCTGTTTACAAGCCTACCTACCAGGGTTTCTCAGCCTGCTTTCTTTTTTTTTTTTTTTTTTTTTTATTCGATATAATTTATTTACATTTCAAATGATTTCCCCTTTTCCAGCCCCCCCTCCCCGAAAGTCCCGTAAGCCCCCTTCTCTTCCCCTGTCCTCCCTCCCACCCCTTCCCAGTTCCCCGTTCTGGTTTTGCCAAATACTGTTTCACTGAGTCTTTCCAGAACCAGGGACCACTCCTGCTTTCTTCTTGTATCTCATTTGATGTGTGGATTATGTTTTGGGTATTCCAGTTTTCTAGGTTAATAACCACTTATTAGTGAGTGCATACCATGATTCACCTTTTGAGTCTGGGTTACCTCACTTAGTATGATGTTCTCTAGCTCCATCCATTTGCCTAAGAATTTCATGAATTCATTGTTTCTAATGGCTGAATAGTACTCCATTGTGTAGATATACCACATTTTTTGCATCCACTCTTCTGTTGAGGGATACCTGGGTTCTTTCCAGCATCTGGCAATTATAAATAGGGCTGCTATGAACATAGTAGAGCATGCATCCTTATTACATGGTGGGGAATCCTCTGGGTATATGCCCAGGAGTGGTATAGCAGGATCTTCTGGAAGTGAGGTGCCCAGTTTTCGGAGGAACCGCCAGACTGATTTCCAGAGTGGTTGTACCAATTTGCAACCCCACCAGCAGTGGGGTAATAATATACATATACTATATGTATATTACTATATTACTATATAGCTACATATATAGCTACATATAGTAATATGTAGTAATATAATATTACTATATTACTATATATAGCTATATATGTATAATATACATATATAGCTCATGGCTTGCAATTGCTTAACGTTGTTTCTTTTTAATGATACTAATTCTTAACTTTTACAATTATTTATACAAATACAATTCAAAAAATTAACCAGAAATAGACATACGACTATTGACAGCTTTTCAAGCTTTCTAGTTATAACTGTTTTAACATAAGAAACAAAATAAAAAATAAAATTAGTCATTACATATGTTATTTTTAATATTAAATGTTCCAAATCAGATTAAGACAAATATTATAACTGGTTATTATAATCAGTCATTTGAGATGTCTTATTAACAATTTGATATTGGTCATATTACTGAGATTCCTCATAATTCGCGTAGACAAGATATTATAGAACAAGCCCATAGAACTTTGCAATATTTATATAATAAAAGAGGGAAGAATAACATCTCTATATACCATAAAATTTAAAAATTTTTAATGCCAGGGAACTCTAAGTGTAGAGAAGAGGTATGTTTGTGTTCTTTCTACAGGATGCTGAAGGAACATGCTAGCTGCCAGAGTATGCAGATGCTGAGATTTCACCCTGGCTTTCCACCTTGCTCTCCAGCCTTTTGGGGCCCCTCCTGGGTCTTTTGTTTCTTTTGTCATTTGGCCCCTGGGCCTTTAACAGATTAACCAGTTTTGTTAAATCACAGATTGATTCTGCCTTGACAGACGTGGAGGTAGCAACCATCGGCCTTCAGTTCTCTACCCTTGCTGCAGGCAAAGAGCTTTCTTGGTTCCTAAGCAGTAGAAACGTCAATGCCAGAGAGGGTGACCTCCGGCTCCTAATAGTGGCTGAGGGCCATAAGCTGTGGAGTAGCCAATGACGGGAAATATTGTGGTGCCACGAGCCAGATGCACACCGCCTCTTGGCTGCAGGGTGACTCCATGACGGGATTATTGTGAGTCCGCTACCTGGATGCCCGTCACACCCACCAAGGGCCTGATTAAGCCATTGGAGTGGGATGTGATGCCAGGAGTGGATGCAACTTACATAGCCTAAGGCAGAGGCCCTGCCCTACTAGGATCTAAAAGGGCCTAGTTACTGCGGTGATGGACGTGGGGGCAAAACCACATAGCCTAAAACAGGCTCTCCGCCGACCCTCTTTCCATAGCCACCCCCCAACTTAAGAAAGAAAAAAGGAGGAGATGTGGGAAGCCATCCTGAGCTATTTGGACTATTGCTTACTCATGGCCCTAAGGTGGTGGCTGCTAAAATACAAGAACAATTAACTGGAGCCTCTCCCGTGGGCATTGGTTTAGCCATTGCCTCGAGATAACTGCAGAATGGTCCTGCCTGCATCATCACCCGCCGACTCTGGTAATTGCGGTGGAAGGAAGTCCTGAGATAACTGCGGCAGGCTCCAGCCTGTGCAAACACCTGTTGTCTCCACCGGAGGACCCTTATCTATTCCTGCTAAACTGCTAGATTGCCCTTCCTTTCTTTGTCCTTGCCTTGGGGTACGCCCCTCCTGAAAGCCTTAAAACATGTGTACCCCAGAACATTAAACAAGGCTTTGACACAACCCAGAGTGATTTGCCGTTCTTGGTGCTTGGCCTCCCTCCTTCTCTCCCACCTTTTGACCCGCAGGTAGCACCCCTTCGGAACCCTGGAATAACTGACCTGCCGGATGGGTTACACAAAAGCCCTGTGTTTCCCATAATGTGTCTCTGTGATTTGTCATTTATTCACAAAAGCCTGCTGGTTGCCAGACGCTATACTTGGTTCTAGAGACACACAAACACTTGGCCAAGGCTCCTTCCTAGGGAAGCCTATGGCTCAGAGAAGGAACAGTCTATCCTTGATTGCCACAGGATTCTGTCTGTGTCCCTACATACCCACACTATGCCGCAGAAGCAAAAACAGTGGGGGCAGAGCCAGGGGGTTGGTTTCAAATTCTAGTCACAACAAAGCCAAGCCAGGGAGTGTTTTGTTCAAATGACCCAGGTAGATAAACGAGGCCAGCACAGGCCGTCATGACACCACACACCTCTAGAACACCCTAGCTGTGCTAGGAGCCTGTGATGTCACCAGGTATTTTCTTCCCTTCCTTTGCAGATGTTGCTAAGGGCCGGCCAGTTTCCCTGTGATCTCCCTCAGATGACAATCTGCATGCCCTTCCTGCTCTGGTGACACTCTTGCCAGCTCTCTGCACAGCTATGCTCATTTCAAGCCTCACATTGGTTAATTTTACTCTAAAATGTATGCTGTATCTTTTGAAAAGAGCTTTATACCATATGGAGTATTTTGAAATTTACAATGTATGAAGCTTGTAATTTGAGAATTGAAAAACTTTTTTTTAAAAAAAATTACTGCTCATAAGAAGAGGAAATAAGCTCCTCATTCCCTGGAGTCAGTCCATAGAATTCAGAAGGGCTGGCTTTTGTTTTATGTGAAATCTCAGCCATTCATTTATTTATCAGATATCGATAAGATCCTTCACAGTTGCTCTGCATTGTGCTGAGCAACAGGGTGTAAGACAGGCTCATTTCTGGGAATAAGGAAGAGAAGCCCATGCTCAGCTCTAGGATGGGAAGGCTTCTACAAATGTCTTTTATTTTTTGTAACAGAAATGGATTCAAAGGTAGTGGGAATCTATTAAAATGAATTACTAAATCTGCTGTCTACTATATGCAGAGAGAGGATGGCTAAGAGCCTGACACAGTAATTCACAAGCAAGAAGAGGCATTGTTATTTTTATTCAAAATAAACAATGCACCAGGGGGTTGCCTTCAGGGCCATTTGCCTTATGTGTTATTTTGTAACACACCTCTTGGGGTAGCCTAAAAGTCATGACCCTGATATAGCTACATTTATTGTCTATATGACCATTCTCCTGTTGTCAAACCCCAGGTGTGCTCTGAGACTCTGAGACTAAATTTGACAATCCCTTATCAAAAGCTGGATTAAGCTTGGCCGATTGAGCCTGGAATGGGTGGATATCTGCAGTAGAGCCCTTAGCAGCAGTTTTCTTCACTTAGGTGCATTTAAAAGTTCATGACAGAAAACAGCTTATCTAAAGCCATCCTTATCAAGCTTGGACGCTGTTCTCTTGGCCCTGGACAAAAGCCATCCAGAGCCAAGCACAGTGAGAAGACAGACTTCTGGCTTCTAACAAGATCAGAGATCAGGGAGCTGCTGCAATGCCTGGCCCTTTCTATGGACTTCTAGTGATTTTGACATGCATTATCCTTTACAGTCATTTAACTGGGGCTATTCTCCTATAGTACCACTTCACCTGACAACAGAACTCCTTACCTATGACCTTAGGTGTCCTTTGGTAATCAAGTGAACAATTGTGATGATGGTATGAAAACTATTCTACATCAACGGATAACCTTGAGATTGGCCAGAAAAACCAGCTCCAGCATTTTGGACCAAATATAAGTTAGCTTTAAATATTAAATATTGACCAAGGAAAAGACTTTGTTCAGGACCATTTCCTGGAATTTTCCAGCTGAGAACAGCCTCAAAACCATGTGTTGTAGGGGGTTATAAGGACAAACATATAAGACATTATTTTCCCAATTGATTTAGTGATTTTCTAAGAATTATAACTTCCAGCATTCCAGGAAGTTACCTGGTCCCTGGGCAGGTGTGGCATACAGGTTAATTTTCTGCATTATACAACCTGGATTTGTTGTCATCATAATCTCTTCACCACTATCCATTGTTCCTCTAGTAAGTAATGTGATGTTATTCATATATTATAAATGAGGTACTGCATGTCAAGTAATGGGTATAGACAAAATTTCTACTGCTATGATCCATTACTAGCTTAAGTCCATTCTCAATGGATTTAAATGAAATATATATATATATATGTGTGTGTGTGTGTGTGTGTGTGTGTGTGTGTGTGTTTGTGTATAAAATATACCATATTATAATATATGTGTTTTTTTCTATAAATGGATATATACGATCTATTTATGGTATTAAGTGCTTATGTTAAACTGATAAAATGATTTCTATTTGAATAGATGGATATGTTTTAATTGGAAAACACTGGATTTTCTTATATTTATAAGATTCTACACTAATAGGCTAGTTCAATAGTACATATGTAAATCTTTCTGTTTAGGAAAAAAATAAGAGCAGGCTGATTTATTAAGGCAGCCTATTTTGGTAAGTTCAGCTTCTCATTCCTATGAAGCTCTGTGACCTGAACAGGGGCCTATTTCTTTCAACCAGAACACTTGGTGACTTTCCAGATCTAGTAAAAATATTTTAAACATCTATAAATTACAGAGAAACAATGTGGAATTAGGAAGAAATAACAATTCTTTTGAGGAAAGTAGAAGAAAGAACATCTGGAATTTGAAAAGGAATGTGTGGCTGGAATTTCCAAGCCCAATAATCCCTTATAAAAAGAACACACAATCTAGCTATTATAATTATAAGCTGTATGGCTAGACTGGGCCGGAACAAGACGATACTAACTTATTCCCCAGCTATAAGGACCCCTTCCTACTTGTGGTATCTCCTGGCTACATGGTTCTCTCATTGTGCATTCTCCTCCTGTGTCCTCTCTCCTTCCCCTCTAGTCCTCTTTTCCTTCTCTACCTGCCCCCAGTATTGAACCTCCAGTCCTACCTTCCCCTCCACTGCTCAGTCCCAGACTCTATCCTTTATTGACCAGTTAAAATGGGGATAAGATTCATACCTCAGCACTTGTTGGACTGCCAGCCTGGGGCAACAATCCCTCCTGAGGAAGCAAAATTAACATCAGACTGTTAACCAACCCACAGCAGGACTGAACAAAAACGGAGTGTTGTATGGGGGAGTTAGAAAGAGAGTGCAGTGGATGGGCAATTACTGAATGCAGGAGAGGATGGGGGACTTCACAGGACATCTTGGGGCCTAGAGGAGAAACAGAGTCCTGCTGGAGAAGAAAAAAGGAATGAGCAAATGAAGAATGTCAGTGCCTGTAGGCTCCTTGTGGGCAGACAGAGGAGGCAGCCCCATGTGGGTGGAAAACATGGACAGAAAGCAGAACAACCCCTTCCAGAGGACTTGAAGGGCTTTGAACGCAACAGCAAACCCTTGGGATTTCTATCTGTAAGTCATTCTGAGCCTTGGAGTACCATGATTTGTTCTGTCTTTCCCGGGGTCCTGGGAATAGAAGGAAATCATAAAAATAATTAAACTAAAAATTTAAAAATAATTGGAGAGGGAAAGAAAGATAAGTTTAGCCTATTATATAAAGGAGAAGCCATAATAACACCACACCTCCTAATAGTGCCACTCCCTATGGGACAAGCATTTAAACCCATGAGCCTATGAGGGCCATTCTTATTCAAAGCATCACAGTGGATAAGTCTTCTGTCAGGAGCCAGCCCCAGCAGAGGTGTTTCTTTCTTCTTGGTTCTTCTTGAGGCAGCAGAAGGTGGAAGTGCATCAGAGGGGGTAAGACTTTGTCTTAAGGAAAATTTAGAGTTGCTGCATAATAAAAGGGTTACTTATCTAAGTCTAAGTTACTATGCTAATGTAGCTGACCTGCCTTCTGCTTTCCTCTGAAGCTAGAGAGTCTCAGGCACTTAGCACTTCACCCTAAAACAGCAGGAGATTAAGGACAGAATTAGTTGCTAGAGTCTTTTCCCCATTGTTCAGATGCCTCTTGCTTGTCAGTCTAAGGAGGAAGTTAGAAGCAATAAACTTCTATTGAACCAGGAGAAGAGAATAACACTTGCAGAAAGAAAAACTTTTACATAAGTGAATATGCATAATCTCACAGAAATTTATACACAGCTTCAAACATAACAGAGATTTCATTTCCACATTTTCACACAAATTCATACCTACATGCACATCTGATCCCAGCTTGCATACATTCTCACAATTTCACACTAACACAAGTTTACAACAGAGAATGTTTACATGCATATCCATTAGAAGTAATTATCTAGCTAGACATCTATCATTTGTCTTCTCTACAGGTTCATAGAAAGTTTAAAACCATAACACACACACACATGCATACATTCTCACAATCACATACTTACACACACATCCATACTTACATATGCATATGGAGCAAAAGACCAGCACTGGTGCAGAAAGAACTCACTCATTCTGGATGAAAAATATTTATTGCATTGAGAAGGAAAAAGTTTCACCCTTTTAATGCTATGAATTAAATCCATGTTTGTAAAAAAAAAAAAATAAGTCTAAGCCTGTTTTGTCCTTACCATGGGACCTGTCCTCTCCTATGGCAAGGCGAAGCCTGCCTGCTCCTTCTGTTCTCTGCAACATCTTTTTTTTCTTCTTTCCCTCTGCATCCTGCACATTGTTCTCTTAGTTATTTTATGTTACCTATAGTTTCTAAGTTATTCTACTCTCCATTCTCCTATTCTCCTTCTAATCTTGTTCTCTTATGACTAAAAACTTCTCCTCAGTTCAGTTCTTCTCTCAGCTCTGTTCCTCAAACCTAAATTCTTCTTTTCTCTCTTCTCTTTGTCTTCAGCCCTTAAAACATCTTTCAGAATACATAATCACACGTTACAAAGTTCATCATAAGTTCACACAAAATATCAAATCACCGATTGAAATAAGGAGTTTACAAAAGAGAATGTTTACATGCATATCCATTAGAAGTAATCATCTAGCTAGACATCTATCATTTGTCTTCACTACAGGTTAATAGGAAGTTTAAAACCATGACTAAGTTATAAGTGAAATTTCGTATAGATAAACCCAGTCAATATTTTATCTTCTGTCCTAACACCTATAATAATTCCTAGTTCCCTTTTTATGACCTTTGGTTGTATTACAACCTCTTGGCTCTGTGTAGGAGAATGTCTGGCTGCCATCTAAGAGTACTTAATAAAAGGGCTTAAAAGGGGAGAGTATAGGGGGTTAGGTGAGTGTGGGTAGGCGGCGTGGAGGAAGGTGTCCAGGCGGGCCCTTGCCTGGGCACCTCTGCGCCTGAGGGACCACCCCCCCCACACACACACAGGCATAGGATAGAATAGAGTTTATTCAGAGTAGGGGATGGAAGTTAGTGGTAGAGAGAGAGGCAGAGAGAGAGAGAGAGAGAGAGAGAGAGAGAGAGAGAGAGAGAGAGAGAGAGAGAGAGGGAGAGGGAGAGGGAGAGGGAGAGGGAGAGGGAGAGGGAGAGGGAGAGGGAGAGGGAGAGAGAACAGAGAGAGAGAGAATAGAGAGAGTTTAGTGGAGGCCGGCCATGACCACGTGGAGGGAGGAAGGAAGAGCCCCAGGGGCAGAGAGGTGAGAATGTGGAAGAGCTGAGAGCAAAAAGAGAAAGAGGAGGAGCAAGTAGCCCCTCTTATACTGGGCCAGATCTCTGGGGCAGGGCATACCTGGATATTTCCAGGTAGGTGTGGGGTGGAGCTTAGACAGAACCCCAACACTTAACTGTGACACTTGGGAGACTGGCAGACTTTTCATTGCAGTTTTGACTATCAGAAAAGGACCTAATAGAAGTTCCACTATTAAAGAACTTAATAATAACAGATAAAATTTTAGGAATTGTTATAGCATCATCAATAAAACTTGTCATCTATTTGTCTGCATAGCAACACTATAAGACAGTACATCTTTGTGGATCTACAGAGATCTGCTCCAAAGGGGTGTGCTGTTTTAGATTGAGTTGGTTTATCAGAAACATTGCTGGAGCCACTCTTGGTGTATGCTTTTAATCCTATCAGGTGAACATCAGTGAATTCCTGGCCAGCGTGGTCTACATAGAGAATTTCAGAAGACCCTGTCTTAAAAAAAATTAGGTGATGTTATATGGTGATGCTTTTTAAGATTTAATGCATAAGTGATTAAGGAACAAATGTTATATAATTAAAATTCCATGAAAAAAATCCATTACATGACCTTAACATCTTTTTGTACTTAGAGAAACAATTCAATTTCTTTTTCTCACAGGAAAAACAGTGGCTCTGTCAGCAACCATGGCACAGGAAGGTCACCTTTTCATCCTGGTGCTAACATCCAGCTGGAGTGGCAGTATTACCAAAATAAAATCCTGAAAGGAGAAGCAGGTACACATGAGTGTTTAAAAGCCATGGTAAGCTCAGGATGTTGCTGGTGGTATTGGTACCTTAGAAGTACAAGTAGAATTAGAATAATTAACAATTTGAAGTTGAAGGTTTTAAGGATGCTAGTGACTGTAGAGAGAATATCTTGTGTATTGTACTAAAAGAAAACTATGGCCTATAGGAAAGTGTAGAATACAAGATGAGACATTCAGAAGGCAGAAAGAATTCTGGGATAGAGTCAGGGATGAGATATTTGCCTGGGAAAATGTGACGAGACTGACACATGGTACCTGAGCCCAGGTAAGTAGTCATATGTCAGAAAGTAGATTTGAGTAAGTGGGTTATAATGCACTGTGGCCTAGTCAGAGAAGACTAGCTATAAGGCCAAGATATTTGTAAGTATACATATTTTGAGTCTGAGTTTTATTTCTGGGAGCATGGGGCTGGGAAGAAGACCTAGGTACAAACTTCTACAAGTGACAACTTGAATCACAACAAAATCTAAATCTGAGCAGATGACCAGTGCATAGTTATGTTTTCTGGAATTGGATGATGGTGTTTTCCTGAAACCCAATCTACTGTGTATAAATTTAGATTGGGATTGAAAAGCATGGTGTGAATTGTTTTCATATTAACTAAATAAGTTATTAGCCATTTGGCTTATGTCACAGTGAAGACACTGAAGTTTGTGTTCTTCAGTATTTTTAAGAATTTAAAGGTAGACACGGTGGTACCTAATCCCAGTCTTTGGGAGATAGCACCAGGAAAACAGTATTTTCAAGGGAAGGCTACAGAGTAGGGAAACCCTGATTTAAGAAAGGACACAACCTCTTTTGGAACCAGAATCTAAATGCCTCATTTGAGTGAACTTGTTTTTTAGAAGAAATATTTTCATAGCTGTCTTAGAAAACTAGTCTCTTTACATTCATAAGACCTTTATGTAGTTTTTATTCCTTGCATTACAATTTGAAAGAAATTGGAAATTCTTTCTCATTGATTTCCTTGTGGAATAAATTGTTAAAACCACAAATCTTTAAAAAAAAATCATTCTTTTAGAGAAGCATTTACCAGAAGACCGATATATAGCACACTAGAAAGGATCTAGAGTTTGGTTTTATCCAAGTTACTTTGGTTCCCTGTTTTGTCAGATATAAAACACTGGGATTATTTTATAAAAGACCCAGATGAGGCAAAACAGAGTCTGGGCATCTGGATTTCTTTTCTGGAATTAGTCTTTCTTGATTGTAATCATCTGCTTACACATTGTATTGGGAAACATAATTGTAGGCACACATTTATACTTTATCTATCTATCTATCTATCTATCTATCTATCTATCTATCTATCTATCTATCTATCTATCTATCAGTTTTTCAAGTTTTCTAAGGCTTTTATTAGCTGTTATCTGTTTTCAGAAAATTTTGAGAGTTAGTGATTTTTGTCAGTATATCATGGGGTAACTTCCTGAACTTGTTTAGGCCTTGCTTCATTGTTTGTAGTTAGTTTCTTAAGCACACCTTTGTACAACGTTGCTTTATCTTTCTGGATTTTTTATATGGTATTATTTTTTAAAAAAGATTTATTTATTTTATGTATACGAGTACACTGTAGCTGTCTTCAGACACACCAAAAAGGGACATTTGATAACATTGCAGATGGTAGTGAGCCACCGCGTGGTTGCTGGGATTTGAACTCTGGACCTCTGAAAGAGCAGTTGGTGCTCTTAACCACTGAGCCATCTCTCTAGCCCCTCTACATGGTATTATAAAAAGATAAAAAACTTGAGTTCTAGAAAGCAAGAAATGTGTAGCTGAAGGAAGTACACAGTACTAGTGGCATGTTGAACACCAAGTAAATACTTCCTGAACATCTGTCAAAATGAGAAAAACCCTCAGATGTGTATATTTAATAGTGTCTAAGTTCCTTTGTTGCGCAGTCTGGTGGGTGAGTCTAAGTTGGCTGATTGTTTAAAAAGTCTGCATCGAGATTTTGGCCTTGGTAGGCACTTGTTCTTTGAAAGTAGCAAGGAGCTGGCGATCTTCTTTTGTCTTGCTTTCCATCACTGTCTGTTCTTTGCCTCTTTTCAGCCACTGGGTTTTATAATATTTAACAACCTTTTATACTTAAGTCTCCTTCAGTTCTAAATCTGAGCAGATGATCAGAAGCCAAATATTAGAGGAAATGTTTGAGTTCCACTTGCTATTGAAAATTGATGAAAGGAGATTTTCCTCTCCTTAAAAAAAGTGGCTATAATAACATGATAATATATTCTTGTTTTAATATTATGATGTATGTTTTTGTATCTTAAGCACTTTAACCCCTTTGGCACTTGTGAAAATATTTGCTATTCATAAAACAACTAGATACTCTTTTATTAAGTTTGCAGCCAACCCTGTCTAGAAATTGTCTTCCAATGCCTTTTACTTTTCATGGTATTTCATTCTATGGGTCAATATTGGACATAGCATCAAAATTAAATGTACTAAGAGTCAGTTTAGAAGTTAGGCTCTGGACTGAGCAGACATGTACAGACATGTACGCAGAGACCACCTGAGTATAAGATTGTTTGGGACACAGCCCCCCAGGGCCCCACCTGCACTTAGGAGCTGTGCTGTGCTGCTACAGCCTTCTGTGCACCTAATCAGAATTTATTTAACTTTTAAAGTAGTTTCTCTGTATGTCTAGAATAAAATAAAAATAAATTTCTGAGAATGAGAAAGCCACCAGAGTGGCTTTCCTAGGTTTTGCTTTGATGTTGGAAATAGGATTGTGCTGATGAAATAACTTACTGGGGCTTCTTGTTTCCAGACAGGAAAACTCGAAGATCTCAGGGAAGTCTGTTTTTTGAAGTGTTCAGGAATGAGAGGTGTTTTATTATCTTTAGTGTGATGTTTTCTACCATTTTTGTACGAGGAGTTTTTCCTGTGTTGAATTTTGGTTCTTAAGTTGGAAAGTAAAGCAACCTAGTAATATTCTTCATTCCTACCTTTGCTCTCTTTTTTTAATGTGTTGTTTTCCCTTTATTGTTTATGAAAATGAAACCATATCTTTGTAATAATAAAAACTTTGAGGTGATGCATCAAATTATTCTAATAAACTTATGATTGTGCCTATGTAAATTATATTTCCATAGTACTAGTTATTTTTACTTAGCATTTGTCCTTGGCAAAATGGCTTTTTGTAATTCCTTTTATATCTCAGTCTCAACTTTAAGTCAGGATATTAAGCCTTGTGTCTGACAGTTAAAAATAAACATGAAACACTGCTTGTCTTTTTAACATTTGTCCCAAAATTTAATAATTAATAAATTACTCTGTATGGACTATGTTCCAGGAGTCTTTGCTAAGTGGTTTCCCTTTTGATATTGAGAAGCAGCATATAAATTGGCACACTCAGCAAGAAACAGATTTGTAGAGATAATAATGGTACTTGGTTGGGTTACATGGTAGGAAAGGAACCGGGATTTTCACTTACTTCCTTTTCATTCATAACCCAGGTCCTAACTCTTTTGTGGGCTATATTTTAAAAGAACAGAGTTTTTGCATTTTTGCCATACATTTGTAGGTGTTTTTTCCTCCAAATCACTGGCAGTTTTTCATTATTTCTGCCTAAGACAATATCTGCTTCCTGGAAGCTATACTCATGGGTGTTTAGAGGATGCTGGAATTTGGACTCCAGGCCTCATGATTGCACAATAAGTTCTTTTAACCTGGGGACCATCTGTCTAGTCCCCAGAACAATAGTTTATAAAGAGTTTAATATAGATTTAAATGTGGAGATTAGGGAGGAGAAACACATGTAAGCATGATAGGCATGAGATAAGGAGAGGTAGATGTGGGGAAGTGAGCTATGTAAACCAAAGACAGAAGTGAGTCTGGGCCAACAAGAGATGATGTGAAAAACCTTTAATTAGTTAATTAATTAATAATTACATTAATTTATTCTGTGTTCATATGTGTGTGTTAGTGTGCATTTATAGAGGCCAGAGGATAGTGACTGGGCAGTTTATTGTCCTACCACATGGGTTCTGGTGATCGAACGTGGATCCTCATGTTTACTAACAAGTGCTTTAACCCCCTTTAAAATTACATTTATTATTTGTGTATGTGGGGGTGGGCAGGAGTTGTATATGTGGATGGTGTAGAAATTATTTAATCCCAACTCCGGTTTTTACCCTGCCTTTGACCACTTAGTTCTCAGATAAAAGACACACACAATCTTTCTATGTACAATTAGCCTTAATCAGCACAATAGCTGGGCAGATTGCGCACCTCTCGCTGTTGTCTA
Source organism: Apodemus sylvaticus (assembly GCF_947179515.1). Taxonomy (NCBI): domain Eukaryota; kingdom Metazoa; phylum Chordata; class Mammalia; order Rodentia; family Muridae; genus Apodemus; species Apodemus sylvaticus. The sequence continues at coordinate 107,724,462 of NC_067482.1, forward strand.
TTTCCCACTACTAATCCCACGATAGAATGTGCCATGTTTCATTTGGACGGCTCTTATTTACAGGTAGCCAACCCACATGGTCTTTATTTTACGACTCACCTAACCCATGGCGTCTTCCCCCTTGTGGTTCTTCTCTGATGCTGGAAGTCCTGGGATGCTAAACCCTGCCTGCATGGGTTTCTTCTGCCCAGCTATTGACTGTTGTCATCTCTATTCACCAATCAGAAATAATTTGGAGACAAGGTCACATAGCCTCACTTGGATCTACCTGTGCACTTTCTTGTGTCTGGGACAATACATACAACAGACCAAACCTCATCAATAGAGGTCCCAGGTATTGGACAGGTTATATCAGACTTGGCTGCAAGAACCTTTACCCATTGAGCTCTCTTACTGCAGCGGATGAAAATCCTTTTACAGGATAGTTTGGTCCTGTGGCCCTGCACATGTAATCTTGCGTGTGGAGACCAGAGGACAACCTTGGATGTCATTCTTCAGGTGCCATCCACTGTTTTTTGTAAAACAGGATTTTTGATTGGCTTTGAATTGGATAGGTAGGCTCAGATGGCTGGCTAGGGAGGACATGGAGTCTCTGTCTCCCTGGCACAAGTGTGTGCCACCAAACCAGATTTTATTATTGTTGTTATTATTATTATTGTAATTGGCTTCTTATGTTTGGACTGAGTATCTGACTCAAGGCTTTCCATGAGAGCAGGAGGCCCACCATTCACCAAATCATGAGGCACCCCATGATCAGGAAGAGTGTGGTATGTTTACCACTTCCATGCAGATTTTCCCAGGTACCCCAAGCCCCAGAACTGTCACGACCATGAGAGTCATCACATACAAGCCTGACAGGAATATGTCCTCCTGCAATCCCCAAGAGCAGCTCTCTGGATCCCTGCAGTCTCCCAAGAATGTAACACTCACAGGCTCCTCCTCTGGGGATACCTTTCAGAAAGAGACCCTTATGGAGGAAAATAACCTCACCCAGGAAGTGGCCATCAATCAGGAAGAAGCTGTCCATTGGAAAGCTGTGGTCATTCAGGAAAAGCCCATTTCTGATGGCCAGCCTCAGGGTGCAAGCTGAGCTTCCCCTCAAACCTGGCAATACCACTGCAAGGGCAGGAGGAAGACAATCATGAACGGCCTCCAAAATCTCTGCTGCTGCTGCCGTTCTCCCACAAGAACCCTGCTCCAAGGAAAGAAGCTGGATCCTGGAGTCCTTCCCAGGATCAGGTGGGTGCAAGTCCTCATTCATTTATTCCTTACTCTGTCTTGTCCTTTGTGAGAAATGAAGAGTGCGCCCCCTTGTGGCACATTTAGGAACTTAATATTCTGTCACTTCAGAACAATTCAATAGAAACCCCTGAAAGACCACCTCATGGTTTCTGAGCCTGAAGTGGAGAGCAGAGATGCTGAGAGCAGGGAGAGGGGAGGGTGAGGGCATAGCCAAAGGAAACAGAGAGTCACTGGCAAGCCAGATGGGTGCTGTGGCCAGGCAGCAGCCCAGTATGACCTGTGTGTTTTCAAGTCATTAAGACACTCCCTCCTGTTTCATTCTGCTTTTAAGTCTGGAAGAGGACCAGCCCCAGCTCCATGACTTGTGAGTCATGGGTGGGGGTCAGTCTGGCTGGGAATCAGATAGCGCCTTAGGGAGGCCAGGCCAGATGTCCAGGAGCCAGTGTGGTCACTGGCCCATTCGGCGCAGGAAGACATGTGCACAGCAGCCCAGACCTGTCCAGGTAAAATCCCAGGCAGGCAGGTCTGGCTTTTCACAGGGTCATGCTCAGTGGAGTGGGCTGAGGTGCAAAAGTGCCCCAGAGTTGTCTGCAGAACAGTAGCCCTGTGTCCTCTCCTCCAGCCTGAGTAAACATCAGAGTGGATCGACGGGAAGTGTCTGTCCTTTGCTCTGTTTCTCACAGTGAGCATGGTATTCTTTATAATCTTTCCTTAGAGAAGCCTCCCTAGCCAGCCTGTCCAACCTTCCCTAAAATGGGTTCCCAAGTTGAGAATGAGGCCTGCAGTGTCTCTGTGGGTGTCCTCTACAAAACAGCCTACTGCCAACCTTTTACAAACCCCACCCACACTTATTCCCCTGCCAAAGCCATGATAGTTCACATGACTTGAGTCCTCAGACCTAACTCAGAGCAAAGTTTATGAAAACCACAGCTGTGGGGTGACTCCAGGGGCAGCTGTGCCCTCTCTCTCCACCATTTCTACCCTGGAGTTCCTCACCTCCTGCCTTGCTACGCTTCTTCCTTCCAGGCCACCATTTGCCTTATCAACGGGAAGTCAGACACCCCACCAAGTTCCACACTGTGTGAGAATGATGGCTATTGTGACCAGGGTGAATCTAGAGACCCTTCTGATGAGCAGCAACCTGCTGTGCAGCTGGAGTCCAGTCTCATCTCAGCTGCAAGTCTCTACCTGGAGCCTGCACTCAGCTGGACACATCTGAAGATTGCTTCCATTCCTTTGAGTGTGTGCACATTTCTTGTTCTTGCCCAGGTAAGCAGGTGTGTTCTGACTAGCAGCTGTGGAGCTAACCTCATGTAACTTCTCTATGCTTCATGATGGACAGAAGAGAAGGCACAAGTGACTACAAGCCTGAGCCCAAACATGCAGCAGAGGGAAGTGGCAAGATGGGGCTTCATTCTGCTGTTTCAACATTTAGTGCTCTCTCTCCTTGGGCAATCTCACCTGACTCACATTTAGTCATTTCTAGGGAGTTTGCGGATTTTAATTAAGACTAGATGTCAGAGCTATGGTGAAGGTGTATGCATATCATCTCATGTCTGAAGGCTCAGTAGGCCTGTCTCCTGTGTAAGAGACTAGTCTTATGGTCAAGACCAGCCTGTACATATAGAGAAAAAGAGTCTAGTTTGGGTGGCAGTGTGAATCCTAAAAACAACAAGAACGATGACGACGACAACAGCAACAACAGGATTAGTGATATAGCTTAGTATCAGTAGCATGCAGGAGTCCCTGTGTTCTAGGCCAACATCAAATCAATGTGGTGTCTATGGCAAGAAACCTAGGATTGAAGGGTAGAAGCAAGAGGACCAGACACTCAGCATCATCCTCCCCACAGGGAGTTTGAGGACAGTGTAGAATGACTGACACTCTTTAAAAACATACACCATCCCACCCAGCCCCAAATCTTAGTACTCAACTCTGAGAAAAGTGACTTGGCAGCTCATAACAACCACTCATTTCCCGTGAATCAGAAGTCCCCTCTGTGACAGAGAAGAAAACTGGGCATCCATATGTGCAGTAATTACTTCCTGTGGCTCATATCTGGAGTCGGCCTGAGGATTGAGTTTGTCCCTGGTGCACAGCACTGAGGAGCTGTGAAGTAAGAACTTCCTGCCTGCCCTGTGGGAGGCGCTGAAGAGCTGTGCAGCCAGCACTCCCTGCTGGCCCTTTTGGAGGCACTGTGTAGTTGAGTGGTCCCTGTTCCCTGATAGTCCCTTAGCAGGAAATAAGAAGGAAGTTTTGAGGGCATGGGGGCCCCAAACTTTGCCAATAAGGAAGTCAGGAATTCTGCTGGCCTTGCAGCCAGTTATAAAGTGATGGTGTACTGTCCCCTTGTGGCTGCTCTGCATTAGCACTTTGTCCATGACCTCAGGAAAGCCTGTATTCAAGTAGGGGAAGAGAATCCTTCCTTAAGTGAGGCTTGTTCCAACTAGCTCATAATTCAGTTATCACATTTATACTAATATGACACACGGCTAGTTTCCTCTCCTCTATTTTGCAGTAAGACTTCCTGAGTGTCTTAGAAGAAAATCTCCCTATACCAGACTTCCTCCCTCTGTTCAGAAGTCCACCTTACAAATCTGCACTTCGATAGAGGTCATGGGCTTTTTATTTTAACAAATTTATATTAACATTTTCTTAGACAGGCATAGAAGGACAGAGACACATCATCACACATTGTACAAAAACATCCCTAATAGCTATGAAAAGCAAAAAGTGGAAGGATGGAGTTTTCCCTTCTTAGCTGTCACTGTGCCAAGTCAGGTAAAAGACCTGGATCTGTGAGTCAGTTGTAAGAATTTCCCATGACCATAAATGGTGCTGTTTCATTAATTCCATCCCCCAAAAAGGGGAGTTTTATTTGAAGTTAGTTTTATTACACAGGAGTTTAATTTCATAATCTGCATGATTTTTTATGATGAGATATTTCCCATGATAGAAAAGGAAAAGAAATACCTGATCAAGAGAAGAATATTTCAGAGGCTTTGCAGCTATCAGGGGATTCCACATTGTCCCAAAATATCACCTTACTGCAGGTTTAAGAGTTCAGGTAACTACCCTAGCAGTATTTTTTGGCTGCCATGTAACTGTTTTACCCCCTTTTGCGGAGAAAAAGTTAGAAGGTTTTTGCCAATGCCCACATGGACTATTGGGGTTCAGGTAGAGGTTTGGGGAGTAACATGGCCGGATGATTTCATTGTCCTTTCCATGCCTCTGAACCAGACTTGATTGCATAAATCAAAACAAAATAGAAAAATCAGCCTGAGGGACCTCAGATTATGGTGGCTTGGGGTCTTTGGGATGATGTCAAAGGTTGGCATGAACTCATCCAGTCCTGCTTGAACCAGAGATCCTGTTGGATCCTCATAGTGTGCCAGTTTCTGCCCCAAGTCTGCTCTGCCCTTGGGATATAATGGTACCACAGCCCACCTGCTTTACCTGAAGCACCGAAGCTTAGCCTGGTAGATGGTTTAACAGGATCTCAGCCAATGTGACTTCAGAATAAAAAACCTTCTCTGGAGACAATTTATATTGAATTAGCTCTCTTTATTAGGGGTGAAGAATGGCTGTTAAACCCTGGTGTGTGGGGAGTGTTTTGTGTTGAGTGTACATCATTTCCAGAGGCTGAGGTGCTTGAAATTCATCAGTCACATGAAGAAGAACTCGCACTGATAGCTGGGCTTGTCTTAATAAGGAGATAGGAAGTTTAAGGCAAAACCTGGCCACCAGGATCCATGACTATATTGCATGGCAGACGTGGAAGTTGTACAGGCTACATACAAGGGTCCAACTCTGGAGAGGAGGGAACAGTCCTACTCCTTCCAGTCTCAGGCTTAGGTTCTCATGGGTTGGACACATCTTGACCTCACTCTCTTGCTCCAGACTTCTTACCCCAGTCATATGGCTTTGCAGCCCCACCATGAAGGGTCTTCAACAAGGACCCTTAGGATCCCTAAAGATCAACAGCAAGGGAGAAACGGTGGGCAAGCTTACAGTCAGAACTTCTTTGACATACCTCCCCCATAAATGAGTGTTCACAAAAGAAATGTGAAAGAAAGTACAAATACAGTCTAGAAGATAAAAGGTCACAAATGTGACCACCAGCATGACTGTAGTGTGGGCTGCTCTGGTCTCAGCATAGACTCTGAGCTTCTGATTGTGGTTGTGTATATAGTGCATTCTCTGGTGGTGTCTCTTCAGGTGAATCATCATAGAGAAAACTGGTCCAGATCATGATGCTGATAAATAAAATGTCCTGGGCAAACCACAATAAGCTAATGCCAACACTGACAACAAAGAGGGATCAGATCCACTTACCTTTAGAATCAGTGCCATTGTGTCTTTTCTGTGGACCACTAGCATTCATTGGAATGTACGCATTATTTAAGACACTGAAAAACCAGCAACTGTAACAAAAATATGTCATGAACTTGGGGGTATTTCTCTGAGCATGACCCTTGTCCAATTACCAGGAACATGAGTGACAAACTGGTAGGTGGTCAGGGCACAGGTAGAACACATGTTTGTGCTTTGAGACACCATGTGAAAGAAGTATGAAAGTTTACCTGTGAGGTCAGTTGGAGGCTTCCTTGGAGCCAAAACTGTAATATGGTTTGGAAATGTCAAGAAGAGGAGATTGAAGGTATTGCCCACAGCTAAGTTTGATAGAATGACTTGAATGGGCCTCAGATGAGTGTCAGTCAAAATTGGAGATAAATTATGAAGAAACACAAGAATGTTGCCCACAGTCCCAACCTCAGCCTGGCAAAGCAAAAGTATCTGAAGAGCCACTTCTTCTGTAGTATTCAGGGTTTTATTTTGAGATAACATGGAGATAGCTTCATTGGATCAGGTAGGACACTGTTGTCTTCAAGAGTCTTCCCAATTATTTGAGATTTTCAATTGTTTTTGGAGTCTTTTATCTCAAGAATGTGGCCCTGCTTTGTCACTACAAGAGTTTTCTCTGAAAAAAACCAAGAATATTTAATTTACACTTATTTTGCTTCCTTTCCCTCATGATGGAATTGTGCATGTGATGGAACTCTATCTCTCATGTTCAACACCATAAACACATATTTCTACACATTATGGGTTCTGCATGTGTATACATGTATATCTGTAGACATGAGTGCATTTTTGCTCCATTGGAATTCAACATTATCTTTCAAAACAATGTGCTAAAAATAGTAATTTGTTGTTGAAGAGATGGTCCTAGTCTGCTCATATTTGAGGAACTGTATTTATGCAGTTTTGATTGAACAAGCAGGCAGAACAATCATATTCATAAGATAATTAAATATTCCAAAATATAATTAAGAGATGGGGGCATGGGTCAGTGGTGAAGAGCACTGGCTCCTCTTCTAGAGGACCCACACTCCATTGCCAGCATCTACATGACCCTTGTAACTGTATGTAACTCCAGTTCCAGGGACCTGGCACCTTCACATTCATACATACCATCAAAACACCAGTGCATATAAACTAAAAATATATCAAATAATTTTAACAAATGATAATGAAAAATTAATATTCTTACTTTATATAAGAACTTGAATTAAGATCTTTATATAGAATGTTATAAAGATTGTTCCCTTAAAATAATCCAATCTGTGTTTATATACTTTTATAGTACTCATCATTGTTTAGAAAGAAAATATTTCTGAAAAAGTCAATAGCTTTCTGTTTATAAAGGACAATATTGATATATACCTGTAATATCTATTGTGAAGAAAACTGAGAGACCCAGGCATATCATTGATTCACAAATGTCCACATTTTAACTGTATTTCTAATGAATCTGATGCTGGAATTATATTGGATAAATGACCAGTTTTCATCAATCACAATCCAAAAACATTACTGTCACCTCTGTTAAAGTCTTTGCATACAGAGATTTTTTTAAAACTCAGATTTTGAATGCTCCTGTTTAGTCTCCAACTTACATGGTTTATGTTGATTTTTATAAAAACAATAAGCTTTTATCCAACAACTAAAAATCTGTCATATCACATATGAAAGTCACATTAAAAGGCATTTTCAGATGAGTGCTGCACCATGACATAGACATTTCTTTTGCCTAGAGAAATCATTGACAAAATTATGTAAACTGTGGAGACAAAAACAAATTCCTTCTAATGATTAATGTTGACTTCAGAATACACTGGACTGTAGGGAGGAGAATAGAACTTTAAACAGAAACATAAAGCTGCAGGAATCTTACCTACCACAAGGATGGGGTTTACTCACAGGGATGAAGGCCTGCTCCTAATCAGGTACTGGAGAAAAAGCTCTGATTTCATTTCCTGTTGAAGATCTTTTCAGTGTATCTGTTCCCTAAGACAGATCCAAAGGAATGGTGAAGTCTCATATCTTCCAGGAAATGTTGTGCAAATGGCTGAATGAGGTGAGATATCAGAGCCCACAAAGGGACAGACGTCGCTTACAGAGTCCAATACATTGTCATCTGTGTTGTTACTGGGCATGGCTTTATACAGCTTCTAGAATACCTCTAAATGGAAAACACATGTATCCCCAGTACAAATCAATATGCTTTCCTTCTAGTAATCAATGAGGCCCAAGAGTTTTCTAGGTCATAGTGGGTAGAACAGAGGTTAAAACAAGTTTCCTTACTTTCTTTGGGGAAATCTAAGTTCAGAATTGGTGCTGTCATCAGGTGTGGAGAAGTGTACTACCAGGGAGATCAAGAGAATTGTTAGGTGTATTTCCAGGGACTGCATTACACTGTATACATTCACTGTTGCAAACTTGTGCTGACATCAGAAAGCCCATAAGCATGTTATCTGGAGTCTTGCATTTTCCTATTCTTGGACAAGGATATTTTAGTTTGACAAATCAAGCAACAGAAGCCTGTGTTAACTCATATGTCCTTGCGTTATTCCAATGTCCGTTTGCTTTGAGGTAGATCATGACTCATTTTCTAATATACCATGAAGGCTTATTAGAAGTATAATAGGTTGTGATATTTTCTATAGATTCTAAATGTAAATAATCAATTTTGTACATACAGTAAAGGATATGGGCTGAGCAATCATTGACTAATAGAGAGAACCATCCCTGTCCATCCCACTGTATTCACAGTAGCCATGAAATAGAACCAGGTTAATTGTCCATCAGTTAATGAATGGATCGCTATACAATGGGGATTATACATCTCTTAAGCAAAATGTAATTATGAATGTTTTAGGTAATTTGATGATTATGCATATGATACTCCACAAATTAAAAGAAATGTTCTGCATTTTCCCCAATTTTTAGACATTAGTTTTGAATCTTGAGTTATGTGTGTTTCACTTGGAATACTTTATAAAGGTCAGGAGTGAAGTAAAATATAGATGGTTAGGGGACTTTTGTTAGAACACAGTTGTTTAAAGGATGTAAGTAGACAATGGACTGTAGACAATTAATCTATCTTGGAAATATAGCATGTATCAGAGAAAAGGAAAAGTTAATAATAATATTAAGGCTCCATTAAAACCTACTAGTTTACAATTTTAAAAACATAGTTGATCTATTTCTATTTGTCATTTATATTGATATCATCTATATATCATTTATATCTATATTTATCTCTCTCTCTCTCTCTCTCTCTGTGTGTGTGTGTGTGTGTGTGTGTGTGAGAGAGAGAGAGAGAGAGAGAGAGAGAGAGAGAGAGAGAGAGAGACTTATTACATTTTTTTTTGTATATCATAACACATGGGCAATTTCCTGTGAGACATGTAGGGTATCTAGCCAGGCACTTTGATGTTATAGATCTTTTGTTGTAGTGTTCATTCCCACAGCTCTCAAATATATACATTATCTATACAGGTTAGAGGATATTCAACAGCCTTCTCACTACTCCAAAGTGTCTGTGGATTGGGTTAGTGATGCCAAAGGATAGACTCTCTTTGAGACTAGGGATTACCTAGTTACACTTTAGAATCAATGGAATAGCCTATTTTTTAAGTAACTAAAAATGAAAATTGTAGTATTATTTAAAAGCTACATACTTGAGTTATTTCTTTCATTTACATGGTATCAGAGGGGAAATTACTTATTCAATTCGTCTCCTTATCTCAACATGGATGCAATGATGTTGAGTGAAATATTTAAAAAGTGTGATTGGCACGTTCCCATGCTTGTGCCTCAAACCCTCTGCCCCAGGGACCATGCAATAGAGATTCATGGAGAGTCACTGTCCAGGAGCTTCTGAAACATCTCCACCTAGCTCACTAGGTTCCTATTGGTGGTTTGCTACCACTCCAACCCCGTACTTCAAATCCCTCACGACCTTTGTGGAGCACCTCAGGCAAACACACACTTGGCCACCATACCTTTCTCTCTTGAACCCAGATGAGGTGCAACATGGAGGAAAATGTAGCACAAACTTAGTTGAGAAACAATGGTAACTCAGTCTTACAGTGCAGCAAATAAATGCAATCTTGTAAGCCTTAGTAAAATCTGATCCCTCCGGTGGAAGATCCTTGCAAATCCACCATGATACTAAGAAACTCTAACAGCTACATCTGACCTCTCTACTGACCTGGTTCCTAGAGGAAGTAACTCTCTCCTGTTTCCTCTCTTTCTCTGTCCAACCAAGAAGTCCAGCCTACTCGCCCAGTGATGGGCACCTTCATTAATTAGGTGATTGGTTCACAAGAACAGCACCAGGCCCATCCATAACACAATGACACCAGTATCTAATATGCATAAGTAGCTGTTGAGCAGCCACAGAGAACTGGGTCTACCAGGAGGGAGAGCTGGGGATGAAAGAGGGACAGGCAAGAGAAAATAATGAGCCAAGACAAAATTCATTCTGATCAAGTCTCAAAGTTTAATGTTCAGCTCTCAATATATAAGGGGAAAAACCCAAAGATCTTTCTTTGCTGGATTGAATTGCAAAGCAAGCTCAATGAACAGTTTGTTTTCTTGCAGGAAGTTGAAGTGGGGAGAAGGCCTGAGACTTCCATCTATGTTGGAAGACTCCACCCAGGTCAACAGAAGACCGATTGTGGTAGACAAATAAGGTTTGGTTAGCCCTCTCAAGATCAGGGGAAGGTCACACACATTGCACATACATCTAAACACACAATAAAATAAATAAATAAATTAGTAAGACTTGAAAACTATGTAATGGAGACAGTCTAAATATCTTCTGGTTAGGTGAAGAGAGTTGTTGAGTTTAATGGTAATAAAATTAAAGGATAAATTCACCAGAGAATCTAAGATGGTAGATGTCAGTTTGTCTCCTACAATCCCCAGGGTATATACTGAGTATACTTGCCTAAGCACCTCTGAAAATCAACAAGATAGATACACCCTTAGCCAACCTAACCAGAGGCAACTGAGACAGTATCCAAATCAAGAAAATCAGAAATGAAAAGGGAGACAAAACAACAGAAACTGAGGAAATTTAAAACCTCATCCTATCCAACTAAAAAAGCCTATACTCAACAAAACTGGAATATCTGGATGAACTGGACAATTTTCTAGTCAGATACCAAATACCAAAGTTAAATCAGGAGCAGATAAATGATCTAAACAGTCTCATAACCCCTAAAGAAATAGAAGCAATTATTAATCGTCTCCCAAACAAAAAAGCACAGGACCAGATGGGTTTAATGCAGAATTGTATCGGACCTTCAAAGAAAAACTCATAACAATTCTTTGTAAATTATTCTACTAATTAGAAATGGAAAGAACACTACCCAATGTATGGGTAGTGGCTATGTAGGCACAATTACTCTGACACCTAAACTGCACAAGACCCCAAAAAAGAAAGAGAACTTCAGACAAACTTTCTTATGATTATAGATGCAAAAATGCTCAATAAATTCCTGCAAAATGAAACCAGGAACTCATCAAAACAATCATCTATCATGATCAAATAGGCTTCATCCCAGGGATTCAGGGATGGTTTAAGATATGGAAATCCATCAACATAATCCACTATATAAACAAACTCAAAAAAAAACCAAACAAACATGATCATTTCATTAGATGCTGAGAAAGCATTTGGCAAAATCCAATACCTCTTCATTATAAGTCTTAGAAATATCAGGAATTTAAGGCCCATTCCTAAACGTAGGTAGAACAATATACAGCAAATCAGTAGCCAACAGCAAGCTAAATGGAGAGAAACTTGAAGCAATCCCACTAAAATAAGGGACCAGACAAGGCGGCACACTCTTTCCATACCTATGTAATATAGTACTTGATTTCCTAGCCAGAGAAATTAGACAACAAAAGGAGGTCAAAAGGATGCAATTTGAAAAGGAATAAGTCAAAGTATCACTATTTGCAGATGATATGATAGTATACTTAAGTGACCCTAAAAATTCCACCAAAGAACTCCTAAAGTTGATAAACAACATCAGCAAAGTGGCTGGATATAAAATTAAGTCAAACAAATCAGTGGCTTTCTTGCACTCAAAGGATAAACAGACAGAGAAAGAAATTAGGGAAAAAACTCCCTTCACAATAGTCACAAATAATTTAAAATACCTTGGTGTGACTCTAACAAAGCAAGTGAAAGATCTGTATTACAAGAATTTCAAGTCTCTAAAGAAAGAAATCAAAGAAGATCTCAGAAGATGGAAAGAACTCCCACGCTCATGGATTGGCAGGATTAATATATCAAACCTGGCCATCTTGCCAAAAGCAATCTATAGATTCAATGCAATCAATCACCATCAAAATTCCAAATCAGTTCTTCATAGATTTAGAGCAATTTGCAAATTCAAGTTCTTAGCTTATTCCCTAATGTAGTTTATGACATCTCTAGTTATATGAAATTGAGATTGTGTGTGGACATTCCTTGTGCGCTCCAGATCTCTTGCTATGAGGTTGTTGCCTGATGCCCCAGGAGTTCTGACATTATCAGCTGGTGTGGACCATTTTTCAATCAGGAGATGTTGTGAAAACCTGCAATAAGCAAGACTTCTGAGTTTCTCAGTATAGTTCAGACATGCACAGTAGTGCTCTTTTTATTCTATTCTCTATGAGGAGTGACTATGGCCATTGAGGTATGTCTAGCCTGTGGCCTGAAGACCACTTGCATTTAGGGATAGCTATGAATGTGAACTCAACACACTTCACACACACGCACACTCATACACTCACTCATGAACACATGCACTGGTGTTTGCACAAGCACACAAAATTAAAATTCTAAAAAATAATGAATGCATAGGAAAATAGAAACATTTAATAAAGTAATACAGTCTGAAAACTTCCTGCTATTATGAAAATTTCATCCAAATGATTATCAAACAAGGAACCCTGTGTAGGAAAAAAAGTAAAATAATACTTTCATATTCGGTCTAATAGAGTCCAAAGGGAAAGTGGAATACTCTAGAATGTCATTTTGTAAACATAATGATTACAGAAGATCAGAGTACTTTTTCTAAAATTTATTCTCTTACATCCCAGTATCAACCACTCCTTCCTCCCAGGGCCCCGCCCTCATACAGCCTCTACCCCCTTTCCCCTCCCCTTCTCATCAGAGAAGTGGGAGCCCCCCTCGAAGCCCAGGTGTCAGAGCTCTTAAAATCAAATGACAGAAGGCAGCTTTGCTAATTCTGGTGGGATTTCTTTCATGAAGTTTCCTCCAAGGCATAAACATTCTAAACTCCACAAGTTCTGGATCTCTGCGGGCTGGGATGTTCTGCAGCCGGTTGCCACCCAGGCTGAGGGTCTGCAGCTCCAGCAGCTAGGCGGGCACCTCCTGGTAGCAGCAGCCTCTAAGGTTGAGCACTGGAGGCTGCAGCAGACAGAGCGGCGGCCAGGCAGGGAGCCTGGGCAGCCAAGCTGGTTGTGCGCAGGCCGCTCAGCAGTGGCAGCTCGGGTCCCAGCGCCTGAGCTCATTGCCGCCCCCTTCTGTCCAGGAGCTGGAGGTGCAGGAAGCCGCCACCCAGAGCCCGCGGCAGTGACGTCAGGCCTTCGTAGGGCAGAGGCAGCCACAGCAGCCTCTTCCGCGGGCCCTGCTGCTCCTCGGTGCACACCTCCAGCTGACTCCTGGGCCTTGGCCAATGCGCTGAGCAGGACCATTTGAGTTCGGCCTCCCCGGGCAAGCAAGGCCTCCTCCATCCCGCTGGATGCCAGACCACAAGCCTAGGCAGTCCCCCAGAGCTGAAGCAAGCGCCCTGTTGGAAGTGGGGAGGCCTGGCCCGGGCGCTCACCCACACACGCAGCCCTCCCCTAACTTTTTCTAGTTCCTCTTAAAAATGTTTCAGTTTTAAAATTTTATGTGAATGGACTTGTGTCTGCTTATATGTCTATGTACTACATGAATTCAGGGTCTGCAGAGGTCATTAAAGGGTGACTGATACCCTGGGACTGGGGACACATATGGTTGTGAGCTGCCATGTGAGTGCTAGGAACCAAATATTGTTTCTCTGCTAGAACAGGATATGCTCTCTCCTAAACTTTTAATTTTTTCTATTTATTTATTTATTTATTTACTTACTTACTTACTTACTTACTTACTTACTGATTCACTTTACAAACTGTTTTCACCCCTCCACTTCCCCTTTTCCTCCCAGTCTCCCTCACCTCTCCCTCTCACATCAGAGAAAAGGGAAGTCCCTCCTGGGTACCAACCCACCCAGGCACCTCAAGTTACTGTGACACTTGGCACAGCCTCTCCCACTGAGGCCAGACAAAGCAGCCCAGTTAGGGGAACAGGATCCACAGTCAGGCATCTGAGTCAGGGACAGCCCCCAATCCAGTTGTTGGGGGTCCTACATGAAGACAAAGCTGCACATCTGCTACATAAGTGCAGGGGCCTAGGTCCAGCACTCCTATGTTCCTTGGCTGATGCTTTGTCTCTTGGAACTCCCAAGGGTATTGGACAGCTGACTCTGATGGTCTTCTGTGGAGTCCCTATCCCCTAAAGGTTCCCCAATCCTCCCCACAACTCTTCCATGACTTCCTAAGCTTGGTCTCACATTTAGCTGTGAGTCTTCTCATCTCTTTCAGTAGCTGCTGGGTGGAGCCTCTCAGAGGACAATTAGTGTGAATCCAGGCTGACAGATACAAACATAGCCTGAGGCTCCAAGGTAGGAAGGCAGGCCTATGATGTACTATTGATCCTTGGAGGACAGATCAGCACATTTATGTCTGTCTTAGACAGGGCACCTATTTATCTAGGCCAGCAGTGACAAACTTAGCTGTCAATAGTGTCTTCACATCTTCTATCATTGTGACAAGGCTTTGACCAACAATGAGGTATCAAAGCCTCACAATGTGGCCGTGTGAATCCACTGTCCATGCAGTCACAGTAGTAGTTGTTTCCTCCATCCACACACAGATATCCATGGAGTCATGGCTGACTATGTCACATCATCAAAGTTGAGTTCCAAGTGGACTCCAAGAAGTCTAGGTGCACAGTCACAGAAGTGAGTCCCAAGAGCATCCTGACTCATGGGGCATCATGTAGACACAGCTGGGATCCACACCCATCAACTACCAACTCACAGTTCACTATAGAATACTCTCAAGGACAGACTCATGTGTCTACTCACTGAAGTCTCCCAGAGTTTTAAACATTGTGGTTTTTTATGTATGTATGTATGTATGTATGTATGTATGTATGTATGTATGTGTGTGTGTCTACGTATGTGTGTCTATGTATGTACGTTTATATGTATGTATGTGTATGTATGTATGTATGTATGTGTATGTATGTATGTATGTTTATGTATGTATGTAAGCATGCATGTGTGTGTGTGTGTGTGTTTGTGTGTGTGTGTGTGTGTAGGTGTTTGAACACTCTCCTGTGGGTGCCACAGAGGTTAGAAGACAACATTGCAGCCTGTGGAGCTGCTGTTACAGATGTTTGTGAGGAATCTAAGATGGATTTTGGGAGCTGAACCCCAGTCCTCTGCAAGAGCAACAAGTACTATTGACTTCTGAGCCTTCCTTCCAGCCCTTTAAAGGAAAATTTTAGTTAGCATGCAAATAAGAGGATTCACAATTACATTTTATACACATGTTATAACACTTTGTTTTGTCTGTCTTCCTCCCACCACCCTCTTCCCTCATCTTCATCCCACCACCCTCCTCCCACCACCCTCCTTCCTGCAGCATGCTGCCTTTTTCTATCACTTTCCTTCATCTAAATAATGACTTCTACTTTCTTTCCTTTTCTTTTATTGAAGAGAGAATTTTGTTTTTTCTTCACATAGCATTCTGATCACAGTCTTCCTTCCCTCTACTTCTCCCATTCCCTCCCTACCTCTTCTTCCACCTGGATCTACTCTCTTTCTACCATTAGGAAAAAAATAGACTTCTAAGAAGGAATACTTCTAAGAGCTATGAAAACATGAAATGTAATGATTACAATAAAAATCTGTTATACTGGAGTTGTACAAAATAAACAGAGAGAAGGAAAAGTGCCCAAAAGAAGGCGTAAGAACCAGTGACACACTCATTCACAGACTCAGGAATCCCATAACAAACCTACATTTGCACTCATAATATATGTGCAGAGGACCTTGTGCCAACCTGTGTGGGTCCTGAACTTGCTGCTTCAGTCTGAGTTCATACAATCTTTGCTCCTGTTGACTGAGAGGGCCTGTTTTCTTGTTGTCCTTCAACCCCTGCTGGCTGTTACACTCTTTATGCCTCCACTTCCATGGGGTTTCCTGAGCCCTCAGGGGAGGGATTTAGTAAACATAACCAATGTAGGGCTGAGTGTTTCTAGCTCTCTCAGTCTCCTCATGTCTGGCTGTGGGTCTCTGTATTTGTTTCCATCTCCTGCAGGAGGAATTTTCTTTGGTGATGGCTGAGCAAAGTGCTGATCTGTGAGTATGACAAAATGCCATTAGGATTAGTTTGATGGCCACTTTTTTCTTTTGGACGAGTATCATTTGGTTTTGCCACTTAGTTACTCAGTCTCAGGTATCTGGCCACCCAACCAGAGTTGGGTGTGGGTTCCTTCTTGTGGAGTGGGCCTTAGGTCAAATCAGACACTGACTGGTTACTCTTACAAACTTTCTGACTCTATTGCACCAGCATATCTTGCAAGCAGGGCACCATTGTGGATGACTTGGTGTTTATGTTTTGCTTTTTGTAGCATGCAGAGTACCTTCCTGTACCAAAGGCAATAGAACACAGGGTTAAAGGCTTTGTGTAGGCATATTAGCTTGGATTCTGCATGTTCATTGAATTGCTTAGTTCTTTTCAGAAATGGTCTCTGCTGTCAGCAAGCTATAGTCCTGAAAATAACCTGGGCTGCTTGGGTATTCTCACAAGACAGCTCTGAACAAGTCAATTCGATATAACCTAAGCCCAGGACTAGAAACTTCATTTGGTGAGAAGAGATGGCCTCTTCTCACCAAATGGCCTCTCCCATTATTTGATGGTTTCATTTAGATCACACTTATATATGTATACATTTTAGGAAGATTCTACTGTACAGGTTTCCATACTCCCCCTCAAATGGCCCTTATATTAGACATCTCTCCTCTCCAGTTCCCCACTTGATCTTCCCATTCCAGTCCCCCTCAATGGTAACTATCTATTCTACTTCTCTTTCCTAACACAATCTAGCTAGACCCCCACTGTCTCTAAATCTATACCTAATTTCTGTAGTTTTACTGATGGTAGCTAGTTTAACATTGACTCAACAGGTAATATCCACATATACTGGAACATGTAATATTTATCTGGGTGGGTTATTCCACGCAGGAGGTTTTTCTCTATTTTGTTTTCCTTTTAATTCCACTCACTTACCTATGAGCTTCATGATGACACTTTTTTAAACAATTATTTTTCCTATCTGCTGCTGGAAGAAGCCTTTCTGATGATGACTGGACAAGGCACTGATCTGTGACTATGCTAGAATACAATTAAGAATCATTTCATTAATTTTTTTGTGCCTGTTGTGTTTGGGTCTACTGGAGGTTTAAGGGTGTTGTAGCAGGATCTTGAGGGAGACCTAGTCTTATCTTACTAAGGAACTGCCACACTTACATCCATAGTGACTGTACAAGTTTGTATTCCTTCCAGCAATGGATGAATGTTTCTCTTTCTCCATATCCTTGTCATGATAACCTGACACTACTTTATTGATCCTAGTCATTCTGACAAGTGTAAGATTAAGTCTTAAAGTAGGTTTGATTTGCTTTTCCCTGATGTACAAAGGATGCTGAACATTTCTTTAAGCGTTTCCAAGCCATTTGAGATTCCTTTTTGATGAAACTGTTTAGATCTATACCCTATTTTAAAAAACCTGCATTGTTCTATTGATACTTGAGTTCTTTGTATATTTAGGATAGAAGCCCTATGTTGGATGTGTAATTCATAACAATCTTTTTCTGTTTGTGGACTGCTGCTTTGTCCCAATGACAGCATTTTTTTTTCTGTTTTCAGTTTCACAAGGTCCCGATATCTCAGTATCTGTGCCAACTATCTTTTTTTTTTTTTTAGAAAATCTTTCCCTGTGCAGATGCATTCAAGGCTATTTCCTTCTTTCTCTTCTGTCAGGTTCAGATTCAAACTCCTGCATCCATCTGGGGCCGCACTTTGTACACAGTGATAAATGGGGTTCTATTGTCATTCTTCTACATGTAGCCATCAAGCATGACCAGCACGCATTGTTATAGATGCTTCCCTTTTCCCAGTGTGTATTTCTGGTTTTTTGTTTTTAATGAAAAAAACAGGTGTCCATAGGCGTGTGGATTCATATCTGAGTCTTTAATTTGATTCTATTGATCAATGTATCTGTTTCTTTTGCAGTACCATGCTATTTTTATTACTACAGCTCTGAAGCACAACTTGAAACCAGGGAGAGTGATACTTCCAGTAGTTCTTTATAATCCAGGATTGTTTTAGCTTCCCTGTGATTTTCGTTTTCATGTGATGAAGGGCCCATCTTAACACTACACACTCGATTTTGCTTTCAGATTCTGTTTTATGTTTAACTTGCCATCTGAAATAACTCAGCTACTGGAAAAATACCAACTTGTTTTAAAAGCCATGTCAGCCTGGTAACAATCCCAGTTCTCCTTGGCAAATAGTCACTTCCCTCCTAGCAACAACCTATCAGTTCTTAAGTACCTAATGTCTAAAGTAGATTGATTTAGCTAGCAAAGTAGATTGATTTAGCTAGCAACCATTGTTCATACCAAGCTGAAATCATCACTAGCTAATAGATGAGAACCAAGCAAATGTCAACTGCCCATGTAACTGCCACGTTGGAAAGTTGCTCACCCTGCTCTCATGATAAATAGGCAAGGTTTGTACCAGCACTGGACCTTCCACAGTTTTCAGTGTGCTTAGAGATTTGGGGGTCTGTGCTTGAGCTGGAATAAAGACTCTTTGGCTTTGCATAGATGTTGGACACCTGGTGGTCTCTGATGGTCTGTGGGGACAATTCGATCTGGGCATAACACCTTATACGTTAATAATAAATATTAAAAGTACAAAAAGAAGGCCAGGAGGCTGAGGTCTGACAGACTCCCTGACAACCTCTTCACACACACACACACACCATGAGTGAGAACAAGAGGTAATTTCCCAGGGTCACCTTGCTCACAGGGAACTAACCAGACTAGGTGAGATGGTTTCTAAATCAGAGCTTCTGCCTGGGAGGGACTGGAGCTGCATCCCAAGGCATGGATTTCTGGAGAGTATCCTGAGATCTCGGGATCTTCCTCTACCTGCTGAGGCCTCTCAACTTCATGGTGTACCTGTGCCCTGCCCCCAAAGCCCCTGCCTCCTACACTCCCACACTCCCACACTCCCACACTCACTCACAAAAACATCTCTTTGACAGCTTCTACATTTGAAACTGACAGATGTGCAAGATAGCAGCTTGGTGCCACCTCTGCAGATGAGACCCAGCTTTTTGAATGAAAAGGAATTATTTTCAACAAGGCTCAGGGTGTGTGTGTGTGTGGGGGGTGTATGCATGTGTGTAACTGTACTTGTGAAAGTATAAGTGTGAGGCTTCTTCCATCATCAAAATCTATCTTACTGTATCCCAGAATCTTACTGCATTCCCTCTCTAGGTTCCCTGTTTCCCTCTTTTTCCATCATTGTTTTTCTTACCTGTCACAGTCTAGCTTTGTTTCTGTGTCTGAAAGCTCCAGAAATAAAGAGATAATTTTCTGGTTCTAATTTTGTCTCTGGTCCCTTTTTGGTCTCATGAAGGTCTTGGGGACATAGCTCAAACATTAAGACCCGAGTACAGGTTTCTAGGTGTCTTTTAAAAAGCTGGGTGCAATGGTAAACATATATATATATATATATATATATATATATGTAAACATATATATATGTAAACATATATATATATGTAAACATATATATATATGTAAACATATATATATGTAAACACATATATATATATATGTAAACATATATATATATGTAAACATATATATATGTAAACATATATGTATATATATGTATATGTGTGTGTGTGTATCTGTGTGTCTGTGTATGTATCTGTATGTGTGTGTGTGTGTGTGTCTGTGTATGTATCTGTATATGTGTATATATGTATACTTCTAAGTATGTATACATGTATATGTGTGTGTATCTGTATATGAATATATACATACATGAATAGGTGTGTATATTTGTATACATGTACATATTTTTATATGTTTGTCTATATGTATATTTATGGGTGAATGGGTGTATATGTAAATTTATGTACCATAAACCACACACACAATACATGCACTCACAGAACAAACAGCCAATTTTCTTCTAGAACATAGTGCTTCTGTCCTGTTATTTGCATGGGGTCACTCTGGTAGCCATTCACTCACTCATTTTTCAGCAAAACTCAGCAAATGGAATCTAGTTAAAGGTCATGGAATATAGCTTCTTCAGGAAGTGTTAGGTAAATACCAATCCTAAGTGCTGTCTTGCCTGAGCAGGCAGTCCTTAGGGGCTAGAGTGTATACCAAGACTTCTGAAGGTCTTGAGAGCATGCCACAGGTCTGGGAGGAAGTTGGACCCCATCTTTAAGGGAGACTCTAGGTCATATGCAAGAAGGTCTATCAAGGTTGATACCCCAACAAGAGAGGACTTTTCCTTCTCACCACTTCAAAAAAAATTAAAATCCACAAAAAAAAAAATGAATTCCAGTCTCCAAATTCCAGCTAGGGCTATTAGGTTTAGAGGTGCTGTTTCCAAAGGGGCAAAAGAGACAGGGGTGAGAATATCTGGGGAGGAAGGTGACTCAGACCTCCTAGGGTGTGTTCTAAGATGTCTGAGAGTTGCCCAGCACCTGCCCCAGTCTCCAAACTCCTGAAACAGGGTAAGCATGATTCCTCTTCCTTTCTTCACCTTCTTTTAACCCCTCTCTCCACCTGGCCAGAGGAAGGCAAAACCATGGAACTCAAGAACACTTTGCTAACATTTGAACGTCCTCTAGCCTGACTCCTCCCCACTTCTTTCGTTTTCTCTTGTGTTTTAAGACAATCTCTTGTAGCTCATGCTGCCCTCCTTAGATAGCCTCTTGTAGCACACGCTGGCCTCTAACTTGCTGTGTAGCCAAAGCTGACTTTGAACCCTTGTTCCCACCACTCAAGTGCTTACCATGCCAAGTTTTATCTCCTTGAGAACCTCTGGAGAGAAGCCTGCTATCTGTACAAACAGACTTCTCTAATTGGAAACCTGTTAGAACATTCTTCTGCAGACTGAAATGAAAACTAGACTGGACCACGCTTGTCTTCAGGCTCAGGGGAGCTTCTGGGTTCTTCCTTGTTACCTGGCATCCGCTGGATTGCTAACTGGACCCTTCTGGAACTGGCTCTCCTCCTGGCTGTGGTTTACATGTGATCACTGCGGTCTGCAGGAGCCTAGACTGATCTTGAGAGACCTAATCTTTTAAGTTCAGACTCCATTTTAGAGCACCTGACCTAAGTTTGAACTCAGGTAAACTAACAGGCTGGTACCTAGCATTAGTTTCTAAGTTGCCCCCCCAGTTTCTAGGTTTATAATCAAGAAGGCCATAGTTTCCAGGTTATACCCTCAACAAGACCAGTGTCTTCAGTTTATTCCTCCAACAAACCCGCACCCCTTAGCCACCCCTTGCCTAATGACCACCAATGCAGAGAGGAGCAGAAGGTAAGTCTATGATATGACTCCCAGAACCAGCCAATTATGTTAAAGGCCACAGCAGCTTCCTAATTATATGCTTGCACACGTACTCCCTGCTTGCTGCTTACTATAAAGCCTTGCCCCATAGACATTCAGGGCTCCCCAACACCAAAATCATCCTTTGTGATGGTGGTGCATTGGGGGGGGGGTTGTCCAAGCTATCTCAAATGCAATAAAGACCCTGCTGTGAGTTGCATCATATTGGCTCCTGTGTGTGTTTTAGGGAACCACCAACATTTCCCTGGCACAACAATTTCATAGCAGATGAGCTGAATGGAGGAACAAGAAATATCATGGGTGTGTATATAGAGCATTTTGTAGGTAACATGAAGAGACCCAACATAGATTGAGAAGGTAGAAGTAAGCCTAGATCCTGGTCCTGCCTCTCTTGGGCATTATACTTTTTTGCCTCTGTGTCTCTAGGATCCTGTCCTAGTCCAAAGAGGTACAGAAAACTAGATCTCACCCCTTAGTTGCTTACACAGTCTATCTCATGTTGCTACCTTCTGACCACTGAAATCTGAAGTTTAGAAGAAGGGCAGGGTGTTATTGTATTAGGTTGGTCAGATAAGACAAGTTTTCAGAAAATCAAATACCCATTAGTTCCCATAAGAACAGGCCCCTCTCTTAACCATCCCAGCACCATTTCTGCTTTCCATTCAGTATTCCAGCACAGCACAGCCTGAGATGATCACCACTCAACAATGTTGTTGCTTGGCTTTGAACATTTATTGTGTTCATCCTCTATACAGCTTAGCTGGGTACTGGGGATACATGGAGGAATAGTATGTGTCCCTTGAGGGAGAAGCCAACAGCTAAACATATAAAGGTATTTTATTTTTTATTTTAAATTTTAGTTAATTTTTATGTGTATCAGTGTTTTAGGCCATCTGCTAATCAGGCAACTCCAAAGGCTGAGTACCTCTACCCTGACTGCTCCTACCTCTTGGGAGTTTGTAATTTTCTTGCAAAGTGAGGAGCCATGACTGGAGGGGGCACTATAGTTTTTGGATTCTTTAATGAGAACATAGATCAGACGCTCCTCCTTGCCCAGCCTCTGGATAGGTACCAGCTAGGTCTGGCGATAGCAATGTCAGTACCAGCCACCTACTCTGGGCATAGCTCAGCACCATCAGGCTGGGTTTCTCAAGAGCAATGACCTGGTACAGCATGGGTCTGGCAGCCTTCCCTGCACAGTAGAGCCCCCAGCCCTTAAAGGACTGCTGTGCACAGAGATGAGATGGTAACCACAGTCTTGCTGAGGCCAGGGCTATCTGGGAAGGCATTTGGGGTGCCTGAGGTCAAGCGGAACATGGAGGACAGGTTGAGAGCACAGGAGTGCACCTCAGCTAGGTCCTTCTCATTAAGGAAGCCTTTGTAAACATACCCATTAGTGCCTGAAAAATCAAACAAACAAACAAAACCAAATAAAACATGATGTGACCAAGCTGGCTCTGTCAGTCAACAGGGTCTCAAGTGAGGGACTGAGGATTGAAAAAGAAAAACAGACATCATCATTACAGGACTCCAGCCCACACAGAGGCTGAAGCAGCTTTATTCTTTCCCAGCCTTCTTTTATATTATTGTACGTACATCCAAAACTCATCGTCAGTTCTTAGATCAAAGACAAAGTAATCAAGCAAAGTAGTACACAAGGAGATTACACAATAAAGTCACCATGCAGAGAGATCGCATAAGGAAGGAATTCAGCAAAGCCGTAAGCAAAGCCCCACGGTCACTGTTTCTAATGCTCCTATCTCCACCTTCCTTGTCCAAGCCCAGTGACAAATGCCAAGTTCCTAGAATTGTTGAGAGCACCAAAAGCTCTCAACAATGATGGGAGAAATGTCACAGCAGCCATGGTGCTCTTCTCCTTGGGCCTTCAAAACTTCCTCCCCATAGCTCTTGGCTATCCCTCTGCCCCAACTCTGCGGACACCCCTAACACAAGCTAAGAATACACCTGAATGTTCTTTAGAAAAGCAGAGGGATTTGCTCAAGATGTCTTGAACTCAAACACCCGCCAAGAGGTTCTTTAGAAAACCTGGTTAGGTTCTTCCTTCAGTGACACAGGTACATCTTCTCTCCTCTTGGACTTCAGACTTTTGGGGGCTTGCCCTCCAATACCCAAAGGGCATAAGGTGAAATCTTCCAGCACCAGTTTGGTTGGGAGTCTCACCTGCCTTGATGAAGTGCAGGTGATGCTATCCCTCAGGCCTAGGGAGCTCACTCACATTGCACAGCAACTGCTGCAGGCTGGCCTTGGATCCCAGACTGGAGGACCCACCACTCCTCCTGAGTGGCACAAACAGTTCCCGTTTCCCCGCCAGAAACTAGTGAACGCTGGCTGGACTCAGGCCGACCCCCTCAGGCACCCAAAAGCCAAAGTATGGCTGGGAGCTGAGAAAACAGGCTTAATCATTCTCTAAGTGAAAG
This sequence comes from Apodemus sylvaticus, assembly GCF_947179515.1. NCBI lineage: Eukaryota > Metazoa > Chordata > Mammalia > Rodentia > Muridae > Apodemus > Apodemus sylvaticus. The sequence goes on from NC_067482.1 coordinate 107,748,278, forward strand.
GACGCGACTAACAGTTGGTTAGCGGGGCAAGGAACAGGCACAATTAGCAGAAGGGAGCCTCCAAACATGATGGAAGAGGAGGGTGGCGGCGACATTTTTGTCTCTCTCATTCTGTTTTCTGTTTAATGTTCCTCTCCTCCTTGCCACCACCGCTGCCTGCCCTCCCGCCCTCACTCACCAGCCCGCCCACCCACTGTCCCCTTTTCAAAGACTAAATACAGAGTTAAATTTAAAAAGTGGTAGGATGGTTAAAAATCCCATTTCTGTCTTTGCTTCCTTGCTATTTGTTTGCTTGTTTGTTTGTTTGTTTTTGTTCTGTTTTGTTTTTCTAGGAATACCTTTTCAAAGTGATTTGTTTTCACTTTGGCCAGAAAGTAATTATTTTTTGCACTGCTTTCCTTTGGTCATGTGAGTGGTGGTGGTGGTGGTGGTGTGTGTGTGTGTGTGTGTTGGTATATCTGTTCTTTTCCTTCCTTCCTTCCTTCCTTCCTTCCTTCCTTCCTTCCTTCCTTCCTTCCTTCCTTCCTTCCTTCCTTCCTTCCTTTCTACCAATAGCTTATCTGCCTATTTCCAGTTCCTGACTGCTAGAGTTACTAAGTTTATACAATACAGAGTTCAGCAAGGGAACCAGGGATACACCTGGGGGTCTGAGATCATCAGAGATCAGCATTAGTGGCAAAGGGGGATTTCCGCCCAAGGTGGTTACAAATAGAATATATTGCCAGACAACTTGGGCCAGATGGGGAGGAGGGGGAGGAGGAGGGGAATAACAAATGCGATGATGTTTAAGATAATTTTGATAGACTCCCTCATTCACAGCAGCACTCAGAGAAAAAAAAAGGCTAAGAGCCTGCCTCAGTGAGACCATGTGTCTGGGTCCCAGAGGGTTAGGGAGGCATAACATGGTTCAAGAAGCTGCAATTTTGGTGAAGGTCTGTAAGTATCCTTGTAGTTTACAAGATGGCCTTCTTTGGTAAATCAGACAGCTAGAAGGAGTACTGTATTCCTACAACTCAAATCCAGCCTAAATTCTTAATACTATTATATACTGCTAGACAAGATACAGTGTATAATCTCTATTGTTAAAAGTCCTATGTTGGATACAGAGGAGCTTGTCCCTAATGCCAGCAATAAAGAAACAGAAGCGGGTTGGAGAATGGCCTGCTCTTCACAGTAGTTATAGGCCAGCTGCATCTACATAGTGAACTCTACTCAAACAAACAAGCAAGCAAACAAACAAACAAATAAATTAAAAAAAAATCAATTCATATTTGAAATTTTGGATTTGGCTCAGCTGAAAAGACTGTCCCTGGAACACACTAATAAAAGTTAAGGGAAAAAACACATAGAAAAAGAAAGATAGCAGGAAGGCTGGAAGGCAGCAGGCTGGAAGTCTGTCCCCACCATCACAAGACCCTAGATAGAGTTCCCATATGAAAAGTAACTCTACTAACTGAAGATTTACCTGGTGTCATAACAAGCAACTTACCCAAAATGTAAATGTGAGGAAAACATATTTGTTCAAAGACTGTGGCAGACGACTAAACACATGGACAGAGGAAGTCACAGGTGGGAGAGGGCAAACTTGCTCGGGCCTGTGGAGAGGATGACAGCCAAGGAAGAAGAGACCTCTGAGCCACAGGCAGTCATGAATGGGGAAAAGCTGGCAATCTATTGTCAGGGCCCCAGGAGCCTTCAAGGGCAGACAAAGGAGGGATGCTGGGGGATGAACACAATATACACTGCTTGAGGCAGCACAGGCTTGGGTGTCTGGGCTCAGGATTCCTGTGGGATCCATTACAGAGAGCTGGCAAGCACAGCAGAATCATGGGGATTGTAAGCAACAGTCACCTTAATGTACAGCAACACAACCCTGTCCCCATTTGACCAAGCCCAGATTGGACTCTAACACCCACCCAAACCACACAGGGATTCCACCTTGCCCAGTAAGGGGGGCAGAAAAGGCTACTCCACCCCTCGCCCTTGCCCTCTCCTTGGGAGGAGTCCCCGAGGAACCCAGCCACCACCCACCTCTTTAGCCTGCCTTAAGAGGTCTAGGGAGCTGTGGGGGCCTGTGACAGTGTGTCTGCTTGTGTCTTGTGTCTCTGTCTGTCTGTCTGTCTGTCTGTCTGTCTGTCTGTCTGTCTCTGTCTAATGTTGCAAGGGTGAATTTTGAGAGGATTATCACATTTATGTGTGAGTGAATTGGTAGACCCTGGTGTGTGAGTTCATGTGCTGGTATGTGTGGGTGTGAGAGCAAGCAGGAGACTGTGTGACGGGTGTGAGTGTGTGTTGTCATCCTACCTTCTGCTAATGTGCCTCTGTGTGTGTGTGTGTGTGTGTGTGTGTGTGTGTAGCATGAGGGCCCTTCCTGCATACTTGCTCTTATCAGCCAGTACACACAAGTGTGTGTGTGTGCCTGGGGGATTGGGTGGGTGTGCCATCCTGCTAGTGTGGGAGTGCTGTGTGTATATATGTGTGTGTATGTGTGATGGCATGTGTGCTTTGGGGCTGGAAGCGCTCACACGGGCCCGCGCAGTGCGATCATGCTTGTGAGTGCGTGTGTGAATGTGCATGTGTGCGCAGGCATGTGTGTAACCAGTCCTCAAGTTCCCACTTCCGTGCATCAGTAGTGTGTCTGCGCTGTCGCGCTTTCTCGCTCGTGTGCGCCCGTGAGCCCTTGCTTGTGTCGGGCGCATTGTGCCCCTGTGTGGGTATTGTGTGTGCGCCCGCTCGCTCCAAAGGGAGGGCAGGGAGAGTGCCTGCCTCCCGGGCTAGCCTGTACTGCTGGGTGTGGCTGTGCGGATGCTGGGTGGGATGGGATGCCAGCCATCCACAGTCGGTCGAATTCCCGTGCGTGTCCAGGCTGAGGGTCCCAGTCCGGGGATGGACGGAGGGACAGAGGGACAGAGGGACGGACGGTGCAGTGAGCGAGGTGGGGCCCAGCATCCCCGATTCCAGATTCCAGAAGCTGGATCGTCCTCCTAGTCCTCCTCGTGTTTCCGGGGCAAGAGGAAGTCACGGGTGGGTGGATGGGTGGGTGAGGACGCTGGTCCAAGAACCTTCGGGGAGGGGAGGGGAGGGGAGGCAAGGGGAGGGGAGGGGAGGGGAGGGGAGGGGAGGCAAGGGGAGGGGAGGGGAGGGGAGGAGTAGGAGAAGGAGAGGTCTCTGTGGGGCCAAGGCTGGCACTCACTCTCTGGGCCCTTGCTCCATTGGGGTGGCCAGAGGAGGGCTGAAGGGGTTCGGGGAGGTTGTAGGCTGGCAGTGTGGGCTGGCGCGTGTATGTGGGGCTCAGGCCGAGGGCCGTGCGTGCGTGCGTGCGTGTGGTTCTTGGTATGCGGTGCGGTACAGTGCATGTGTCTGTGGGGTCCTGGATTCGCGCGGGCAGGGAGCTGTAGAGAGAGAGTTGAGATGGGGGGGGGCAAATCAATAAACTGGAGACTTCGTTCATTTGCCTTATTGAGTGTATGGTGGAAGAGGAAAAATGAATCAAAAGGGTGCAACTTCTCTGTCAGAACGGGTGCCAGACAAAGCTACACCAGCTTGGCACTTCCTGTGGGCTCCCAGCCTCTCAACCTCAAAGACTGCCCCTTTAACTGTCAGACACCTTATCGCAGGTTCCTGCTGAGCACAGTGCAGCTACTGGTGGGATTTCATCACTCTCGGCCTCCTAGCCCTGCTGGGGAAAGAGGGTCTGGCACTGGTGATTGGATGACTCTGTGATACCTCAATCCAGCCTATGGCTGCAGCAGCTGCCATGAGGAAGGGAAGCTCCTGGGACAGGAAATGAGAGGAGTGTCCCCAAGCCCTGCTCACTACAAACTTCCCTGCTTGTGCAAGCAGGAGATGGACCGTGAGCACGGCCATGAACCAGGTCAGATACAGGAAGGTAGGTGCTGGCCAGGATGCTAAGGAAATTGCACAAACAAACAAGATAACAGAGGGAGCTGGAGACATAGAGACAGCTTATGTAAAACTAACCCATGGGGACTGTCAAGAAGGCTCAGCCTGTGGAAGTACCTGCCACCAAGCCTGCTGACATATGTTTGATCCCCAGAGCCCATATGGTGGGAGGGGAGAACTCCACAAAGTTGTCTTCTGTCCTCCAAACATACCTTGCACCAAGGCACACAAGTTCAGGTGCAGGTATAGGAGTGCTCTCTGTCTCTGTCTGTCTGTCTGTCTGACTGCTTTCTCTCTCTCTCTCTCTCTCTCTCTCTCTCTCTCTCTCTCTCTCTCTGTCTCTGTCTCTCTCTCTCTCTCTCTGTCTCTCTCTCTCTCTCTCTCTCTCTCTCTCTCTCTCTCTCTCACACACACACACACACACACACTTTCACTCACACCCATACATACACAAAATAAGTAAATTTCATCAACAGGAAATAAGTCTAGGGAGATGTTTTCAAGGGAGCTTTAGAAATTGATCACCAGTAGCAAGGGTGGAAAAATTAACTAGACCAAATACACAAAGCCATCAGTGATGGCCCACACCTGTAATCCTGGCACTTGGGAGGCGGAGGCTAGACTATCAGGAATTCAAGTCCTCTAGTCCCTTGCTGGACATGCTGGTCTCTGGGGAGCTCACCTTCTCCAACCACACAGTATCTGCCAGTGCTCATCCCAACATGGGTGGAATCACCTTTCCAGGATTTTGAATTTGAGCAGATTGTGAATCTCCCGGTCCTGCATTTTCTCTTGGTATTCCTTTCCAGCACATAGTGCCTTTTAAAAAGATGGCTCTGGAGCTGTGAGATAGCAATGAAGACTGGAAACAGACAGAGAAGGAACAAGGTAAAGGTTTCAACATGAGCTGTTATTATTAAATAAATCCCAGAGAAGTTCCCCAAGAACTTCCCAAGACTGGGTGACCAGAGCTGCCCAGAGCACAGCTCTCACTCTGAGCTCCCCCTTCACTCCTTTCTGTTTGTGGTCCTCACCTCCCACATTTGAAGCACTGCGGTCTCTGCAGGGGCAGCTGTGAAGCCTCCCCTCCCTCCCACAGTCCATGTTCTGACAGAACTTCACTTTTATCCCAGCTCCCCCAATGCCTCACCCATTCACAGCTTCACTCTGACTCCGGGTGTTGAAGGATTGCACAAATTGTCTGCCCCCTTTCCCATTTCCCTTAGCCACAGTTCTGACTGACCTGCCCCCTTCCACCCCTCAGTGAAACCATGCACTCAGCAGAGTTTGAGTCTTGGCCCAGGAAAAACAACCAGCAAAGCCATTTTCCATGTTTGTTCTTGTGCCTACTTAGATAATATTCCCTTCTGTCTACACTGGCTATGTGCACTGAGACCCGCCACCCCAGGGCCTAACAGACAAACCCATCTTTCCATGTTCTCACTGGCCAACTCCAAAAGTCCACCCATTTTCCCAAGCTCTGCATGCCTGGGGAGAAAAGCCAATATCCACAAACTCTACAGACACCAAACCTTTATATTTGTTGGTCTGAGGAGGCATATTTGTAGACAGGAGCTTTTGGAGTTTAGAAAGATGTACCAAATACTTGATGGATACTCATGATGCTCACACAGTGAAGAGAAGAACTCCCTTTGACAGGCAAGTGTGAAGGTCACAGCTATAGCTACGTGGGCCTCCAAGGTCCACCCTTCCCATTAGGCCACTTCTGAAATCTCTATGCAGAGGAGCGGGCTCCAGTCCCAAATATATCCAGAGGGTAAATCCAGGAGAAAAGTCTGAACAACTCCTTCCATAAAACTCATTTACTCCATCATTCATTCACTTAGTGAAGCACACATTATGTGCTAGGCACACACTATTCAGAAGCAGATGTAGAACGACCTATAAGACCCATTCACTCTGCTGCTGAGGGCAGCTCCAGACCCAGTTGTCTATATTTCTGTCCTTCCTAACTGCCCAAAATGGGTAAAGCTCCTTCTGAGCTCGCAAGGGAAGGGATCTTTACTCCTTCTCAGAAATTTTATTTTTCGAATTTATTACATTCCTTCACAACTTTTCAAAAAGATATGCTCTCAAGGAAACATGTTCATTTGTAATCAGATCAATCTAAGCACAGCGTAGGTAGCCAGGCCTGCGTTCCTGGTGCCCTATCTGGTCAGCAAGAGCAAGACTGGAAAAACAGCTACTGCACAGGGAGAGCCAGGTAGACATCGTTCACTTTAAGATGCATGCATGAGGTTCCTGGATCATTTACTCTGCAGACTCACACATAACTGAGGGTGCTATTGTTCTTTGTTTGTTTGCTTGCTTGCTTTATTACAATGCAGAAATGGATATTGTTAGCATTCTGTCTAAGCTCCACCCCACAGTTACCTGGCAACAGCCAGGTATGCTCTGCCTTGGGGAGAGAGCAGGAAGGGAATGGGGAGAGAAGGGGGAAGGGAAGCAGGGAATGAGCAAGAGAGGACCAAGAGACCAAGAGAGCATGGAGAGGGGCAAGCAGCAACTTTTATAGTGGGTGGGCCCACAAGGTGTTGCCAGGTAACTGCGGGGGTGGAGCTTAGACAGAATGCTAACAGATGTGAATTTCTATTAGAGAGCAGTGACTTAGAGTGTAGTTATTTTGTGTGTGTGTGTGTGTGTGTGTGTGTGTTTCTTAGAATACTAGATGATTTTTGTTTGCCTTTGTTGTTTTATTAGCACTATTTATTTAATATGCTAGAAAGAGTTAAACTCAAAAGAAAAGATAAACACAAATGATACATATATGCCTCAGTAATTAAAAAATGGAGTGATTTTCTCCACATACAAAAAATTAATAAATTGTTGGAGCACTTGTAAATTAGATTCAATTAAGTCGATAGTAAATAAATCACTGTTTAGAATAAGATGCCTCCATTTGCTTGACAGATTTCATAAGCCATTGTGATAATTGTCGATACTAGGAAGATTTGTAAAGACTGCAGTCTTCAGTCAGTCTTAAATAGTTTATTTCGGAATTTGCGCTTGATAGTTAAATTCTCAAGCAAAACACAACAAATATGGAGGTTTTGACAATCCATGCAGAGTAAACTTGTGATTCTTCAATATTAAACCAAGTTACATGCTATCAGTGATGCCATAAACTTAATCATTCCTATTTTATGTGGTATTTAAGAGTAACATCATCAAAAAAATCAAAATATCAAAAATTGTATGAGACAACAAATAATATTACGTATTATCTGCTTCTAAGATTTGTATAATTATTTGCATCTTTTGTATACATGTTTGTCATCAACAATTAATTTTCATTTCTATAAGCCTGAAATTCAGATTTTTTATTTCAATTTATGTGGTTTCCTTTCCAAATTAATATAGTGTTTCAAGATGCAGATACTTATGATCTCATTTGAACTCAAGTTGTTTTTGAAGACCATCATGGGTTACAGGAGCAATCAAATGTTTCAATTTTCAATTAGTTGATACTTAATTTCTCAAAAATAGTCTTTTTTTTACTCTAGAATGATAATAATCTCCTCCACAAAATCTTCTACAATTTATAGGACATTTAAATCCCTAAAATTCAAATTTGATTTTGTGAGAACTGTGCACAGACAATTCCATTCTTAGGGAATACAAGAAACAAATAGATTCAGGCATCAAGCTTTCCAAGTCCCTGCTAGATATATATTTTTGTTAGCTTTATGATTTCTGTATGTAAAATATCTGTGAAAACAATTTAAAGGAGAATGGATTTATCTTGTTTCAGGGTTCCAGAAATATCTGCTGAGCAGGGCAAGAATGATGGTGTATAGTTCACCTTGTCGTTTCCAGGAAAGGGAGCCAGAGTAGTAGACTGGGATATATTGGATAGATGGATGGGATGGTACAACTCACAGGTCTCTCTGTGAGCCAGTTCCTCTGGCTAGACCACACCTACCAAAGTGTCTACAATCTTCTAAGATATCTCTGCTACTGCTTGTACAGCCAACATTCAAAGAATGTTACAGTAAGACATTCAATGTTCAAGAGATTATGTATTTGGCCTGGACTAAAGTAAAGTAAAGCTGAATTATTCTATTTCTAAGGGTTTTAGAACATTGAGAAAATTTAAAACTGTCATGTGTATACAGTTTATAAAGGGATTTTCTAGGACAAACTTTTAGTTGTCTTTAAATTGAACAAATGTTACATTATTTAGCTGAAGATTTAAAGATGTAGACTAAGAATGGTTTTCGTTTTAATTTCCTAATAGATGGTTAGTGATTGTTAAAAATATTTTCTTTTGTTTAGCTTTTCTATTTATTTAAACAGACTATATTTGCAAAGGTTTTAGATTTACATAAAAATTTGGAAGCAGGTATCTATTCTATAGCTCATGGTGTTAAATAGATGCAAAAGCTTCTGAAGAAGGAACATATCACATGATAGAAGTACATTTGTTTCAGTTGAAGAAACTAAGTTGACAAATCATCATTCAGAGTTTTGCATTGGTTGTCCCTAGTACTGTGTCTTCTGTAGCTTGAAGAAGTGTACAGTGACATTTATTCTCTACTATAACATCATACAGTGTCACTGCCCTAAAATGATGTAGGATTCTGCCTCTTCAGACTTCTTTATCTTCAACAAGTTGGCAGCCATTTTACTCCTCAACTTTTTGAACGCTCTGTAATTTCACAAAGGAGAAATGATAAAAACCTTCAGCATTCATATTGTTCTTTTTTATTTGATGTATACATGTAAGTTCCTTCATCTTCTTATAGCCTGTAACTCAGTCTTTTTAATGATGAAACCTGCTCTTTTTTCCAGAGGTCATTTATATGTCCATTCACTGAATATCAATCTAGTTGCTCCTAAGTTTTGAAAATTTTGAATAAAATGTATCACCTCTATGTGAGATACATTGTGTGGATGTGTTTTCAACCACACTCTGTGAATAAATGTCAAGGAACAAAATTGTTGTGTATTGGACCGTAAGTGTCTTTAGTTTTGTAAAAAACTGTCAAATATTTTCCAAAGCATTTTTTTATTCCTACCAGCACTTGCGATTCTTGAATAGCATTTGATTTTAATCATATACTGGACTTTTACCATTGTAATAGGTATGAAGTAGGACCTTTTTCTGTTTTAAGTTGCATTCCCTTGGTCTAACATGTTGTTTGTTAACTTGAAGTAATGTACAGAGAGGTTTTATGCTAATTTTTAGTGTATTTTTTTCAGTTTCTTATTTCTGGATTTAAGGATTCTCTGTATATTTTAGAAATTTTTTGAGTAAATTTTCTTCTCATCTTTTGCATCATTCATTCATCACATAATTTTCATATTTTAGATCTATCTTGTCACTTATTTCTTCCATGATTCTTATCTTACATCAAATATTACATCACTTTTGACTCAATTTTTACATATAGGCAACTTATAGTTTTATAATGGACTTTTGTGCTTATGGTATATGTTAGTAAATTTTATGAGTGTGTTCCAGAACTATATATAGTTCTAGAACTAAATATTGAAATAATTAATGTTTTTATTTCATGGATCTCACTGTTATAAAAAGTGAGATAAGCCCTTTTTTTTTTAACTTTGCATGGTTTTAATAAGCTTTCATTTGTAGCCACAACTTGATTTCCATTTGCTTACCTTTAACTGGTTGGACAATGTGCTTATTCATGGGATTTTCGTCTCTAGGTTATGGCAGTTGCTTCCTGGCCTGTTCCTGGACTACTATTCACCATGACCACTCGAAACAGCAAACATACATCCTACCTTTTCTGCAAATAGTTTTTGACATTTTTTTTTAATTAAATAAACTTATAGTTCTACTTGTATGCTGAGATAAATATTAATTTCTATTGTTCACTGCTTCCATTTTGTATGATTTTTAGCTGTATAGTTAATAAATTGGTCTGTGCTATCCCTGTCTTTTGTTATTTGCCTCAGAAATGTAATTTAAGTGTCAGATGTTTTATTATGAATAGTGCTTTATAATGCAATATTTAAACTACAAATAGTCTAATTTGCCTTTTGATTTCATTTTGTTTCTCTCTCTCTCTCTCTCTCTCTCTCTCTCTCTCTCTCTCCATCCTTCCCCTCTTCCCTCCTTTCCTCCCTTTCTTCCTTTCCCTCTACCTTTCTCTCTTTACAGACCAGGCTGATCTTAAATGCAAAGAGATCTTGCCTGTCTCTCTTCCTATGTACTGAAATTAATAGTTTGTGCCATCTATATTTAGAATATAAGTACTTAACTTGTTAAGCTATGCATGTATAATTTTTATTGATAATATTAATAAGAATCCATTTCTAAAGTTAGCATTCATTTCTTTCCTTATAGGTATATAGCCTTGCATACTAATTATAACTAATTTTATATATTAGTTAAATTTGAAAATCTGTTTTATTAATCTAATACTGCTCATTAATCTTGTAGATAAATTGTTTCATGTCTCTATCAACATATGAAAATAAGTTGCAGCTCATTCTTCCTAAAATATTTACCCCAATTTTATTACATTAAAAAAGCTTTTCAGTAAATTTTGAAAGGAGTATAGCAATGGCAAAATGTTTTGTTGTTTCTGATAAGATGTTTTATTTCAACTTCCTCCTTTGTCTTTTACATTATGTGATGTTTTAAACCTGCACATGCCTTAATCATAAATATGAGTATAAGAAATAATAAATCTACAGCAAACTTAATGAAATAGAAATAGAGCAAACAATACAAAGAATCGATGAATATAGGAGTTGGTTCTCTCACAAAATAAACAAGATCCACAGACCTTGAGCTCAACTAAAGAAAGATGTCCCAATAGAATCAGAAATGAACAGGGAAACGTTATGACAAATTCCAAAGAAATCAGAATATTATAAGGAAATATGTTAATACTCCCCTCAGTTGGAAAACCTAAAACAAATGGATTTCTACATTCATCCTAACCACGATATTAAACCATTAAGATATCAACAACCTAAATTTGAAACAGAAAACAAAACAAAAAAAGCCCAACAACTAAAAATAAAAAAAATTAATAGAATTCCAGACCCAGATAGCTTCACAGCAGAACTGGTCTAGACTTTCAAAGAAGATCTGCAGCTAATCCTTCTTAAACTACTTTAAAATATAAAACAACTCGGAAGCACTCCCAAACTTGTTATACAAAGCCAGTATCATTCTAACAGTAAAACCAGGTAAAGACACAACAACAGCAACAACAACAAAGCAAACAAACAAACAAACAAACCTACAGACCAAAATCTCTGATGAACATAGACTCAAAAATCCTCCAAAAAATAATTACAAACTGAATACAAACATACATCAAAATGATTATTTACCTTTACTAAGTTGGTTTTATCCAGAAGATACAGTGAGAGTTAAACATGTGCAAGTCAATAAATGTAATAAATAACACAAATGGACTTAAAGACAAATATCAAATGAAAATTTCAGTTGATGCAGACAAAGCCTTTAACAAAATCCAATGTGCCTTAACGATAAAAGTCTTAGAACAGAACTAGAGGAAGCACACCCAACACAATAAAAGTTACATAGGAGAAACCCACAGTCAACATCATTCTAAACAGAGAAACATTTGAAGAAATCCCACTGAAACTAGGAACCAGAATTTTCTACATATTATCACTTTTCAATACTGGGTTCAAACACTAGCTGAAGCAGTAAGGCAAGAGAAAGAAAGTAAACAAATACAAATTCAAACAAACAAACAAAAACCAAAAAGACTTCATTCCTGATGCTATAATTGTAACCAGGATCCTCTGAGTAAGGGAGTTGTATACTCTAGAGGAGAGTCTACTACTCACGTGTAGATTAACTAAATTAGTGTAGTCGTCAACTGCCTTCTAAATTCTTATCCTTAGACCCATAGGTAAGTGAAACCCCCAGCCCTCATCAATCTAGCAGAGAGAAGTTATTACAGACTCTACAACAGAGACTAAGTGACCTTAGCATGCCCAGCCCCAAATGGGAGGTCTGTAACACAATCCCTACAGCAAAGGTTCAGGGAACATTGAAGAAAGGGGGTGGTCTGATTGTGAGAACCTGGGAACCTAAATGAGCACTGGGAGATACTATGTACTAGAGACGACTGAATGTTATACTTGTGAACTCTAAACAATATGGCTGCTGCCACAAGACCTCTAATGACCAGTTAAAATGCCAACACAGATGGAAAATCACTTCACAGCACACAAACTATAGTTGAACTACAGGCAATCAGTGGCTGCTAAAAGAGGGAGGATCAGTATTCTTCAGGGTTGAGCCCCCAATTCTATGTAGTCAGTCATAAGCCTATGTTTGCATGCACAATAATACTATTTGGGCTTGGTGGGTTGTTACTCTTTGTCTGTTTTTCAATATTACGTATGCCATGTTACCATTTCTCTCTATAACACAATAATTCTAGAGAAGAGGTTATGGATTTCAGAGGGGGTAGGAGGGACATGGGAGAGCTTGGAGAGAGGAGGGGAGGGTCAAAAGCTATGCAAATACAGTGAGTTAGTGAGTGAAATATATTATTTGAACACAGACAAAATTATTTATCTTGGAGGATGTGATGATTTATATATGCTCAGCCCAGGGAGTGACACTATTAGAAAGTGTGACCCTGTTGGAGTAGGTGTGTTATTGTGGGTGTGGGCGGAGGAGTGGCCCCTTGTTCTGGAAAGACTCAGTGTAGTAGTATAGGGTAAAACCAGAACAGGAAAGTGGGAAGGGGTGGGGAAGAGAACAAAGGGAGGGAAGGGGGCTTATAGGACTTTTGGGGAGTGGGGGCCAGAAAAGGGGAAATCATTTGAAATGTAAATAAAAAAATATCGAATTAAAAAAAAAAGACCCTCATCATAGCTGCCTGGAAGCCAGTATTCTGCTGGCAGCCTTCAGATGAAGATGCAGAACTCTTAGCTCCTCCTGCACCATGTTTGCCAGGATGCTGCGATGTTCTTGCCTTGATGATAATGGACTGAACCTCTGAACTTGTAAGCCAGCCCCAATTAAATATTTTTTATAAGAGTTGCCTTGGTCGTGGTGTCTGTTCACAGCAGTAAAACCCAAACTAAGACAGATGGCTTGTTCTATAAGTCTCTCTGTTTCTTTAACATTATTGTATATGTATTGTTTGTTTCTTACTGGAGTTTGCTTATTTACTCTCTAAATTTTCTGTCTCTTAATCTTAATGGAGAGGAGTGAGAAATCTATATGGAAGCTAAGAGGAAGAAACAGTTCAAAGATTTATATTTTTAATAAATTTTTTATATTTCTGTTAAAATTTTAGCAGGCCAGGTGATCTTTTACATTTATTCTGCAGTGTAATTGTTCTAACCATTGGAATTGCTCTTTATAGAAAAATCTCTTGTGGACAGTTTGCAAGTTGAAATTTCTATACATAGATGACAGAACTATTTCTGGTTTAACCTTTGCCTGTTTCTCTCCATGCATCTCCAGAGTGTGGGTAAATGTAGTGTGCACAACCAGCCTATGCCTGGCAAAGCCCTTTTTGTCCTCTCTTTCCAGGTCCTTCGGTCTACTTATGTCACTGTCTTTCTTGGATTTACAACAATGAAAGTCACCAAGGTCATAGGCCAACTGTAAGCCTTCTTGGTAGAAATGTACAGTTTAATAGATAGTTAATACGATTATAACTTACTATGACCCCTTCAAAACTGTTCCTTATGTTCTTTTATTTAAAATTCTTAAATGGTTATTTACAAGGGAATACCATACAACAATTACCAGTTCTTATTTCAAACAAAACATGTCTAAGGTGAGTCTGACTTCAGTCTCTCCAGAAGCTCCTTAGCTAGATAACACTAAGATGAGCACATATACTCACTAAAGATATTAGTCAAATGAATACAGAATACTTTTATTTGTTAAACCAAGCTATGTGTGATACTGCATGTCTTTAGCTACAAAGGTCTTCAAGGGAGATGACTTCCTAAGCATGTGCCACACAGTCACAGAAGAAGCCAAGTTAAAGGGGTCTTGCACACCCATTGATGCCCACAGCTTCTGTATTTAAATTTCCAATAGTCTCTTAACAGGGAGTTGCTACTTTCCATTTTATACTGAGATATATGAATTGTGTACTTAGTATTGCTAGGCAGTGCAATACAATAAGCTCAGATTAAGGAAGGGAAAGTGCATTTAATAGTATACACATTATTTTCACAGAATCGAGTCCACTGAATTCAAGGAAGCAAAGACATTCCCTTTTCTTGCTTTAGTTATTCTTCACTGTAGTCATTTTATGTGCAAGTATGGTATCTTAAGGAATTGAAGAGAAGAATAAATAAAGGGAATTTTTACATTAGAAGAAATACTAAGATTAAAAACTCAGGAGACAGCAGGTGTTGGCGAGGATATGGAGAAAGAGGAACGCTCCTCCATTGCTGGTGGGGTTGCAATTTGGTAAAACCACTGGAAATCAGTCTGGGGGTTCCTCAGAAACCTGGGCATGATACTACCCGAAGACCCTGCTATACCACTCCTGGGCATATACCCAGAGGAGTCCCTAGTATGTAATAAGGACACATGCTCCACTATGTTCATAGCAGCCCTATTTATAATAGCCAGAAGTTGGAAATAACCCAGATGTCCCTCAGCGAAGGAATGGATACAAAAAATGTGGTATATATATATATATATATATATATATATATATATATATATATATATATATATATATATATATACAATGTATGTATATATATACAATGGAATACTATTCAGCCATTAGAAACAATGAATTCATGAAATTCTTAGACAAATGGATGGCGCTGGAGAACATCATACTAAGTGAGGTAACCCAATCTCAAAAGATCAATCATGGTATGCACTCACTGATAAGTGGATATTAGCCTAGAAACTTGGAATATCCAAGACACAATCCACACATCAAATGATGTCCAAGAAGAACGGAGGAGTGGCCCCTGGTTCTGGAAAGGCTCAGTGCAGCAGTATAGGGCAATATCAGAACTGGGAAGTGAGAAGGTGTGGATGGGGGAACAGGGGGGAGGGAAGAGCTCTTATGGGACTTTCAGGGAGTAGGGAGCCAGAAAGGGGGAAATCATTTGAAATGTAAATAAAAAATATATAGAATAATAAAAAAGAAGAAAAAGAAGAAATACTAGTTAGTAGTGTCACATTCAGTGACCTGAACATGGAAAAGCAAGTATAGGACTTAGAGTTCTCAGTGGAAGAGGGCATGGGAAGGCTTAAGAGGTGGTGGATGGACAGTTACACGCACACAGTGTTTCCCAGATGCAGCAGGGCCACTGTATACACTAACTCACTGTGCTTGTGATGGCATCATGAAACCTGTCCAAGCCCCAGCCAGATAAAATCCCAGCATGGAAATGGGGCTAAGTGGTGCATTCCACCTCTATCTAAGAAGCTACTGGTAATGGATGGCTGTAGAGAGGGAGAGTCCATATTCTTTGCACATGTAGCCCCTGATAGATCAACTTCTCTGGAATAGAAGACCATATATCCAAGAATATATGAGTTACAAAAATTGTGCTCTGTGTGTGTGTGTGTGTGTGTGTGTGTGTGTGTGTGTGTGTGTTTGAAGACACAAAATAAAGTTTTGGGTGAGTAGGGAAAGAGAGATAGACCTGAGAGGAGTTAGGGAAGGAAATTGGATTTGAATATGATCAAAACACAAATGTGTGTGTGTGTGTGTAGAAATTTACAGCAGAGGTGGGGTTGCAAATTGGTAGACCCACTCTGGAAGTCAGTCTGGCGGTTCCTCAAAAAACTGGACACCTCACTTCCGAAAGATCCTGCTATACCACTCCTGGGCATATACCTAGAGGATACCCCAGCATGTAATAAGGATACATGCTCCACTATGTTCATAGCAGCCCTATTTATAATAGCCAGAAGCTGGAAAGAACCCAGGTATCCCTCAGCAGAAGAATGGATGCAAAAAATGTGGTATATATAGACAATGGAGTACTGTTCAGCCATTAGAAACAATGAAGTCATGAAATTCCTAGACAAATGGATGGAGCTGGAGAACATCATACTAAGTGAGGTAACCCAGTCTCAAATGATCAGTCATGGTATGCACTCACTAATAAGTGGATATTAGCCTGGAAAACTGGAATACCCAAAACATAATCCACACATCAAATGAGGTACAAGAAGAACGGAGGAGGGGTCCCTGGTTCTGGAAAGACTCAGTGTACCAGTATAAGACAAAACCAGAACAGGGAAGTGGGAAGGGGGTGGGTGGGAGAACAGGGGGAGGGAAGGGGGCTTATGTGACTTTTGGGTAGTGGGGGGCCAGAAAAGGGGAAATCATTTGAAATGTAAATAAAAAATATATCGAATAAAATAAACAATAAAAATGTTCATATTTTTCTTTGTTATTATTTATACATGGTGGTATATATGTTAAAACTCATCAAATTCTACATGAAATGCAGTTTAGACTTTCTGAATATTATCACTCAATAAACATGTTTAAAAATAAAGATTATGAAAGTTTAGAATATCTCTTTGTGTAGGGTTGAGGCATCATCAGCTTTCCCTTGTCCACATTAGTGAGCCTATTAATGAAAAAAAAAAAGAAATTTACAGCAGAAGCCCAGATCATCTTAGAAGCATCCAGGGAAACAACAGCCTTGTGTGCTTCTTTATTTTCAGCACTGCAATTGAAGTTTGGAAGGAAGTCATGTTTTAGGGAGAAGTTTTTCAGACATTGGTCATTTCTGATAATTTGGGAAGTGAGGCTGGAACAGTTCTTGTCCATGTTCTACATGTTCTACTCTGGGAAGCAAAGCAACATAGTGCAGATTTGGGTTTCCAGGAAGGCAGATAATGGCATCCTTTCCCCTTGCCTTAACTCCAAGTGGAATTTCCCATGGTATATCTTTTAAAGACTCTGAATGTACAGTTCCTCAAGACTCCTCGGTTGTAGACCTGGGTGACTACCACTCATCTCATGGGTATTTGTGATGATGAAAGATAACAAATGTAGAAAGTTTAACCAATTGCCAGGCATCCAGTCAGGTGCCGGTGTAGCTCTTACTATTACCCCTCAGTCTTCTTCAGCTGGGAGTCATATATAGAAAGATCCAGAATTTCTGGGGGAGTCGGGATAAAACGTTTAACATAATGTTGCATGAGAAAAGATCCTTATTCTGGCAGAGCACGGAGGTACTCGGTAAACTCCAAATAAATTGTGTTCCAAGGTTAAAGATGTGGAAGAGGTGTGTTCTACACAAGGAAATGCACAATTAACTCCGGTGAAATAGCCCTTTTCTCTTACTTTTGTGTGAATTGCATTTGAAATTCAAAAACAATATTTCCCTGCCCATGAATGAAAACTAGCAACTTGCTCTCCATAGGAGTTTCAGTTCACAAGCACATTCATGTTTTACAAGGTAAATGAGATCCTACAGCTGGTGAATGACAGAATACAGAATCTTTATTTCAACCTTTGTGCCATTTCTTCTTCCTTGCCTATGTATTCAGTCAAGTTTTTGAAGACACATTATAATGCTGTGTTTGGAAAAAATAGTTTGCACAAGATAGCTTATGACAGATGGGGGAATGTACCCTATAACCCGGCATTGTTTGTGCTTAGATACTAATTTTCCCCTCCTCAAACTGGGCTCCATGAATTATACAGTTGTCAAATTCATGAGAACAGGATCCTAATTGCAGAGACAGAGGGCTTCTACACAATGTGGATATGAACTCACTTGCAACCTTGTTATATCTAAAATCAACCCTGAGTTTATACAAAAGTATTAAGCTCCAAAGTTCAAGAAATCCTTATTATATACTTTTTCATTTACATCAAAACAACTTTGCCTATAGTAGTAGCTCTTAGCTATTGATAACTGATAACTGGCCCTCCCTGGAGGACTGTTCCTCAGATGTTCTCTCTTGCAGTTCAGCCACACAGAATTTAGCTTTTCCTTGGTATAGAATACTCTGCTACAGTCTAAACTCAATCAGGCTCAATGACTTTGAGGCCAGTCAGACAGGACCTAGAGCCTGTCAGAGCCACCAGCCTTTAGATGTTTATTCTCTAATGGCCCACCCACCTCACACCTTTCTTGTCTCCGACAGGCTTCAGCTGCAATGAATCATAATCCAAGACAAGATTCTGCATTATGTTCTTGGTCAATGACTTGCAGAAGAAAATTAATACTTTCTTAGTGGCCACTAAGTGAAGAGAAGCAGCATAGCACTTCTTGTCACAGATTTAGTCACAGCTGGTCTCTCTTGTGTGTTGAGCTTTGGCACAGTTTTTATAACAGATATGTCAGCCTTGGAAAAGCATGGGTATACATGGAACAAGTCTTTGCTAGTTGGTCCTATGGTTCTTTGAGTGGCCCCCTCTAGAAGGTTCCACAGGGGCAATTCCACTTGGGATTCAAGAACAGAATTTTGACTTTCTCTAGTGGAAATAGGACAAGAAGGACATTGGTTTCCTTCTTTTCCTGGTAGCCAGGAGAGCTCCGAGATGCTCTGGGGACCATGGTGATGGTGATGTTCGTGGTTAGCATGTTTGCCTCCTTCTTTTCTTCATTCTCATCTTCTGTTCTACCATTTTTTGAAGTTGATTGCAATAATTTGTTAAGAGAGGTTGGGCAAAATAAAGTACCTGTGTATACAAACAAGTAATTTTCCACTGCTTTCAGAAGTATCAGAAAGAGCAAAGTCCCAAATATCTTATAGTGTCCTTGGAGAAGCAACAGGCAGAGGCAGCTTGCCTAGTCCCAAATCTATAGCCAGAAGTTACAGCTCTCAAACTTCAAGGAGCATCAGAATCACTCCTGCCTACCAGCAACACACACACACACACACACACACACACACACACACACACACGCACACCCCTGGGGGTGTTGAGAGAGAATTCGTGGGCCCACTCCTGGAATTTTGACCTAAAAAATATGGGAGGAGGTTGAATGTTTATGTTTTTTGTTTTATTTTTTTCTTTGGTTATTCAATTCTAGAGATAGATCCCAGTGCCCTGTGAATGTTAGGCAAAGAGCTCTACCACTGAGCTTCTCACAGCTGGTCCTAAAGATTGTTAAATATTTTTAACAACCCCAGGTGATGATGCTGCTGCTTATGGGGGACCCAGTTAGAACTACTGGCCTGGAAGAGATTATATTGATAATTTCTGTCTCCTTTGTGTTGCACAGAGAGGGATACATGATCCCATTAAGCTGAGTTCATTATGCTCCTGTCTCAGACTCTTGAGTGTTGAGATTACAAGTATACATCCATTTTCCAGGAAAACACATCAATAAAGAAGTTATCAATAAGAACTGTGCCTAAACAGAAGGACACA
This sequence comes from Apodemus sylvaticus, assembly GCF_947179515.1. Taxonomy (NCBI): domain Eukaryota; kingdom Metazoa; phylum Chordata; class Mammalia; order Rodentia; family Muridae; genus Apodemus; species Apodemus sylvaticus. The sequence goes on from NC_067482.1 coordinate 107,767,516, forward strand.
ATAAAAGAAGCAGGCAGTGTAGTGCCAAGAAGTAATCTAGACATCAGAAGATAGGGTAAAAGAAAATAGCTGAGTAGAAAGTTGAGTAGCATTAACCTGGGGGTGAGGATGAACTTTGACCTAAGCCCAAGATATCCATTAGACAGGGACAGACAGTAGCTGAAGTAGGCAACTTGAACAGTTAGAAAGCAATGGTGGACATTGCTCTCACAACTCAATGCTGAAAACACTTATGTACATATAAGAAACCTGATGGGAGGAGACAGTGGCTGAATGCCACAGGAACAGAGAGGGGATAGCAGAAATGTGACCAAGACATGGATTGCAATGGGTTTTAAACATATGCTTAAATGCTCTGGTTTTTCTATATATAGGGAATTGATTATAAGAACACACCTGGGCCAGACAAGTGCTCTACTTGGCTACAGTGCCAGCCCTGATTCAGCTTTGTCTGTCTGATTGTCTGTCTGTCTGTCTGTCTGTCTGTTTCTTTCTTTCTTTCTTTCTTTCTTTCTTTCTTTCTTTCTTTCTTTCTTTCTTTCTTTCTTTCTTTCTTTCTTTCTTTCTTTCTTCCTTCCTTCCTTCCTTCCATTCTTCCTTCCTTCACTTTACATCTAATTGTACCCCACTCTCCTCCCAGTTCCACCTCTACAAATCCCTCTCTCATTTATCTCCTTCCCTTCCCCTCAGAGAAGGGGAAGCCCATTTTTGGTGACACCACACCCTGGGGCATCCAGTCACAGTAGGACTAAATGCATCCTCACCCACTAAGGCCCAACTTTGTAGTCCAGTTAGGGGAAGGGAATCCAATGGCAGGCATCTGAGTCAGAGACAGCTGCCACTCCAGTCCTTAGGGGACATACATGAAGACCAAGCTGCACATCTGTTACAAGTATGTCGGGGGTCCTAGATTCAGCACCTGCATGCTCTTTGGTTGGTAGTTCACTCTCTGTGAGCTCCTCTGGGTCCAGGTTAGTTGGCTCTGTAGGTCTTCTTGTGATGTCCTTCACCCCTCTGGCTTGCTCAGTTTTATCTCTAACTCTTTCACAAGATTCCCCAAGCTCCTCCTGATGTTTGGCTGTGGGTCTCTGCATCGGTTTCTATGCACTGCTAGATGAAGCTTCTCAGGAGGCAATAATGCTAGGCTCCTGTTATACATGTTTTTGGGGGTTCTAGGTTACCTCACTCAGGATGGCATTCTCAAGTTCCATCTATTTGCCTTCAAATTTCATGTTGTCTTTGTTTTAATAGCTGATTAGTATTCCATTGTGTAGATGACATTTTCTTTAATCATTCTTCAGTTGAGTGATATCTTGGTTGTTTCTAGTTCCTGGCTTCTACAAATAAAGCTACTATGAACAGAGCTGAGAAAGTGTCCTTATGGTATGGTGGCTGATGCAAATTTCTTTCTTTTTTTTTAAAGACTTGTTTTATTTATTTCATGTATGTGAGTACACTGTACCTGTCTTGAGACACAACATAGGAGGGAATCAGATCACATTACAGATGGTTGTGAGCCACCATGTGGTTGCTGGGAATTGAACTCAGGACCTCTGGAAAAGCAGTCGGTGCTTTTAACTGCTGAGCCACATCTTTAGCCAGATGCAAGTTTCTTAAGTATTGGAAATCCATTGAAGGTTTTTAGTAGAGTATTACCTTGAACAAGTTTTATTTTCATGTGTCTTTGTACACAGTACTTTATATGTGTGTAGCATTATTGATTTCTTGTGTCGTAGTAGTCCATATAATCAATGCAAAAGAAGGAAGGAGGCAATAAAAGGCATTAGTCAAAGGATGATAAGTGTGGAGCAGAAACCCAACCTAAGACCATAGTTTCAAACCTAGGCAACAAGGAAAATTACAAACACGCATAATAAAGTATGGAGCAGGAGACAGGCTTTAAGGAAGTGTAGTAGTAAGGAAGACAGGGAAGATTTCTTTTTAAACAAGCCATCTGGAAGAAGAGAGGAGAGGTATCCAGAAGGCAACTCACTCCAGTTTTAATCAACTGAGAACAGAGCTGGACGTGTGGAGTAGGACTCACAGAGATGGCACTCCATCAAACATAAAAACATTTCCCCCTATTGCCAGCTTGTCTCATCACCTCCCTCTTCCTAGGCCCCTCACACTGGCCCTTCTACCAGGTTGCATCTGAACACCATTATCCAAGCTAAGGAGAGCTATATCTCAGTCCCACTGAGCCAACCTTGATGTCTGTCTGAGTCCAGCCAATATCTAGAGGCCAGAGCAATTTCCACAGACTACTGCAGACCTGGGACTTAAATGTGCAATTCTATGGCAACCCTGGCAAGCCTTACTGGCAGCACTCTGTTACCACACCCTGGGGGCTGGTCCTGCCAAGAGGGGGAAAGGTCAGGCAGGGCTTGAGCCCAGCCAGGCAACCGTCTAGAGTTTGAAAGCATCTGGAAGTGAACCAGGAGAAGACATTACCATGACAGCCAAGACCAACTAGAATATCAAGGCAGAAGAAAATGGGGCCATACAGAGTAGAGTTCACAAAGGAAAGGTCTTCCAAAGGTTAGGAGGGAGGATGGGGGCTTCTCAGGGTGATTGAAAATGGTAGTTCCTTCTGAATTAGGAGATGGAAGAGGGTGAAGCACATAAGCTACAATTAGAAACTAATTGTGTGTGTGTGTGTGTGTGTGCATGTTTGTGTATTGTGTGTGAGTATGGGGGTGTATGTATATGTGTATATGTGTGTGTATATGAGAGTGTCTGTGTGTGTCTATGTATGCGTGTGTGGTATATTGGCATGTTTGTGTGTGTGTTTTCATGTATGTGTGTGTGCCTGTATGTGTGTGTGATTTATGCACGTGTTTGTGTGTGTGTGTGCCTATGAGGATGTATGTATGTGTGTGTGTTTATTTGTTTTTTTCCTTGATTAGTTTTTACCTTATTTTGTAAGTCAAGATTACATTGAGCCCAGAGTTCACAGATTGACTAGGCTTGCTGGCCAGAAATCTGTCTCCCTGCAATATCCTAGCATCCACACACTGCTGGGGTGACAGGCATGGACCACTGCCTGGTTTTCCATTGATGTTAATGATCCAAACTCAGGTCCTTGTGCTTTGAAAGCAGGCCCTTCATCAGCTGAGCTATATCTCTGGCCCAAGAGCTCAGATACAAGATTCTGAAAACTCCAGAGAAAAGTTGAGAGTTAGAAGACTGAAATTATTATGAAGACTTAGAAGAAAATGAGATCCATGTGAGACATACAAGGTGAAATGAAGGAGAATTATTTTTAATTTATTTTTTTCATTGAATATCGTCATTTACATTGCCAATGGTAAAACCTTTCCCGATATCCCCTTCCCCTAAGACCCCCAACCCCTCCCCTTCCTCCTTCCCCCTGCCTCCAAGTATATGCCTCTCCACCCAACACACTCCTTCCTCCTCCATCCCCTCGGTTTCCCTTTGTTTGGGCCTCTGTTGAGCCTTTACCTGGCCAAAGACCATTCCTCCCACTGATGCCCAATAAGGCCTTCCTCTGCCACATTTTTGGCTGGAACCATGTGTGCCCCTTGGTTGATGGTTGGAGAGGATTTAGATGAACTAAATGTGGATCCATCCCCCTGCATTCTTGATTTGCTTCAGAATTCAAGTCAGCATGAGTCTAATAGCTTTAGGGTTTTTCCAATATTCCTGCTGTTCAGCTAATGTGGAGAATGATCAAGTGTTCTTATTCAAGAGCTATCTAGTTGTCTTGAAGAGACACCTGGATAACAGAGAAACAGAAGATGGGATGAGGAGCCCAAGGTCACAAGTGGGTAGTAAATGCAAATGGAATCTTCCTAGGATCAAACCTGAGCAACCCGGAAAGTAGGAGGGTAGCCCTATCAGTCAGCTCTGAGGTCATCCAGCAGTGAAATCGACAGCGGGAGCTGAGAAAATATAACTTGTAGAAAATTGCACTGGGAAAGTGACTTGAAGTGGGGTATGGTAGCACCCATTTGTTATCCTAGCACAGGGAAGACAGAGCAGAAGAATCTCAAGTTCAAGTCCAGCTTACACTGCAAGGCTATCTCAAGATCAAAACAACATTAACAACCAACCAACCAAACACTCAAAAAAAGAGTGGTCAGAGAAAAGAGAGCATCAACCTGCTAATTATAACAGGGTATCTGTGGAAAGTGCTGGAGTCCTTACTATGTGCAAAGAACAATGGGAGTTGTTTTATAGGCATAGCTCTTTGAGTAATAAAGAAGTCTGTAAGGCAGGCACAGTTGCTACCTTACAGGGGAAGGACTTGAGATATTAAACATCTTGCATATGGTTCACTCCAAGCCTGTGTCCTTAGCAAGACCCACTTCTCTTTACCACTACAGTCTGTATTGGCCTTGCTATCTAGGTACTATAACACCAAGCGAGTGGAGCCTCACAAAACCAAAACTCTACTGGGCAGCTTGGGCAGCTGCAGACACTTCAAGCCCACCACAAGGGAAGAGCAGGGAGCCGTGGAAAGAGTTCAGAGGCTGCATTGCGATTGTGAGGCCCTGGGCTCAACGCTTCAGCTCCACAGAAAAAAAGAAAAGACTGATGTTATCTATTGTGTTTTTTATCACAACAAAGGATGCCATGCTTGTCTTGATGGAATAAAAGCAAGAATTAAAGAAATGTATGGTTTACAGCATTAATTTTTTTCTGTCTAAGAAACAGGGGGAAAAATAAAAGCAGACTTTGAACTTTTTCCATGTTCTGTAAAGATGTATTACTTTAAAGTCAGAATGAGTCAGCCAAAAAGAGGTCATTCTTAGCTTTTCCTGAAGCGCTGTTTTCTCAAGCATACTCCCAAATATTAGATCCTGAAAAAAAAAGAAGAAGAAGAAGAAGAAAGAAAGGGTTTGTGATGTCCAAAGTAAACCAGCCGGAGGCAAGAGTAGCACTCGAATGTCTTTTTAATCGTTATTACTTTTACTTCTATTTCTCCACATGGAAACCTAACTACCAACTCATAGGTGGTTGTGACCAAGCATTTTAATATCTTCAATATATGCAAGGACATCATTACCATCGGGATGTTAACATTTCTGACTTTTGCCCAAAGGAACACAGGATTACAATTATGAAAATCATGGTCTCTTAATTTCTTGGGAAGTTTAATTTTAGATTATGAGTATGTGTGTATTGGCATGGATGGAGAAAGAGAGAGACAGAGAGAGAGGGAGGGAGGGGGAGAGGGAGAGAGAGAGACAGAGAGAGGGAGAGAGAGGGGGAGGGAAGGGGAGAGGGAGAGGGAGAGAGAAAGAGAGAGAGAGGGAGAGAGAGGGAGGGAGGGAGGGGGAGAAGAAGAAGAAGAAGAAGAAGAAGAAGAAGAAGAAGAAGAAGAAGAAGAAGAAGAAGAAGAAGAAGAAGAAGAAGAAGAAGAAGAGAGAGCACTCTTGTAGGGCTTTCGGTTTTCATTTGTGCAAGTTCTAATTTAGTTTTTGCAGTCTCATAGGCAATGGCAAGGGCCCCGAGGAGGAGAGGCTCTGCAGTAGATTAAGGTATATATAGCTCTGGGTCACTCTGATCTGTCAGGATCAGAACAAAGGTGTGTGGCACGCCAGGCCAGGCAGCTTTGGCTGTGCTAAGGAGCCAGAGTTCAGCATTCCCTACCTGCTTTTATATACTTTGGAAGGAACAGAGCGCCAGGTGTGATTCTCTGGTCCCCTGCCCAGGTTTGCAGGTAGAGAACCCATCGCTCTCATCCACAGCCAGAATGATTCCCGGATTCAACTCAGGGAAAGCAGTAGCTGGCCACAGGGCAATGGAAGAGAAAGTGTTGAGAGTCTGTCTCGGGGATACAGTAGACTAGGATTATGTGCAAGCAGGAGTCTTTCTTATGATTAATTTACTGCAAGAAAAAAAAAACAGAAGTTAATTTTTGTAATCAAAGTACATGTGTTTGTCAAAACTATTCTTTAAAGGCCTTTGCTCCCATAACCTCTAACTCTGGGAAGTCAGCTATGGGGTTGGTCTCATAAGTTCTTAAAGCACTACCATCTTAAGGCACTTTTTTAAGGAAAACAAAGGAAGATGATCCTTTGCCTGTGGTGTTGACACTGAAGAAACTGAGTGGTCCTACTATGCTGGGTATTCACTAGTTCAAACCCCTTTCCCCATCCATGTTCAAGTTTTCGTGGCAGTTAGGAAGACTAGAAGAACTCACCCATATAAAAACGATTAAGCACTTTGGATGGTAGCTATTAAAATATAGTGCTTCAGCACCAGAAAAACGTCAAAGAGTGAGACTTTTACTGACTGTGAAAGAATATCTGATGTTTTCATTTCAAAAGCATATTCTACAATTGAACTTCTCAAAATATATTTCTAAGTCCTGCCTGAAGAAAGTATGACTATGGAAAAAAATTACCATTTTCAACTTGAGAGGAGGAAAACTGTTGGAACTTTTTAGTCAATGCCTATCCAAAAAAAAAAAAAAGTTTCTTGGAACACACTTCATTCTCTAAACCTTCAAAAGCCTATCATTTGTCATTAATTTTGAAATAAAACAGGAAATGCCTGTACTAAGAGACCCTTTGAAAACAAGCAAAATAATTGGCAAGGAATATTTTGGGAGGCACTGACAATAATGTAATGCCTGGATTAGTCTTTTAAAAATCATGAAACTGTAGCTGGGAGGCATATGGAGCTGAAGAGCCAGCACCCAGCACTCCGCATCTTAACTCAGCTCTCTTGATATTCTGACGGATTACTTAACAAAAAGCACATGGAAGGTATTTCCAGGGCCCAGTGGCAGTGCTGTAACAGAGCTCATGGGCATACCTGGACACAGTTTTGTGGAGGGCAGTTCCCACTCAAGAGGGAAAACAAATCTAAAAGATATCTTCTATATCTGTATGAATATCTTTATGTGTGTATGCATTCACATATGTAATACTAGAATGTTCCATTTTAAAAAGGGTTCAGAGATGACAGTATCGTCTTGCCTCCCTTCCTTCTTGTTTTATTTGCAGTGGTAGAGATTAAACCCAGAGCGTGCATGGGCACACACACACACACACACACACACACACACACACACACACACGCATGCACACACGCACACACGCACACACACCACTTCATCTGAGTGTATTCCAGTCCTCTAGCTCTGGTTTCTTCCCTCTCAGTCTCTGGAAAGGTGTGTGATGGGCACCAGGATGTCCATCTACACTGTCTGCTCTGTTCCCTCAAACAGGCCTTGGGCTTCCCCGCTTAGTGACTTAGGCTAGGTCTCTGTATTGCACTTTGCCCAGAGTTCATTTAAGTGGAATCGCTGTGGTATCTACTATTGCTTACTGTCCCTTTCTTAGAGTACATTTAACTTTACTTTTAAAGCAACAATTTGATTGTTTTCCATTCTTCCTTTCTCCTGATGATATCCTCTCACAAAAACTAGCTGATACATTTTTTTGAAAGATGATATTTATTTCCCACTCGCTCAAACAAAACAAAACAAAAAAAAAAATCAAAACAAAAGCAAACTAACCAGGGAATCATCAGGCTGCACTGGTGCCAACATTCTTAGTTCCTTCATAAACAAAGACAATTCAGAGTAACTGACTCAATCTGAAATGAACTCCAAGTAGGGGATTTACCAGTTGGATGGCTAAGTAACTTTTGATAGGTTTAACTGCTCAGATGGTTTTTTTTTTTTGTCTGGTCATCTGTGTATACCTTATAAAGGTTTTCCCCTTGAGGTTTTCCAGTGATGTCTGAAACATCTGAAGTTAGGTGAAGCCAGAGTTGCTCAAAGAATTCCTTATGAACTTGTTGAATCTAAGAGGCTGATCTTGAATTTGCTGTGTCCTGTCCCCCAGACCTTGCTTCTGCCTCCGAAGTGCTGAGATTACAGGTGTGTACCACCAGGGCCAGCTTATTCAAATACATTCTTCATACATCCCTATAGAATATTACTCAGAATAGTGTCTTTTTTCATATACTCCTTCAAGTTTTTTGATAAACTGGAAAGAGTTTTTCTGGATTGTATTGCTAAGACTTTATGTTCATCCAATTAATAGAGTTCACTTTTAGTAGTTCCGTGAGTCTTCTTTATTCAGAGACCATTCTTTTAAAGTCATTTAAGGCTAGAGATAAAGCTTTTTGGTAGAGTGCTGACCCAACATACACTAGGCTCTGGTCTCTATCATTAGTACCACAGAACAAAACACCAACACACACTTAAGAGTAACTGGTTAGTATTATTGGCTCTCTCTCTCCCTCTCCCTCTCCCTCTCTCTCTCTCTTCCTCTCCCACTCCCCACTCCCTTGTGTGTGTGTCTGTGTCTGTCTGTCTGTCTGTCTGTGTGGGTTTGTGTGTCTGTGTGTCTGTCTGTCTCTATGTGTGCCAGCTCTCCCATTCTTCACAGGTGAGGTGCAAAGCCAGCTCAGCACAGTGACTGGAGATCACCATGGTCTCAGGTGGCAGCCCAGACCATGGACATCTAATTGGCTTCTGGTGGTAACTTGGACCATAGACTTTTACAGAGACCCCAGCTGCAGCAGGACCACAAGCCCAGACGTGGCTCTTCGTGGCAGCCTTGGCCAGGACATCTCCATGGCCTCGGGAGGTTGCAGAGTCTCCTCATATCTGTCTGTTCCTCACCACCATCGGGTTTCCAGTTCTATCTTTCTCCACAGTGAATGAACCCCTCGACTTCAATTTCTCTCCCATCTCTCCATCACCCATTGGTCCATCATAGTGGTACCTGGGGCAGGTGCTTGGGGGTCTTTTTCCACTGCTCTGGCCAGCAGGGCTGAGGCAGACACCCAAGTATTGTTTAAACCAGTTCCTCTTCACACTTACACCCTTTCCACCAGAAAATAAATCCCATCATAACATGACAGCAGCTCAATGATAAATTATAAATTATGAAACACAATTTTTGAGAAAGGTCAGTTTTTTAATATCTTTACTCATCCCCCACTCTGCTAGTACTTAGCACCTATAAAAAATACTGCACACACATTTATATTTCAGACATTTGAGGGGCATTATTTCATGACTCTCAAAGGAATATTAAATTGGGTCTACAAACCAGACAATTTTCCAAGTCCTAAGTTTAATAAAAGAAAAATAGGATTCCAACCTAAAAGATTTTGTTTGTTTTATTTTTTGAAAGAGACAAGTTAAATTTGTGTCAATGTGGAAATAGGGTTCCCAGATAAAATTCAGGATGTTCTGTTAATGTGGATTTTAGATAAACAATAAATACAATATTAGTAACAGTATGTTTGTATTAGTTACTTTTCTTGTTGTTCTAACAGAACATCTGGACAAGCTACATAGAACATCTGGATAAGAAAGTGTTTATCTTGGCTTACAGTTGAATGGAATACAGTCCGTTATTATAAGGACGGCTTGGTAGCTGGAGCATAAAGTAGCTGGTCACATTACATCTGTATTTAGGAAGTAGAGAGTAGAAAGGAAGTGAGTCTTTCTCAATGACCCACTCTTCCAGTAAGGTTTCGCCTCTTAAAGGTTCCACCATGTTCCAAAACATCAACACCAGCAGGGGACCAAATGCTCAAACACAGGAGTCTGGGGAAAATATTTGACATTTATACTACAACAATGTTCCAAGCAAGGTCTACAATATACTCATAGGAAGACCTAGTCTGTCCAATTGAAGTGCAAATTTAACTGGAAATTCTGGCTAGTTTGTCATTTTGTGCTTTGAGAATAGATCTCAGTTTATAGCTTAGTCTGGGCCTAGAATTTGTCATTCTTCACCTTTAGTCTTCTGAATAATAGGATTGCAGGTAAATCACATTTGGAATTTATGTGTTTATTTATATTCATATAATATATATAATATAAACAAATATTAAGTTATATATATATATATACACACACACTCTGTCTTCGTGCACATTGGGAGAGGGAAACAGATCCCATTACAGATGTTTGTGAGACACCATGTGATTACTAGAAATTTAACTCAGGACCTCTAGAAGAGCAGCCTCTTAACCACCAAGCCATCTCTCTAGCCCCTGGAATGTATTTCTAAAAAGATTGTTTTTAGAATAGGAAAAAGTATAGGGATTTATCAAACGCTCCCTGCTCCCTCACATCCTTAGCATCTTTGTCCCCCATGCTCGGGCAATAGAAGCACATGCCACTCCTTTTCCATGGATCTTGCATTCATAGATTCCAAATCTACATTTCAAAATTATGAATCCACACTATCTGAAAGAAATGTTATATTGTTGCTGACATGTGCTTTGTCATCAGACTTTGGTGTTTGCATAAACATTATACTATAATAGCTCTATATTACACTGACATTGTATTACTTATTATAAGTGATCCACAGAGGATGTGAAACATGCTGATGCACATTCCATGTATCTATCGGAGTGGAAACAAGGGTTCTTTGGAAAGTCTATTGGATGTTGTTTTGCTGGAGCAACACATAAAGGAACATTTAACTGAAGCAGACACAGGTGAAAGGATGTTCTGCTAAAGCAAGCATGTGAAAGGACACGTGATGGACAATTCTTTGCTAACAACATACATGTATTGGTCGGCCTTATATTGCATAGCTGAACTGCATTTGTCAGGACTCCATGGAGAGAAATGCACCAAAAACCATCTGGTGGCATGCCATATTTTCTTACCACTTCTGCAGACTCGGGCTTACTGGCAGCGTGATGTCAGCTGAAGCAAGACCCATGGAGGACAGGATATGTTTGGAGGATATAAATAAGTCTCACAGGGGCTGGAGAAATGGCTCAGAGGTTAAGAGCATTGACTGCTCTTTGGGAGGTCCTGAGTTCAAATCCCAGCAACCACATGGTGGATCACAAACATCCATAATGAGATCAGATGCCCTCTTCTGCTGTGTCTGAAGACAGCTACAGTGTACTTACATATAATAAATATAATCTTTACAACAAATAGTTCTCACAGACAGTGGCGGAAGATGAGCTTGACTTGCTTACAGCACTAGCTGTGCAAATCTTGTGGGTCTTGTGTCTTCACTGATCTTCACTACCCAGAGAGGCACAGCCCAGAACTTCTCCTGGTCCTCTCTGGTCCCTCCTGTTAACTTGTGCTGAGACTGAAGCCTGGCTGTCCCTGCTAGGTAGTGCCACCACAGTTGATTTATGTTTGCTGCCCCTACTCTACCAAACTGGACTGCTGGTACACCTATAAAGTGTTCGGGTATGGATGGAGCTGCCATCTCTAACCATGAAGTAAACTGCCAATTTCCACACAACACAGACAGGAGTTGCTCCAAAGAACCATTTCTAACCAGGTCCACTTCCCCTGTATCCTTCCCCCACCCCCACCACCCCTGCTACCTCTGGTAAGTGGTGGGCTAAAAGGAGGTTAAAGTGTTTAAGAACCATTATTAAAAGTAAGGTTTGAAAAAATTAACATTACAACCTGTACTATCCTTTTCTTTATAGATACATAACAATATATATATGGTTTCTGAATCTCCATCATCAGTTAAGGAACAGAGAAGGGATGCACAGTAAGAAAGTACATAACAAGTGTCTTAACTACCAATAGCTAACCATGTTTGGGTGACATAAGCTAGATCTGATGATTGAAAGGTAAAAGCATTCTTAATATGTGTGTGTGTGTGTGTGTGTGTGTGTGTGTGTGTACATATATATCTATCTTGATATATATGTGTATGTTTAGTGAAATATTAAAAAAGTAGAACCGACATGTTCCTGCTCTTGCCCTGCTACTGTCTGGACAACCTGTTCTTATCTTGTTGGGATTCACTGGCCTGGAGTTCTGGAAATGTCTCCACCCAGCTCGCTAGGTTCCCACTGGCAAGTCACTACGACGCCAATCCATGCTTCAAATCCCCCATGGCCTTTGTGGTACACTTGTGGCAAACCCAAGCTTTGCTGCTGTACCTTTCTCTTTTAAACTCAGATGAGCTGCTGAGTGAAGGAAAATGCAGCACAAATTTAGTTCAGAAACAACTGGTAACTCAATCTCTGGGTGCCACAACTAGACTCTAATCTTGCAAGCCCTATTAATACAGGATTTCTCTAGTGGTGAATCCTTGGGGATCCGCCACGATACCAGGAAACTGCAGCAGCTATATTTAACCCATATGCTGTCCCCGTTCCAAAAAGACTAACTCTCTCCTGTTTCATTTTGTGAAGTTATCATTTCTCATGTCTAGCTCACTAGGAAAACCACAACTCAGAAGTTAGTAAGTGGCCAAGGCTTCCTCACTCTTAACAATGTTAAGCAGGTCTGGAGCAGACAGACACAAAGATAGACCAGATCATTGGACCACAAATTAGAATAGGCAGGGGGAAGTTTGCCTGGGTCAGCCTTCTAACCAGAAGTCATCCTGAAGGAATCTAGAGTCACAAGTAGTTAAACTGATCCTTTTAAGAGTTACTCCCATGCTAAGGCCCTGCTGCTCCTGAGAAACTGTATAGTCTTCAGGTGTGTGCACCTGGGAAGGTCAGGGAAGGGAAGGGAAGGGAAGGGAAGGGAAGGGAAGGGAAGGGAAGGGAAGGGAAGGGAAGGGAAGGGAAGGGAAGGGAAGGGGAACTTAGGTATTTTCCTTCAGGATTTTGAAGTTGAGTCATTGACTTGAAGAGGATACTTACAGCATTAAATATGGAAATGATATGAGGGACAGCGATATACAGGTTCTTTAGGATGCTACCACGCCCATGGTCATTCTTGTCAATACTGTTATTGGATTTTGTTTAATTTTTCTGTGGATGGTATCTCACTATGTTGCCTAAGCTAGTCTTTAACTTGTGGGGTCCTACTATGTCAACCTGCCAGGAGACTGAGACTACAAGTACTTAGCAGCCCTGTAAATTTGTTTTTGGAAAATAAACATATCTTTCAGTTTTTGTTTATTGAAAATGATATCTGCAACTTTTTCACAGTTGGTATCTTTTATGAATATACTGTGTATATTGTGTGTGTTGTGTCTGTATCTATGTTTGTGTGGGTGTATGCATGCTGTTGTGTGAAATTCTCATGGCATACAGCAGGGTGGCATACAGCGTTTTGATACTTTGTCTTTCTAGCTGCTATGCCTATTTTAATCAGGAAGCCTGTGATTTTCAGCCGCCTGCAGAGGGTTCTGCTCTCCAGAGGCTATATGGTTTCCTTAAGTTTTCAGGACTAGTTGGTAGAAGAATTGGAATTTGAACCCAGATTGGCTTTGAGCTTTCTTTTTAGGACAGCACGGAGCCACTATTCACTCTCAGCCACAGTTGGCATGGATTGTCTGTTTTTCTCATTTTCTTCCACTGTCTCTCTGGTCAAGATGGGTCTTAGACTCTGTGCTCAGAACACAGAATTAGCATTTAGTAGGCAGTCTGTACTGAAATACTGGAAAACCAGGAACACATACTGTTTGCTATCATAAGGAAACATTTAAAGTGTACTGATACCAGAGTATATGTGTTCATAGATACTGTCAAAGTATAAGGAACTATGTAATAATATCTAAGTTTTATATTTCTGTAGTTTAAGAGTCAAAAACCAAAAAATATATGGTTTAATTTTGTAGTGATTTCTTGATGCCCAGGGCACACAATCAAGTGCAGGCCACTTGGGTTGGAGGCTGTGGGCTTCACTCAGGAGCACAGTGCCTGTCTCGCTGGTGGGCACTGCTCCAGTCTCTCTGCAGAGCATGGCAGCTGTTTTAATTGTACTCCCCTAAAAGAAAAGGCAGACAGGAGGGTTTCATGGTTTGTTTGTCTGTTTATTGTTTTGGGTAAATTTAACCAGCAATCTAGTCGAGCAGTGGTAGTAAAAGTCTTTAATCCCAGCACTCTGACACAAAAGCAAGTGGATCTCTGAGTTCAAGGCCAGCCTTGTCTACAGATTGAGTTCCAGGACAGCCAGGGCTGCACAGAGAAACCCTGTCTAGAAAAGCATACCTCCCCCCACCCAGTGGCAATCTAGTGAAAACTTATTTTAAATTTTAAATAGTTTATCCTTTAAAACAAATTCAGGCAGAATATCATGTAGACCAGACTAGCCTTCATCTAGGTAGCTGAGAATGACCTTGATCTCTCGACCCTCCTGCCTCTTCCCCTCACGTCTGGAAATTACAGCCAAGCACCACTATGCCTGGCTTTAAATAACCTATTTCTGCAAACAGACAAGAGCCCTCTCCTGCTCCTTTACAGACCCCAAGCATAAAATAAAATTTAAGCATTTTTTAAAGGAAAATATTACACCAATAGTCTATTACAACAGTTGCTTGTAATTTTTTCTCTCAAAGGTTAGTCCTACTCTCTCTATTAATTTATACCATTACAAAAACACTTTAGCGTCAAGATATTCAAATGTTCATTTTCCACAAAATATTTGAAAGGTTCCTCAGTAGATCCCAGGAATTTATTTCAATGGAGTCTTTATTTGGTCAGTCAATAATTTAACCAGCAGTTGTTGAGAGCCAGTTATGTGCTAGACACTGGCTTGGTGTTGAGGGGCACAAGACTCAAATGCACTGTAGCTCTACTCAACAGTCTTTTGACAAACATTGAAAACTCACATGTCCCTGGTACAAGCAGTTACGTTCCTCCAGGCCTTATTAACTATCTCTGGTATGCGTGGGTCACCTGATGAAGGTTTCCCTATTTAATATAATGAATGCCTGCCTGAAGGCTTGTTTTGTTGTTATTGCTGTTTTGGTTTTGTCTTAAAACTTCTTACTAATCTAGCAAGAAGGTCATATCAACTCTTTGGTTCTGCAAAGTCTGCTGTATGCAGCCAAATATTAACTAGAGCAAGGGTGGTATAGGGATGTAAGTGACTTAAACTCTGTAGCACACAATTCAGTGGCATTTACACTTGGATATCGAGAGTATAATTAGATTAGAAAACCATACTTGCTGGGGTCAAAGGCAGCTTCCAGGTCTCCAATGCTCTTCCCAAAGTTGAACACTCAAGGTGAAAGAATTGCAAGGTGTCCCAGATTGGGGAGAATTATTATCATTGAGAACTTATTAACAGGCCCACTCCTAGCTGGTACAGACTATAGTTTGTGTAAAGGCTGAAGGTGTTCTTCCTCACCACATTTATTCTGCAGCGCATTGCCCCTGGAGAGACAAAAGGAGAGGCTGTGTGCGTGTGTGTGTGTGTGTGTGTGTGTGTGTGTCTCGGAGTGGGGGGGCAGAATGCAGCAGGCACAGCTCTGTCTTAGCTACTTTTCTATTACTATGCGGAGACACCATGACCAGTGCAACCTATTCAAGAGAGCATTTTGACTGGGGGCTTGCTGACAGCTTCAGAAGTTGAGTCCATGACTGTTATGGCAAGAAACATAGTGGCAGGCAGCCAGGCCTGGTGCTGAAGGGGTAGCTGACACCCTACATATTATGTGCAAGTTGGAGGCAGAGAGAGAGAGAGAGAGAGAGAGAGAGAGAGAGAGAGAGAGAGAGAGAGGCTGTAGCCATCTTGTATGATACACCAACGTGCTTATACCACCTAATCCTTAGTTTTACCAACTAAGGGCCAGGCATTCAAGCAAATAGGTCTCTGGGAGGCCTTCCCAGTCAAACTGTCACAAGAATCTTTACCAGGTACAGAATGGAACGGAGAGGTGAAGCTGGGAGGTAGAGGGGCAGCAGGGACATGTGTGTAAATCTGTGCCTCAGAGTAGGAACTTGGAGTCTCTCTACATGTCATGTATCTCCTCCACAGGGAGTCACAAAGTGCTTTATTGAATTCCTCCCTGTCTCGCATATTATAGCTGGTGTCAAGGGATGACTGGCTTTCTGAAGATGCACTTTACCTTCCCGACGAGCAGAAAGTTCTGTGCATCCCCATAGAAACTGCAGCCTTCGGTACCCAGGTTTTGATGAGCGAATGCAGTTTCTTGTTAACTTTCTCTCTTCTCCACATGCTGGTGACACCACAATCAAGAAATCACAATCTTCTCCCCCATCCCCTACCCCCACCCCATTCCCCATGATGCCTGACTGAACTCCCATCCCTGAGATGCAGGAAAACCACTGGGACAGTTGCCCTTCCTTCAGGTCTAGCTGGTGTCCACAGAAATGCTCAGTCTGGCAGCAGCCTGCCATCTATACCATAATTAGAACGTGGGTGCTGCCATGGTGCTCTGGCTTCAGTAACGACTCCTTGATCATACGGCACTGTCTAACATCATGGGCCTGAGTTGCCTGAGATTCTAGGATGAGAAAAGATAAGCACTATGAACTGTGTCTGAGAATAAATGTGCGCATACAGTTTGCAGTTCAGATTAGTGTCTTGAGCACCTATGAACATTCTGTTGGTCAAATGCATTAGTGTCCCATTGTTAGAATAAGAGTTGGTGGCACACCAAATGTCTTCTGCTTTGACAGCAAAGTGGAAATGATGGCCAACTGGCATTCACGGAGCTTCTCATCACAGTTAACTGCTTTTATATTGACATTTTCAGTTTCCTCATTTGCTCTTGCTTCCTTCCTGGGCAGCATCTTGATAGTTGTTATTTCGGATCAGTTTTTGTAATCCTGGTATTAAGTGCGACAGCTATGTAAACAAGATGTAAAGCATTATCTGTTTATCAGTAGAAAATGTCTGGTCAATTGCCAAGATTCATTGATCTGTTTATTATGACCCTACCCAGGACAATTTCAGTGGCAATTGAAAAAATTGTCTCAGGGTTTCACTTACAGAGGTCCTGTTCATTTATTAACCACCATTTGAGGGCTAGCTCATCATACAATCTTACCAGCACTGTTATGACACGTGCTATAATCCACTGCAGCCAAGGAGCCATATCCCAATTATATGTACCATTGTTTCACTCGTGATATGAGAGTGATACAAACTGTTGATGATAATTATGTTGATTTTCAGCAGTTTGCAAATTAGTAAATTAGTACATTTAGAAATATAAATATACCCAAAGGCTAATACGTGTGTTGGGACTAGTTAAAGAGTATTTATTTAGTGCCTACAGAGTGTGTGGTGGACTATAATAGGCACAGTGGTAGAGAATACCAGCCATGATATAAAACAAACAAGGAATCCACTCTGGCACAGGCTGTAGTTTGTGTTAGATAGAGATGAACATGCCTTACTAATCCTGTCTGCTTTTTCTGTCAGTCAAGCATCCAGAAGCAATAGCATATAATAATAATTTGCCACTTGCCATTGTTTTGTGGATTGTCTACCTATTTACCGCTGGTGATATGGGGCCTCAGTTATGCCAGATTAGCCTCTGTCTGCAGAGTCCTTGGGGCAGAATGGAAACCCAGTCTGCGTGCATGGCATTTGGTACTACCTGTGAGCTGGGTCCCTCTATTTTTTTCCAGTGGGCCTCTCCTCCTCAGGGAGTCTTCCTGGTGGATCTACCTTCTGGGTAATGTTCCACGGGGAAAAGGAAGCTACAAAGGTTCTGAGGTTGAGCCATGCAACCTGCACCACCTCAGGTCAGTCACATTCTACTGATCAGAAGAAAACCTGAGGCTAGACCAGACTCAGAAGGTTAAAAAATAGATGGTACTTCTTATGACGAATACAAGAAGGTTGTATGACCTAGGCACATACATTTGTACACATACCAAGCAGGCAGTGTCTTAGTTAGAGCTTCTGTTATGATGAAGCCAACTTGGGAAGTGTTTATTTTAGATTATGGCTGGAATTCATGGAAGCCAGGGCAAGAATTCACAGTGCTGGGAGGAAGAACTGGCCCAGAAGCCCTGGAGGAACACTGCTTACTGGCTTGCCAGCCATTGGCTTGCTCAACCTACTTTCTATAGCACCAGAGAGCAGGAGCTCAGAGGTGACTTCACTCACAGTGCTCAGGGCCCTCACACATCAACCATCAATGCAGAAAAAGAAACACACCACAGCTTGCCCACAGGCCAACCTAGGGGAACATTTTCTCAACCAAAGTTCCCTTCCCAAATGACTCAAGTGTGTCAAATTGACATAAAACTAGTCAGAACAGTGGATTATATATCGTGTTTTATAATCTATAACATTTGTATGAGAAATTATCCCTTTATAGGAGTTATTTTTATACTTCAAAACTCCTGGTCTATCAAGAGCAGGCCTTTCTTACACAAGTTCATATAGATTCCATTTCCAGTAGATTTCTCTTCCTATATTGTCTCAAGTTCTTCACAGAAGGGCTTCGACATACAATTTTCTCGTCAAAGAGTTTGGTTGAGTGTTGTGAAGCTAGAGGTCAACATTTAGTCTAACTGTAGTGGACTTCCATTTAGGCTTTAAAAGTTGCTAGCCGGGGATAACTGTGGAGCCCTGGAAACAGAGAAACCAATTAAGTTTGCATTCCCAGTGTTAAGTCAGCTTATCTTCAGTTGCTTTTAATTTTCTGAGCCCGGAGGCACTGTATTATTTAAACTTTTAAGAAAACCTAATAAAAAATAATGGGTCCTAAAATATTGCAGCACTCTAGAAAACATGTTATTAATTGTGTGGTAGTTTGCATGTGCTGTGTGTCGACCGGTCTACTTTCTACAGTTGCACACTGTTCACACATTAAAATCCTCAGATTTCATTTAAGGGTCTTTTTTGAGAGAGATCTTTGCTGAATTTTATTGACCATTTAATTTATTTGAGATTTAAACCATTTTCCGAATCAGTTTTTCACTCTCTTACTTGAGAAGTCAAAAGATAAAAAAAGGCTGCATCCAGTTAAAATCTCACTATCCCTCAGTGCTCCCTGTCTGAGAATTACATTCTCAATTCCTTGTGTGTTCTTTTAGAGATAGTTTGCCTTTACTCTTCTGTCTCTTCGACCATATGGGGACTCCACAAGACTGTCATTATTATATACTACATTTTATGGCCTTGACATTCCCAGCATCCCCAACTGTAGGAAATTAATATCTGATTTTTATAAATCAATTGTGGTATTCTGTGGTGTGGAGTCAGATGGGCTAAGACACTGTCCATAATGTAATGATTACCCTGGGCCCATCTTCCTTGATGATGTAAACATAATAACCTATGTTCTAACAGATGGTAACAATAGCCTGTTCAATCTGGTATGCTTTCAAACCCATTGAAGAAAATCATCATCTATAATTATTAGTAATATAGATATTTTTAGAAATTATGAATATTTAGTCTGATTCTTAGAAATTGGTGATGGATATAGTCTTTTTAACTTTGACATGCTGTTCTTCTTCACTTAAATCAACCCTATAAGCTTTGCCTACATATTTTTCAATAGAGTAAATCTGATCATGTTCCATTCTATCTCAAAACCTTCTTTATCTTTCCAATTACCACCAAAAATAAATACCATCTTCAAGGCCAGTTGATGGTGGCATATACCTTTAATCCCACCAACTGGAAGGCAGAAGCAGGCAGATATCTGTGAGTTAGAGGCCAGCTTGGTTTACATAATGAGTTCCAGGACAGCCAGAGCTACATAGAGAAACCTCATCTCAGAAAATCAATGTGTGTGAGTGTGTGTGTGTGTTTGTGTACACATGTATGTTTATATGTATGTATATGTGTGTGTATATGTACATATATATGTATATATGTACCATCTTCAAAATGTTTTCATTATTTTCACTTAAGAAATTAGTAAGAGATAGTTTGTGTGATAGCCTAGAACAGACATATATACACAGAAATCATGCAAATAAGCACATGTTCACCCAGAAACAAATAAGATTTCTTTCTTTTTACATGTTACTAAATTAGTTCATTGTGTTGTTTGTTTCAGTTTGAGCAGTTCTGGGGCTGGGATCCAGGCCTTATGTCTGCTTAGGATGCAGCTGTTCATGATAAGATACACAATTTCAAAAGTAAGATTTATACAATGTTACTCTGAAACATGTTCAAATATGGTGAGTTAGGGTTACTATTGCTGTGGTGAAACACCATGGTCAGAGCAACTTAGGAAGGAAAGGCTTTGTTTTGCTCACAGTTCA
This sequence comes from Apodemus sylvaticus, assembly GCF_947179515.1. Taxonomy (NCBI): domain Eukaryota; kingdom Metazoa; phylum Chordata; class Mammalia; order Rodentia; family Muridae; genus Apodemus; species Apodemus sylvaticus. The sequence continues at coordinate 107,787,403 of NC_067482.1, forward strand.
GTCAATCTAACAGTACAATCATCAAAAGCTATGAGGGCAGGGACTCACAAAGGCAGGGAGCTGGAGGCAGAAGATACCTATGCCATAGAGGATGCTGCTTACTGGCTTGCTCCCCACGACTTGCTCACCTTACTTTCTTATAGAGCCCAGGACCACCAACCCAGCAACGGTACCAGCCACAATGGACTGGGCCTTGCCCCACTGATCACTAATTAGGAAAATGCTTTATAGCCAGATCTTATGGAGGCATCTTCTTAATTGAGGTTCCCTCCTTTCCAATGACTTTAACTTGTGTCAAAATGACATAAAGCCATCCAGTACAGTAAGTTTCTGCAATTCCCACAAATCTTCCTGTAGCATAACTCAAGCCTGTTTGTATAAATCATTTTTAAAACTAAAATTACATTTATTAATTTAAGAGGCTTAAAAATCTATATTTCTTCCTTTGAAAAAGGCGGGAAGGTGCCCAGAAACCTGTGTTTTTTATTAACTTTCCCATGTTCATTCTTCAGAACAGGTTGAGAAGTAACTGCTATTTTCTATAACTTTCTGTTCTTCCCCCATCACTTCTCAAACACTTTTTTTAAAGAACACCTTTTTTTCTATCTAGAATCAGCCCTTGTTACTGGCATCTTACTGGGTCCCTCTACTTATTCCCTGAGCATAAGAATGTCTCATTTCCCTAGATTTACTATACATCCATGCTTGGGTCTTCTTTTGATGACACTTCTCTTGTACTGCCCCATATCCTATACACTGTAAACAACCATAGTATAGGACAACATTTGTCCCCCAGTGGGGACAACAATGGTCTAGTTTAAGTCAAGACTTTTGTGTTTGATGTGTTTGAGGCAGGGTCTTACTACACAGCCCACACTAGTAGCCTTGAATTTTGACACTCTCTTGCCTCCACCTCCCAGATTTGTGGGATTACAACTATGTGCCACCAGGCCGGCCCTAAAATAAGAATGCATTTAAATGGAACCTTTCTCTGTGGGCCTAGGTCAGTTAAGAGAGAGTTTAAGTGAAAGCAGATTGTTAAATTTAATGAGATTATGGGCATACATAAGTGAATGGCAACCTTTGCTGGGTGGATATTTATGCAACCTAGTCTTCGATTAACTTTCTCAATATTCTCACTATTCTCAATATGCAGGCATAAGGCATAATGATCAGATTTAAATGCTAATATCCAAAGTAGTTCAGGGATTAATTTTTCCTTATCCTCTCTTATGTTAGGTTCCCTTAAGAGTACCTGGTCTCAGAGGTTCTGGGCTAATTAATATCCACTTATCAGTGATTGCATTCCATGTGTATTCTTCAGAATGAACATTTGGTCATCATTATCTCTCCTGTAATCAGTTTCTACAGAATGATGTTACAGTTCTGTTTAGAGAATAAGAGACTATGTTTCAAACCTTAATCAAATCATTCGAAGATGAGCCTACTTCGATAACATGTATTTAAACATATTGGATAAGGGTTAGATACCTAACCTGTAATTTATCCCACAGTGAGAATAGTAATTGTCACTTATTAGAAAATTGATATAAACATGTGCCTAAAATACTATAGTGTTTCCTGTAACATGAGAGAACACGAATTGTTCCACACCAAAACGACCCATAGAATCGTCAAATTCTAAAGAGTCTACCAGTCTGCTTTGCATGGGCCTAGAAGGAGTCTGGCATTTGAATCCAACCAGTACAAGAAACTACAGGTGTTGGTAGCCCCAATGTTAAAAAAAAAAAAAGCTGAAGGCTGGATCCACGTGAATAAGCTAACTCACATTCTCAGGCCCGCTGTTGCTACTTGGGATCTAGTCAGGCATGGATCCTGAAAATAAATTAAGCGTAACTATTGTGAATGTACATTAAACTTATGGGGGGGTGAGGGGTAGGGTGAGGGGTGGGAGGGACTTCTTAATCCCAAGTCTACAGATTTTCGGAGGAATTTAATTCTGACCTCTGAATGAAATTATGCAGTCTCTCCCTCTGCTTGGGGAAGAAAAGAAGATGGGATGAGTTTTCTCTTTTCAGGAAGAAACAGTAATCAAACCTGTTTTTCAGCCAACCAAATCTTCATAGGATTCTATAGCTCAGAGTGTGCTAGAAACCTGTGCCTTCCTCCCGAGACAGATAAGCAAAAAGTTTGCTCTAGCGATGATAAATCTGCACGAGGCGGAGATGGTTTTGACACACAGTATACATTAGAAAGATGAGGATGATTAAGTATCTCTCCCCGCCCCTCCCCCCCAATCTTGCAGCCCGACTGTGTTTTGCTTCCATTTAAGAGGTGTCCTTCAACCGCTGGCAGGTTTGTGCCCAGCGTGCCGCCCGCAATCCATGTCTTAAAGCAGGGCAACTTGGGTCGTCCTGAGTGTCACCCCACACATGTGACTGGTGTCCATCGTGGGCGCCTGCTAGGGTGGCAGTCTCCTTCCTCTCCCCTGCCAGCTGCAACTCCAGGCCCAGACCTAGGAAAGGGGAAGGAAGCCCTGGCCGCAAGCCGCCATCTGTGCCCGCACCAAAGCCGCTGCTCCCAGAAACTTTTCGCCCCTAGCAGTGCGCAACTTTCTGCCGGGTCCCCGGGCGTGACGCGGTCCCCAGGCTTCCCCTGCCTTCACTCCGGCGCCGCCCAAGGCAGACAGAGTCCAGCGGAGTGGACCTAGAGCAGGAGAAGCCCGGAGCCTAGGTGCAAACTTTATTTGAGCGCAGCGTCTAGACAGACACGTGTGTGCTTTCCTGAAGTGCAGTTCTGAAGCAGCCGGCCCACTGCGCTTACATACATGCCGAATGGACGGAAGGATTTGAGACATGAAAGGAGGCAGAATTAAAAAAAAAATACAGTGGTGTTGGAGCTCAGGACAAAACTAGACGGAATCTCCAGTGGGATGAGGCAAAGATTAAAAAACAAACAAACAAACAAACAAAAAAAACCCAACTACTTTTAAGTGCCAAGTGGTGGAGGAAACAGGATGGCACAGCACAGGGAGACTCCAGCACACCCCCTGGAAGGACAGGCTTCTTTGCAGCTGGGAAGCACTGTCTGCTTTTGGGAGCTCATTTGTTAGAAATGGGGCTTGACCATGCTTTTTCTTGGAGTTCCCTACCACCCAGTGTCGCTGTTGTTAGCCCCACTTGGGGGCTCAGATACAGAGTGGGTCCTGTGTACATGGGATGTATAAGAAACAGGGTGATAGCAGGTTGACATTTTTCCCTCTTCCCTTCCCCCTGATGTGACATCTCTTGTTTCAGAGATCAAAGTCACAACTGGAATGTAGGAGATGGTACTGTCAAATTCAGACACACACACACACACACACACGTACAAAATGCACCTAGGACTGCGGTTACAGTAATGCTGACAGAAATTAAAGAGGCTTTGAAAGCAGCGTGCGATTTATGATGCATCCCATTTACCCTAGAGTCAAGCTGTTGTAAAACTGATGAACAAAAGACATCATAAAATAGTCCTGTGTACCCAGGATTATAATGGCAGAAAGTGGCCTGTTTTATTAATTTTTAAGTACTTCATGAACACTTGTAGTTGTTGGATCCTGTGTTTAAAGTGAGGGATCAAAACAAAATATGAAATATATCTGCTTAGAGCTGGAGAATTTCTTGTAACGGCATTTTACAGAACATTATAAAAGCCAGTTGCATGCCTTTTCTTCCCCTGGCCAGTGTTACTATTTGTGAACAGAGCTGTTCCCATATACTAATCACTGAGCGGTGGCTAAGTCCATTTGTCTCCCACCGTTTTGTATTCTGCACGTTTAGATGGTTTTGTGCACAGACACACATGTTTTAGGTGGAATTTATTTCTGACACTAAGTGTTTCTGCTCTGAACTTTTCCTCTAGACTAAGCCTTGTGTAAGTTTGATAGAACTTCCTTTCACTCTTTGGAATCATCCACACGAGAATCCTTTGTGAGCCCTTATAGGCTCTGTATTTTATATCATATTTGTAGCCGTTTCATTTAAACTTGTTCAGTTTTAATGAAGTTCTGAGTTGTAGATACTCTTTCTGTTCCGGGAGAGCAGTGGATTTAAAATCCAGACTGCTAATTACTTTACCAAAGCATAGGAATGTCTTCACCTGAGGGAAGGGCTAGCAAACCTGAATGTGAACTTTGTGTAGAGGATCTTTCTGGAAGCATGTCTGAAATGCCTTGACCCCCTAATCCTCTGAGAATATTAAGTTGGGTTTGTATATAAAACTTTGGGTAAAAACCAACCTCATGTGACTTTTAAATATATTGAGGAAATATTAATAGTAGTAGTGTATTGCTAATACCTGACTTATCCTCTTCTGCCTGAGATGTGAGTTATCTGTCAGGCAGGGATATGTGATTACAAAAAGGAGCAGGCAAAAAGCAGGGCTGACTGTTGCTATATTAAAATGTAAGTATTACAGTTTGAATTTTCAAGTGAGAGTTTCTGAGTTCAGTGCTTTACATAACATTTTGTCCTAATCTTGCTTGCTGTCAGGGATGTTTCTTGGTTGTGCAATTGCTGCAGTCAAGAATGCCAATTTGCATTCCACGAGTGTCATTTGATTACTTTTATCTGCAGAGCTCCAAGACCAGCCCAGACCTCTCATTTCATCTTGCCATGTCATGAGTCAGTACTGTGTTGTCATTTCAAAAATCTGCCTGATTTAGACAAGAAAGAAAAGTACTTTCATGTTGCAGCCGCAGTCCCCTGCTAACTTGTCAGCAGCAGGATATGATTCACTTGGGCCCAGAAGAATGGAAAAGAGAGGCAGGTTAGATGGTTCAATAAAGCCCACGGACAGGTAGTGTGTGACGTCCCCAGAGAGCTGCAGTTAATGAAGAACAGGTCTGCTTAGTTCTCCATGCGCTGACCTGGTGCTGTCCCCACAGTTTTCTCATTTGATCTTTCCCAGCAAATTGATCTTTTCTTGTATTTTATTTGCCTTCCAAGTTAGTCCTTGAGGGACTGAAATTAGCAGAGCAACTTAAGTTGGATAATACAGCTGTTCAGAAAAGAAGAAATTGGACATTGGCAAAAAAAGGGGGGGTGAGGGTGGGAGAGGAGAGGGAGCTATTCTTTTTTGTTGTTCCTGGGAATATTTCCTAGATTAAGGGAGTCCAAAGTAGGTGATGAAGCTAGCGGTTTCCCTTACTTTAAATTTAGAGTTAAGACTCAGGGCTGTTTTAAATATTTTGTAAATGTTTGAAAGGTGGCTTCAGCAAGGATGAAGAGTTTGATTTAGCAATGCTTGCACTCACTTGCTTGGCCTGACCTGCCAGGGTAATAGTGGCTTTTATGGCTATTGTAAGACGGACAAAACATCAATGGCATATTGCAATTATGTTATTTATAGTCTTCTAAATAAGTACAATTCCCAAATATTCAATACTGAATTGCTGAAAAGATTAAACAATAAAAAGTCATTAACAGGATTGTGTATAATTATTATGGTGCATGAAGATTTTTTCTATGAATTACCATCAGTATCTTTGTTTTGCATAAATTCCACAGACACCCTGTTCATAGATCAGGTTATTCTCTCCTCTGAGGTTTTCCTATTTAAATTTAAAGGTAGGCTTTTAAAATTGAGAGCGGGTTACAAGTTGGATTTCTTTGAAATGCTTACATGTTGGTTTTTGAGATTAAATTTCATCTTATACAAGGTGAGTAAATGTAAATTGAGAAAGCATGCATAGTTGATACAGGTTACAGTTTCACTATAGAGCCCTTGTACATAAAGCTTAGGTTGGGAGCAATTAATAGTCTTAACGTGATGAATGTATAAAGGAGCGGTGCTTTCTGAATTCCTCTGCAGATGGTCTCATTTACCATCTGCATCCTGACAAGAAACAGAATTGAAAATGGCTGTTCTCCTGCAACATCTCTTGCTGGTCAGGAGTTACATAGTATAGCTGGTTAGTAAGCTCCCTAAAGAGCTAGAAGGAGCCTCATGATTTTATTAGATATACTTATGGTTTTTAAAAAAAGAACTCTGGCAGTCAGAATGTTGCACAATAACTGGCTTAGAGTTTAGGCTTGGAGGTGACACATGACACACACAAACACACACACACACACACACACACACACACACACACACACACACACACACATACACACAGTGGTGAAGGCAACAGAATTTCCATTGAAAACAGTTAAGGAATCAGCTAAGCTTTCTAGGACTACCTTGTAGGTGATTTGATTGCTGTAATGTGCAACCAAACATTCTGAGTGTTTGAGACTGTGTAGCCAGTGTGCCAGCTGAAGGAGCCCTTCTCAGGTTGTCAGGCCCACCTTCCAGGTGCCATTAAAAGCAGCTTCCCATCCAGTCACTGAGGAGCACGCTACCCTACTCCAGGTCACGAGACAGCTACTTCTCCCTGTGGATGATGTTTCCAAGTAGTTCTGCATACAACTCCAGATTATGGAGAAAACTTTCCTTCAAAAGAAGGAAGCTTTGTATTGTCACCATAGACAGCAAATCATTTTAAAACTTGGTATATTTTTAATCAGTAAATAAGCTACATTTAGACATCAGAGTTGAATGTTTTCTTACTTCCTGTTTGGCATTTGTTAATCAGTCCAACCAGTAACATTTGTGATATGTTTATATTAAACAATCAGTGATAGTGATTGATCTTCATTATTTACATATTACTTTTTAGGGATGATACTTTGACATTTATTTACCATTTAAGTAAATCTTATATCCAGGGATATAAACTGCCCAGATTTGTCTTCTTAGCACAGTAGCTCTCATTGTGTTGCTAGCCAATAAAAGTCTTTCTTTGTTGCTTTATTTGAACCCTCAGTCCACTCAAAAGTTCAGCTATAATTTAATTTGGGTGTTCAAAGAGCCTCGTTTGTTTTAAAATACGTTCTCAGTATTCCTTTACCATTTGTTGTGAGCCTATATTCCAACTCATGAATATGCATAAGAGCAGTAATACAGACATGTCATTTTAAAAGTTGTTGCCAAAACAGAAGTGTACCATTTTCTTTAAAAATTATGTACATGACAATGTAAATTTTGTCCTTTTTACTGCAGTTTCTTAGACATTCTGGAGCATCAAGTCTGTCTTCTACATACAGGATTTAAGACTTATCAAAATGTACAGTATTGTCCTGGACCTGGGGTTCATGAGTTCACTGTCCCTGCTCTTTGTGTGTTTATTAGCACAGAGATGTAACAGCCCACACAAAAACATTTTTCTCTTATTATGACCTTAATATTTGCCAAAAGTGCCCCATACTGAAATTCCTTTTTAGTATCTTTTTTCCCCTTAGTTCAAAGCCAGACGTGTGCCCAGACACAAAGCCTCTGTGTATAGCAAGCTGTTTTAAATATTGTGACTCGGCAATGTGCTGTCCTTTCTCTGCTTGAGCCAAGGATCTCTGCTCAGTATCTGTGGGTTACCAAGCTCCTTCTTTATTGTATGTCTTGTCAGCTATCCCTATTCATTTAACCTTTCATTAGCGTCTGTGCAGCTTCCCTGTCTGCAAAGGCAAGGAGAACCCGAAAGGCCCCACTGTCACAGTTATTAGATTTCTCCGTTACATCCCAGCAACCACAAAGAAGCAAGAGTGGAGACTATTGTCGTGCATGCTGCTGTCCTGGGGTGCAGCTCTTCTGTGCATGTCAAGGACATGTGCCACATGTTGATATGCATCCCAGGAATAAATGCACAACATGGGGGATAGGCTGTCAGAGGCAGTAATGAGCTTTGTAGGAGTTATTGCGAAGACCAACAGTTAGTGAAGGAATTTTGCTTAACCAGCCAAGGAGATAGACGGAGTTGAGAGTTGCCAAGATCTGCCTTGTGGAGCTTGTCAGTCCCATTGTTTTCATCTAAACTTCATTTGAGGGGAAAATTGAATACCTTCGACAGGAATGATAGTCTTCTTTTCTCCTTTAACCTTGGAGGGGAAAATGTTATTTCTGATGACTATTATGGTGCATTACAACTCTTTTTGTATGGACTAAAGATATGTGAATGATTATGTTACTTACGTCTCATAATTTTTACAATTTCACTGCAAAATCGTGAAAAATGTTTTAACAGGGATTTGTATGTTTTATAAATCTGGTTTTAAAATGGAGCACGTGAATCTCCTTGTGCTCCTGCTTTGCTGTGGCTGCCATAGCACAGTGTGGCTATCACCTGGTTTTTATACATGTGTTTTCATGCTTGCTGTAATATGGAGGAGAAGAGGAATGATTACAGGTCACTTTCACATAATAATAAAGACAAATACTTGGATATGTAGAATGGAAAAGATTTCATTTTAAACATCATAATGAACTCTCAGAGCTGGAAGAGAGCTCAGTTGGTAGAGCGCCTCCCACAGGAGCATGAAGACTTGACCTTGCTCCCCAACATGTATAATGGGCCAGCCAGCATGGCACCTTGCACTGCTGTTCTCAGGGCTGGGAAGGCAGTGACAGGCAGGTCCCTGGGGTTCACTAGCCACCCAGCTCAGCCTCATTGTTGAGGCAGGGAATCACCATGAATGCCATTGGTTCTGGTGTCTAATCTTGACCCACTCAGTGTTTGGGGATGTCTGCCTTGGAATGCAGAGTTTAAAGTGAGCATACACTATAATGGCTTCAGTTACGGCGTTTCTGTGCATACGCTTCCTTCTCCTTGTGGCACTGCCTGCTCATTCCTATTAGCCAAACAACCAGTTTGGTAATCTCTATGGCTGCCTCCCCACAACTGCTTGGTGATATAAGTCCTAGTGGTTTAGTTTTAACTGCTTTATTGTGAGATACCTCACATACCACCATGTAATCACCCTTTAAAATGTACATTAATAATACCCCATTATATGGATACACGGTTTCTTTTAGCATCATCAATTTATGGATTTTTTACTATTATGCATAATGCTGCTGAGAACTTTATTTGGGAGAGGGTCAGATGTTTTTATTTCTCTTGGATGTGTACTTTTAAGAAGAATTGTTGGATCATGTGGCCTTCTTTTTGTCCATTTGAGTTGTCTTCAGAAAAACAAACCAAAACCAAAAACCAAAAAAACCTCTTGTGGTCTTCAAAAATACATATGTGGTAAAAGTTAGGACTATGTGTCCCGTGTTGCATGTTGGCTCTCTCTTTTACCATGTAGGTTTCAGGGGTTGAACTCAGGATTTCAAGCCTGGTGGCAAACACCTTTACCTGCTGAGGCATTCGCTTCCCTTAGATTGTCTTTTTATAGTTGAGGTATAAAAGCTGTTGATACGGTGTGGTTACAATCCTCTATCTGATTCAAGATTTGCAAATACTTTCTCCCATTCAGTGAGCTGTCTTTTTATATTTTTGATGCCCTTTGAAACAATTTAAAATTTTTTGAAAGAAGTTTAAGAATGTTTTTTTCCAGACAAGATGTTATTACATGTTAAATGTTAACGCAATACTAGTGACAGTGAGCAACAGTGGCCCTCAGAAACATTCCTAACACTGTCTATCATTTTAATTTTGATGAAGTCCAACTTACATAATATTTTCCTTGTTCTCAGTTTTGGAATGTTGTCAAAAATAAAGCAAAACCAACCAACCAGACAAACAAAAACCAAACCCCAAAATGTGGTCTCACTTTACCCCTGCGTTTCTTTCCCTCCTTCTTTCCGTCCTTCTGGATAACACTATGACGTAGGGTTGCTGGATCATACCATGTGGTAGTCTACCTTTTGTAGTTTGAGAAATTGCCTTTTTGGGGGTGGGGTTAATAACATTTGTACCATTTTATGCTCTTGCCAAGAGTATCTATGTGTTGTATTTTGTGTGTCCATGTTGTCACCAATGCCTGCTGTTATTTTATGATAAGTATGGTGATAACAACTGTGAGGTGACTTATCTCTTCTGTGGTTTTGTTGTCTCTACTGGCCTTGAAATCTAGGGATGGAATGATGCTCCTTTTTAGCCTCCCACCTACCAGTACTGATATTAGATCTAGGACCTCAGCCATTGAGATAATCACTCTACCACCGAGCTGTGTGCCCAGCTCCTTTTGTGTTTTATTTCAAGACAAAATCTTACAAAGTTGCGTAGGCTGGCTTTAGACCCATGGATTTCTCATCCTTCTGCCTTAGTCTCTCTAGCAGCTGTTATGGACTTGAGCCAGCTGTAGCTTCCATTTATCCTATGGCCTCAGTTCTCTTGGGTTGAGTGTGATAGGTAGACATAGGACCCTTTTTGATATTTTGTCCATTTTAAGACTGGATTACATAGGTTTTGCTAGTTTTTGAGTTTTAGGAGTTCTTTATATATTTTGGATATTACTGTCATATCAGAAATTTAAATGTTTTCCTCTCATTCTGTGAGTTATCTTTCCTTCTGCTAATTGCTTCTTTTGCCTTGGCCATGGAGGAGCTTTTACGTTTTCTGTAGCTGCATGTGTCTGGCCTTGCTTTCTTTGCCTTCAGTGGTTTACATTTAAAGCTTAGACTTATCTGATCCCTAAAAGAGTAAAGGCTATGTTAAGAAAGAACATTCTATTGTTTAGGGGAGGGGAAAAATCAGCTAACAACTCTTGGTGGAACTCCAGGGGACAAGAAATTTGTCATTCAGTAGCCAGAAAATGATAGGTGCTGGTTCCCTGTGAAACAGCTTGGGTTTACTTTGATGTTCCTTAATTATCATTGAGTTTAAAAGCAATCTAGGTGTTCTGTATGATAACAGACACACTTCATGCCCTGGAGGGTGGAATTAAGTACCTAGAAATAATTGTTTTTGGTTTTATAAATACCTCAACATGAAAGGAAGAAAAAACATTATTGAGAAAATTTGTCTTCTAGACATTCCATCATGAACAAAACATCACCAACAGAGATAAAACTGAAAATTGTTTTATGATATCCAAACTGAAAATAACCGGCTTAGTTAAGTTTTAAGTAAATACTGTGTTCAAATCTGGCATGATGTGTTTGCAAACAGCTCGCTCTCCAGTCTACCAGGTGTATTTTTCAAAGCCTCCCTTCACCAAGTTAGAGAAGCCTTCAAACAGGAAAAAGTTAACTTAATTTAGAGGCAGCGATGTTAGATCACACTTGAATTTAAAGGAATATCTTAAAGAAAAAGGTCTAATTTTCTTTTCATTCATGCTAATAAAACCTATATTCATTTCTATTTAAATCATGGCTTTTCTAGTATTCTGATGAACCATTTTATATAATTGCTTTGTCTGCTTTTGGCTTTGTGCCAGTTATTTTAGACAGAGTTTCATTATTATTTGGCATCAGCTATTAATTAGGTGGCCAAGTGGTCACATTTATATTTGGAGAGAATGTGGGGTTTTCCCCTCACAAGTGTTTACACATGAAAACAGTAATTAGCCAATTTAAAGTGATACCTCATTACATAATCTGAGGATTGTAACTTTGTTCCCTGTGGATATTCTGTAAAGAATTTAAAATCATTTATAAAATTGATATGACAAAAAATTTTATATCTATCAGATACATGACCTTTGCTTATATACATATATATATATATATATATATATATATATATATATATATATATATATATTTTTTTTTTCCTTTTTCACTTTTCCTGAGGATTGGACTGAGGCCTCTCATGTGAGAGATAAGTACTCTATACTGACCCAAATTAAATTTTATAACTTGTTTATATTGTACAAGCAATGTTACATTTCTGTTCTTAGTATGTCTTGTCATGTCTATATTGGATTAAGAAGGTCACCTGTAATTATGGATTGATACCATATTCGAGGACATAAAGAGTGTCACTAACTAGAATGTAAATCATGCAAAGAAAGCCCTCAGTTCCCTGCCCCAAGGCTTCTGATCTCTTTTATTCTGTAATTAGAAGATTAGTGAAGTGCACTCTATCAACACCTGCCATGTTTGCATCCAGAAATAGTAGGAAAGTTAAAGATTTCCTCTCTTTCAAAATGGTTGGAATAAAACATCAGATTTCTTTGGAAACAGTCTCACTCCAGAGCCTATTAGCTCTAAATAAAATTAACAGTGGACTTTGTTTTTAATCTCATAAGTTCTGCCAGGTCTCAAGCCAAATTTAAATGTCATCAGTTTACTTACAATAGTGTCTAGTGCATGAGTTAAATTCATTACTCAGTGCACTTCTTAAACAGCCTTCCTGTCTTTAAGAGATGAGGTATGCATCCTTATTTCTTAGGTGGTTGCTACCTGACTCTAAAGAAAGGGACAGCAAATCCATACCCCTAGTCTACCCTCGTTGTAGCCAGTGATTGCCACTTGTTTTCTGGTGTCCCCTTAGTGGCTTCAATGGACTGTTGGGGGTGATGAGTCTCCTGATGCTTTAATCCCAGAGCTCTGGAGGCAGAGGCAGTGGCTCTCTGTGAGTCTGAGTCCAGCCTGGTCAGGAGAGGAAGTTCCAGGACAGCCAAGACTGAACTTGTTTGTCTGGAGAAACAAAGGAAAAGAAAATTATAGGAAAGACTTGGAGCTGTTTATTGGTCATTGATTACAGTAGCACTTGTGATCCCAAAGGGCAACCACAGAATGACACAATGACAGGGAGTTTGTGTGAGTGTGTACAAATGTGTGGCAGGAGTGTCCATGAGAAGTTGGGAGATGTTCCTGTGATCCCAGCTCCCTGAAGATAGAGGTTGGAAGAGTGCCTGGGAGTTAGGTAAGAGAAAGAGAAATAGAGATTGGATGGACAAATACAGGTATTTTTATTTATGACATAGATCAATAATGAGTGGGTCACCAAATGTTTTAGTACTATTATGAAATTTTATTTCTGAATTACTGATATGACAGTATCAAAAATCTTTGTTTTTCATGCTTTGTACTAAACCCAGTATGGCATGGGACAAGCATTCCGTTATTCAGATTTTAAGAGCCATCAGATGAATGTCTGTGTGCTATATGTAGAATAACTCACTGGGGGTTTTACATGAGACCTTAGGCTGGTGGTTTTCAACCTGAGGGTCACGACCCCTTTGGGGAGTCAAACAGCGCTTTCACAGGGGTTGCATATCAGAAATCTGCATATGTGGTATGTATATTACAGCTCATAACAAGGAAAAATGGACTGGAGCATGAAGGATCTGATGGAAGGAGGATGGAGGGTACTGGGAGAGACAACTGGAATTGGGTGGCATTTCAAAGGTGAGGTAGAAACCTAGTGCAGTAGAAACTCTAAGGAACCTACAAGGATGACCCTGGCTAAGACTCCTAGGGGTACAGAGCCTGAGTGAGATGTCTTCTGTAACCAGGCAAAACTCCCAGTGGTGGGAGTGGGACATCAACCCAGCCACAAAGTTTCAGTATATGATTTATCCTACCTGTAAGGTGGCACTGAACTTGTGGGTGTGGCCAACCAATCAGTCTCCATCTTGAGACACATGCTATAAGAAGAAGCCCACCCCTGACACTGCCTGGAGGACCAAGAGCAGAGACTGGATAGTCCAGAGTCCCAGGATAGAACCAAACATGAACAGTCAATGAAATGATTCTGCTATACTCATAGACCAGAACCTAAACCCTAGCATAATCATCATCAGAACGTCTTCATCCAGCAACTGATGGGTACAGATGCAGAAGCCCACTGCCAAATATTAGACTGGATTCAGGGAATTCTGAGGAAGATGGGGGTCATAGGAGCCAGAAGAGGGGTCAAGAACACAAGAAAAACCAGATGTTCATCAGGTGCTCAGGGAGACTGAAGTGGCAATCAGGGAGCCTTCAGGGGTCGGACCTAGGCTCTATGCATGTATGCTATGGTTTGTATAGGTTGATCTTCTTGTGGGAAATTGTCTTTGACTCTTTTACCTGCTCTTGGGACCATTATTCTTCTACTCGGTTGCCTTGTCCAGCCTAAAAATGAAGGGAGGTAACTAGTCTTTCTGCAACTTACTGTGCTGTGTTAATATCCCTGGGAGGCCTGTAGAAGAGGAATGGATCTAGAGGAGAAGGAAGGTTCAGGGAGAGACTTGGAGGTGAGGAGGGAAGGGAAACTGAGTTAGGGATATAATTGTATGAAAGAATAAAAAAAATAAAAATTTACAGTAGCAAAATTTTTTATAATGTAGGAATGAAAATAATTTTATAGTTGGGGTTCACCACAATAAGAGGTGCTATATTAAAAGGTCACAGCATTAGAAGGTTGAAAACCACTGTCTTTATACAGTCCTGTACTGATTGATTAAAACAGAAAAGGTCTTAAATTTTGTGAGGTTTTTATGTGTAAGTTCTACATCCTGCCCAGGTGTGTGAGTTCTAGTTGCTTTGTTTTGCAAAGTAGAACTCAACATTTAGACATTTTTAGTCTTGTTTTGAGATGGAGTGGGGTGGGGGCTGGGTGGGTCAGGGTTGTGTGAGGTGAGGGGCAGTGGTGTCTCAGGTTGGCTACAAAGTTGCTATGTAGCCTAGGCTGGTTTGGATTTCCTGATCCTTATTGTCTGGCCAGTGCTGGTACTGCAGTGTGAACACCCACTCCAAGCTACATTTCCTTTTTTATTTTAGAAGGTAAAATTTATCAAACTTTTGAGGTTTTATGATATAAGAAATTTGGTGCTCAAGGTCTTATGTGTGAAGTAGAAGCAATAACCCTAAAATTAAGCAGTACAAAATGCAGTACAGGATAAATACCATTAAAGAATAACCACAGAGTGAAAACAAGTCTTTGGTCTTCTATGCTACATCTAGAAACATCATTTTTTTTCAATATTCTTTTCAAAGTAACCTTTCCTTTAGTGGCTTATCGTTCTTTTTTTCCCCATTGACTGAGAGGTGGGAGTAACAGAAGCACACATGTGTGCATACACATGCACACACACACACACACACACACACCCTTATATATGGTTATGTGGGAGTAAGATGCATCCATACCTGTGAATGGGAGGGGTAAGAGTAGCATGCACGTGTGTGTGTGTGTGTGTGTGTGTGTGTGTGTGTGTGTGTGCATAAGCACAAGCTTGGGAACACGTGCAACACAGTATATCCTATGAGGGCAACCATCTCTGTGCCCTGTAGATGGAATTGACGTGTCTTTGCAGCCTCATTTAGGTCGGTATCAAATTATCCAGATGTTTCTCAATACTTTGTGCTTTGGAATATGATCAGAAGACATTACGGATGGACATGGGAGTCTTGAGTACTTCCTCTCAGATAGGGAGAGATCTAATTGTGTTGATTCCAGGGCAACTCTGGCCCCTCTCCTAGGCTGAGCACTTAGGTAAAGAACCCCAACAGCTTTTACCCCTCTTACTTTTTTTCTGCCTCCCCTTTCCATATAGCTTAGTATAACCCTTATCTTTATATGTTTTAATGTTCTCAAGCAGGTGTCCTGGGAGCACCTTACTGAATGGGCTGTGCCTAGTCCAGTTTTTGATGGGTTTTATGAGAATAGCAGTGCTCACTTTCCTCTTTGGCATTTCTTGGGACATATTCCATGCTGCTTCCCTGTGTGCAGCACTGTGTTAGTGTGGGGTAGGTGACCATGGAGACAGGCCAGAGGCAAAGACTGTGACCTGTAGGACTAAGGAGCCACATCATTTAAAGAAAGGGCTTGGGTCTAGTTACAAAGTACTGGAGAAAGCCATCTCCTGCTTTTGGTATTGGTGTGTTCCTCTTTTCTTTTCTGCTTCTCTTTTCTCTTAAGTTTGGGCCAATATTAGATACTTAGTAAAGATTCATAATAGTATTGCATACTATGTGATATCAGACTTCCAATTCATTGTTTTATGATGAACAAGAGATGAAAAAGTGAAAGCCATCTCTGTCATTTGACACCAGCACTGACTTTTTCGCGATACTTATTTTGAGCATTCAGCTCTTTGCCCCTTCATGAACACTTTATGGAGACAGACAGACTTGTTACGAGAAGAGAAGGTATAAAGATAAGAAGACCCTCAATATCCACTTGATAGCACCCGTGAGACAGAAGCCGGTGGAGCCACCGGTGCTCACTGCTTTCCTGTGCACAGTTTTAGTCTCAGTTTTCAGTAGTGTGCAAGTTTTAAGAGTACTCGCTCTAAAGTGAGACATTTTTATTTGTTTAAAAATTTAAAATTCTCACATTTAAAATTTTACATTTGGATATTTGTGTTCTATATAGAAGATTAAGTGGAGGTGGGTGGAGGGGAGAATGAAGAAATTACAGAGGTGATGTGGAGCAATGAGGGAAATATTAGTAGAAAGATGTGTTGACGAGCTGAGATCTAGCCTGCTCAGAAAGCCCCGTGCTTAGGTGCTATAGGCCTTGGAATCAGTTGATTGATTGATCCCTATCCAGACCCAACCCCAGCTACATGATCTTTTCCAGCACCTATTTCTCAGGAACAACCCCTCCTCCCCATCATCCTCTTCTGTCCTCTGAATTTTATTGGGCAAGTCTCATCAGGTAGACCTGCCCCCCCCCCGACACTCCCAGCTTTTGATGCCACCATCTTGCCCTAAGATACATCATGTGCAATGCACAAGTCTTATGTTTGTTGAGTGCAACATTTAAGAATTCTATCACAAAGCACCCTCTCTTGAGTCTTTCTTCTTCAGCTTCATGAAGTCTGTCAATTATATCTTAGGTATTCTAAACTATTGGGCTAATATCCACTTATCAGTGAGTGCATACCATGTGTGTTCTTTTGTGATTGGGTTACCTTACAATGATATTTTCTAGTTCCAGCCATTTGCCTAAGAATTTCATGAATTCATTGTTTTTAATAGCTGAGTAGTACGCCATTGTATAAATGTACCACATTCTCTGTATCCATTCCTCTGTTGAAGGAATCTGGGTTCTTTCCAGTTTCTGGCTATCATAAATAAGGCTGCTATGAACATAGTGGAGTATGTGTCATTATTACATGTTGGAGCATCTTCTGGGTATATGCTGGAGTGGTCCTCAGATAATACTGTGTCTAGTTTTCTAAGGAACTGACAAACTGATTTTCAGAGTGGTTGTACCAGCTTGAAATCCCACTAACAAAAGAGGAATGTTCCTCTTTCTCCACATCCTCACCAGCACCTGCTGACACCTGAGTTTTTTATTGTAGCCCTTCTGACTGGTGTGAGGTGAAATCTCAGGGTTGTTTTGATTTGAATTTCCCTGATGATTAAGGATGTTGAACATTTTTTAGGTGCTTCTTGGCTGTTTGATATTCCTCAGTTGAGAGCTCTGTTTAGCTTTGTACCCCATTTTTAAAAGGTCTATTTGATTGTTTGGAGTCTAATTTCTTGAGTTCTTTGCATACATTGGATATTAGCCCTCTATTAGATGTAGGATTGGTAAAGATCTTTTCCCAATCTATTGGTTTCCGCTTTGTCCTATTGACAGTGTCCTTTACCCTACGGAAACTTTGTAATTCTTTTTTTTCCTTTGTAAAAGGTTCCATTTGTCAATTCTTGATCTTAGAGCATAATCCATTGGTATTCTGTTCAGGAACTTTTCCCCTGTGCCCATGTGTTCAAGATTCATCCCCACT
Source organism: Apodemus sylvaticus (assembly GCF_947179515.1). Lineage (NCBI taxonomy): Eukaryota > Metazoa > Chordata > Mammalia > Rodentia > Muridae > Apodemus > Apodemus sylvaticus. The sequence goes on from NC_067482.1 coordinate 107,804,838, forward strand.
TTCTTCTCTACACGCTTCAGTGTGTCTGGTTTTATGTGTAGATCCTTGATCCACTTGGACTTGAGCTTTGTACAAGGAGATAAGAATGGATCAATTTTTATTCTTCTACATGCTGTTCAACCTCCAGTTGAACCAGCGCCATTTGTTAAAAATGCTGTCTTTTTCCCCACCCCACTGGATGGTTTTAGCTCTTTTGTCAAATATAAGTGACCATAGGTGTGTGGGTTCATTTTTGGGTCTTCAATTCTATTCCATTCATCTTCTTGCTTGTCTCTTTACCTATACCATGCAGTTTGGTTTTTTTTTAATCACTATTGCTCTATAATATAGCTTGAGGTCATGGATCATGTTTTCCCCAGAAGTTCTCTTATTGTTGAGAGTAGTTTTTTGCCATCCTGAGTTTTTTGCCAAATGAATTTAAGAATTGCTCTTTCTAACTCTATGAAAAACTGAGTTGGAATTTTGATGGGGATTGCATTGAATCTGTAGATTGCTTTTGGCAAGATGGCCATTTTTACTATATTAATCCTACCAGTCTATGAGCATGGGAGATCTTTCCATCTTCTGAGATCTTTTTTATTATTTTCCCCATAATTTTGAATAGCTTAGACTTTTAAATAAACTTAGTTAATTTTATCGTTCCTATGATTGAAATTTCTAGAAACAATTTTATTAGTATATAATACATATACAGTTTAATGTTGTAACACTCTGCAATTACAATTATAATTTTGAAGATACAGGAATAGATGATATATGTAATGTCTGGAAGTATGTTTATGCACTGACTTTAACCTCTTAAGTGACATAAGATTGTATAATGTAGGCTTGAGTAGCTCAGTGGTAGAGAGCTTACCTAACATGTGCAAAATCCTGGGTTTGATGCTCTCCCCCCAACAACAACAAAAAATATATTTCTAGTATTGAGGAAGTAGAGGAAGGAGGATCAGGAGTACAAGGACATCATGAGTTCAAGACCAGTCTGTGCACATGAGATCAAGACCAGACTGCACATGAAATCCTGTCTCAAAAAGCAAAAAACATAACCTTTGAAGAACTTTAATTAGGTATTTGGTGAGATCTACACACCTGAATGATCTATTAAGGTAATTAATGTATTACTAAATATCTAGGGAAAATCAAAAAGCACAAATAAGCAGAAATATACACTATTCTTGATAAATTAGTTTTCATGGAAGATCATGTAGTAATGGTGCCATAGCTGTAAATGCCTGCCTTAGAGCTATTCATTTGAAATTGGTTTTAGACACCCATGTCTAATTCTTGTAATGCTATCAAGATTTCTGTGACCCAAGTTTTGGCTTTCTGAATCATTGGATAACATGATGCATCTGGTTGGTGATAAAATAATATAATTTCATTTTTGATCAGAAAAGTCAAAATTAAGTTTTTGAATTCAATTAATAAGTTGACTCCAAAAATAGTTATAAATGGTGAGTTAGACATTTGAGCAAGTGTAATGTTGGAAGTATCCTGCAGTAACCCCATTGATGTTGGTTTCTTTCCCCTACAATGTTTAGAACTTTAAATACATTTGAAAAAAAGAAAACAAAGCTGTGTAAGAATTGATGTGAAGTTTTATGCAGATAAAGATTAACATACATGCCTGTTGTAGCATCTTTCTGTTGACCAACTTGTTGTTTTATAGACTTAAATAACCAACTCCATTTGCCAAACCACTGATAGTTCTCCATTAAGATAGATTTTATGAATTCAGAGTAAAAATACTATTCTCCATTGCCCGTGAAAGCTACTGAAGAGACTACAGGGACAGAGTCTTGCTGAGAATGTGAGGCTGGTTTCCAGCTCAGTCCTGCTTCGCTCTCCCAAGAGTTGCCATTGTGGGCATATGTGACCACACATAGCTACGAAAAGATTTAAGCAGAATGTGAGATGGCAGGGGTACCCTGTGACATTAAACAGTTTTATAGAGAGATTTTAGGCTCAAAAGTAAAAGCTGATGTATAAACCTACATTGTATATTTTCTCTTGGTTGAGCAAATCTGTGTGTTGTGCATAAACAAATACTCGTGACATTAGAAAGGTAAAATCTGGGGAAGCAGAAATTTGTTCAACTATTTCTGGGGCTGACATTCATACTGATACTCATGTCAAAATAAAAGGCAGTTATTAAACAGTTTCTATTGTGTGGACTATATGTGGACTGTATGTGTGTGTTTGAGTACATGTGCATGCATGTAGGTACCCATGCCTGTTCTGTATATATGGAGACCAGAAGGTAGCATCCAGTCTTCCTCTGTTGCTTTTCTTTGGGAGATGGGGTCTTTTGCTGAACTTGGAACTCACAAAGGCTAACCAGCAAAAACCAGCCTATCTCTGCCTCCACCTCTCAGTATTTGGATTATAGATGTGTATTGCCATGTTTTATGTGGGTATGGAGGTCCTAAATTCAGGTGCTCATGTTTGCATACCAAGCACTTTACCCTGAGTCATTTCTCTAGTCCCTTGATTTTTAAAGTTAACTTATTATTATGCATACATATACATACATATCATGTATATCTGGTTCTTTTGTAGCTCCTGTAAATTATGTTTTGATAAACCCATTTATTTTTATGACTTCTTGGGTATCAATTAAGAAAAGAATTATTGTTGGATGTGGTGGTTTGTTTTTGTAATCTGAGCATTCTGGAGCTGAGGCAGGAGGATTATCAGTATTTTGAAGTTATTCTGGACTCCAGAGTGGGTTCTGGGACAGATTGGACCAGAGTGAGACATTGCCTCAAAAAGAAAAGCATTTTTTATTAATTAGGGCGATTTTGGCTAAATTACACCATTAAAATTTCTTCTGCTTCATCCTACTACCTTTCTTAATAGTAGAAAATACCAATTTTGCGTGGAATCTGTAGATCTTAGAATTATTTTATTGTTATACAATAGAAAAACAATGTTCAGAATTCATACTTGGGAGTCACATTCTTCCCAGAAAATGGGTAGATTTTTAGGGTTGGGGTGGGGTAGCAGTTGAATCATTTCTTTTGCTCCAGCTTTATCTGTAATATTGGAACTTTTGGATCTGTAAAAATTCTGAGGTGCTCGCTCATGTTGGAAGTAAACATTAGTACTTTTCTTTTCTTGTTTGTTGTAACCTACTATACATTTTCTTTTGGCCAAATCTCAGTCTTTTGTAAAACTTACATAACAGGCTTCTTACATAGTTCTGTGATGGAAGAGAGGGCTCTCTGCAGGCCTTATTTTAAGATGGTAAGCTCTGCTGGACCAAAACCTGAGGGCGTAATTAACAGTGTCTGTGGAGGGACCATGTGCACTGACTTCATGGGCCATTTGGCCTACTAGATGGGATTTAGGTCATCATTCATTGTCGTGTGCTGTATTCCTGTGGGAGTATAAGGTCTAGCTGCTTTACATTGAATAAGTTCCGAATGTTTGATCTTGTTCCAGGGTGGGTGATTATACTTGAGAATGCACTTAATTACAAGCTTTATGTGTCTAGTATCCATTCAGCCTACGTCCTCTTCACTGCCCCTAACATCATCTATGGAATTTCATTTGCAGGTTTTGGGAAGTCTAAAGCTGTCACATTTGAAATCTGCGTTGTGATGTGTGTGTGTGTGTGTGTGTGTGTTGTGTGTGTTTCCACCTTGCCATTTTGGAACTTTTTTGATTAGAATTTATGTATTAGTATTAATGTTATCAACAAAACAAACACATTTGCTAAAATTCTCAGGAAAGAGGCTTCATTTATGAGTGGCAGGTGATCTGAGAATGTTTGTAGTCAGGTGTGGAAGCCACAGGCCCATGTTGATAGCCTCGTCTATTGCTTCAGTTGTTGAGAGAGGGCTCTGACTGAACCTGAGTTCACCCTTCCAGCTAGCCTGCCTGGCCAGCCACCTGTGGGAGGCTTACCGCTGCCTCAGCACCACGAACTTACAGATGTGTGCTTCCGTTTTCTGCTTCTTAACATCTTTTTAATGTTACGATTTTATTATTGGATAAAAATCTAATTGGTCGTGATTTACTACTAAGTTTTTTTGATAGAATCATCTTCCATTTAATTTTTTTACATAGTTCTTTGGGTTTGAGGGGCAGGTATCTTTACGTCTCTCAGACAGACTTTGTCAACATCAAGTCGTGTTGCCTCTTGTGTTTTATTTTCAAGATTTTGATTTATTCATGATTGAGAAGCCTGTAATTAGATTTTAGGATTTTATCAGAATTTATAAGTGCATTTGGTCAACTTCTTTGGAAGATACATATTTTCCCTTTATTTGTATTTAATGTGTGTGTGCACGCATGCACATGCATGTGCATGGGATTGGATGCTTTCCTTCAACCAAGCGGGTCTCAGGCATCAAACTCAGGTTGTCAACCTTGGTGGCAGGCACCTCTGTCCGTTGAACAACCCCACCAGTCCTGTTCTTTTTCTATCAAACAAATTTTCTTACATAAACTTCTTTAATGTGGGAGGCTTAGAGAAAGAGGAGAGTAGGTCTCTCTCTCTTTTTTCATTTCTCCTGAGAAGTCTTTAAAAAGATGTGTATACAAATCAAATATGCTTATAACTTAAAAGAAATAATTTGGTGTGGCAAGTTTTAGGTAATAATAATAAAAAGTATATACACACTCTGTAACCTTTCTTTAAGTCTTTGGTTTAAGTCCTCTGTCATACAGTGCCAAAGCGTTGTTCTGAGCTGTGTGTGTTGAAACATGCATGCCTGACCTAGTGTCGTAACTAATTATATCTCTGACATGCTTACTTCTAGTAATTGGATGTCGACCTGCCACAGCATGTGTTTTAACTTTTAGCTTTATCTGGAGGACCTGCTATAGGAATGAAGTTTTTACCACATAGCAGCTTAACAGTGTACACAGATCCTGTTTAAAATATACCATATACTTTATGTTTTGCAGAAATAGGGTATGTCCAGGGGAAAGGTTTTTTTTCCTTTTATTAAAATTAATTTTTCTTGCATAATATATCCTGATCAGGGTTTCCCCTCCCCTGCTCCTCTCTGTTCCTACCCACATCCTTTCTGGTGTGGCTCCATTCCTTTTCAGTCTCCTTTGAAAAGAATAGGATTCTAAGAGATAATAATAAAATATAATAAGATAAATCATTGCATCCAAGTTGTCTAAGGCAAAACAACAGAAGGAGAAGATCCAAGAGAAGGCTACAGAATCAGACACACTTGTCCATACCTTCCGGAATCCCTTAGGATCACTGAACTAGAATCCATAGGATCACTGAACTAGAATCCATATCGTATCTGCAGAGGACCTGCTGCAGACCTGAGGAAGCCCTGTGTGCATGCTGCTCTGTCTCTGTGAGTTCCTATGAGCTTTACTCAGCTGATTTAGAAGACCCTGTTTTCTTGGTGTCTCCCCCCATCTGGCTCTTAGGCTCTTTAACATCTTCTTCCCCCAGGTCCCCTGAACCCAGAGGGGAGGACATTCCATTTAGAGCTGATGGAGGGCTTGGTGGAGACATCCGATTTCGGGCCCCAGTGTCTCTCACTCTCTGTGTAATGTCTGGTTAGATCTCTATCTGTTCCCATCTGCTGCAGGAGGAAGCTTCTCTGATGCTGGCTGACGAAAGCACTGATCCTCTGTGGTTCTCCCGGATTGTAACTTGGTTATCACTGACTTAACAGCTAATACACATATAAGTGAATACATACCATGCGTCTTTCTGAGTCTGAGGAAAAAGTCTAAGCAGTGAAAATAATTTTAGTTGAGCTGACATGCATATCTGCCTTTGCTGATAATTATACACTGTGTCAGCTGACTTTGCTGTTTCATCTCTGGATTGACAGCTCAGTATGAGAGTGAAGTTTTTCAGAATTTATTTTCCCTTCAAGTTTTTCAAAGATCAACTTGTAGAAGAGACTGGATGAAGTGCTGGTCACTTAATCTTCATGGTTGACAATGATTTGACAAATATTCTATGAAAATGCTCCAAGGAGAGTTTTTACAGACCAATTTAGAAATTCTGTCTTGGACATGCTTGTGACTAGAGCAGTAAATGTTTGTTATGTGCACAAGCATGGGTGAAAATATGTGATCCTTGTCTATGCCTGCTAAAAGAGAACTTTACCAGTTCTAAGTCTCTGAACTACAGTCCCGTAGAAATTAAAGTCTTAAGACTGGGAGCAGTTAATGCAGTGATGGTTTGTGGTGGTTAGCATTGTGCTGTGCTGTGTGGTGACTGTACTCTGTGGACTTAAGAGATTCCAGGCAGCACTTGGGAAGGAATACACCACAGGATCTGTGACAAAGATTTTTAAACTGAAAGATTCAATGACTTTTCTCATTAATAAATAGGCCATTGGGGCCTTGCATACAGAAAAGGATTGTGCAATTCTCTTACTGATAATTGCTTAAAATTTAATGCTGTTTTGTTTTATGATCTTTATTTCCTATCATTGTTTTGCTGTAGTTAAAATAAAATAACTGTCTATATATGTGTGTGTGTGCATGTGCACACATATGTATGTGGGCATGTGTGTATGTGTACATATGTAGAGACCAGAAGACAGCAGTTAGCTAGGCTGGCTGGCCAGGAAGGTCCAGAGGTTCTCTTGTCTCTTGTCTCTCAACACTGGGGATACCAGTGTGTGTTATCCATCAGACCTGCCAGTTTTAGGTCTTCAAGCTTTCAAGACAAGTGCTTTATAAACCACCTGAGCCATTCCCCCAAATCCTGAAGTAAAATCTTTAAATTACTGCCTAAACATAACTGTCTTTAAATTTCATATCACATTTAAAAGGTTAGGCTTGTTTGGGTCTTGAGGTCAGCAATAGTACAGAGGCATTGGGTTTAAATTCTATGTCCTGCAGTGTATTCCTAAATGATTTTTAGGACTAATAATTTGTATTCCTAATTACTTTTTCTGTTTTGAAAATTGAACTCCCAAGGATTTCTCCCTAATAATATATAATAATTTGTACATTAGAAAAAGTTAGATGGCCAAATTAAAGTAATAGAAAGGGTCTTTACACTTTTCCAATCCATTTCTGTTAGCCATCTTTTGTAGTATTAATCAAATTAATGCAGATATGTTTGATTTTAACTTAGGTGAGAAAATTAGAATTCACAGCTGGTAGACTACATGAGAGGAAGCTAAATTTCAAATTGTGGGATCCCCAGCAGCTCTGTCGAAAGCTAGGTGTCAGCTTGGCTAATAATAGGAGCAGCCTTGTCAGTAGACTGAAATCCCAGGGGCAGGGGATGGTAAGGCTGTAGGGTGCTGAACTGGGCATGCTGCATCCTCCACAGGGAGTTGGATGTTTTGTTTGTCACAGGTGACTGAGTTAGGGAGACCTGCTGCTGCTTGGGCTAATGACACAGACTTGTACAGAGTACAGAAGACTTTGTACAGTGGTGAATTTGGAATTACTGGACAGCTAGCTGATTAAAGAAATAAAAACTTTACTGGTTAAATCAGAGTTTCTCTCAGAATTCTACCTAACAAATCCTTCCCTTAAAAAGAAATGTTTCTGTTTCTTTAAGCTCCTTCACAAGTGGAACTCTGAATTCCACTTCATAACATTCTTGAGTAAATCTGATTTGTAAAGGCATATGGACACTTTATAGACTTGGCACACTAAAAATATTTAGTCATAAGCCAACAAATCAAACCCAGATATACTGACTTATGTAAATGCCAATCATATTATATGTCAATGCTTGGTAAATTAGTATGTTAGTAAGTGCACAAAAACTCACACTTCAATTTTAAGATATTGTGAGAAGTTGGTAACCCATAAGTATATGTTTTTTTAAAGTAGTGAAATAACTTCTTGATTAAAAACTCCTACCACCACTGCAGAGTTTTCACACATTCACTGTTGTTTCTTGGTGCCACCAGCTCTGCAGTTGTGACAGGGAAGGACAAAGCCATTTATTTTGTTTGTTTTTGCCGTTTGTTTTTAAATCATTCACTCAGAAATAACTAACTGCTATATTGTTTAGGATCTCCCCTTACACCAGTGGTTCTTAACCTTCCTAATGCTGCGACCGTTACATTTTCTCATAAAATACATTTTCTCATAAAATAATTTTACTTGATACTTCATAACTGTAATTTTGCTATTGTGATGAATTGTAGCAGTATCTCTTTGTAAATATCTCTATTTTCTGCTGGTTTCTTTGAGGTTATGACACACAGATTGTGAATCACTGGCTTATACACACAGTTATTTTTTGTCCTGAACTTAATGTAGCACAGAATTTTTTTTATTTGAACATTTTTATTTTGCAATTAAAGAAATACATTTCTGAACAAATAAATCTTTCTTTAGTTGCTTACATTTGGACATTCTTACATATTGCAAGTTTTAAAAATAATGACATCTTATTTGCATACAGAAAACCAGTTGTTAAAGATTGATGAATAGTACATAGACTTTAGAGTTTCTAAGTAAAACACATTTGGTTGTGTTGAAGAGATGGCGCAGATGTTAAGAGCACTGATTGCTCTTCTAGAGGTCTTAAGTTCAGTTCCCAGTAACCACATGGTGGCTTAAAATCATGGATATGATTCTATGATTCCCTCTTCTGATGTGCATGAAGACCGAGTACATATGTGTGTGTGTGTGTGTGTGTGTGTGTGTATGTGTGTAAATCTTCATTAAAACATTTATTTAATAGAGTTTTATTTCTGAAAGGGTCATGTAAATGTGTATAATAGTGAAGAGATTTATGTTTTTAAGTGATACCTTAGTACTGTTACTTTTGGCTTTACAATAAAGGGAATGATACCATTGGAGCTAACAAAGATCTGAATTTGAATATTAATTCTACTACTGAAGAAAGGTAGTCTTGAGGGCATTGTTTTATCTGTTTTTACATGTGGCTTGAAAAATATAACAGAAGTGGTGGTGGGATTGTGATTGCATGCATGTGTGTAGGTATATGTACCGCAATTGTTGACTAAGCAGTTTGCAAAACCTTTTCAATTCAAATTGCACACAACCGGTCATGTTTTTCTGGGCTATAGAGTCAGGTGGATCTCCCAAAACATTCTCATTCATATCACTGAGAGAGAAATACAGGCTAGATTCTAAGAGACACACATGTACTGATAGATGTAAAAAGAAGTGAAACAGTTGTTGCCAGAAATAAAGGTATATGCATATTTAAAATAGGCCTACATGGGATCCTCTTAGAACCCATAAGCACTAATCAGACCTGATCCTGTCCCTTCAGAAAGGTGGTCATTTAATGAAGTAGCTATTAAAAATTATAGCTTAATATTATATGTAGGGAATTTATTTCTAATATAGGGTACTGTTCAAACCAAGTTGCATTTTGGGTGGTATTTTAGTATCACATAGAAATAAGGCCAGTAAAAAGTGTGGCCTTTACTATATTAATACTTAGCATAATTCAAACTTACCATTGGAAGATGGAGTCCCCAGTAACTCACTAGCATAAGTACTGATAGGTGCAGCAATATTGAAAACAAATAAGGTTGCCGTTAGGTACATATTCTATGAATAAGCCATTGGGAAAATTATTGTTTGACTTTAGGAGAAAGAATCCCTAAGTTTGTAGTGTCTTACATAAGAACATTATCCAGATTTAGTCCACTGTGTTAGAAACTGTACATTTGACTGGCCTTTCTGTATTAGTCATTTGTACAAGGAGGGACTTATGTAAGAGCTAAGTTATGTTACTCACTTCCACAGACTAGCAAAATTACTAGTTTTCCTTCATGTGTGTTCTGTAAGAAATTATATGTGGCAGTCACATCTGTGGTACTCATAGGCCAGTACAATAGCCTTTTTGTATTTCTTTGTATCTGTCTCAGCCATCAAGAGTGTCCCCTGGGGTAGGAGTCATGTTTTATTTATATTTGAATCACCAAACCTAGCATAAACATGGCATATGACAAATATTCCATAAGTGTTTATTTAATAACCAAAATACTGTGCTTTCTAAGAGGAGCCATGAGTTATGTGCTAGTGAAGATAATATCCATTCTGAAGTATAAAATGCCAAATCTGTAAATAAACTGGCCCTTTCCTATAGTATATTCTGTGATGGTTAGGTTTTATGCATAAATCCTTTTATGTTTTTGAGGCAAAGTCCTACTGACCATGTAGTCCTAGTGTGTAGGACAGTCTGGCCTTGGATATGGAGTTATCCTGCCTCTGCCATCATGCCAGGCTGGACATCTGAGCTCTCCTGACTCAGGTTCATGTCCTAGTCTGACAGTGCTAATATGGCAAACACTCAAGATTTCCAACATAAATCGGGTCTGAAGTGGTCATCAGAGTCAGTGCTGGATACAAGGAGATCTTGCTGGGACAGTCTTAAGTATTGCTCCATCACAAGGGATAATTGTTCTGCTTTACCTGGCCAAAACATCATCTCAGCTAGTGATTAGGCTACACTCCAGCGTTAACCCAGGGCAAACTGTATGCAGCTCTACAGCACTGGGGTAAGTAAGAGGAAGGAAAGTGAAAAGATTTGCTTAAAGTTTAAGTGTGTTTTAATTAATCATGAAAAAAACAAATACAGCTACGATGGAAGGAAACAGTAGGGACATTTTTACCTTTTCCTTTAATGCATTTTAGATATGCCCATTAATTCTTTCAGAATACTGCTCAATCCTATTAGAAATAAGAACCTAAGATTCCACATCTGTCTTTGAGTTGATACATGAGATGTAGGATAATTCTGTCTTACTTACAAAAGATAAGTGTCCCTCCATCAAATCTGCGAACCAGTAACAATTCAGTTGATAGAAAGACGTCTTTCAAAGTAAGAGCCAGATACAATGCTGATAGTACAAATCTTGATGCTGGATACATAGAGATACTGGGAGTTCAAGTTAAAAGGGATGGTTAAAAACTCCACCTACATATTACAGCTAACCAGAGCATTATGTTACAAGCAGAGTTAACGATTCAGTTACCGCTCATCACCAAGAATTGAAATGCTTATCCCCGACATGGCTATAGTATTCAGACTGCTGTGATTTTCACATCTACTATCCAGGCCTCCTGCAGCAATACCCTTACACAGGTCTTCATTGTGTTAACTATTACTGCTGTTAGTCTTGCCCATTGTTGCTAGACAGCTTTTATTTAAGCATCAGGTTTGTTAATGCTGCTATTTTCCTCAAGCATTGTGTAGGATGCTGTGGCCCTTAGATGGCTTTCCTACTGCATCTGTTTGCCGTCCTATCTGCTCCACTAGCCATATGACTTTTGGTTTATGTATTCCTTCAGCACAACGCAATGCTTCTCTCCTCTGCATCCTCATCTCTGCCCTCAGAAGACTTCATCCTAAGCTTCTAAATCTTTTTGTCTTTTGTTTTGTTGTGACAGAGAGCCGTAACCCAGGCCTGCATGTATGCTAGTTAGTGAGGACCCTACTTCTTAGCTACACTTCTGCATAAAAGTCCATTTTCAATGTCATCTCTTCTCATGAGGAATCTTTGGTACTAATGGATTGGTATTTTCTATAAATCCCCATACTATTTTTATATTTTGTTGGTTCTTTATGCCAAGGGATCTAGTCAGTTTGCAATGGATGTATGTGCTCTTACTAACCTACATAGGTTAGTTAGCCTAGGGCCTGTGATTACCTTGTAAAGACTTGATATCTCATGTCTTCATTTATTAAGTTGAAAGATAAATATTTCTGATTGTTTCAAGGAACACAGTCATTTACACAGTAGTTCTTTAATAAATAATATCACAATAGTTGTAGTCAGAAGACCAAGCTTTGATTTTTGATTCTAGTATCTACCATATTATTGTGTATCCTTGCTTTGGTTTCTCATCTATAAAATAACAACATATAGTAATATTTCCCTTACATAATTATTGTGAAGAGGAAATAAATCAATACATTTAATGCATTTATTCTAGCACCCAGCAGACTAAGGCTGTATTACGTAATTCTGGAGCTGTTAGACACATTTGACTCTTCAGCAGTGAAATGTGGCTGGTCCAAGTTGACATGCTTTTGAGGTGTCAATGCATTAAAGCTTAGAGATATGAAAATAATAATAAATCTCATTTTTATTGATTTTCCATGGGATAAAATTTTAGATATAGTAAGTTAAATAGAATGTATTAAAATATTGCCTTTTAAAACTTTTCATGTGTATGTGAGATGTGTATATATGTATCTGTATGTGTTTATCCAATTCTTATGTGTAAATATGGTGCCAGATGCCAGGGCACACATGGAGGTCAGCGGGCAACCTTGTTATCAAATTTGTCTTGTGTCTTGTTTGGTCTCTCTTGGTTTTCAACTATGGATGCCAGATTTACTGACCCATGGGCTTCTAGAATTTTCCTTTCTTTGCTTCCCATCTCCCCATAGGAGTACAGGAATTAGACACATTGATGCTGTCTGCCCAGTTTTTATATGGATTCTCATACTTCAGACTCAGATCCTCATGCTGTATGGCAAGTGCCTTTACCCACTTAGCCATCTCTCTAGCCCTAAACAGTTTTTTAAAGATATGGTACTAGGAATTTTTTATTGAGAAAACTTTTCTCTCTGTGGCCCTGGCTGTCATGGAACTTTCTCTGTAGATCAGCCTGGAACAGGGTTGACCAGGCTAGCCTTGAACTCAGAACCTGTCTCTGCCTCCTGAGTGCTGGGATTAAAGATGTGTGCCACTATTATCCAGCAGGTACTGATAGAAGATTTTAACCTGTATCTGTGGCTCACATTATTACCTTTTGTATAACAGTAGAACATGCTCTGTTGAATTGTGTTGACATGTTGTTATTTCTGTGTTACATTACTACTGGTGCTAAGGATCTTCGTCCCCCCTCCTTTACCTTTTTCTCCTATAGCTGCTGACTTTAGCAATTCTGATTGGAGGATTAGGGAAGAATGTTAGCATGGTGAGATGATTCAAATGTGGGGTGTAAGAAGTGGGCAGTCCGACCTCAAGTGAGGCAAGACTAGTGTAGTCTCACTTCAGAGCCATGTGCTCAAAATCCATGACTTTATCTTTCCGACTTTGGAGGCTGAGACTTGTGCCTCCACTGAGCTGAATTTGGTTATCAAAATCGGACATCCATTTATAATAATGAAAATGAAAGCTTGTTAAAATAGAGATTAAAATGAATCTCTTTGATTCAGAAGATCCTAAATTATGAGTGAAGGGAGTTAATTGAAAGATAATAACTTTTAGAAAAGAGCACGGGAAAAACTTACATGTTTTCCTTTTGCTAATTCTAAATAGTTTTTTAGCTGGGACAACTTCTATTGCCAGACACCAGGGCTTTGCTGAACGTGACTGACATATTCTCTGTCATAGGCATCAGTTATCTGGGATGGATTTGTAAGAGGCAATTGTATAGTCTGGGAGTTGGTTTGTATGCATCTTGGGCTTTTCAGTGTAATGCTGTTTTTGGTACTGACTGTATCGGTATCCATGCCTCCACTGCCTCATTAACTGGGACTGTCATTCCTAGGGTAATTTACAAGATTTGTTTGAGCATCTCATAACTTGGAGAGTGGATAGACAACAGAATGTGTTAGTCTTTTTGTATTTGTTGGGTTTGTTTTGTTTTGTTTTTGTTTTTGAGATCTTCCCCATAATTGCTTCTTGTGGCAGCTCATTCCTTATGCTGAGTCGTTAGACTTGATGAGTAGGGTGTGTGTAGACTCAGTAGAAATTACCATCTGTACTGTTGGTGTCCTTTGAGATCATAAGGTACAATCACTAGCCTTATCTACTTGGGTGCCTTAGAACTAGTAGTCAAAAAGTCCTCAATCCTAGTGGATATACGTGGCTTTTTTGTCTTGGTAAGTTTGAAACAGAAGAATCATTATAATGTGAAGGTTCCACCCCCTAACATATTCTTTGATTAATTGGCCTAATAACAACTTTTCTTAGTTGTATCCAAATAAAAATTCACAAACAATTTCTATTTTTTTATTTGAACATCTGGTCATTATCTGTTATCTATGGAATGCTGTTTTGTAGTGTGACCTGTTAACCCACGGTGTGAAGTCTACAAAAGGAACATCAGAGGTAGTTTAAATATGAACTGCTTTGTTTGCATTGTGTTTCTGGATATCTAATTTCAAACTTGGAAGGTGTAGGAATAATTGTTTATATTAGCTAATACTAGTTTTGGTGGAGGTCAAAATAATTTTTAATAGTACGATTTTTCTAGGTTTTCAGATATTTGAGTTGTGAACTATTAATCACTACATGAAGGAAAATGTTTTTATGTAAATCTTAACATGCCTGTGTACCTATGCCAATAAAGACGTATCAGGCCCCTGGAACTGAGAGAGACAGAGACAGCAACAGCAAGCATGTGTATGTGTGCACATATACGCTGGTCTATTAAATATGTTGTAAATGCATGCTTTTCTGCATTCTTTACCTAATTAGAAAAGGCAAAACACTTTTTAATGCTCTTGTCTGGAGTTAAGGCTACCTTCATCTTACTGTGTCAGAGCAACACACAAAATAGTAAATGAGGAGTTGGAGCAATTGGGACTAGAAAACATTGTCCACAGTCCAGTGGTCCGTGTCACCGTTCCTCTGCTTCCAGGATATAGTGCATAATCAGGAGAGGCAAGCCAAGCCAAATCCTTTTAGAACACCATGTCTGGGGAGGTTACAGGGTCCCCAAGGTTTGTTCCTTCTTGTCATTGTAACACTCTCACTGTGACAAGGAGATCTGGGAAGTCACCTGAGGATGTGATGAAAACCACATTCCTATCACTTTTCTTTCCTCTTCTGAACATTTAATGGATAGGGAATGTGTTTAGTTTTCATACATATATTTAATTACTTAGTCTATATATACTCATATATAAAACAAGTCAAAAAATTAAATCATAAAACAGAATAACCAAGTGAAAGAACCTGTATCTGTTTTCATGTGCTTGAGGTTACATGCAAGAATAGTATTTCCTGACTAGTCATCCAAAGCTCTTGCTAGGAAACAGGCTTGCTTTGTGTTTATGAGGGAACGTTGTGGCAGCAATCAGAACCTTTGTAGCCTGTAGCCCATTTTAGAGACATGTCAGGTTAGGAAAAAAATTTGCTTGTCTTTCCTGGATTCTTGGAGACAGGGACTCACAAACTGGCTCGGAATTGGGGACATTGCCACCCTGAGCTCCTGAGTGCTGGAGTGACAGGCCTTTACCACCATGCCTGCCTATCAAGTGAAGTGTTTCAGGAACCCGAGGATAATGATTTTTCAGCTTGTTTTTCTGATGATAATCATGAAAGAAAAGGTTTTTAAAAATCTGTTTTGAAATAATATTTTGTTATGTAACAAAAAGAAATACCAGGATATATTGCTCAATATTTGTTAGCTTTGGCTAGCTTTGTTCTATAAATTAATAGCATATTAAAACTACTTCCTGAGAATATTTCATTTTTTATTTGTTCTTAAGGTTTCCAGAAATTTTCGTTAATCCTGTATTTTGATTCCAACCAGAATTTTTTTTTAACAAAAAAGTAAATAAACTTTGTTTTAATCTGTGCAGCTGTAGTTCACTTTGCAGTCATGAGAAATATCTATTTTATTAACTCCTATGAGGAATATGTGTCACATACATTTAAGAAAAAACTATTTAAGATGAAAAATTCCAAAAATGACTTCCCCGTGGTGTGAAGTAAAACAAAACCCCCAACACATCTCTGTCTGTGGTAATGTCATTGAGGTGACAAACTGCAGGCAGGTGAGGTTCCTGGGGGTGATCTCACACCTGCACCATGAGCTTGGGAACAAGCTGGGCTTGGAACTGCCTGCTGGTCTTGCTTTCTGTTTGATGCAAGACCAGCTCTCAGGCTGAGGCCCTTGCATTTATACAGAAGATCCCAGGTCTTTGAAAATAGACAGATGGGACTATGGTGGGTAGTGTTCCCTGGTTTTATGTAGCTTTTCTTTCAGATGGAGCAATGAAGACACCTTACTGCTGTCCCTGCCAGGCTCCAAGCCCACATCTCTCACAGCTACCCAGAGTTTGGTCTGCCAGGCAGGTGGGACTCAGGAAGCCATAGAAAAGGGTATCCTGGATCTGCAGCCCATTGCATCGCCGAGTGTGAATTTAGTTAAGGGCACTTAACTTCTGGCCCCTTCCTCTCTTTTTAGCTACCCAACAGAGCTCTGGAGGCAGCAGAGATAGTGGTCTTAGCCATGCATGCTGTAACTCTCCTGCAACTTCTTATGGAATTCTTGTGTATAGTTCTTTTACATGCTTCTCCAAAGAAAAGAGGCATATGTACTTGTTAAGGTACAGGAGATTTCTGTGTGAAAGCTGCACCCATCAGTTAAGGCTTCTCAAGATTCAAGAAACCATCAGGCCCACAGATCCTTCAGTTAGTGTTCCTTTAGGTCCATAGGCTTCCCTCTCTGCTGGCTAGGGAACTGGTTTTTTTTCCCCCTCCTGCACTAGTGTGATTGTGGGAAATTTGCTGAGCCTTCATACATCGACTCCGAGGAACCCTGAGAAGAAATTACATTGTCTTCTTACATTTCTGTTTTTGTTTTTTAGAGACAGGTTTCTCTGTGTAGTCTTAGCTCACACTCACTCTGTAGACCAGGTTGGCCTTGAACTCACAGACTGACCCCCTCTGCCTCAAAAGTGCTGGGATCAAAGGCTCCTGCCTCTACCCCCACCAGCGCCCAGTTCTTCTTGCTTTCTTGAGGGTAGTCTGCTGCCTCTGTTCTCTCACACACTGATGTTTTCCTTTGAAGCCAGGAACCCAGAACTGAGTGTCCAGGACCAGCCTGAAGGTAGGTTTAGTTTGCCCTGACAGTGTTTTAAAGCTCTTTGAGGAGTTGGGGTGTAGCTCAGCAGAGGGCTTGCTTTGTGTGCACAAGGCTGAGTTCTTTCCACACTGAGGAGATAAAACCTTGAGTCTTTAAACTTGGGGGAGACTTTGTATGATAGCCCAGAGTTCTGGTTTCACTTTGCATTATCCACTCCCATGGACCTGTAGGTAGGAAAGCTCTATGATAGCTTTTTCCTTTGAATTACTGTTTTGTTTTGTGTTTTACCTTTTTAATACACAGACACAGACACACACACACACACACACACACACACACGCACACACGCACTTAGTACATGTAGGTTTTTGGTTACAATAATTTTTCCAATGAACACTTGATTAATTGTATTTATTCTATTTAGTTAAAACATTATTGCTCCAAAAACATTCAAGTAAACCTGTAGGGTCCTTCTGTCAGCTTACAGACAATTCTGCCAGGCTCCAGCCAACTGCTACCTAGGTTTGAGCCAACATGGAGTATAAGAACTGCTCAGCTACACCAGTGCGCGCACGCGCGCGTGTGTGTGTGCGCTCTCTCTCTCTCTCTCTCTCTCACTCTCTCTCTCCATCTCCTATTCTCCTTCATTCTCTCTCTCCTCCACTTGTTGCCAGCTGGCCTCTTCTCTTCCTCCCTCCTCTCTCTTTCTGTCTTTCTGTTGTCCTTTATTCACTGCCTCTGTCCCTTTTCCTGGTCTCCTTCCCTTCCCCCAGTAAACTTCCTTTTGTACTAATCCTGTGGTGGCTCCTCCTGGGAACCCCTTGGCTGACATGCTGAGGTGTTCCCTCCTTCTAAATGCACATTGCTTTGTAAAGCCTAGCCTTCAGCAGCAATTCTGGCTCCAGGCATTCAGACCTTGTCCTTTACAGGAAACAGCAGGGCCTGAAGGCCTGTAGGCCCCTCCCTCTGAAGCCCCTGCTAAGATTGGTTGTTAAGCCAAGGGCTGGATGATTAGAATCTTTTGGATTTATAAGGCTCAAGACAATGGCAGAGTAAATGCTACTTTTACCAGTTTGCTATTCCACATGCCAAGGATAAAACAGGGAAAGATTGCTTCAGAAGCATGCATGGGTGAGTTGCGTGACAGTAGGTCCTAATGGGCAGGTATCAGGGATACTCAGTACTCCACAGATCTTTTTATAAAGAGAGCAAATCAAGTTTTTTACCTTGCTTTGTTTTATAGGCTTTATGTTTGCATTATGGCTTTGTAAGTACTGACATTAACTGAGAGGGGTCAGTAGGCAGGGGTGGAAAAAGGCTGGAGAGATTTTTCAGTCAGTTTCTCTACCTTTGTGTTTTGTTGTTCCAAAGGAGGGGCCTAGAAACCTCTTCATTAGTACTATCAAGGATCATGACCATCTGAGTATTAATTAGGAAAGATAAACTATATCTTATAGGACTAAATAATACCCTGCTGTTTGGACATCCTTTCACGATACCAAGAAAAATAGAAAGAACTGAGTTTTGATTTAGAAGATTCAACTCCTTGACTTCACGTATCGCCTTTTTTCCGGTACCAGCTTGCATAAATTCTTATGCAACAGGCCTTGACTTCTGTGACAATAAATAGCTATGATGAAAATATCCCCCCACCCTACCTGTGTCATTGATTTTTGAGGGTTCTATGATACTACAGATATACACATATATACATAAGGAAATGTGAGATAATATATCTCTGATGTAAGCTGCTGTTTTATCAATGAAACAGAATTGTATCACAGCTACCTTGGGGGGCTTCAAGTCTGCTGTTGTTTGTCTTTTGAATCCATGTGGGGATTATAGGGTTTTTTTTGATGATCCTTTTTTGTGGATATGGATAATAATTGAAGTTACTACAACACATTGGGTTTGGGTCCTAGAAACTTCTAAACTTGTAGAGTTTTAGGAAAGGTTTCCACATGTCCATTAGTGTAACCTAGTAAAATCTCGTGCTACAGTAATAGTATGGGGCATTTAACTGTTTAGGTTCATGGCACTGGCAAAAGCAGAGAATGTTTCTGTTTCCATTCAGGGTTCTCCAGCAGTATTAATGCCTCTGGAGTTTTGTAGTTGCGACCTTTTTTTAATGAGAAGGAATTTATAATCAATGTTTTCATGTCTACTGTATCTGTTGAGGGATTACACACTGGAGGCCACTCTAAAGGTCAGTAAAGAAGGCACAACAGAGGCTTATGTGTGTTTCAAATCTCAGAGTCAGCAACCTTTCCTGACAGGTAAGCCCTGTAATGAGAAGCTTGGATAGAAGTATATACTTGTTCTAAGGAAGAGCGCTGACACCTAGGCCATTTAAACCTCAACCAGAAGAACTGATACACTTAATGTCTGACAGGAGCAAAATCTGGTTTCCTTGAAGTCACTTGGTAATCAGTCTGTGAATGGGCTTGTGACATGTGGCAAAGCTAAGCCCTTCCCACTGTATGGCTGGTGGGAGCAAGAAGAAGTAGGGGCCTTGCTTGGGGACATTCATATACATTATTGTCGGAGTTTTGGGGTAGGAAAAGCAGATTTGATTTCTTGTCCCAGTCACCAACTTGCTGGACCTAGGCAGGTTGTTCTAAATGTCTCTGAGCCTCTTGGCAATCAGACCTTATAATGTGTTTTATGCTGCATTAAGCTCCTCCCTTCCCCCTCCCCTCCCCTCTTCTCCCCTCCCTTCCCCTCTCTTCCCCTCCCCTCCCCTCTTCTCCCTTCCTCTCCCCTCTCTTCCCCTCCCCTCTCTTCCCTTCCCCTCCCCTCCCCTCTTCTCTCCTCCCCTCTTTTCTCCTCCCCTCCCCTCTTTTCTCCTCCCCTCTTTTCTCCTCTCTTCCCCTCCCCTCCCCTCTCTTCCCCTCTTTTCCCCTCCCCTCCCCTCCCCTCTCTTACCCTCCCCTCTCCTCTCCTCTCCTCTCCTCTCCTCTTTTCCCTCCTCTCCTCTCATCTTTTCTCCTCTCATTTCCTCTCTGCTCCTGTTTCTCTTTCTCTTTGTTTCTGTCTTTGTCTTTCTCTGTCCCTCTCCTTCTCCTTCCCCTCACCCCTCTTTCTCACATACACACACAGGCATACACATGTATTTGTGTGTGTGTATGTGTGTGTGTGTGTGTACCCTCAAGGGTCTAGCTCCAGTCCTAAACTGACTGTTTGAAGTAACCCTCTCTAATAGGATTCTCGGTTCTGCTGTTTGTCAAATAATTTGTTATGAAGTCAAAACTGCAGTTAAAAAAAAGGTGGGTAATGGGCCTTACAAAAGAAAATTTCCCATAAGTATAATCCCTTCTTAGTCTATATTTATTATGCTTTTTTATAAAAATTTTAAAGTTGATATAGAAATATGTCTTAACTACAATTATGAAAATAGATGTTGAAACTTTCATAAATCAAATAGGAGACACACACACATACATACCCATACACACACCCTTTTTTCTTATATAACCTGTATGGTCTATCTACTTTTTGCCAAGGTTCTATGCTATGTATTAGTTTCTATTTTACAAACCAATGACAGTAAAGAGATGTGGATCTCAGAAAGCTTTTTGTCTGACTGTCCCATGTGTAGCTCCGGCCAGTGTTTGCCCATGCTATGGCCTGTGTTTTAGAGTGTGTTGAATCTTCGGAGTTTATTCTCATGCTAGGAAAGAATTGCAGAGATGTCATTCTAAGCAGAAACAAAACTTGTAGGCCTCAGAAATCTTCTTAAGTGGGATTTGTTCTGGTGCTGGGGGCTGAAGTGAGGACCTCAGCATGTGGTAGACAAACCTTCTTCCATTGAGTTACATCCCCAAATCATCACTAGTGTTTTACGTTTAGATAACAATAACTTTTCACATTGCTCCATGAATTACTTATTAGTCTTTATAATCCACGGGTTCGGGTAGACAGCTTAGAAGCAGATGTAAGGAGGAATTCAGTCTTTCTTCCTCTTTGTTCTCATCCTCCAATCAATGGCTTGGACTTTTTCAAGTCTCCCATCCCAGAGAACATTCCCCTCTTAGCTGTCTCCTCTCTCCCCCCTCCTTTTTTCCTTTCTTCATTCCACTATATCTTCTTCCTCAATAAAATTTACATCCTTGTTAATTACATGCAATCAAAATTGATGCATAAGATAAAGGAGGCTACATTTTGTGTATAGCAGCAACAGTGGCAGAACAAATAGATGCGCATCCCTTGGTGATGATCATGGGGAGATCAGAAGAATTGGATAAAACTTGTTAGCTTTTGCCTTATAAACCCTGTTTTCATGGAAGAGGATGCTATCTTGTGCTCTGTTACTTAAAATAACTGTGTAGATAAGATTTAATGCTTTTACCATCATTCTTCTAATCCATTCTTGTCAGAAAGAGATCTGTGGTGCTGATATTGTCTTTTTATTGTCTCAGAAATGATAATTTGTCAAGTGGTTTCATATAAAAAGCATGCTAAAATTAAGAACATACTCGTAAGCCAGAAACATATAATTTGACTAATGGAGATTGCTAGTCATAGATAATAATCAAGATATTAGTAACTCAAGGCCAGTGTAAAGCTGTTTAACATTACTAACTTAACTAAAGTGAAGAGAAAAGACTGTCCCTTAGAGGTAATTTCATAGAATACCAGTTATATAAAGTTAGAGAGACAGCACGGAGACCCAATAATCTAAGAGGAGTGTCTATTCCTGATTTAAGCCATTGATGGTTGTGGTTCCTATTCTTCATATATGCCAAACCAACTATTGATCAGTATGTAGAGATAATTTTAGAATTTAGAACTTGTTCTGAAAATTTTGTTTAAATTCTTTCTTGCATTGTCTCCTAGGCACATCTTTATAGTAGTTTCTCTCTCTTTGCAGTGAAGTATCTGGTTATCACCCCTGGTGAAGCTTTGGCCGTGGCAGTTTTTAAAATTTGGTTCAGTGGTTTTGTTGTTGTTGTTGTTGTTTTGGTTTTTTTTTGTTCTTTTTCTCATTAATCAACATTCCTACCTTTAACTACAGTAGGGTCTATGGCAACCACCCTCTTTTTTTCTTATATTACTTTTTTCTTATGAACGATTTCAAGTCAGCATCTTGATATATCAGAGTGTCTGAATATCAGACTATTTCCACTCAACTTAACTTTTCAAGAAGTTAAATGTTTTACTTTTAACCCTTTTTTCCTGAATTCTAAGCAGAATTCAGAAATGTCACCATGTTTATGTAAGTATATGCAGCCTAAGTGACATATGTAATTACTTGAATTTGTCTCTGTGAAGCTTCATGTAGTTTATTATGAAATGGTTTTGAATAAAAAATAGAAATATTTTAAGTATAGCCTTAGAAATTTAATTGTGTTTATGTAACTCTTGTGGATCTTTTTTTAAAATATATTTTTATTTTCTATATTCTTTGTTTACATTCCAAAAGCTTTCCTCTTTCCCAGCCCCCCCCCCATATGTCCCATAAGTCCTCTTTTCTCCATCCATTCTCCTATCTTTCCCCCTCCCCTTTCTCTGTCCTGGTACTCCCCTACAATACTGGATCAAGCCTTTCCAGGATCAGGGCCCTCTTCTTCCTTCTTCATGGGGAATCATTTGATATGCTAATTGTATCTTCAGTATTCAGAGCTTCAGGGCTAATTAATATCCACTTATCAATGATTGCATTCCATGTGTATTCTTTTGTGATTGTGATTCTTTTGTGATCCTCGCTTAGGATGATATTTTCTAGTTCCAACCATTTGCCTAAAAAAAAATCATGAATTCCTTGTTTTTAATTGCTGAATAGTACTCCGTTGTGTATATATACTACATTTTCTGTATCCATTCCTCCATTGAGGGATATCTGGGTTCTTTCCAGCTTCTGGCTACTATAAATAAGGCTGCTGTGAACATAGTGGAGGGCTAATATCCAATATATACAAAGAACTCAAGAAGCTAGACCCCAGGGAACCAAATAACCCTATTAAAAATGGGGTACAAATCTAAACAAAGAATTTTCACCTGAAGAAATTCGGATGGCCGAGAAGCATCTTAAGAAATGCTCAACATCATTAGTCATTAGGGAAATGCAAATCAAAACAACCCTGAGATTTCATCTCACACCAGTCAGAATGGCTAAGGTTAAAAACTCAGGAGACAGCAGGTGTTGGCGAGAATGTGGAAAAAGAGGAACACTCCTTCACTGCTGGTGGGATTGTAAGATGGTACAACCACTAAGGAAATCAGTGTGGCAGTTCCTAAGAAGACTGGACATGACACTTCCAGAGGACCCTGCTATACCTCTCCTGGGCGTATACCCAGAGGATTCCCCAACTCTTGTATATCTTTGTACAGTCATTCTAGGTCCAAAGATGTCATGTATCCTCTGATAAATCTTAGTATGTCCATGGATTATTAGTGATGTTTGTTTGATGATTTAAAGACTTATATTGATCAGTATTGGTTACATATCAAGAAGACCCTCATGACACCTTTGAGCCCTTCAGAACAAAAATCTGTTCTCTGACGTGAGAAATAGAGGCATCCTTTGCTTGCAAATACTAATATTTGAAATATTGTTCTTTCTGTGTATTTCATGTTTCATGGATTTCTTACTTCCAGTTATATTGAACAATTGAAGAGATCCTGGGAAAACATTCTGTCTCCAGGACATGCAAATTAATTTTGATACAGCAGAAGGAAGATAATCTCTTTTAATGAGTAATTATATTCTCTACCACATACCTCACATAGAGCACGTGTGTACATATGTCTGTATGCACACACACACACATAATATAGTATACTAGTTAAGATTTGGAGTCTAGATTTGGACTTGATGTTCTGACATAGTTATAGTGGACAGTCAGGGTAACCTTTGTTTCTTTGAATATCCTTATCTGTAACTTGAGAAGAAAAATAGTACCCACTTCAATTTTTGAAAATTAGGTGTTTATAGGTTAGCTCACAGGTGTTGAATCAGTATGCATTATTTCAACAGAAACATATTTTGTGATGCTTTAGTGATAAAATAGCCACTAGTATATATACATACTTCAATGAAATAAATTTATAGCTAGCAGCAAACTACAGTGACTTCATTCTGTACTTGTACAAAATTGTTTGCTTCAGTGTGTGGCATGCAAAATCCTGAAAGAGTTAAAATTTTTCCTTGTTTTTCAGGCTTTAATTTAGGCTCATTGTTATACAAAAACTGTTAGCCTGGGTAAAGCTGCATCTTGAGCACTGATGTAAACTGAGTTTTTCAAAGTACATTAAAATTTACCATAGTCTTCCCTTGACGATTGAGAGATTTGCATCTGGTAGCGATTCACTCAGCCGAACGGAAGATCGCGCTCCTTAGAGTGCTGATAAGCGGACACATGACATTTGCAAAGAGCAGTTTGCCTACTTGAGTTCCAGGGCAAACTGGAGAAAATTCTGTGCTTCCAATTTCATCAGAAACGTAGGGAATATTGCAAATGACACTACCAAATCAACTGTAAATAGATGATAATTTGATTGACATCTGGAAACCTGTCACTGACTGAGCAGCCCATAACAGGAACATTTACTGAGTGCAAAGGCAGCTTTCAAGTAAATCACTTTTTGTCCAGTGGGGCCCAGCTAGATTATAATTGCATGTCCTTCCCTTCATTGCAAATTCCCTATTAGCATTACCAGCAGTGTCTCATTTAAAGGAAGGTTGTCTTCCAAATATTCACAGTGTCTCATGTTAACTCGTCACCTCCCTCCTTGAAGGCCTGCTATTTTCTGGAAAATCCAGCCATTGCTTCCCTTCATTCTAAAAAACTCATTAACTTTGCCTTTGTGTGTGTGTGTGTGTGTGTGTGTCTGTGTGTCTGTGTAGAGGTACATATTATAAATTGTTTGTCGACATGATGGAAGTTAGGGTATAAAGACATTTTAGCATGATTTTGTTATAGTCCTTAGAATTGTGTACTCTGTTGTTTTTAAATAAACAGCATTTTGGCAATGGTCATTTTTGAAGTATCAGTACTTCAAAACTAAATGAGCACTTGACTCCTCCCACTTGGAAATGTACAAGGTGCACGTCTGGGCCTAGTGTTAGTTCTTGGACCCTGGGTCGTTCAGTCCCAGATGCTTGGGAATATTGGGATACAGCGGCAAAGCACATACCATTTACAGGTCCAGTTGCAGAGACAGTGTATGAAGTAAGAGACACTTGAGACATTATTAAGGCAGTGTTGACAAGTTGGTCTAGTCTGTTCTTTAAAAGTCAATGAGGTATTAATACCTGGTTAATAAGCTCATCCTTTAGTACAAAGTTATCTAGCCTCATTCTCCAAGTCAGCTGCTTTCCATTGATCAAGAAAAAGAAAGAATCACTGTTCTTATTTGGTCTAGTTCTTTCTTGCTTCTAAATTTGGCTAACATACTCTGGCCTCAGGAGAATATATCAGAGGTACTGATCAGAGTCTTTGTCTGAGAATCTCAAAGTAATGTGTTTTCATAAAAACATTTTTGATTTCCTGCTCGTAGGCATAAGAAGTACCCACCAGAGAAGGATAATGTGAAGCAAGTTGCTCCTACTCTAGGAGTGGCCTCTCTTGTTCAAACAGAATAGAACCTGAAGGTTCTGTTGCTAGTCAGGACCAGTGTGCCTTTGCCTTGCACCAAGCTCTCTATGTCACAAACAATCAAGGAACCATCTGTGGCTGTACAGATGTAGTTGCTTATTGTAGCCCCAGTGAAAGAACATGGGAGCCAAGATCTTGCTAATTGTAGTGAGCCTGCCTGCATTGTGAGTGTCAGATGATTTGACAGGACTGACATGCAGCTAAATGGAATAGGAAAAGACACGGCAGTGGACTGTTGGTCCATTAGTTTGCCCAGGCATCTTGTTTTACTAAGGAGCTCTCTAATGGTTTCTCAGCAATAATTATTCTCTCTCTTCCTCATACTATTCAACATGACAGGCACTTGCCGAAGTCACAGCTAATATATTTGCACTCTAACAGGCCCCAATGCTGGGTCTCCTTGAGTACTTTGGCTAAGATATGAGTGATGTCTATGCTTTTTTTTTTTCCTTGAGAAAAATCTCTAATGCAGAAGACAACCGTTTTATGTTGGATATTAAGCAGGTATGTGGTATGGCATGAGTGCTTGAGAAAAGAAAATGATGCATTAGCTGTGAACTCCCCATTGTATGTCTTGTGTATTAGTAGTTGATAATATTGAAACAGAGGAAAACTTTTATGGGCTGATTTACTTAACAGTGATAATTCAGACTTGATCCAGAAGCACAGATAGGGAGGGGGTTTCCATAGACATGAACTTCCAGGCAACTGTCTTGAAAGTACACAGTATGGGATGATTCTTTCATTTCAGATGACGTACAATCGGGAAGTAGTTTTCCTACTTCCTACACTTTCCTACAGTTTTTTTAAACCAAAGAAGGCATCTTAGAGTAATTTAGCTTAAAAAAATGTTCTTCAGGTCATTTCTTTTTGATATGTAGTTGATTTCCCCTATAGCAAGATTTACTTTTTGGAAGTAAATTTGAACTTCTATATTAAGTATTTTAGTTTAGTTAATAATTATTGGATTCTTTTGGGATTCTTAACACAGTTTGTTAGTGTATAGCTTTGGAAAACAGTGTATGTCATAGTCCTCCACAGTGATATGATCATTTTTCTTACAATCTTTGAACGGTGTGGTCATAAAATAATCCTTGTGCTAGAAAATACAAGAGGAAGAAGAAATACATGCCTAGAGACTATGCTTTGGGTTTCAGTGTCTCTTCTTCATATTCATGTATTTGTAGGGGGGTGGTCCTACTCAGAAGTTTAATCAGATTAAAGATCCCTGTTTATTTTTTATTTTTTATTTTTTAAGATCCCTGTTTATAAACTCTTTAGAGGGGTAAAGAAATAAGCAACAACTCGATTTCAGATACTTATTTTTTCAACATACAGCTATCTCTTAGAACAGTTTCTTACTTTTTTTAAAAAAAGGACATATGTTTTTCTGTATCAGAAAGAAGAGAAAAAAATTTAGAAACATATTAAGCATATGATTAAATTGAAAGGGTTCTGAAGAATCCTTTAGAGTCTGTTTTCTTTGTGCAGGTACCAGATGTTGATGTTGGCAGCACTTAAGAGGGTCACAGGACATTTAAAATCACTAGGCTGTGGTGAATAAAATTCCAGGTCTGTTGCACTGAAAATTATTTAAAACTTGTGTTTGCTTACTCAGTGGTAAGTAGTACAAAAAGCATTTTTTCTATATGAGTGTGTTTTAAACAGGTACCTTTGACATATATACATGATCAATGAAAATGTTTAAAACACATTTGTGTCCCAGGGGCTCCTATCACTGCAGGCCACTGGTTCCATTGAAGTCCATTTTCACATGTGCAGAGCTGATCACTCTGCACTTGACCTTCTTTGTAAGTTATTTGTTTCATGTACTAGAGGGCTAAGGCTACATAGCTGTGCAAGAAGGGGGAAAAGGCGTACGCGCTACACTTAGGTAGTATTTCCTTAGTGTTCTCTGACGGTAATTTTGAGAAGAAAAGAGGACTTTTTATGCCCACCCCCACTTTTGGGACTGAGCTAAGTTTCTCATTGATAAAATAATTAAGAGTTTATAGTTTCAATGCTAAAATAGAAAATAAAAAAATGGTTTTGAGAAACAAAACCAATTCCAACAGGGGGTACCTCTCTGTACTCACTGTAGATTCTTATTTATTCTTGTTTTATGGGTGTCACACTTGAGTAGTTAGGTTGCCTCCTTTCTTAGTTTTCCAAAGGAGTTTAATACATAGATCCTCCAGTTTGCCTTCTTTCTTTAGTTAGGAGTTTGAACCAATGCTGTAAGCACAATGAAATCCATTTCTTCTAGTCTGTGTTATCTATCTTATTACTGTCCAGCACGATAGTATTCCAGCTTTCTGTGGGAAGGGAAGTATTTTGAATAGTCTATCAGAGGAAATGGCTAGGAGGAAAAGCAGATCTCAGCAGCTCTCATTTCTGGGATTATGGCTGACTTCTTCCTTTTGAGCACACCTTTCAGGTTGTGTATAATTATACAGAGTGGAAATAAGAAAAATAGTATGTGTGATGAAGTTAATTTTTATACACCAAAGAAGTCCAGATATTGCTTGTTCTGTTTGTAGATCCTGGTGCCTTGGTTTCATTCAATGACAAAGAGAGGTGTGGTGTTATTTGTGCTCTCATGTCGCTAAACCTCAGGAACATACCAGGACATTTAGATTGAATTGTTATATGAACATCACTGAATAGTCTTCACAGTCCTAGATGGTGTGGCCTATTCCTTAAGGTTATGTGATACATTATCTTGCTCCTAAGTCACAAGACTATACAGCGTATTTCTGTTCTGCATATTGTAGTCAACCAGAACAGATATTTTTATATTAAAAACATCTGAACACAAAAAAGATACAAAAAGAACACAGTAGAAATGCTGAAAATCAAGCATACATAGGGTGCACTTCTATGAGTGGAGTTTACAAACCTAAAGCCCTGGGTGAGTTGGTGAGTGAATGGTGTGTAACTTTGAGGACCTGGGGCATTATAACAAACTACTGTAGACTTTGTAAGCCCTCTGCACTTAGTTCGGTTTTTTAATTAGTTGTATTCTTTATTTACATTTCAAATGTTGTCCCCATTCCTGGTTCTGCTTTCCCCCAAAACTCCCTAACCCTTCCCCCCTCCCCCTGCTCACCAACCCACACACTCCCTCTTCCCTGTCCTGGCATTCCCCTATACTAGGGCATCTCGCCTTCTCAGGACCAAGGGCTCTTCTTCCTTTGGTGTCCAACAAACCATCCTCAGCTACATATGCATCTGGAGCCCTGGGTCCCTCCATGTGTACTCTTTGGTTGGTGGTTTAGTCCCTGGGAGCTCTGGGAGTACTGGGTAGTTCTTTAGTAATTAATCAAGTTACTGAATCTTTGCATTTTATAAAACTTATTTTTAAATATTTGAATCTTATACTTAGATTAATATATGGATACATTGTACAAGATTATTTGACTGTTGTCAAGACATTTTTCATTTAAAACCTTTTTCTGACTAAAAATTAATATAAGAGCTGAAGTCTAAACAATGTCAGGATCATATCTTGTCATCCTGGAAAGTCGTCTGTGGGTGTGACAAGATGGAGATGCCCATTTGCTTAGCACAGTCTCTCAAGCCCTTCTGAGGACTGCCTCCTCCTCAGGCACAAATGTGTCTGTAGTAGTTTTTCTGGTTTCTCTCTTCTTCTTCTTTTTAATCATAGATTTATTTGTAAGCAGATAATTTACCATCAATATTTTGCTCCAACAATAAGGCCTTTGTTTTCTTGTCCTTCAGTTTCTTTTTTTTCTTTTTCAACTATGTGTACATTAGATCCTTTTATAAAAATTGCTTCATGTCAGTCTGTGGGACCACCGTGTTCTCATGGTCCATTGTCAAATGAAGCATTGTCTGAACAAGCTAGCTGTCACATACAGCCATTTGATGTTTAGATTGGTAGTGTATATATCCACAGATCCTATATCCATAGGGTTTCTGATCACCAAAGACAGAATGTTTTAAACTGATGTATTTTAACTTACCATTACTGTGATTATTATGACATAGGTCTTTTATATATTATATGCATACATATGTATCTATAAATTTATTATATTTACTTGTATTTATATTGCTAATCAATGTACTTATGTAAAGGAAACAGACTTACATGGTAGGCAGCATTGAGGGGGAATTTTAGAATGGCTTTGTCACATCTGTAGTTTAGTGGAGTATGTAAAATAAACAATGCCTACTGTGTGATGAATGCCAAAGAGCTAATCAATTTTGGATATTACTCCTGGTTAGAACTCATGTAAGCTGTCCTGTATTATAGTTACTTGGAAAGATGTGTAGAAGCCTAATGTTTTGAGTGGGTAAATTTGTTTTGTAACCTGTGAAATGTGTTCCTGTGGATAGTGCATCTAACCTCTGAACTTTCCACTCATTGTCTATGCAGTGAGGATTCCAATAATGCTTTTCTTTTGGATGATATGAGTATATAGGAATACCTTTTGTAAATTTATATGCAGTTTGCTAATTTACTAAGGTATTCTTGCCAAATGACCTAAATTAGAGGTAGGGTGATTTAGATCAAGTCCCCGAGCTCACGGTCTAGAGTCAGATTACATTTGTCCATTCTACTTGGAAGAGGTGTGTGTGGGGGGGCATCATAGATGTATGGTTTTAATCTTATTTTTGTTAGAGGCTATGACTACTCTAACCCCCATAGCTTCAATTAAAAAACTTGAAAATAGTTCATTTTCTAGTCTAATTACTTGGCAGAAATTTAGAATAGCAAGAAACTAGTAACAACCAAACCTTTCCTTTGCACTTACAGATCAACGGAAGAGATTCTTGGGTCCTAGAGACCAAAGAAAGACTCAGCAGGAATGCCCAGGGTGAATGATGGATTGCAGAGCCTGGCTGGTAATTACTTTCACTGAGCTAAAACATTAACTTAATACATGGGAGCAAGGCCAGATGAAAATCTGGAGGTGGACCTCTTCCTCCCCATGGAATGCCAATACTTGCCTTGTGGAGGTAGTTGTTTCTTTGGGGGGAGAGTCCAGCTCAGCTTCCTTTCCTGAGGCTCAGCATGGATTTTCATCTACCACCCCAGAAGACAAGGAGTGGTACCTTTGTTTTGGCCATTGTAATGATAGGTGTTTAAGTCAGCCTGCTTTCTGAGATGGCAAGAACTCACAGTTTCTCAAGACTTTTCAGTAGGATACCCGATATTAACAGAGATTTTCTACTCTTGGGGTTCAGCTTTTTTGTAATTTTTTTTCGTAATGTGGGCTCTGGAACCCACATGGTTGATAAGCATTTTAGCATTAACTTAGCTTTTGGATTTTTGTAACATGGCTACTGAACAGATTCCTTACACTGAGCTAGAGAATACTGTTCTCTTCAGAAGAGCCAGGGGATATTTTTAAAGACATATAATAGTTATTAATACTTCACTACTTTGCTATCTAGGAAAGATTGTGATGTGCTTATGACACCACGTATGTTTTCATTCATGCATGGTTTCAGATGGCCATAGAATGTAAAGTATGTGAGAACTCACTCAGTGCCACTGTGCTCTCCGTGACTACCATCTCAGCATACAGTACACTTGAACTTGAATTTTCTGAGTTCAAGTTGATTATTACCTCATGGGAATAATAGTTATTGTTTTGAGAGACTTAGAGTAGATTAGATCTTAAAATCTATACTAAAGATAGAAATGTCACTAGATCATGAACTCTCCCGTATTGTTTCTTTTATTTTAATCATGCTCCATTTCTCCAACCACCATGTTTTGTGCTGGTCAGGAAGTTCTCTGTTGTGTGCCATATTGTTGAAAGTCTAACTTTCTGATATCAGAGTCCATGGTTTCTTGCATCTGCCGAACAGGCTGACCTGAACATCTATTGCCATGCTAGCCACAATGGGGTACTTAATAATCTAGCCGGCAATTGTGGGCATGCACTACAGACAGTGAAAAGGATGCTTATCAGTCTTGTTGTTTTTGACATCCATGGAGATTCAGAAAGGCAGATAATGGATATTGAATTTATAGATGCTCTAATTCTAATGTTAGATTGTGTTTTGTGTATTTATGAGTTAGTTATATTTCTGACATATAAACATTTCTCACATGTGATTTTACAGATATATTCTCTTGCAACAGACATTCTGTGGAAGCATGATTTTGTTGTTGAAACATCTACCATACTTTGCTTTCTTAGACATCTGAATTGAAGGTGTACTATTTTGAGTATCTATAAATTCTCAGTCTAGCTAGCATAAGCCTTTAACTTGAAAGGCTTCAAATATAAAAATATTCTTTAAAGAGCTGATTTTTGTGGAATTTTTAAGTAACATGAGAATATTATTGATAAAAAGGAACTTTTATTAAACACTGTTAGTTTCTGTGGGATGTACTTGTTGACTCATTGACAGCATGGAATACTGGTTTGGTAGTTTATCTATTTTCTTTACTTGCATGCTTTGAGTGGGTGTATTGTTTTTTCAAACCTTCATTGTCACAAACTTGGAGCACAGGGCTGGAGATGGTTCAGTGGTTAAAGACACTGTTCCTCTGGAAGAGGAGTAATCTGGGGTTTGATTTCCAGCATGCAGGGTGGCTCACAACTGTCTGTAACAGGCACTCGTGGTGCACATATATCTATGCAAGCAAAGCACCCATACACATAAAATAAAATAAATGCATTTTTTGAGTGAGGGTGCTATCTTTTTTGAAAGATTTCTAATCTTGAAGTGACCTGCTCTATTTTTTTTTACCACAACATTTTCCTCAACCCCATTTCCTGTATTACAGAAGGACCAAGTCATGGCATAAGGAAAATTGGAACGTTTTTGTTTTTATACTAGCATTTTCTGTAGTTAGACTTGTAAATCATGTCTTTACTGGCTTCTATAAATCTCAGGCCCTTGGGAATGAAACCCATGACGTGTCTTACTTCAAAAGGTGAGAAAACCAAGGAACCCAAATGTTCTCTGCAGCAGAGCTGTGTTCATGCCCCTCCTTAGCATCATCACCTGGGGAAGTGAGGAACAGCATTCCCATCCACCTCTTACTGGCAGTGGCTTGCATGGCTTGGAGGAAGCTTTGGGACTGAGCAGAGGTTTATAACTGTACTGCTGTCTGGCCTTCCTTGACCATTGTTTGCCCTTCCAGGATTCCTGTAACTGTCAGCCGATGGTTCATACTCCCAAATGTTTCTAATACTGCAGTGATGTCAGAAGTATTTTTTTTAAAGGCTAGGATTAGCAGTTACAGTTTTTCTTCAAACATCTTTGGAGTGGAGAAACTTCTGTCAAACGTGGAGCCCTTTTTTCCTCTTCTCTATCTTCCTGCAGTTTTCCCACTTCTTTTGCTAACTTATTCTACCTACATTGCTTTGGAATCTCCA
Source organism: Apodemus sylvaticus (assembly GCF_947179515.1). NCBI lineage: Eukaryota > Metazoa > Chordata > Mammalia > Rodentia > Muridae > Apodemus > Apodemus sylvaticus. The sequence goes on from NC_067482.1 coordinate 107,837,527, forward strand.
CCCTACAAAAGTTAGTCAACATTGATTATATCAATTATACTCTGTCTCCACTTTGGCACCATTCTTTCTGGGGATCTTTATTGAGGATTGCATCTTTCTTAAGTCAGTTAAAGGCCTCAGGGAGATTGAAAATTGGTCTAGACAGTGGATGAATCCTGTGAAGGGTGATTCAAGTCTTGGGGTTTTCCTGAGATAGGTCCTGATTTAGACCTATTTGAATGCCTGAGGGAAAGGCATTAAGTGTCAGAACAGATGCTCCAATGGAAAGAACAAGCTACAGGGCACAGGAAGAGAAGATGATTGTGTTCTGTAGGCGGTATGTGCTATATAGTTCAGCTTAAAATTAAGAAAGACTTCATACATTTACATTCATACTTGTTTGCATGCTTAGGGTAGATGCTGTCTGTATGACATAGGAGGGTGTCTGATAGGCTCAGAAGCTTTTTACTCTCTGGCTTTTAAGGTAATAGGATTTCATCATTGTCTTAGTCACTTTTATATTGGTGTGTTAAAATACCATGACCCAGGCAACTTGTAACAATTTTTTGAGGTTCATAGTTTTAGAGGGTTAGAGTCCATGACCAGTGTGGTAGTGCGTATGGTATCAGGAGGCAAGCATGGTGCTGGGGCAGTAGCTGAGAGCTTACTCTCATCCACAAGTGTGAGGCAGAGTGAGAACTAATTAGTAATGGTATGGACTTGTGACACCTCAAAACCCACTACTAGTGACACATCCTCTACAGCAAGGCCACACTTCCGTCCATCCTGAACAGTTCACTGACTGGATTGCTAGCATTCAAGTACATGAGCCTATGAGCCTATGTGGAGGAATCTCATTCAGACTACCACAGTCATCATAAATGTGAGAATACAAAAACATAACGGCCATATGTGTGTCCCTGTGCACCACATGTGTGTCCAGGTGCATGCATATGTGTATACCTATGTGTTTTCTGTCATATGACTTGATCCTGATACTACTTTTTACTTATTCTTGTCTCATACAATGAATTCTGACTACAGCTTCCTCTTCCTCTACAGCTCCCAGTTTCTCCCCAACATCCTTTCTCCCCAACCCACCTTTCAGAAATGAGCAAGCCTCCAAGGGATATCAACTGAACATTCCATAAAAAGATAAAATAAGACTATGTACAAATCCTTATTCATATCAAGGCTGGAAATGGCAACCCAGTCAGAGGAAAGATTCCTAGGAGCAGGCAAAGGATTCAGAGACATCCTCACTACTGCTGTTAGGAGGCCCATTAAAACCCCAAGCTAAACATCCACAAGATGTATTCATAGGATCGACTGAAGATCCATGAAGGCTTCATAATTGCCACTTCAGTCTCTGTGAGCCCCTCCCCTGCTTAGTTGAATTTGTGGGCCGTGTTCTCCTAGCGTCCTCTAACCATGCTCCTGCAATTCTTCCTCTTCTTTGGTGAGCTTCCTTGAGCTCTGTGTAATCTTTGACAATAGGTTTCTATGTCTACTCTCATTAGCTGCCTGAGGAAGCCTCTCTGGTGCTAGGTACAAATCTATGAGTGCAACAGTGTTCATTAGCAACTATTTCATTGACAGGTTTTTTTTTTTTGTTCCAGTTGTGTTTGGTTCTACCTTAGGTCTCTGGGTCATTTAGCATCTGCCTATCCAGGCAGTACTGGCATGAGCCCCTCTCCTGGTGTAGGCCCTAAGTTAGAGTAGTCATTGGTTGGCCACTTTCACAAGCTCAAGTCATCATTTCCTCAGCACATCTTACAGGCAGGATAGTTTGTACATTGAAGGTTATGTGGCTCAGTTAGTGTCCTAGTGCTACTACGAGAAGCCTTGCCTGGTTACAGTACAGAAGATGACCAGTTCAGGCTATGTGTCCTCACTAGTAGGAATTCTTGCTAGGATCACCCTTAAAAATTCCTGGAAGTTTCTACTATACTGGGTTTCTCCATCACCCTCTAAATGCTCTCCAACTCTAGTTGTCTCTCCCTCTGTCCCTCCATCTCCAACCCAACTCCACATCGCATAGAATTCTAATATCTAAAAAACATAAAGAACTCAAGAAACTATGCATCAACAAGCCAAATAATCCAATTAAAGATAAGATACAAATCTAAACAGAGAGTTCCAAATAGTGGAATCTCAAATGGCTGAGAAACACTTAAAGAAACATTTAATATCCTTAGCCATCAGGGAAATGCAAATTGAATCTACTTTCTGATTTCATCTTATATCTGTCAGAATGGCTAAGACCAATAACACAAGTAACAACCCGTGCTGGTGAGGATGTGGAACAAGGGGAACACTCTTCCATTCTTGGTCAGAGTGCAAACTTGTACAGCTACTTTGGAAGTCAATATGGATGTTTCTCAGAAAATTTGGAATTGATTTACTTTAAGACACAGCTATACCACTCCTGGGCATATACCCAAAGACACTCCATCTTACCACAAAGACACTTGCTCAACTATGTTTATAGCTGCTTTATTCATAATAGTCAGACTCTGGAAACAACCTAGATTTTCCTCAACCAAAGAATGGATAAAGGAAATATGCACTTAAACAATGGAGTATTACTCAGATGTTAAAAAATGACAATGTGAAATTTTCAGACAAATAGATTAGACTACAAACCAACGAACCAACCAACCAACCATCTAACCAACCAACCCACCAACCAAACAAACAAACAACCAATCAAAAATACCATGATCCTTAGCAAGGCAACACAGATCCAGAAAGGCAAGCATGATATATACTCACTTGTAAGTGGATATCAGTTGTTAAGGATAATCATACTTCAAGTCACAAACCCAGAGAGGGTAAGTAACAAGGAGAGAGGACTGTGGTGGGGGTGGGTACATGGATCTTCTGGAAAGGGAAAACAGAATTTGTAGGTGGACCAGGGGCAGGTAGGAATAGGAACAGGATTGACACTATTTTTCAATGAAAGGAAAAGTTACCTAATCAAGAAAGGACAGTTCATTTATCAAATACATACATACATACATACATACATACATACATACATACATACATATATACATACATCATGCAAAATTCATTGACTGATCTAAATCCCTATATTCTTTCCCCAACCCTAATTCCCCATAGCAAAGACTTACTACAGAGAGGAGTGGGCCATACTGGAAAGTGTAAAATTAATGACAACATAGACTATTGTTCTGATTGCTTTTGTTGGCTGAGAAATCAGCTTTTTAAAACCTGGGTTGAGTCTTACAGTAGGAAATTAGTTCCCTGTCCTCTGATCTTTCTGTTATGTCATGGTAAAGTGTTTTCTTAGCCACCGCTGGATAATGATGCAACTGTCTCTTTTACTTCCACAGAACAACCCCTTCACAGTTTTCAAATAGATATTTAAAAATAATCGAGGCAAATACTTGTACCTAATGTGAAAACACTGATGCCTATGCCTGCCCCGTCTTTCCTGGGGACATGGTGTAGACTAGGAGCATGAAAGCCCTAGCTCTCAACAAAGAGAGAGATGCCTCGTGATTTTAGTCATGGAGATGAACAGCCTTGAGAGTAGACACTGGACCAAGTTTTCTCCAGTGCTTCCTGAGAGGAACTATGCTAGAAGAGGGTAGTGATTACTTCCTATCTGAAATTTAGAAAATTAACTGCTTGCAATAAGGTTGTGGAGCTCAAAAAGGCAACGAGACAGCCCTACCTTCTGAGGGAGACTCTTACCATAGTAAGAGGCCGAAGCTGTGATGGATACCCAACACTGGGCATCACCTCTGACCTACTGTTTTATTATCTTACGTTCCCTTCCTGGAATTCGCATCCTCGATGCAGAAGCTACAGAGCTACCATCAGCTTATGCTGGGTCTGCCTGCCATTGTGAATTCTGACTCAAAACGGAACATATATATTCCTCCTTCTTCTCTTCTGTCTTTAGGTTGCTGGTCAGAGCTAAATATGCTTCCTCTAGTCCTTTAGGTCTCCTTTTCTTTAAAGCTTTTGTGTCTGCCCTGTAGCTGTTATCTGCCAGGTGGCTGACCTCCATGTTGGCTTAACTCAAACCCTTCCCTGTTCAATTCTGTGACAGCTGCTGAGGTTTACAGCTTACCTGCTTTCAAGTTTCTCTTTTCAATTCTACTAAAATTGTCTTTGAACATCTAACAAGAAGTCACACCATGCATTCCATTTCTGTAGAATTTATTTATTTATTTATTTATTTATTTATTTATTTATTTATTTATTTATTGTTGCAATACTTGGTTGGCAAGCTCTCCTTTCTGGTGAGATGGCGAAGTAGACAGAGTTTTCTCCACATGGAAGCCCACTGATGGTGAAGTTGCCTTATTAACTGCCTTGATTTTACTTCTTGTGTCACCTTCATGGAAGATGTGTTAGAGTAAACCGTTATTATGTCTCCTGCTGCTTACAAACTGAGTCTCTTTTTCTCAGTCATCTTACTTCTGCTTTGGGTTGTTATGATGACAGAGGAAGAAGCATGTTTTGAGAAACATGAAAAGCCATTGTCATTCTGAGAGCAGTTAGTTTTCATTGTGTTCCTTTAGCCTGCCGTGTTTGCTTTAGTGTCTGAGTTTGGTGACAGTTCTGTTATTATATTAAAGATGTTTCCTGCCATACATTTTCCGTTTCAGTTATGAAAACTCACTTTATTTCCTAAGATGAATTATAATTAGGATTGTTTGGTACTGAGACTCTTTTCCTCACTTAATACCCCTAATGAGATACAAATGTTCTAAATGTCCTTATGAGCAGATTATATTTAGAGAGGAATCCACTTATTTTAGTTAACTAATCCCTTTGCTCCTGTGTCACACATCCTTATTAGGCCCTCACGTTCCTGCTCCTTATGGAATTCTTGTGAGATCAGACCTCTGCAAGCAATATGATTAACTTTCAGGGTCAGAGGTATTGAAAATGTCAGTGGAATTTGTTGATGCTCCATAGCTTGTTGTAACAGCACTCTTCTTAGACACATTTATGATAAATAAAAGACTTTTTCTAGTCTTACAAAGTGAATTTTATTAGTGATCTTCTTGTATTTATGTCAGTTTTCCATAGAAGAAAATAATGGACTTATTTTGAATTTTTTTTCACTCTGTTCTCCTGCCACCCTTAGCATCTTGGAATGGTTTTTCTACCTCAGTGGGTCATTGTTTGTTGTACTTGATGTCCCAGGAGAGCCAACTGTGTGTGGTGTTGAACATCACTGAGTGATATCTGTGCAACATCTAGGGATCAGTACTGGGTACCCTTCCTGATGACTGTGTTTATTTTGTACAGAAAGCAGAGAGAAATAGCATTTTGAACAGCTTGATTTGTGAAGTTGCTTTTTGAGTTCAGATCCTGGCTTTATTGCTTACTGTTGACCTATCTGTAGATGAATTATTGGACTTCCTTGTTCTCTGGCATTCTGCTATACATACAGGTGATGATAATGCCACTTGCCTTGTGGGTGGCTATGAGGCTTCTGTGAGCACATTAGAGAATAGTACCAGTTGCAGTCGCTGTGTATGTTTGTATGATAGTGTCTGGTTGAATTTCTACAAGTATTGTCTAATATTATTCTCTCTTGGTCCATTCAACCAATGAAAAAATATTACTGACTTTGTAAAAGGAATGTCATAAAAACATAATAGTACCCATAATTTTGTTACTGGTACCAGAGTTGGAATTGTAGGACAAATTTCTTCTCATCTATTAATCTAGATGGAATTGCGTCTTCAGGGACCTCCCCGCTTCTTTGATTATTATAAGATGTAGGAAGATACTCAAGTTCTATTTCTTAAATCTGTGGTGATTCAGTTCATTCATTTTAAAATTACTTTAAGTGTAATTGTTTCTTCTTTTACATGACTCTGGCTTTTACTTGCCACGGTTAATTAACACCAGTTCCCTATCAGTATAGTCTAATTATATCAGAAGTCATGCTAATGAGTTATGATTCACTGTATTAGTGGCGTTAGTTCTTTCTGTTATTTGGTTTATGAGCAGACAGGCATGTAGTTATGTTGTCCCCTTGTCTTTGATAAGCTCATGTGACAGGTCAAAAGAAGTGATAATAGAAAATAAATCTGTCAAGAAAGCTCAAAGTGAAGCAAAGAAAAAGTATTCACACTGAAAATAAGATTTGAACTAATTATTAACAGGATTCCTGGAACAGGGTAACTGACCAAGGGCACAACAAGCCTCGCACTGGTGTCAGAACTGTGTGGAGTTGGGAAAGCAAAGAATTCATCAAGGCACAGAAGAGCTACCTAGTGAGCACTATGCAGTATTCAATATAGTGTTCTTGTTTGTAACTTTTCTGATTTTGCTTCATTAAATGGCTCCTTTTCTTTCCATTCCACCTTGTCACCACAGGAATGTGTTTCCAGTACTGGTACCGCACTTTGGATCACTGCTGTTGTTAAATCAGGCGTCATGTTTATAGGGACCAATCTTTGCTGCCTTCTGGCAATGGCAATGCCATTGTGCTCCTGAATCCACACTGTTGTACATGTGGGGAAGGGGCTTGTGCGGCCTCGTGAGGAGCTGTTGGCAGTTAATGGTTGCTAGAAGAGGAAGAATCATTCTTCTCATAATTCCAGCCATTGCCAAATTGCCCATGCTTCAATAAATAACCACTAACTCATGCCCCTGCAAGCAACCTTAATTAAGTTGAGTTGGTCACAGAAAAAAAAGACAATGAAAAAAAGAGAGGAAAGGAAAGAAAAGGAAGAAGGATATGAAAATGGGAGAAGTGAGAATGAGGGGGCTCAGTGTTGAGAGACGATAATGGGGTTCAAATGACTAAAATTAAATATATAATGTTCATGTATAAAGTTGTTAAAGAATAATGAAAAGGGACCTATCTCAGTTTATCTGAAGTTTTCCATTGCTTCCCACAGGGAACAACAGCATAAATGTCACTGAGATGTTGGTGAATTGGGGGCCCCTTAGAGCTGCAAGTCAAGGGTCCAGTAGTCCCAAACCAGCTATAGGCTCTTTTGTAAAGATCTTGGTAAATCTTCTACCAATTGGGATTCTATGGATTTTTTTTTAACCTTTATTTTTCCTACTGGGGAATCAAACCCAGAGTTCATCATATAGTCATGTATTTTCCAAGTGTCCATCAACTGATACATACTCCCTGTTCCTGGGACCATATTTTTAAGGGTACAGTACACAAACTAGATTGAACTCTGTGGCAAAGACATAATGGTGAAGTAACGAAGCATTGGTAATTCTTGGGCCATGATCAACTAACTCATCCTTTGTGGAATCCTCATCAGCAGACTCTTGAAGCTAACACATGACACTCTCAAGCACACGTACACCACAGAACTTCACACATGACACTACAGAGCACACGTCTTCCCCCATCCTTACACACACACACACACACACACACACACACACACACACACACAATGATTTTAGACTTGATGTACAGCTCTGACTGTCCTGGTGTTCACTTTGCAGAGCTGACCGGCACAGAGCTCACTGCCTCTGCCTCCCGAGTGCTGGGATTCATGGCCTGTGCAACCACACCGAGCACAATATTGTTAAAGGAATAAAGACTTACAATGACTTTGTTGTTGTTTTTAAAAAGCACTCTGTAGGCCCAGATACCCACAAGAACATAGACATCTGCCTGCCTCTGGCTGCAGGGCACTAAGATTAAGGGAATGCACCAGCATAGCAGGCCTGCCTGTGTCACCCTCTAAATCTCCACAGCAGGGACTGTACCTTAGTCACCCACAGTCCCAGGCCGAAACACACAGTCTATTATTATTCTGGAATCGGTGCACAAGGACTTTGTAGTTAAATCCTCACAGCAAGGTACACATCTTCATTTCAAAGATGGAAACATCTTCCATCTTCACTTCAAAGATGGAAACACGCCTGAGCACATATAAAGGAGACGCTGAGACAGGTGGGAAAACTGGGGTTTTACATGCACAGGCCAGAGAGAAGACGTTTTCAGAGCGCCGTGCGGCTTTCGCGCATGCGCCCCGCGGCTGTCGTGCATGTGCCCTGCGGCTGTCGTGCATGCGCCCTGCGGCTGTCGCGCTTGCGCCCTGTGGCTCTCGCGCATGCGCCCTGTAGCTGCCGCGCATGCGCCCTGCGGCTCTCGCGCATGCGCCCTGCGGCTCTCACGCATGCGCCCTGCGGCTCTCGCGCATGAGCCCTGCGGCTCTCGCGCATGCGCCCTGCGGCTCTCGCGCATGCGCCCTGCGGCTCTCGCGCATGCGCCCTGCGGCTCTCGCGCATGCGCCATCTGGTTCGCTTGTGAAAATAAAATTGCTTTAATGTTTCTCCTTTCTTGAATGTACCCTGTGAGCTAACTTGCCTAAGAAAGATAACCTCCCTGTGCAGTTGAGCTATTATTAAATGCTGTTGATTGTTGTAAAATATTTCACTGCTCCAGCTTTTCTTACACAGAATGGTTAATGAGCCACAAGTTTGAACAGGCTGACTGCCAAGTTCCACTTTTACATGAAATGATTATTTGTTTGGATGGCTGAGACACCTACTGTGTGTCTGCTACATAATCAATTCTTACCTGCACCCAGACAGGAAATGAGTTAAATTGGCTTTCTGAAATTATTCCTTTGTGCTTTTGTCTTCCTAATCCTTGAACTGTCCACAGATGACTATAGGCCTTACCCATAAAACTCTTTCTGGTTTATTCCTGCCAATTTATTTTTTAAAAACTAAAAAGCCTCTATTTTTTCTAAAAACAAAGCTTGAGTTAGATTGGTGAATCTCTGAATAGACCCAGACCCACAAGAGAAGCTACCACTCTTGGCTACAGCCTCAGGTGTTTGAGGAGAGGGGTATGTCCCAACCCACAAGACAGTCAACAGGGTCTCCGGACCACCTAGGAGAAGGCAAGAGACAAGATATGCGAGAGACAGACAGCAAGACAGTATTCTGATCATGCTGTCAAATTTTATTTTTTACACAAGGCAATTTAAAGGGAAGCACACAAGGTGTAGGGAGGGGTTAAGGGGGGAAAGTCATTGTATTCGGGGAACAATCTCAGGGGGGCTAGCATCATTTCTCGGAAACAGTTTCTCAGAATTCTCTCTCAGATTCTCAGGGAAAAGCTGGCGATTGCTGCAGGAACTTAGCACAATAAATTGATCATGAGGAGGTGAAGTGGAAAGGAGTTGCTCTGGTAACCTAACCAGAGGTGAGCTTCGTTTGTTCTAGCCCACTCGGGTGAGCCCTGCATATACTGACCATCTAGCTCACTTGGCTAATTTTTAAGCTAGTACATTTCCTTATAAAAGCAAGCTAGAAAAAGAAAGCTAGAAATGGCTGAGAGGAGGGGGTTTTGAGATCTATGTGAGAATGGCTCCTGGCAGGGGTGTCTATGGAACCTTTGAAAGCTATAATTATTGCACCAACTTAGTCCTGAGTCTGTAAAATATGCACTTTACAAAGAACTTGAAAGTTATGATTATTTACCTTACATGTTAATGGTTGATAAACTTTTAAGTAAACTCAGTAAATACTTGTGTTACAAAACTTCTGCTTCTCACCCCAGATACAGAACCCAAAACAGACCAAAGTATGTATACCACACAAGTACAGTTAATAAAACAGTGAGTTTTATTGGAGTTATTTACAGAAATACTGGTGAGAGCTTACTCACAGGAGAACAAATGATTCAAAAACAGTTGCATCATCAAAACCCAACCCAGGACTGGCAACAGCATGAAAATTTTGAGAACCAGGAACACTCCTTTCAGGCAGCTCAACATGTTGGACAGAGAGTGCTTCCCAAAGGACGCAGTTGATCTACATCTATTTCACATAGCTGGGTTGGGTTTTGAGTCTTTGCAGCTTGGCTTGTGTGAGAGTGATTCACACAAGCGGCTTGCCTTGTTTATTCTTTGGAAGAAAAAGCCTAGAAATCTGGTTACTTTCAGTGGCTCTTGATGCTAGTTGGAGCTGTTTCTCTTCCTGCTGAAAAAGAGAGTTCCTGTGGACTAGAAAGCTTCAGTCTCAGAGGAAAAGGAGGGTTATCTGAAGTATCTTGTGAGACAGTGCTTTAGAAAGGGTGGACACAACTTAAGTTAGTAATCTAAATAACAAGTACAAAGAACACACGTCCATGGTGATTCGAGGAGAACCTTCCTCTTACATAACCATGCATGCCACAGATAGATGGGTTGAAATCAATCCTGAGAGTGATAATTTCACAGTTATCACTGTCCATTTTCATTTAAGATATTTTCTCTAGATTTATTAGTCCTTTTGAAATGTGTGAATGAAATACATAGTCTTTCCATTGGTCCCTATACTCAGTGGAACATCATTTAAAAAATAAAGTAATGATGTTTGTGTTACATATACAGAGATTCTTTTAACAACTGTTATTTGCAATATTTTCAGACTAGAGGCTGCCATAAGTCCTTCAAATGTGAGATATTTAAAATTAAATATATAAGAATATGTTACATAGGTATGAGCATACCTACAAATAATATGCAGTAAAATTGATCACTAAATGAAGCTCCAATTATGATTATTGGAAAGAAAATACAAAAGCCCAAATACAGTTTATGCTCCTCAATATACAATGTTCACAGAAAGAAACCACAACAGAAATAGCAAATGGGTTGATAATGACTGTATCTGACTCTTGGTTAGGGGGTGTGACTAGTTTTCAGAAAATAATCCACCACTGATTAAATACTTATTTTGAGATATATGTAAGTGATGCCAATAGCACCTTTTCTGCTATATTAATTTCTGCTAAATTATGCCTCCTTCAAGGGAGAATGTGTGTGTCATCAAACCACAAGTTTCTATATGCTTCAAATCTACCTAAAAATAAATGTAGTAAATAATGGAGTTTTGAATAAATAATATATAATGTAAAGATTTAGAGAACTTGGTAGTTTCAAGTACTCTTACAATGTACTTGGGATTTAAAGAGTTTCTACCAAATTTGGCTATAGATGAGGCTATTGTAAAATTTTGGAAATTCATATTTTCCTAATATCTCAACCACAACATACCCCCTATAGAAGTGGTAAACACCCTGCCCAGACAGCTTTCTTGCACCAGAGTGAGAAGGTTAGTCTCTGCCGCAAGCCTTCCTTCATCTTCTCCTCTGCTGTGCTCCAGCGAGGATCAGTGCAGTCCCCTGGCGCCTTCTACTTGTGGACTCTCTGCTGATGCTACTTGCCAAAAGTCTACACTTCTAGCTCCCTGTCTGCTTTGTCATCCATCCCTGTGTTTTCCTAACTCTCTTATTCTGAGGGCCACTCAGAACTGATTGAAGTCATGACAGCCTTTACCCCTGAGTGCTTTGCTATCCATACCCCGTTCTCCCAGAGTTATCTCAGCAATGTCTATGCGCAGGAGTCCTGAGTTGTGCATTGCTTTTGTCATGTCTCTTCACTCTCTTTGCATTTCTTGATGTTTCCAGTTTCAAAGAGTAGGGAACCAAGAAAATGTACTCAGTTTAGATGTCCCTAATTCTTCTTCATGATTAGATTCAAACTATGAATTTTTATAGAAATATTAGGTCTCATTTCAGAAGATGCATGATAATGAATTTTTCTGTTGTTGGTGACATTAACCTTATCTATTTTGAAATGCTGTCTCTCAAGTTTCTCCTAGCAAAGTAACAACTTTTCTATTTGTAACTAGTAAGTATCTTATGGAGAAGTGCCTATGACTACAAACACCTTCCAGCAAACCTCAGATTTCTGCTATAGCAAGGGTCAAAGAATTATTTCATAATCGTATTTTTATATATTTATTGTCTTGCCTTGTACTTCAATTTAAAATCTTTAATTTTCTTTTTTTTTAATATACAAGGTCTTACCCTATAGCCCAGGCTAACCTAGAAATGTGTGTAGTATAGCTGAAACACTTGTGAGTGAAAGAATGTAAAACACAACTACTATACAATATAAAAATATGACTTATCTAAAGATGTTGGTCAGGGTTCAATAGCCAAAATATTACTAAAATTGGGGTGTGTGTGTGTGTGTGTGTGTGTGTGTGTGAGAGAGAGAGAGAGAGAGAGAGAGAGAGAGAGAGAGAGAGAGGGGGGGGGCAGAAAATAATATGAGATCCCTCAGAGCTGGAGTTACAGGCATTTTCAAGATACCCAACTTGTTACCTGGGTGCTAGAAACAGAATTCTAGTTGTCATGGAGATTAGCAAACCCTTTTAGATACAGCATTGCCTTTCCAGGCCAATAAAAGTGTTGCTATAGCAAAAGATGAGATGCAGCATAACTAGAAAAGAAAGAAGATAGGAAAATGACTTATTTGAGATGTAATGCTGGATTAAATTTATTTCAGTAAATAGCTAAGGTAATGTAAGTGTATAGCTCATTCAGTATGTTTATGTAATACTGAGTACAAAGCAGGGGCAGGGCCACATGCAGTCTATTCTTGTTATATTTTTAAGGTTGACAGTATATTTAAAAACTAAACTATCATTGCATTCCTTTCTTATTATCCTTTCCTCCCTTCAGCTTCTACTATACCCACCTCAAAGGGACTAGTCTTCTTTAAATGTGATTATCAAACACACACACACACACACACACACACACACACACACACACACGGACACGCGCAGGCACACACACACACAATTTACATTTCTTTGGGTTTTGTTGTTGTTTGTTTGCTGGTGCACACCTTTACTTGTAGCATTCAGGAGGAAGAGTCAGGTAGATCTCATGTCAGTCAACTTCACATACTGAAGTTTAAACTACTCAGGGCTACACACTGAGACCCTGTCTTACAACACACACACACACACACACACACACACACACACACACACACACACACAATTATTTAATATAACATAGTATATTTGTTTGTAGCATGTGGGACGGGAGAGGCACACATGAGGAATTAAGATGTCAAGTTGTAGGAGTCTGTTCCATCCAGCTACCTCGTGGGATTCCAGGGCCAAACACAGTCACTCTGGCCTGCTTTGAAATGCCTTTTCCGGCCAAGCCTTGCTAGTCATAAAACACTTTTTTCTTGAAGAATTTCTTTTGTTTTTTCCATTTTTATTTAAGTTCCAAGTAAGGTTTTTCTGTATAGAGAAAATCTCTTATAAGCATCACCTGACAATAAAAAAGCCTATGGCCAATGAGCTGAGGTAGGAAATCGGAGGTGGGGCACAGGCAGGAGAAGAGAGGATTCTGGGAAATAGTGAGAGAATAAAGAGAGATTCGAGAGACACACTGGGAAAGATGCTGAAGGAAGACAGTAAGGAAGAAGCAGTCAGGGACTGAAGGAGCTGTAACTAACCAGCAGGTAGATGAATTCCGGATAAAGGGAGATTCGCCAGGGAACATTGAGGAGGCCCAAAGCATGAGATCTGAGCAGAGGTTGCCAGCCACACAGATGAACTCAGAATATAATAAAAGGAGATATTGCCTGGAAACAGAGAGTAGATGTACATAAACTGGTAGGTGGCTGAACTCAGGCTAGAATAAAGAAGGTCAGCACCAGGCTTGGTACCAGCACATGAAGCTGAGGATGGGTAAGTAACTGTGGTAGAAAGAATAGTTTGAATGGGTTGCTTAAGTTATGAGTTAGTAAGGAAATGAACCAAAGTTTACAGCCTAGGAATTTATTAATAAATGATTAGTTTCAGAGTCATATATGGGGAAGCAGGGACTGGGGGGGGAAAATTTAATTTTTTTTATCATTTCTGTATTATTGTTGTTAAATCTCAAAACTGTTGGTGGAGCTGACAAAATGGTTCAGCTGGTAAATTAGGCACTTGTCACCAAGTCTGATGACCTGAATTTAATCCTGGCAGGGATTAAAGTAATCTAAATTTTTCTAAGCTCCCCCCCAAAAAAAGAGTAGATTGCATTGGATTTGAGGTATGCAGTCTCAGAATTGATCGTTTTTTATAGGCTTGTGGCTCTATCACCCCAAACCATTAAGAAGCCCCTTTTATCTAACTAGTAGCTTAGCCTGCTTAGGACTAAGAAACAAAGATGAGGGCCTCCTCTCCTCTTGTGCCTGGCCGATCCCCACTCCTGGGCTGAATGCTCTCTTGAGGCCAGTGAAACCAAGAATTGGGGTGCGTGGTGGAGGGAGTAAATTCAGTAACCTCAGTTCTCTATGCCAGAGCTAGAGTGGCTCTTGCAGCTTAGCACCACCTTAGACTCTTCTCTTATCTTCCCCTGACTCACATGATAATGACTGAGAAACCAAGTGGACTCAGAACAGGGGCTTGAGAACCATTATTGACTTCAGGTACCTCAGTTCCTGAAAGATCGCCCTATGACAACTTTGCCTTGGGTGTTGATCACAGGGTCCAGGGAGTTTGACCTTATCCAAAAAGTGAAAGGGAGCTAAGAACAACCCGGGGAGGCCTGGGAACTTTCCTACCTCAGTCAGGAAGGGCAGGAAGGAGAGCCTGGTGCACATGCTGAAGCCTGCAAGGACCGGTCCTACCCAGTCTTTGTGCCCTGCTGCTTTCCAGCCTGGCAGTGGGTTTGCCAATGTCAATGTGACTTTGGCCAGGTAGCTCTTAGGGCATCTCTCTCCTCAGATTTACCCTTGGTCTGTGTCATCTCTGGAGGTCCCAGCTCAGTTGTAGCTACTCTGGACTCTCCTGTACTTATTGAGATTAGTGTCCATTCCTTGTTAAGATGATTTTTTTTCTTTTTTCTCTGGGGGGGGGGAGTTGTTTGTGTTTATGTGTGAGGAACTGTTGACTGGCTGTGCACAGGAATGGAACGCTGGTGCCCATAGACTGCAGCCTGCTCCATCTTCCCTAGCCAAGCCTGAGGAAGCTTGCTGGGGATCCTGGCTTCTGAGAGAACAGGTGTCTCCCCCAACCCCTCGCTCTACACTTGTTCCTGTTCTCTGACATAATTTTAGTGAATCTGAAAGCACAGTTCAGTAATAGATTCCTACCAAGTTGTGTAGGAGTCTGCAGAGTTAGGACTTGTTTATTCTTGGTAGGAAGGCTACTCCTGTGGGCTGGGAAAAGAATACAATGAAACATTCTTCTGGTAGTCTCTCAAGGCCTGCTTAAGCACTGCAAAAGCATCCTAGAAAAACTACTGAGAGTGTTTAAGTGTAAAATGGACCGAAAACATAATGAAATTTGCCTTACTTTTACCAGAGTTTGGGGTGAAACAACAAAATAAAACTTAAGGAAAATCCACTTGAGTGCTGGGAGCTCTGTAGCAGCATGGGAGGGAGGGACCACAGCAGGTGGGGTGGCTTGGGGTTGAGGTACAGGTGTGAGGCCACATGATTTCCCCATTGCTCACCCCCCATTGATCAACCCAGTAAACTCACTGCTCTCCTCACACAGACTTACAAAGAGGAGTGCTCCCACTTGTCCTGGAGCCTTTCAGGATGGGGAGTTGAGTTACAACGTGTTGTATAGGAGATATAAGCTAATTTTGTACGAATCGTTATTTCTTCTCATAAAGTGTTTCCAATACATACGTATTTGTCTTTACTCTGCAACATTGTATTTCCATATAACGTCATATTCTTACATATTCTTTTGAGAGAAAACTCTTCTGTGCGTTCTCTTTTGAGGCTACACGCTTAGACATACAGGCAAAACCAAAGCATTTCGTGTTACAACGTGTTGATTAGGAAAAATAAGATAATTTCGCACTATGCGGGATTTCCTTAAAACGTGGTTTTCTGACAAATTTAGACGAAAGAAAATTCTCCTGTTGGTTCTCTTTTGAGGCTACACGTATAGATGTACACGCCACACCAAATCATTTCGAGTTACAACGTGTTGTATAGGAGATATAAGCTAATTTTGTATGAAGCGTTATTTCTTCTCGTAAAGTGTTTCCAATACGTACGTATTTGTCTTTACTCTGCAACACTGTATTTCTTTATAACGTGGTATTCTTATATATTCTTTCAAGAGAAAACTCTCCTGTGCCTTCTCTTTTGATGCTACACGATTAGACATACACGCAACACCAAGCTTTTTGAGTTACAACGTGTTGTTTAGGAAAAACAAGATAATTCCGCACGATGAGGGATTTCCATAAAACGTGGATTTTGACAAATTTTGACGAAAGAAAATTCTCCTGTGGGTTCTCTTTTGAGGCTATACATTTAGACGTAAATGCCACACCAAATCTTTTCGAGTTACAACGTGTTGTTTAGGAGATAAAAGTTAATATTGTACGATGCGTTATTTCTTCTCTTAAAGTGTTTCCAATATGTAAGTATTTGTCTTTACTCTGCAACACTGTATTTCCTTCTAACGTGGTATGCTTACATATTCTGTCGAGAGAAAACTGTCCTGTGCCTACTCTTTTGAGGCTACACGCTTACCCATATACGCAACACCAAAGCTTTGCGAGTTACAAAGTGTTGTTTAGGAAAAACAAGATAATTTCGCATGATTCCGGATTTCCTTAAAACGTGGTTTTCTGACGAATTTTGACTAAAGAAAATTCTCCTTTGGGTTCTCTTTTGAGGCTACACGTTTAGACATACACGCCACACCAAATCCTTTCGAGTTACAATGTGTTGTTTAGGAGATACAAGCTAATTTTGTATGATGCTTTATTTCTTCTTCTCATAAAGTGTTTCAAATACGTACATATTTGTCTTTACTCTGCAACACTGTATTTCCTTATAACGTGGTATTCTTACATATTCTTTCGAGAGAAAACTCTCCTGTGCCTTCTCTTTTGAGGCTACACGCTTAGACATACAGGCAAAACCAAAGCATTTCGTGTTACAACGTGTTGATTAGGAAAAATAAGATAATTTCGCACGATGCAGGATTTCCTTAAAACATGGTTTTCTGACAAATTTTGACGAAAGAAAATTCTCCTGTTGGCTCTCTTTTGAGGCTACACGTTTAGACGTACACGCCACACCAAATTGTTTTGAGTTACAATGTGTTGTATAGGAGATATAAGCTAATTTTGTACGAAGCGTTATTTCTTCTCATAAAGTGTTTCCAATACATACATATTTTTCTTTACTCTGCAACACTGTTTTTCCTTATAACGTGGTATCCTTACATATTCTTTTGAGAGAAAACTCTTCTGTGCGTTCTCTTTTGAGGCTACATGCTTAGATACACGCAACACCAAAGCTTTTCGCGTTACAACTTGTTGATTAGGAAAAACAAGATAATTTCGCACGATGCAGGATTTCCTTAAAACGTGGTTTTCTGAAAAATTTTGAAGAAAGAAAATTCTCCTGTGGGTTCTCATTGAGGCTATACATTTAGACGTACACGCCACACCAAATCTTTTCGAGTTACAACGTGTTGTTTAGGAGATACAAGCTAATTTTGTACGATGCGTTATTTCTTCTCGTAAAGTGTTTCCAATACGTGCATATTTGTCTTTACTATGCAACACTGTATTTCCTTATAACGTGGTATTCTTACAAATTCTTTCGGGAGAAAACTCTCCTGTGCCTTCTCTTTTGAGGCTACACGCTAAAACATACACGCAACACCAAAGCTTTTCGAGTTACAATGTGTTGTTTAGGAAAAACAAGATAATTTCGCACGATGCGGGATTTCCTTAAAACGTGGTTTTCTGAAAAAAATTTGACGAAAGAAAATTCTCCTGTAGGTTCTGTTTTGAGGCTACACATTTAGAAGTACATGCCACACCAAATCTTTTCGAGTTACAACGTGTTGTTTAGGAGATACAAGCTAATTTTTTAAGATGCGTTATTTCTTCTTGTAAAGTGTTTCCAATACGTACGTATTTGTCTTTAGTCTGCAACACTGTATTTCTTTATAACTTTGTAGTCTTAATTATTCTTTCGAAGAAACCTCTCCTGTGCCTTCCCTTTTGAGGCTACATGATTAGACATACACGCAACACCAAAGCTTTTCGAGTTACAACGTGTTGTTTAGGAAAAACAAAATAATTTCGCACGATGCGGGATTTCCATAAAACGTGGTTTTCTGACAAATTTTGACGAAAGAAAATTCTTCTGTGGGTTCTCTTTTGAGGCTACACGTTTAGACGTACATGCCACACCAAATCTTTTCGAGTTACAACGTGTTGTTTAGGAGATACAAATTAATTTCGTAGGATGCGTTATTTCTTCTCTTAAAGTGTTTCCAATACGTAAGTATTTGTCTTTACTCTGCAACACTGTATTTCCTTATAAAGTGGTATGCTTACATATTCTTTCGAGAGAAAACTCTCCTGTGCCTACTCTTTTGAGGCTACACGCTTACCCATACACGCAACACCAAAGCTTTTCGAGTTAGAACGTGTTGTTTAGGAAAAACAAGATAATTTCGCACGATGCAGGATTTCCTTAAAATGTGGTTTTCTGAAAAAATTTGACGAAAGAAAATTCTCCTGTGGGTTCTGTTTTGAGGCTACACATATAGACGTACACGCCACACCAAATCTTTTCGAGTTACAACGTGTAGTTTAGGAGATACAAGCTATTTTTTACGATGCGTTATTTCTTCTTGTAAAGTGTTTCCAATATGTACGTATTTTTCTTTACTCTGCAACTCTGTATTTCCTTATAACGTGGTATTCTTACAAATTCTTTCGAGAGAAAACTCTCCTGTGCTTTCTTTTGAGGCTACACACTTAGACATACATTCAACACCAAAGCTTTTCGAGTTACAATGTGTTGTTTAGGAAAAACAAGATAATTTCGCACGATGCGGGATTTCCTTAAAACGTGGTTTTCTGAAAAAAATTTGACGAAAGAAAATTCTCCTGTAGGTTCTGTTTTGAGGCTACACATTTAGAAGTACATGCCACACCAAATCTTTTCGAGTTACAACGTGTTGTTTAGGAGATACAAGCTAATTTTTTAAGATGCGTTATTTCTTCTTGTAAAGTGTTTCCAATACGTACGTATTTGTCTTTAGTCTGCAACACTGTATTTCTTTATAACTTTGTAGTCTTAATTATTCTTTCGAAGAAACCTCTCCTGTGCCTTCCCTTTTGAGGCTACATGATTAGACATACACGCAACACCAAAGCTTTTCGAGTTACAACGTGTTGTTTAGGAAAAACAAAATAATTTCGCACGATGCGGGATTTCCATAAAACGTGGTTTTCTGACAAATTTTGACGAAAGAAAATTCTTCTGTGGGTTCTCTTTTGAGGCTACACGTTTAGACGTACATGCCACACCAAATCTTTTCGAGTTACAACGTGTTGTTTAGGAGATACAAATTAATTTCGTAGGATGCGTTATTTCTTCTCTTAAAGTGTTTCCAATACGTAAGTATTTGTCTTTACTCTGCAACACTGTATTTCCTTATAAAGTGGTATGCTTACATATTCTTTCGAGAGAAAACTCTCCTGTGCCTACTCTTTTGAGGCTACACGCTTACCCATACACGCAACACCAAAGCTTTTCGAGTTAGAACGTGTTGTTTAGGAAAAACAAGATAATTTCGCACGATGCAGGATTTCCTTAAAATGTGGTTTTCTGAAAAAATTTGACGAAAGAAAATTCTCCTGTGGGTTCTGTTTTGAGGCTACACATATAGACGTACACGCCACACCAAATCTTTTCGAGTTACAACGTGTAGTTTAGGAGATACAAGCTATTTTTTACGATGCGTTATTTCTTCTTGTAAAGTGTTTCCAATATGTACGTATTTTTCTTTACTCTGCAACTCTGTATTTCCTTATAACGTGGTATTCTTACAAATTCTTTCGAGAGAAAACTCTCCTGTGCTTTCTTTTGAGGCTACACACTTAGACATACATTCAACACCAAAGCTTTTCGAGTTCCAACGTGTTGTTTAGGAAAAACAATATAATTTCGCATGATGCGGGATTTCCTTAAAACGTGGTTTTCTGACAAATTTTGACGAAGGATAATTCTCCTGTGGATTCTCTTTTGAGGCTACACATTTAGAAGTACATGCCACACCAAATCCTTTCGAGTTACAACGTGTTGTTTAGGAGATACAAGCTAATTTTGTGTGATGCTTTATTTCTTATCGTAAAGTGTTTCCAATATGTATGTATTTGTCTTTACTCTGCAACACTGTATTTGTTTATAACGTGGTATGCTTACATATTCTTTCGAGAGAAAACTCTCCTGTGCCTTCTCTTTTGAGGCTACACACTTAGACATACAGGCAAAACCAAAGCATTTCGTGTTACAACGTGTTGATTAGGAAAAATAAGATAATTTCGCACTATGCGGGATTTCCTTAAAACGTGGTTTTCTGATAAATTTTGACAAAAGAAAATTC
The DNA here is from genome assembly GCF_947179515.1 of Apodemus sylvaticus. NCBI lineage: Eukaryota > Metazoa > Chordata > Mammalia > Rodentia > Muridae > Apodemus > Apodemus sylvaticus. The sequence continues at coordinate 107,857,729 of NC_067482.1, forward strand.
TCCTGTTGGTTCTCTTTTGAGGCTACACGTATAGACGTACACGCCACACCAAATCTTTTCGAGTTACAACGTGTTGTATAGGAGATATAAGCTAATTTTTTATGAAGCGTTATTTCTTCTCGTAAAGTGTTTCCAATACGTACAGATATGTCTTTACTCTGCAACACTGTATTTCCTTATAACGAGGTATTCTTACATATTCATTCGAGAGAAAACTCTCCTGTGCCTTCTCTTTTGAGGCTACACGCTTAGACATACACGCAACACCAATGATTTTCGAGTTACGACGTGCTGTTTAGGAAAAACAAGATAATTTCGCACGATGCGGGATTCCCTTAAAACGTGGTTTTCTGACAAATTTTGACGAAAGAAAATTCTCCTGTGGGTTCTGCTTTGAGGCTACACGTTTACACGTTCACGCCACAACAAATCTTTTCGAGTTACAACGTGCTGTTTAGAAGATACAAGCTAATTTTGTAAGATGCGTTATTTCTCTTCGTAAAGTGTTTCCAATACGTACATATTTGTCTTTACTCTGCAGCACTGTATTTCCTTATAACGTGGTATTCTTACATATTCTTTCGAGAGAAAACTCTCCTGTGCCTTCTCTTTTGAGGCTACACACTTAGACATACACGCAACACCAAAGCTTTTCGAGTTACAACATGTTGTTTAGGAAAAACAAGATGATTTCGCACGATGCGGGATTTCCTTAAAACGTGCTTTTCTGACAAATTTTGACGAAAGAAAATTCTCCTGTGGGTTCTCTTTTGAGGCTACACGTTTAGAAGTACACGTCACACCAAATCTTTTCGAGTTACGTGTTGTTTAGGAGATACAATCAAATTTTTGCGATGCCTTATTTCTTCTCGTAAAGTGTTTCCAATAAGTACATATTTGTCTTTACTCTGCAACACTGTATTTCCTCATTATGTGGTATTCTTACATATTCTTTCGAGAGAAAACTCTCCTGTGCATTCTCTTTTGAGGCTACATGCTTACACATACACAAAACACCAAAGCTTTTTGCGTTACAACATGTTGATTAGGAATAACAAGATAATTTCGCACGATGCGGGATTTCCTTAAAACGTGGTTTTCTGACAAATTTTGACGAAAGAAAATTCTCCTGTGAGTTTTCGTTTGAGGCTACACGTTTCGACGTACACGCCACACCAAATATTTTCGAGTTACAACGTGTTGTTTAGGAGATACAAGCTAATTTTGTACGATGCTTTATTTCTTCTCGTAAAGTGTTTCCAATACATATGTATTTGTCTTTACGCTGCAACACTTTATTTCCTTATAACGTGATTTTCTTACATATTCTTTCAAGAGAAAACTCTCCTGTGCCTTCTCTTTTGAGGCTACACGCTTAGAAATACACGCAACACCAAAGTTTTTCGAGTTACAACGTGTTGTTTTGGAAAAAGAAGATAATTTCGCACGATGCGGGATTTCCTTAAAACGTGGTTTTCTGACAAATTTGGACAAAAGAAAATTCTCCTGTGGGTTCTGTTTTGAGGCTACACATTTAGACGTACACGCCACACCAAATCTTTTCGAGTTACAACGTGTAGTTTAGGAGATACAAGCTATTTTTTATGATGCGTTATTTCTTCTTGTAAAGTGTTTCCAATACGAACGTATTTTTCTTTACTCTGCAACACTGTATTTCCTTATAACGTGGTATTCTTACATATTCTTTTGAGAGAAAACTCTCCTGTGCCTTCTCTTTTGAGGCTACACGCTTAGACATACACGCCACACCAAAGCTTTTCGAGTTACAACGTGCTGTTTAGGAGATATAAGCTAATTTTGTAAGATGCGTTATTTCTCTTCGTAAAGTATTTCCAATAGGTACGTATTTGTCTTTACTCTGCAACACTGTATTTCCTTATAAGATGGTATTCTTACATATTCTTTCGAGAGAAAACTCTCCAGTGTGTTCTCTTTTGAGGCTACACGCTTAGACATACACGCAACACCAAAGCTTTTCGAGTTACAACATGTTGTTTAGGAAAAACATGATAATTTCGCACGATGCGGGATTTCCTTAAAACGTGGTTTTCTGACAAATTTTGACGAAAGAAAATTCTCCTGTGGGTTCTCTTTTGAGGCTACATGTTTAGAAGTACACGTCACACCAAATCTTTTCGAGTTACAATGTGTTGTTTAGGAGATACAATCTAATTTTTGCGATGCAATATTTCTTCTCGTAAAGTGTTTCCAATAAGTACGTATTTGTCTTTACTCTGCAACACTGTATTTCCTTATAACGTGGTATTCTTACATATTCTTTCGAGAGAAAACTCTCCTGTCCCTTCTCTTTTGTGGCTACACGCTTAGACATACACGCAACAACAAAGCTTTTCGAGTTACAACGTGTTGTTTAGGAAAAACAAGATAATTTCGCACGATGCGGGAGTTCCTTAAAACGTGGTTTTCTCACATATTTTGACGAAAGAAAATTCTCCCTTGGGTTCTCTTTTGAGGTTACATATTTAGACGTACATGCCACACCAAATCCTTTCGAGTTATAACGTGCTGTTTAGGAGATACAAGCTAATTTTCTAAGATGGGTTATTTCTTCTCATAAAGTGTTTCAAATACGTACTTATTTGTCTTTATTCTGCAACACTGTATTTCCTTATAATGTGGTATTCTTACATATTCTTTTGAGAGAAAACTATCCTGTGCATTCTCTTTTGAGGCTCCACGCTTAGACATACACGCCACATCAAGTCTTTTCGAGTTACAAGTGTTGTTTACGAGATACAAGCTAATTTTGTATGATGCGTTATTTCTTCTCGTAAAGTGTTTCCAGTACATATGTATTTGTCTTTATTCTGCAACACTGTATTTCCTTATAACATGGTATTCTTACATATTCTTTCGAGAGAAAACTCTCCTGTGCGTTCTCTTTGAGGCTCCACGCTTAGATATACACGCAACACCAAACCTGTTCAAGTTACAACGTGTTGTTTAGGAAAAACAAGATAATTTCGCATGATGCGGGATTTCCTTAAAACGTGGTTTTCTGACAAATTTTGACGAAAGAAAATTCTCCTGTGGGTTCTCTTTTGAGGGTACACTTTTAGACGTACACGCCACACCAAATCTTTTTGAGTTACAACGTGTTGTTTAGGAGATACAAGCTAATTTTTTACGATGCATTATTCCTTCTTGTAAAGTTTAAGTGTTTCCAACACGTACTTATTTGTCTTTACTCTGCAACACTGTATTTCCTTATAACGTGGTATTCTTACATATTCTTTCGAGAGAAAACTCTCCTGAGCATTCTCTTTTGAGGCTACATGCTTAGACATACACGCAACACCAAAGCTCTTCGAGTTACAACATGTTTTTTAGGATTAACAAGATAATTTTGCACGATGAGGGATTTCCTTAAAACGTGGTATTCTGAAAAATTTTGACGAAAGACAATTCTCCAGTGGGTTCTCTTTTGAGGCTACAAGTTTAGACTGACACGCCACACCAAATATTTTCGAGTTACAATGTGTTGTTTAGGAGATACAAGCTAATTTTGTACCATGCGTTCTTTCTTCTTGTAAAGTATTTACAATACGTACCTATTTATCTTTACTCTGCAACACTGTATTTCCTTATAACGTTGCATTCTTACATATTCTTTCGAGAGAAAACTCTCCTGTGCATTCTCTTATGAGTCTACACGCTTAGACATACACGCAACACTAAAGCTTTTCAAGATACAACGTGTTGTTTAGGAAAAACAAGATAATTTCGCACAATGCCGGATTTCCTTAAAACGTGGTTTTCTGACAAATTTTGACGAAAGAAAATTCTCCTGTGGGCTCTCTTTTGAGGCTACACGTTTAGACGTACACGCCACACCAAATATTTTCGAGTTACAACGTGTTGTTTAGGAGATACAAGCTAATTTTGTACGATGCCTTATTTCTTCTTGTAAAGTGTTTCCAATACATACGTATTTGTCTTTACTCTGCAACACTGTATTTCCTTATAACGTGGTATTCTTACATATTCTTTCAAGAGAAAACTCTCCTGTGCATTCTCTTTTGAGGCTATTCGCTTAGACATACACGCCACACCAAATCTTTTCGAGTTACAATGTGTTGTTTAGGAGATACAAGCTAATTTTTACGATGCGTTATTTCTTCTTGTAAAGTGTTTCCAATATATATGTATTTGTCTTTATTCTGCAACACTGTATTTCCTTATAACGTGGTATTCTTAAATATTCTTTCGAGAGAAAACTCTCCTGTGCATTCTCTTTTGAGGCTACACGCGTAGACATACACGCAACACCAAAGCATTTTGAGTTACAACATTTTGTTTAGGAAAAACAAGATAATATCACACGAAGCGGGATTTCCTTAAAACGTGGTTTTCTGACAAATTTTGACGAAAGAAAATTCTCCTGTGGGCTCTCTTTTGAGGCTACACGTTTAGACGTAAACGCCACACCAAACATTTTCGAGTTACGACGTGTTGTTTAGGAGATACAAGCTAATTTTGTACGATGCGTTATTTCTTCTTGTAAAGTGTTTCCAAAACATATGTATTTGTTTTTATTCTGCAACACTGTTTTTCCTTATAACGTGGTATTCTTACATATTCTTTCAAGAAAAAACTCTCCTGTGCGTTCTCTTTGAGGCTACACGCTTAGACATACACGCAACACCAAACCTGTTCGAATTACAACTTGTTGTTTAGGAAAAACAAGATAATTTCGCAAGATGCAGGTTTTCCTTAAAACGTGGTTTTCTGACAAATTTTGACCAAAGAAAATTCTTCTGTCGGTTCTCTTTTGAGGCTACACGTTTAGACGTACACGCCACACCAAATCTTTTCGAGTTACAATGTGTTGTTTAGGAGATACAAGCTAATTTTTTAAGATGCGTTATTTTTTCTTGTATAGTGTTTCAAATACGTAATTATTTGTCTTTACTCTACAACATTGTATTTACTTATAACGTGGTATTCTTACCTATTCTTTCGAGAGAAAACTCTCCTGTGCGTTCTCTTTTGAGGCCACACGTTTAGACATACACGCAACACCAAAGCTTTTCGAGTTACAACATGTTGTTTAGAAAAAACAAGATAATTTCGCCAGATGCGGGATTTCCTTAAAACGTGGTTTTCTGAAAAATTTTGATGAAAGAAAATTCTCCTGTGGGTTCTCTTTTGAGGCTACACGTTTAGATGTAAACGCCACACCAAATATTTTCGAGTTACAATGTGTTGTTTAGGAGATACAAGCTAATTATGTACCATGCGTTATTTCTTCTCGTAAAGTGTTTCCAATACGTACGTATTTGTCTTTACTCTGCAACACTGTATTTCCTTATAATGTGGTATTCGTACATATTCTTTCGAGAGAAAACTCTCCTGTGCCTTCACTTTTGAGGCTACATGCTTAGACATACATGCAACACCAAAGCTTTTCCAGTTACAACGTATTGTTAAGAAAAAACAAGATTATTTCGCACAATGAGGGATTTCCTAAAAACGTGATTTCTGAAAAATTTTGACGAAAGAAAATTCTCCTGTGGGTTCTCTTTTGAGACTACACATTTAGACGTACACGCCACACCAACTCTTTTCGAGTTACAACGTGTAGTTTAGGAAAAACAAGATAATTTCGCACTATGTGGGATTTCCTTAAAACGTGGTTTTCTGACAAATTTTGACCAAAGAAAATTCTCCTGTGGGTTCTCTTTTGAGGCTATACACACCAAACCAAATCTTTTCAAGTTACAACATGTTGTTTAGGAAATACAAGCTAATTTTGTACGATGCATTATTTCTTCTCGTAAAGTGTTTCCAATATGTATGTATTTGTCTTTACTCTGCAACACTGTATTTCCTTATAACGTGGTATTCTTACATATTCTTTCGAGAGAATACTCTCCTGTGCGTTCTCTTTTGAGGCTACACGCTTAGACATACATGCAACACCAAAGCTTTTTGAGTTACAATGTGTTGTTTAGGAAAAACAAGAAAATTTCGCACAATGCGAGATTTCCTTAAAACGTGGTTTTCTGAAAAATTTTGACGAAAGAAAATTCTCCTGTGGGTTCTCTTTTGAGGCTACACGTTTAGATGTAAACGTCACACCAAATATTTTCGAGTTACAAAGTGTTGTTTAGGAGATACAAGGTAATTTTTTACCATGCGTTATTTCTTCTCGTAAAGTGTTTCCTATATGTACTTATTTGTCATTACTCTGCAACACTGTATTTCCTTATAACGTGGTATTCTTACATATTCTTTCGAGAGAAAACTCTCCTGTGCGTTCTGTTTTGAGGCTACACGTTTACACATACACGCAACACCAAAGCTTTTCAAGTTACAACATGTTGTTTAGGAAAAACAAGATAATTTCGCACGATGCGGGATTTCCTTAAACTTGGTTTTCTGACATATTTTGATGAAAGAAAATTCTCCTGTGGATTCCCTTTTGAGGCTACATGTTTAGACGTACATGCCACACCAACTCGTTTCGAGTTACCACGTGTTGTTTAGGAGATACGAGCTAATATTGAATGATGCGTTATTTCTTCTCTAAAAGTGTTTCCAATACGTATGTATTTGTCCTTAGTCTGCAACACTGTATTTCCTTACAACGTGGTATTCTTACATCTTATTTCGAGAGAAAACTCTCCTGTGTGTTTTCTTTTGAGGCTACACGCTTAGACATACACGCAACTCCAAAGCATTTGAAGTTACAACGTGTTGTTTAGGAAAAACAAGATAATTTCGCATGATGCGGGATTTCCTTAAAACGTGGTTTTCTGACATATTTTGACAAAAGAAAATTCTCCTGTGGGTTCTCTTTTGAGGCTAAACATTTAGACGTATATGCCGCACCAAATCTTTTCGAGTTACAACGTGTTGTTTAGGAGATACAAGCTAATTTTGTATGATGCGTTATTTCTTCTCATAAAGTGTTTCCAATATGTGCGTATTTGTCTTTACTCTGCAACACTGTATTTCCTTATAATGTGGTATTCTTACATATTCTTTCAAGAGAAAACTCTCCTGTGCATTCTCTTTTGAGGCTACACGCTTAGACATACACGCCACACCAAATCTTTCCGAGATACAACGTGTTGTTTAGGAGATACAAGCTAATTTTGTATGATGCGTTATTTCTTCATGTAAAGTTTTTCCAATATATACGTATTTGTCTTTATTCTGCAACACTGTATTTCCTTATAACGTGGTATTCTTACATATTCTTTCAAGAGAAAACTCTCCTGTGCGTTCTCTTTTGAGGCTACACGCTTAGACATACACGCAACACCCAAGCTTTTCATGGTACAACATGTTGTTTAGGAAAAACAAGATAATTTCGCACGATGCAGGATTTCCTTAAAATGTGATTTCCTGAAAAATTTTGACGAAAGGAAATTCTCCTATGGGTTCTCTTTTGAGGCTACACGTTTAAACATACACGCCACACCAAATCTTTACGAGTAACAACGTGTTGTTTAGGAGATACAAGCTAATTTTGTACGATGCGTTATTTCTTCTGGTAAAGTGTTTCCAATACGTACATATGTGTCTTTGCTCTGCAACAATGTATTTCCTTATAACTTGGTATTCTTACATATTCTTTCAAGAGAAAACTCTCCTGTGCCTTCTCTTTTGAGGCTACACGCTTAGACATACGGGCAACACCAAAGCTTTTCGAGTTGCAACGTGTTGTTTAGGAATAACAAGATAATTTCGCACGATGCGGGATTTCCTTAAAACGTGATTTTCTGAAAAATTTTGACGAAAGGAAATTCTCCTATGGGTTCTCTTTTGAGGTGACACGTTTAGACGTACACGCCAAACCAAATCTTATCGAGTTACATCATGTTGTTTAGGAGATACAAGCTAATTTTATACGATGCGATATTTCTTCTGGTAAAGTGTTTCCAATACGTACTTATTTGTCTTTACTCTGCAACACTCTATTTCCTTATAACGAGGTATTCTTACATATTCTTTCGAGCGAAAACTCTCCTGTGCCTTCTCTGTTGAGGCTATACACTTAGACATACACGCAACACGAAAGCTTTTCGAGTTACAACGTGTTGTTTAGGAAAAACAAGATAATTTCGCACGATTCAGGATTTCCTTAAAACGTGGTTTTCTGACAAATTTTGACCAAAGAAAATTCTCCTGTGGGTTCTCTTTTGAGGCTACACGTTTAGACGTACACGCCACACCAAATCTTTGAGAGTTACAACGTGTTGTTTAGGAGATACAAGCTAATTTTGTTAGATGCGTTATTTTTTCTTATATAGTGTTTCAAATACGTCTTTACTCTGCAACATTGTATTTCCTTATAACGTCGTATTCTTACCTATTCTTTCGAGAGAAAACTCTCCTGTGCCTTCTCTTTTGAGGCTACACACTTAGACATACACGCAACACGAAAGCTTTTCGAGTTACAACGTGTTGTTTAGGAAAAACAAGATAATTTCGCACGATGTGGGATTTTCTTAAAACGTGGTTTTCTGACAAATTTTGAGGAAAGAAAATTCTCCTGTGGGTTTTCATTTGAGGCTAAACGTTTAGACGTACACGCCCACCAAATGTTTTCGAGTTACAACGTGTTGTTTAGGAGATACAAGCTAATTTTTTACGATGCTTTATATCTTCTTGTAAAGTTTAAGTGTTTCCAAAAGGAACTAATTTATTTTTAATTTGTCGCAATGTATTTCCTTATAACGTGGTATTCTTACATACTCGTTCGAGAGAAAGCTCTCCGGTGCTTTCTCTTTTGAGGCTACATGCTTAGACATACACGCAACACCAAAGATTTTCGAGTTACAATGTGTTGTTTAGGAAAAACAAGATAGTTTCGCACGATGCGGGATTTCCTTAATAAGTGGTTTTCTGACAAATTTTGACGAAAGAAAATTCTCCTGTGGGTTCTCTTTTGAGGCTACACATTTAGACGTACATGCCACACCAAATCTTTTCGAGTTACAACGTGTTGTTTAGGAGATACAAACTAATTTTTTACGATGCGTTATTTCTTCTCATAAAGTGTTTCAAATACATACGTATTTGTCTTTACTCTGCAAAACTGTATTTCCTTATAATGTGGTATTCTTACATGTTCTTTCGAGAGAAAACTCTTCTGTGCATTCTCTTTTGAGGCTACACGCTTAGACATTCACACAACACCAAAGCTTTTCGAGGTACAACGTGTTGTTTAGGAAAAACAAGATAATTTAACATGATGCGGGATTTCCATAAAACATGGTTTTCTGACAAATTTGGCGAAAGAAAATTCTCCTGTGGGTTCTCTTTTGAGGCTACACGTTTAGACGTACATGCCAAACCAAATCTTTTTGAGTTACAACGTGTTGTTTAGGAGATACAAGCTAATTTTTTATGATGCGTTATTTCTTCTCGTAAAGTTTTTCCAATACGATAAGTATTTGTCTTTACTCTGCAAAACTGTATTTCCTTATAACATGGTATCTTACATATTCTTTCGAGAGAAAACTATCCTGTGCGTTCTCTTTGGAGGCTACACGCTTAGACATACACACAACACCAAAGCTTTTCGAGTTACAACGTGTTGATTAGGAAAAACAAGATAATTTTGCACGATGCGGGATTTCCTTAAAATGTGGTTTTCTGACAAATTTTGACGTAAGAAAACTCTCCTGTGGGTTCTCTTTTGAGGCTACACATTTAGACGTACACGCCACACCAAATCTTTTTGAGTTACCACGTGTTGTTTAGGAGATACAAGCTAATTTTGTACCATGCATTATTTCTTCTCATAATATGTTTCCAATACGTATGTATTTGCCTCTACTCTGCAGCAATGTATTTCCTTATAACGTGGTATTCTTACATATTCTTTCGAGAGAAAACTCTCCTGTGCATTCTCTTTTGAGGCCACACACTTGCACATACACCCAACACCAAAGCTTTTAGAGTTACAATGTTTTGTTTATGAAAAACAAGATAATTGCGCACAATGCGGGATTTCCTTAAAACGTGGATTTCTGACAAATTTTGATGAAAGAAAATTCTCCTGTGGGTTCTCTTTTGAGGCTACATGTTTAGACGTACACGCCACAACAAATCTTTTCGAGTTACAACGTGTTGTGTAGGAGATACAAGCTCATTTTGTACGATGATTTATTTCATCTCGTAAAGTTTATGGGTTTCCAATACATACGTATTTGTCTTTATTCTGCAACACTGTATTTCCTTATAACGTGGTATCCTTACAAATTCTATCGAGAAAAAACTCTCCTGTGCATTCTCTTTTGAGGCTACACGCTTAGACATACACGCAACACCAAAGCTTTCGAGTTACAACGTGTTGTTTAGGAAAAACAAGATAATTTCGCACGATGCGGGATTTACTTAAAACGTGGTTTCTGAAAAAATTTTGACGAAAGAAAATTCTCCTGTGGGTTCTCTTTTGAGGCTACACGTTTAGACGTACACGCCACACCAAATCTTTTCGAGTTACAACGTGTTGTTTAGGAGATACAAGCTAATTTTGTACGATGCGTTATTTCTTCTAGTAAAGTGTTTCCAATACGTACGTATTTGGCTTTAGTCTGCAACACCGTATTTCCTTATAACGTGGTATTCTTACATATTCTTTCGAGAAAAAACTCTCCTGTGCATCCTTTTTTGAGGCTACACGCTTAGACATACACGCAACACCAAAGCTTTTCGCGTTACAACGTGTTGTTTAGGAAAACCAGATAATTTCGCACAATGAGGGATTTCCTTAATACGTGGTTTTCTGCCATATTTTGACCAAAGAAAATTCTCCTATGGGTTCTCTTTTGAGACTACACGTTTAGACGTACAGGCCAGTCCAAATCTTTTTTAAGTTACAACGTGTTGTTTAGGCGATACAAGCTAATTTTGTACGATGCGTTATTTCTTCTTGTAAAGTTTTTCCAATAAATAAGTATTTGTCTTTACTCTGCAACACTGTATTTCCTTATAACGTGTCATTCTTACATATTCTTTCGAGAAAAAAACTCTCCTCTGCCTTCTCTTTTGGGGCTACATGCTTAGACATACACCCAACACCAAAGCTTTTCGAGTTAAAACGTGTTGTTTAGGAAGATCTAGATAATTTCTCACGATGCGTGATTTCCTTAAAACGTGGTTTTCTGACAAAATTTGATGAAAGAAAATTGTCCTATGTGTTCTCTTTTGAGGCTACACGTTTAGACGTACACACCACACCAAATCTTTTTGAGTTACAACGTGTTGTTTAGGAGATACAAGCTAATTTTTTACGATGCTTTATTTCATCTCGTAAAGTTTATGGGTTTCCAATACATACGTATTTGTCTTTACTCTGCAACACTGTATTCCCTTATAACGTGGTATTCTTACATATTCTTTCGAGAGAAAACTATCCTGTGTGTTCTCTTTTGAGGCTACACGCTTAGACATACACGCAACACCAAAGCTTTTCGAGTTACAATGTGTTGTTTAGGAAAAACAACATAATTTCGCACGATGCGGGATTTCCTTAAAACGTGGATTTCTGAAAATTTTTGACGAAAGAAAATTGTCCTGTGTGTTCTCTTTTGAGGCTACACGTTTAGACGTACACGCCACACCAAATCCTTTCGAGTTACAACGTGTTGTTTAGGAGATACAAGCTAATTTTCTACGATGCGTTATTTCTTCTCGTAACGTGTTTCCAATACGTACATATTTGCCTTTAGTCTGCAACACTGTATTTCCTTATAACGTGGTATTCTTACATATTCTTTCGAGAGAAAACTCTCCTGTGTGTTCTCGTTTGAGGCTACACGCTTAGACATACAGGCAACACCAAAGCTTTTCGCGTTACAACGTGTTGATTAGGAAAAACAATATAATTTCGCGCGATGCGGGATTTCCTTAATAAGTGGTTTTCTGGCAAATTTTGACCAAGGAAAATTCTCCTATGGGTTCTCTTTTGAGGCTACACGTTTAGACGTACAGGCCACACCTAATCTTTTTAAGGTACAACGTGTTGTTTAGGAGATACAAGCTAATTTTGTACGATAGGTTATTTCTTCTCGGAAAGTTTTTCTAATAAGTAAAAATATGTCTTTACTCTGCAACACTGTATTTCCTTATAACGTGGTATTCTTACATATTCTTTCGAGAGAAAACTCTCCTGTGCGTTCTCATTTGAGGCTACACGCTTAGACATACACGCAACACCAAAGCTTTTCGGGTTACAATGTGTTGTTTAGGAAGAACAAGATAATTTCCCACGATGCAGGATTTCCTTAAAACGTGGTTTTCTGACAAATTTTGATGAAAGAAAATTCTCCTGTGGGTTCTCTATTAAGGCTACACGTTTAGACGTACACACCACACCAAATCTTTTTGAGTTACAACGTGTTGTTTAGGAGATACAAGCTAATTTTTTTTATGATGCCTTATTTCTTCTCGTAAAGTTTAAGTGTTTCCAATACGTATGTATTTGCCTTTACTCTGCAACACTGTATTTCCTTATTACGTGGTATTCTTACATATTCTTTCGACAGTAAACTCTCCTGTGCGTTCTCTTTGGAGGCTACACGCCTAGACATACACGCCTAGACATACACGCAACACCAAAGCTTTTCGAGTTACAACGTGTTGTTTAGGAAAAACAAGATAATTTCGCATGATGCGGAATTTCCTTAAAACGTGGTTTTCTGACAAATTTTGAAGAAAGAAAATTCTCCTGTGGGTTCTCTTTTGAGGGTACACGTTTAGACATACACGCCACACCAAATCCTTTCGAGTTATAACGTGTTGTTTAGGAGATACAAATTAATTTTTTACTATGTGTTATTTCTTCTCGTAAAGTTTAAGTGTTTCCAATAAGTATGTATTTGTCTTTACTCTGCAACACTATATTTCCTTATAACGTGGTATTCTTACATATTCTTTCGGGAGAAAACTCTCCTGTGCGTTCTCTTTTGAGGCTACACGCTTAGAAATACACGCAACACCAAAGCTTTTCGAGTTACAATGTGTTGTTTAGGAAAAACAAGATATTTTCGCACGATGCGGGATTTCCGTAAAACGTGGTTTTTGACAAATTTTGACCAAAGAAAACTCTCCTGTGGATTCTCTTTTGAGGCTACACATTTAGACGTACACACCACACCAAATCTTTTCCAGTTACAACGTGTTGTTTAGGAGATACAAGCTAATTTTGCATGATGCTTTATTTCTTCTCGTAAAGTGTTTCCAATAAGTATGTATTTGTCTATACTCTGCAACACTGTATTTCCTTATAACGTGGTATTCTTACATATTCTTTCGAGAGAAAACTCTCCTGGGCATTCCCCTTTGAGGCTACGCACTTAGACATACACGCAACACCAAAGCTTTTCGAGTTACAACGTGTTGTTTAGGAAAAACAAGATAATTACGCACGATGCGGGATTTCCTTAATAAGTGGTTTTCTGACAAATTTTGACCAAGGAAAATTCCTCTATGGGTTCTCTTTTGAGGCTACATGTTTAGACGTACAGGCCACACCAAATCTTTTTAAGTTACAACGTGTTGTTTAGGAGATACAAGCTAATTTTGTACGATGCGTTATTTCTTCTCCTAAAGTTTTTTCCAATAAGTAAGTATATGTCTTTATTCTACAACGTGGTATTCTTACATATTCTTTCAAGAGAAAACTCTCCTGTGCGTTCTCATTTGAGGCTACACGCTTAGACATATACGCAACACCAACGCTTTTTGAGTTACAACGTGTTGTTTAGGAAGAACAAGATAATTTCGCATGATGCGGGATTTATGCGTTTCCAATACATACGTATTTGTCCTTATTCTGCAACACTGTATTTCCTTATAACGTGGTATCCTTACAAATTCTATCGAGAAAAACTCTCCAGTGCGTTCTCTTTTGAGGCTACACGCTTAAACATACAAGCAACACCAAAGCTTTTCGAGTTACAACGTGTTGTTTAGGATTTCCTTAAAGCGGGATTTCCTTAAAACGTGGTTTTCTGAAAAATTTTGACGAAAGAAAATTCTCCTGTGGGTTCTCTTTTGAGGCTACACGTTTAGACGTACAGGCCACACCAAATCTTTTCGAGTTACAACGTGTTGTTTAGGAGATACAAGCTAATTTTGTACGTTGCGTTATTTTTTCTCGTAAAGTGTTTCCAATACGTATGTATTTGCCTTTACTCTGCGACACTGTATTTCCTTATAAAGTGGTATTCTTACATACTCTTTCGAGAGAAAACTCTCCTGTGCGTTCTCTTTTGAGGCTACACGCTTAGACATACACGCAACACCAAAGCTTTTCGAGTTAAAACGTGTTGTTTAGGAAAAAGAAGATTGCGCACGATGCGGGATTTCCTTAAAACGTGGGTTCTCTTTTGAGTGTACACGTTTAGACGTACAAGCCACACCAAATCCTTTCGAGTTATAACGTGTTGTTTAGGAGATACAAGCTAATTTTTTACTATTTGTTATTCCACGTTATATGGAAAAACAGTGTTGCAGAGTAAAGACAAATATGTACGTATTGGAAACACTTTACGAGAAGAAATAACACATGGTAAAAAATTAGCTTGTATCTCCTAAACAACACGGTGTAACTCAAAAGGATTTGGTGTGGTGTTTATCTAAAGGTGTACCCTCAAAAGAGAACCCACAGGAGAATTTTCGTTGGTCAAAATTTTTTCAGAAAACCACGTTTTCTGGAAATCCCGCATCGTGCGAAATTATCTTATTTTTCCTAAACAACACGTTGTAACTCGAAAAGCTTTGGTTTTGCATGTATGTCTAAGCGTGTAGCCTCAAAAGAGAACGCACAGGAGAGTATTCTCTTGAAAGAATATGTAAGAATACCACCTTATAAGGACATACAGTGTTGCACAGTAAAGACAGATGCATACATATTGGAAACACTTTACGAGAAGGAATAATACATCATAAAAATTAGCTTGTATTTCCTAAACAACACGGTGTAACGCGAAAAGATTTTGTGTGGCGTGTACGTTGAAACGTGTAGCCTCAAAAGAGAACCCACAGGAGAATTTTCTTTCGTCAAAATATGTCGGAAAACCACGTTTTAAGGAAATCCCGCATCGTGCGAAATTATCTTGTTTTTCCTAAACAACACGTTGTAACTCGAAAAGCTTTGGTGTAAACAACACGTTGTAACTCGAAAATATTTGGTGTTGTGTTTACATCTAAATGCGTAGCCTCAAAAGAGAAGCCACAGGAGAATTTTCTTTGGTCAAAATTTTTTCAGAAAACCACGTTTTAAGGAAGTCCTGCATCATGCGAAATTATCTTGTTTTTCCTAAACAACACGTTGTAACTCGAAAAGCTTTGGTGTTGCGTGTATGTCTAAGCATGTAGCCTCAAAAGAGAATGCACAGTAGAGTATTCTCTCGAAAGAATATGTAAGAATACCACATTATAAGGAAATACAGTGTTGCAGAGTAAAGACAGATACTTACTTATTGGAAACACTTTACGAGAAGGAATAATACATCGTACAAAATTAGCTTGTATTTCCTAAACAACACGTTGTAACTTGAAGGATTTGGTGTGACGTGTAAGTTGAAACGTGTAGCCTCAAAAGAGAACCCACAGGAGAATTTTCTTTCGTCAAAATTTGTCAGAAAACCACGTTTTAAGGAAATCCCGCATTGTGCGAAATTATCTTGTTTTTCCTAAACAACACATTGTAACTCGAAAGCTTTGGTGTTGCATGTATGTCTACACGTGTGGCCTCAAAAGATAACGCACAGGAGAGTTTTCTCTCGAAAGAATATATAAGAATACCACGTTATAAGGAAATACAGTGTTGCAGAGTAAAGACAAATACGTATGTATTGGAAACACTTTAGAGAAGAAATAACGCATCGTACAGAATTAGCTTGTATCTCCTAAACAACACGATGTAACTCGAAAAGATTTGGTGTGGCGTGTACGTCTAAACGTGTAGCCTCAAAAGTGAACTTACAGGAGTATTTTCTTTCGTCAAAATTTGTCAGAAAACCACGTTTTATGGAAATCCCGCATCGTGG
Source organism: Apodemus sylvaticus (assembly GCF_947179515.1). Classification (NCBI taxonomy): domain Eukaryota; kingdom Metazoa; phylum Chordata; class Mammalia; order Rodentia; family Muridae; genus Apodemus; species Apodemus sylvaticus. The sequence goes on from NC_067482.1 coordinate 107,873,787, forward strand.
AAATTATCTTGTTTTTCCTAAACAACACGTTATAACTCTAAAAGCTTTGGTGCTGCGTGTATGTCTAAGCGTGTAGCCTCAAAAGAGAACGCACAGGAGAGTTTTCTCTTGAAAGAATATGTAAGAATACCGCGTTATAAGGAAATACAGTGTTGCAGAGTAAAGACAAATAAGTAAGTATTGGACACAATTTATGAGAAGAAATAACGCATCGTAAAAAATTAGCTTGTATCTCCTAAACAACACGTTGTAACTCGAAAAGATTTGGTGTGACATGTACGTCTAAACATGTACCCTCAAAAGAGAACTCACAGGAGAATTTTCTTTCATCAAAATTTGTCAGAAAACACGTTTTAAGGAAATCTCGCATCGTGCAAAATTATCTTGTTTTTCCTAAACAACACGGTGTAACTCGAAAAGCTTTGGTGTTGAGTGTTTGTCTAAGCGTGTAGCCTCAAAAGAGAACGCACAGGAGAGTTTTCTCTCGAAAGAATATGTAAGAATACCACGTTTTAAGGAAATACAGTGTTGCAGAGTAAAGACAAATAAGTACATATTGGAAACACTTTAGGAGAAGAAATAACGCATCGTAAAAAATTAGCTTGTATCTCGTAAACAACACGTTGTAACTCGAAAAGATTTGGTGTGGCTCATACGTCTAAACGTGTAGCCTCAAAAGAGAACCCACAGGAGAACTTTCTTTCGTCAAAATTTGTCAGAAAACCACGTTTTAAGGAAATCCCGCATCGTGCAAAATTATCTTGTTTTTCCTAAACAACACGTTGTAACTCGAAAAGCTTTGGTGCTGCATGTATGTCTATGCGTGTAGCCACTTAAGAGAACGCACAGGAGATTTTTCTCTCGAAAGAACATGTAAGAATACAACGTTATAAGGAAATACAGTGTTGCAGAGTAAAGACAAATACATACTTTTTGGAAACACTTTACGAGAAGAAATAACGCTTCGTAAAAAATTAGCTTGTATCTCCTAAACAACACGTGGTAACTCGAAAAGATTTGGTGTGGCGTGCACGTCTAAACGTGTAGCCTCAAAAGAGAACCAACAGGAGAATTTTCTTTCGTCAAAATTTGTCAGAACACCACTTTTTACGGAAATCCCGCATCGTGCGAAATTATCTTGTTTTTCATAAACAACACGTTGTAACTCGAAAAGTTTTGGTGTTGCCTGTATGTCTAAGTGTGTAGCCTCAAAAGGGAACGCACAGGATAGTTTTCTCTCGACAGAATATGTAAGAATACCACGTTATAAGGAAATACAGTGTTGCAGAGTAAAGACAAATATGTACGTATTGGAAACACTTTATGAGAAGAAATAACGCATCGTATAAAATTAGCTTGTATCTCCTAAACAACACGTGGTAACTCGAAAGGATTTGGTGTGGTGTGCACGTCTAAACGTGAAGCCTCAAAAGGAACCCACAGGAGAATTTTCTTTCGTCAAAATTTGTCAGAAAACCACGTTTTAAGGAAATCCCGCATCGTGCGAAATTATCTTGTTTTTCATAAACAACACATTGTAACTCGAAAAGCTTTGGTGTTACCTGTATGTCTAAGTGTGTAGCCTCAAAAGGGAACGCACAGGATAGTTTTCTCTCGAAAGAATATGTAAGAAAACCACGTTTTAAGGAAATACAGTGTTGCAGAGTAAAGACAAATACGTACATATCGGAAACACTTTACAAGAAGAATTAACGCATTGTACAAAATTAGCTTGTATCTCCTAAACAACACGTTGTAATTCGAAAAGATTTGGTGTGGCATGTACGTCTAAATATGTAGCCTCAAAAGAGAACACACAGGAGAATTTTCTTTCGTCAAAATTTTTCAGAAAACCACGTTTTAAGCTAATCCCGCATCGTGCAAAATCATCTCCTTTTTCCTAAACAACATGTTGTAACTCGAAAAGCTTTGGTGTTGCGTGTATGTGTAAGGATGGAGCCTCAAAAGAGAAGGCACAGGAGAGTTTTCCCTGCATGTAGCCTCAAAAGAGAACGCACAGTAGAGTTTTCTCTCGAAAGAATATGTAAGGATACCACATTACAAGGAAATACAGTGTTGCAGAGTAAAGACTAATACATATGTATTGGAAACACTTTATGAGAGAAATAACGCATCTTGCAAAATTAGCTTGTATGTCCTAAACAACACGTTGGAACTCGAAAAGGTTTGGTGTGGCATGTACGTCTAAACGTGTAGCCTCAAAAGAGTACCCACAGGAGAGTTTTATTTCTTCAAAATTTGTCAGAAAACCGTTTTAAGGAAATCCCGCATCGTGCGAAATTATGTTGTTTTTCCTAAATAACACGTTGTAACTCGAAAAGCTTTGGTGTTGTGTGTATATCTAAGCACGTAGCCTCAAAGGAGAATGCACAGGAGAGTTTTCTCTCGAAAGAATATGCAAGAATACCACGTTATAAGGAAATACAGTGTTGCAGAGTAAAGGCAAATATTTACGTAATGGAAACACTTAAACTTCATGAGAAGAAATAACGCTTCGCAAAAAAATTAGCTTGTATCTCCTAAACAACACGATGTAACTCGAAAAGATTTGATGTGGTGTGTACGTCTAAATGTGTAGCCTCAAAAGAGAACCCACAGGAGTATTTTCTTTCGTCAAAATTTGTCAGAAAACCACGTTTTAAGGAAATCCCGCATCGTGCTAAATTATCTTGTTTTTCCTAAACAACACATTGTAACTCGAAAAGCTTTGGTGTTGCGTGTATGTCAAAGCATGTAGCCTCAAAAGAGAATGCACAGGAGAGTTTTCTCTCGAAAGAATATGTAAGAATACCACGTTATAAGGAAATACAGTGTTGCAGAGTAAAGACAAATACGTACTTATTGGAAACACTTAAACTTTACGAGAAGAAATAAGGCATCGTAAAAAATTAGTATGTATCTCCTAAACATCACGTTATAACTCGAAAAGATTTGGTGTGGTGTGTACGTCTAAACGTGTAGCCTCAAACGAGAACCCACAGGAGAATTTTCGTTCATCAAAATTTGTCAGAAAACCACGTTTTAAGGAAATCCTGCATCGTGCGAAATTATCTTGTTTTTCCTAAGCAACACGTTGTAACGCGAAAACCTTTGGTGTTGCGTGTATGTCTAAGTGTGTAGCCTCAAAAGAGAATGCAAAGGAGAGTTTTTTTCTCGAAAGAATATATAAGAATACCACGTTATTAGGAAATACAGTGTTGCAGAGTAAAGACAAATATTTACGTATTGGAAAAACTTTACGAGAAGAAATAACACATCTTACAAAATTAGCTTGTATCTCCTAAACAACACGTTGTCACTTAAAAAGATTTGGTGTGGCCTGTACGTCTAATCGTGTAGCCTCAAAAGAGAAACCATAGGAGAATTTTCTTTGGTCAAAATTTGTCAGAAAACCACGTATGAAGGAAATACCGCATCATGCGAAATTATCTTGTTTTTCCTAAACAAAACGTTTTAACTCGAAAAGCTTTGGTGTTGCGTGTATGTCTAAGCGTGTAGCCCCAAAAGAGAACGCACAGGAGAGTTTTCTCTCGAAAGAATATGTAAGAATACCACGTTGTAAGGAAATACAGTGTTGCAGAGTAAAGGAAAATACATATGTATTGGAAATGCAACATCAAAGCTTTTCGAGTTACAACGCGTTGTTTAGGAAAAGCAAGATAATTTCGCAAGATGAGTGATTTCCTTAAAACATGGTTTTCTGAGAAATATTAACGAAAAAAATTCTCCTGTGGGTTATCTTTTGAGGCTACACGTTTAGACGTGCATGCCACACCAAATCTTTTCGAGTTACAAACTGTTGTTTAGGAGATACAAGCTAATTTTTTACGATGCTTTATTTCTTCTTGTAAGGTGTTTCCAATAGGTACGTATTTGCCTTTAGTCTGCAACACTGTATTTCCTTATAACGTGGTATTCTTACATATTCTTTCGAGAGAAAACTTTCCTGTGCGTCCTCTTTTGAGGCTACACGCTTAGACATACACGCAATACCAAAGATTTTCGCGTTACAACGTGTTGTTTAGGAAAAACAAGATAATTTCGCACGAAGAGGGATTTCCTTAATACGTGATTTTCTGACAAATTTTGACCAAAGAAAATTCTCCTATGGGTTCTCATTTGAGACTACACGTTTAGACGTACAGGCCACACCAAATCTTTTTTAAGTTACAACATGTTGTTTAGGAGATACAAGCTAATTTTTTTACGATGCATTATTTCTTCTCGTAAAGTTTAAGTTTTTCCAATAAGTATGTATTTGCCTCTACTCTGCAACACTGTATTTCCTTATAACGTGGTATTCTTACATATTATTTCGAGAGAAAACTCTCCTGTGCGTTCTCGGATTTCCTTAAACCGTTGTGTTCTGACAAATTTTGAAGAAAGAAAATTCTCCTGTGGGTTCTCTTATGATGCTACACGTTTAGACATGCACGCCACACCAAATCCTTTCGAGTTACCACGTGTTGTTTAGGAGATACAGGCTAATTTTGCACGATGTGTTATTTCTTCTAGTAAATTGTTTCCAATACGTACGTATTTGTCTTTCTCTGCAACACTGTATTTCCTTATAACGTGGTATTCTTACATATTCTTTCGAGGGAAAACTCTCCTGAGCGTTCTCTTTTGAGGCTACATGTTTAGACATACAAGCAACACCAAAGCTTTTCGAGTTACAACGTGTTGTTTAGGAAAAACTAGATAATTTCGCACGATGCGAGATTTCCATAAACGTGGTTTTCTGAAAAATTTGACAATAGAAAGTTCTCCTGTGGGTTCTCTTTTGAGGCTCCATGTTTAGACGTACACGCCACACCAAATCTGTTCGAGTTACAACGTGTTGTTTAGGAGATACAAGCTAATATTTTACAATGTGTTAATTCTTCTCATAAAGTGTTTCCAATACGTACGTATTTGTCTTTACTCTGCAACATTGTATTTCCTTATAACGTGGTATTCTTACATATTCTTTCGATAGAAAACTGTCCTGTGCGTTCCCTTTTGTGGCTACACACTTAGACATACAGGCAACACCAAAGCTATTCAAGTTACAACATGTAGTTTAGGAAAAATTTTGTACGATGCATTATTTCTTCTCGTAAAGTGTTTCCAATACGTACTTATTTGTCTTTACTATGCAACACTGTATTTCCTTATAACGTGGTATTCTTACATATTCTTTTGAGAGAAAACTCTCCTGTGCATTCTCTTTTGAGGCTACACGCTTAGACAAACACGCAACACCAAAGCTTTTCGAGTTACAACGTGTTGTTTAGGAAAAACAAGATAATTTCACACGATGTGAGATTTCCTTAAAACGTGGTTTCTGACAAATTTTGATGAAAGAAAATTCTCCTGTGGGTTCACTTTGGAGGCTACACGTTTAGACGTACGAGCCACACCAAATCTTTTCGAGTTACAACGTGCTGTTTAGGAAAAACAAGATAATTTCTCAGGATGCGAGATTTCCATAAAACGTGGTTTTCTGAAAAAATTTTGACGTAAGAAAGTTCTCCTGTGGGTTCTCTTATGAGGCTACACGTTTACACGTACACGCCACACCAAATTCTTTCGAGTTACAAGGTGTTGTTTAGGAGATACAAGCTAATTTTGTACCATGCGTTATTTCTTCTCATAAAGTATTTACAATACGTACCTATTTATCTTTAATCTGCAACACTTTATTTCCTTATAACGTGGTATTCTTACATATTCTTTCTTTTTTTTCTTTTTTTTTCTTTTTCTTTTTTTTTTTAGGCTTGATACAATTTATTTGCTTTTCTTTAGAATTTTTTTTATTGTTATTTTTTTTATTCGTACGATGCGGGATTTCCTTAAGACGTGGTTTTCTGACAAGTTTTAAGGAAAGAAAATTCTCCTGTGGGTTCTCTTATGAGGCTAAGCATTTAGACCTACACGCCACACCAAATCCTTTCGAGTTACAAGGTGTTGTTTAGGAGATACAAGCTAATTTTGTAACATGCATTAATTCTTCTCATAAAGTATTTACAATCTGTACCTATTTATCTTTACTCTGCAACACTGTATTTACTTATAACGTGGTATTCTTACATATTCTTTCGAGAGAAAACTCTACTCTGCATTCTCTTTTGAGGCTACACGCGTAGACATACACGCCACACCAAAGCTTTTCGTGTTACAACATTTTGTTTGTGAAAAACAAGATAATTTCGCAGGATGCGAGATTTCCTTAAAGCGTGGTTTCTGACAAATTTTGATGAAAGAAAATTCTCCTGTGGGTTCTCTTTTGAGGCTACACGAAGAAATAATGCATCGTTCAAAATTAGCTTGTATCTCCTAAACAACACGTTGTAACTCAAAAAGATTTGGTGTGGCGTGTACATCTAAACGTGTAGCCTCAAAAGAGAACCCACAGAAGAGTTTTCTCTCGAGAGAACATGTAAGAATACCACGTTATAAGGAAATACAGTGTTGCAGAATAAAGACAAATATGTACACATTGTAAACACTTTACGAGAAGAAATAACGCATCATACAAAATTAGCTTGTATCTCCTAAACAACACGTTGTAACTCGAAAAGATTTGGTGTGGCATGTACGTCTAAATGTGTAGCCTCAAAAGAGAACCCACAGGAGAATTTTTGTTCGTCAAAATATGTCAGAAAACCACGTTTTAAGGAAATCCCGCATCGTGTGAAATTATCTTGTTTTTCTTAAACAACACGTTGTAACTTGAAAAGATTTGGTGTTGCGTGTATGTCTAAGCATGTAGCCTCAAAAGCGAATGCACAGGAGATTTTTCTCTCGAAAGAAGATGTAAGAATACCACGTTCTAGGAAATACAGTGTTGTAGACTAAAGACAAATACGTACGTATTGGAAACACTTTTAGAGATGAAATAATGCATCGTTCAAAATTAGCTTGTATCTCCTTAACAACACGTTGTAAGTCGAAACGATTTGGTGTGGCGTGTACGACTAAACGTGTAGTCTCAAAAGAGAACCCAGAGGAGAATTTTCTTTCTTCAAAATGTTTCAGAAATCACGTTTTTAGGAAATCCCGCATTGTGCGAAATTATCTTGATTTTCCTAAACAACACGTTGTAACTCGAAAAGCTTTGGTGTTACGTGTATGTCTAAGCGTGTAGTCTCAAAAGAGAACGCAGAGGAGAGCTATCTCTCGAAAGAATATGTAAGAATACCACGTTATAAGGAAATACAGTATTGCGGAATAAAGACAAATACGTATGTATTGGAAACACTTTACGAGAAGAAATAAAACATCGTTCAAAATTAGTTTGTATCTCCTAAACAACACGTTGTAACTCGAAAAGATTTGGTGTGGCGTGTATGTCTAAGGTTGTAGCCTCAAAAGAGAACGCACAGGAGAGTTTTCTCTCGAAAGAATATTTAAGAATACCACGTTATAAGGAAATACAGTGTTGCAGAATAAAGACAAATACGTACATATTGGAAACACTTTATGAGAAGAAATAACGCATCGTACAAAATTAGCTTGTATCTCCTAAACAACACATTGTAACTCGAAAAGAGTTGGTGTGGCATGTACGTCTAAATGTGTAGCCTCAAAAGAGAACCCACAGGAGAATTTTCTTTCGTCAAAATATGTCAGAAAACCACGTTTTATGGTAATCCCGCATCGTGTGAAATTATCTTGTTTTTCCTAAACAACACGTTGTAACTTGAAAAGCTTTGGTGTTGCGTGTATGTCTAAGCGTGTATCCTCAAAAGCGAACGTACAGGAGTGTTTTCTCTTGAAATAAGATGTAAGAATACCACGTTCTAAGGAAATACAGCGTTGCAGACTAAAGACAAATAGGTACTTATTGGAAACACTTTTAGAGATGAAATAACGCATCGTTCAAAATTAGCTTGTATCTCCTAAACAACACGTTGTAACTCGAAAAGATTTGGTGTGGCGTGTACGTCTAAATGTGTAGCCTCAAAAGAGAACCCACAGGAGAATTTTCTTTCGTCAAAATTTTTCAGAAATCACGTTTTTAGGAAATCCCGCATTGTGCGAAATTATCTTGTTTTTCCTAAACAACACGTTGTAACTCGAAAAGCTTTGGTGTTACATGTATGTCTAAGCATGTAGCCTCAAAAGAGAACCCACAGGAGAGTTTTCTCTCGAAAGAATATGTAAGAATACCACGTAATAAGGATACGGTGTTGCAGAGAAAAGAGAAATACTTATGTATTGGAAACACTTAATGAGAAGAAATAACGCATGGTACAAAATTAGCTTGTATCTCCTAAACAACACGTTGTAACTCGAAAAGATTTGGTGTGATGTTTACATCTAAACGTGTAGCCTCAAAAGAGAACCCACAAGAGAATTTTCTTTCGTCAAATTTTTTTCAGAAAACCACGTTTTAAGGAAGTCCTGCATCGTGCGAAATCATCTTGTTTTTCCTAAACAACACGTTGTAACTCGAAAAGCTTTGGTGTTTCGTGTATGTCTAAGCGTGTAGCCTCAAAAGAGAAGGCACAGTAGTGTATTCTCTCGAAAGAATATGTAAGAATACCACGTTATAAGGAAATACAGTGTTGCAGAGTAAAGACAGATACTTACTTATTGGAAACACTTTACGAGAAGGAATAATACATAGTACAAAATTAGCTTGTATTTCCTAAACAACACGTTGTAACTCGAAGGATTTGGTGTGGCATGTAATTTGAAACTTGTAGCCTCAAAAGAGAACCCACAGGAGAATTTTCTTTTGTCAATATTTGTCAGAAAACCATGTTTTAAGGAAATCCCGCATTGTGCGAAATTATCTTGTTTTTCCTAAACAACACGTTATAACTCGAAAAGCTTTGGTGTTGCGTGTATGTCTAAACGTGTGGCCTCAAAAGAGAACGGACAGGAGAGTTTTCTCTCGAAAGAATATATAAGAATACCACGTTATAAGGAAATACAGTGTTGCAGAGTAAAGACAAATACGTATGTATGGGAAACACTTTACGAGAAGAAATAACACATCGTAAAAAATTAGCTTGTATCTCCTAAACAACACGTTGTAACTCGGAAAGATTCAGTGTGGCATGTACGTCTAAACCTGTAGCCTCAAATGAGAAGACACAGTAGAATTTTCTTTCGTCAAAATTTGTCAGAAAACCACGTTTTAAGGAAATCCCGCATCGTGCGAAATTATCTTGTTTTTCCTAAACAACACGTTGTAACTCGAAAAGCTTTGGTGTTGCGTGTATGTCTAAGCGTGTAGCCTCTAAAGAGAACTCCCAGGAGAGTTTTCTCTTGAAAGAACATGTAAGAATACAATGTTATAAGGAAATAGAGTGTTGCAGAGTAAAGACAAATGCGTACTTATTGGAAACACTTTAAGAGAAGAAATAACACATAGTACAAAATTAGCTTGTATCTCCTAAACACTTGGTAACTGGAAAGGATTTGGTGTGGCGTGCACGTCTAAACGTGTAGCATCAAAAGAGAACCCACAGGAGAATTTTCTTTCCTCAAAATTTGTCAGAACACAATGGTTTAAGGAAATCCCACATTGTGCAAAATTATCTTGTTTTTCATAAACTACACGTTGTAATTCGAAAAGCATTGGTGTTGCCTGTATGTCTAAATGTGTAGCCTCAAAAGGGAATGCAAAGGATAGTTTTCTCTCGAAAGAATATGTAAGAATACCATGTTATAAGGAAATACAGTGTTGCAGAGTAAAGACAAATACGTACGTTTTGGAAACACTTTACGAGAAGAATTAACGCATCGTACAAAATTAGCTTGTATCTCCTAAACAACACGTTGTAACTCGAAAAGGTTTGGCGTGGCATGTACTTCTAAACATGTAGCCTCAAAAGAGAACCCACAGGAGAATTTTCTTTCGTCCAAATTTTTCAGAAAACCACGTTTTAAGGAAATCCCCCATCGTGCGAAATCATCTTCTTTTTCCTAAACAACATGTTGTAACTCGAAAAGCTTTGGTGTTGCGTGTATGTGTAAGCGTGGAGCCTCAAAAGAGAAGGCACAGGAGAGTTTTCTCTCGAAAGAATATGTAAGAATCCCACGTTATAAGGAAATACAATTTTGCAGATTAAAGACAAATAAGTACAGATTGGAAACACTTTACGAGAAGAAAGAATGCATCGTAAAAAATTAGCTTGTATCTCCTAAACAACATGTTGTAACTCGAAAAGATTTGGTGTGACGTGTACGTCTAAACGTGTAGCCTCAAAAGAGAACCCACAGGAGAATTTTCTTTCTTTCTTTTTTTTTTACGTTTTTTAAATTAAATATTTTTTTTATTTACATTTTAAATATTATCTGCATTCCTGGTTTCCCCTCTGAAAACACACTATCCCATAACCCCTTCTCCCTGCTCACCAACCCATCCACTCCCACTCCTTTTTTTTTTTTTTGTCTTATTTTTTTTTAGTGTTAACTTTTTTTTATTCGATATAATTTATTTACATTTCAAATGATTTCCCCTTTTCTAGCCCCCCCACTCCCCGAAAGTCCCGAAAGCCCCCTTCTCTTCCCCTGTCCTCCCATCCACCCCTTCCCACTTCCCCGTTCTGGTTTTGCTAAATACTGTTTCACTGAGTCTTTCCAGAACCAGGGGCCACTCCTCCTTTCTTCTTGTTCCTCATTTGATGTGTGGATTATGTTTTGGGTATTCCAGTTTTCTAGGTTAATATCCACTTATTAGTGAGTGCATACCATGATTCACCTTTTGAGTCTGGGTTACCTCACTTAGTATGATATTCTCTAGCTCCATCCATTTGCCTAAGAATTTCATGAATTCATTGTTTCTAATGGCTGAATAGTGCTCCATTGTGTAGATATACCACATTTTTTGCATCCACTCTTCTGTTGAGGGATACCTGGGTTCTTTCCAGCATCTGGCAATTATAAATAGGGCTGCTATGAACATAGTAGAACATGTATCCTTATTACATGGAGGGGAGTCTTCTGGGTATATGCCCAGGAGTGGTATAGCAGGATCTTCTGGAAGTGAGGTGCCCAGTTTTCGGAGGAACCGCCAGACTGATTTCCAGAGTGGTTGTACCAATTTGCAACCCCCCCAGCAGTGGAGGAGTGTTCCTCTTTCTCCACACCCTCTCCAACACCTGCTGTCTCCTGAATTTTTAATCTTAGCCATTCTGACTGGTGTAAGATGAAATCTTAGGGTTGTTTTGATTTGCATTTCCCTGATGACTAATGAAGTTGAGCATTTTTTAAGATGCTTCTCCGCCATCCGAAGTTCTTCAGGTGAGAATTCTTTGTTTAACTCTGTACCCCATTTTTTAATAGGGTTGTTTGGTTTTCTGGAGTCTAACTTCTTGAGTTCTTTATATATATTGGATATTAGCCCTCTATATGATGTAGGATTGGTGAAGATCTTTTCCCAATTTGTTGGTTGCCGATTTTTCCTCTAGATGGTGTCCTTTGCCTTACAGAAACTTTGTAATTTCATGAGGTCCCATTTGTCAATTCTTGCTCTTAGAGCATACGCTATTGGTGTTCTGTTCAGAAACTTTCTCCCTGTACCGATGTCCTCAAGGTTCTTCCCCAGTTTCTTTTCTATTAGCTTCAGAGTGTCTGGCTTTATGTGGAGGTCCTTGATCCATTTGGATTTGAGCTTAGTACAAGGAGACAAGGATGGATCAATTCGCATTCTTCTGCATGCTGACCTCCAGTTGAACCAGCACCATTTGTTGAAAAGGCTATCTTTTTTCCATTGGATGTTTTCAGCCTCTTTGTCAAGGATCAAGTGGCCATAGGTGTGTGGGTTCATTTCTAGATCTTCAATCCTGTTCCATTGATCCTCCTGTCTGTCACTGTACCAACACCATGCAGTTTTTAACACTATTGCTCTGTAATATTGCTTGAGGTCAGGGATACTGATTCCCCCAGATTTTCTTTTGTTGCTGAGAATAGTTTTAGCTATCCTGGGTTTTTTGTTGTTCCAGATGAATTTGATAATTGCTCTTTCTAACTCTGTGAAGAATTGAGTTGGGATTTTGATGGGTATTGCATTGAATCTGTATAGTGCTTTAGGCAGAATGGCCATTTTAACTATATTGGTTCTACCGATCCATGAGCATGGGAGGTTTTCCCATTTTTTGAGGTCTTCTTCCATTTCCTTCTTCAGAGTCTTGAAGTTCTTGTCATACAGATCTTTCACATGTTTGGTAAGGGTCACCCCAAGATACTTTATACTGTTTGAGGCTATTGTGAAGGGGGTCATTTCCCTAATTTCTTTCTCAGCCTGCTTATCCTTTGAGTATAGGAAGGCCACTGATTTGCTTGAGTTGATTTTATAACCTGCCACTTTGCTGAAGTTGTTTATCAGCTGTAGGAGCTCTCTAGTGGAGTTCTTTGGGTCACTTAGGTAGACGATCATGTCGTCTGTAAATAATGATAGTTTGACTTCTTCCTTTCCAATTTGTATCCCTTTGACCTCCTTATGTTGTCGAATTGCCCGAGCTAGTACCTCAAGTACAATATTGAAAAGATAAGGAGAAAGGGGGCAGCCTTGTCTGGTCCTTGATTTCAGTGGGATTGCTTCAAGTTTCTCTCCATTTAGTTTGATGCTGGCTACCGGTTTGCTGTATATTGCTTTTACTATGTTTAGGTATGGGCCTTGAATTCCTGTTCTCTCCAAGACTTTAAGCATGAAGGGATGCTGAATTTTGTCAAATGCTTTTTCAGCATCCAATGAAATGACCATGTGGTTTTGTTATTTGAGTTTGTTTATGTAGTGGATTGTATTGATGGATTTCCGTATATTGAACCAAGCCTGCATTCCCGGGATAAAGCCTACTTGATCATGGTGGATGATCGTTTTGATGTGTTCTTGGATTCGGTTCGCAAGAATTTTATTGAGTATTTTTGCATCGATGTTCATAAGGGAAATTGGTCTGAAGTTCTCTTTCTTTGTTGGATCTTTTTGTGGCTTTGGTATCAGCGGAATTGTGGCTTCGTAGAAGGAATTGGGTAGTGTTCCTTCTGTTTCTATTTTGTGGAATAGTTTGAAGAGTATTGGTGTTAACTCTTCTTTGAAGGTCTGGTAGAATTCTGCACTGAAGCCATCTGGTCCTGTGCTTTTTTTGGTTGGAAGACTTTCTATGACTCCTTCTATTTCTTTAGGCATTATGGGACTGTTTAGATGGTCTAGTTGGTCCTGATTTAATTTTGGTATTTGGTATCTGTCAAGGAAATTGTCCATTTCCTCCAGATTCTCCAGTTGTGTTGAGTACAGGCTCTTGTAGTAAGATCTGATGATTTTTTGGATTTCCTCAGTTTCCGTTGTTATATCTCCCTTTTCATTTCTAAGTTTGTTAATTTGGATACTTTCTCTGTGCCCTTTGGTCAGTCTGGCTAAGGGTTTATCTCTCTTGTTGATTTTCTCAAAGAACCAGCTCCTGGTTTTGTTGATTTTTTGTATGGTTCTCTTTGTTTCTACTTGATTGATTTCGGCCCTGAGTTTGATGATTTCCTGCCTTCTATTCCTCCTGGGTGAAATAGCTTCTTTTTGTTCTAGGGCTTTCAGGTGTGTCATTAAGCTGGTAATGTATGCTCTCTCCATTTTCTTTTTGGAGGCACTCAGGGCTATGAGTTTTCCTCTTAGCACTGCTTTCATTGTGTCCCATTGATTTGGGTATGTTGTGTTTTCATTTTTATTGTGTTCTAAAAAGTCTTTAATTTCTTTCTTTATTTCTTCCTTGACCAAGGTATCATTGAGTAGAGTATTGTTCAGTTTCCACGTGTATGTGGGTTTTCTGTTGTTTCTGTTGCTATTGAAGACCACTTTTACTCCATAGTGATCAGATAGGAGGCATGGTATTAGTTCTATCTTCTTATATTTGTTGAGGTCTGTCTTGTGACCAATTATATGGTCGATTTTGGAGAAGGTACCATGAGGTGCTGAGAAAAAGGTATATTCTTTTGTTTTAGGATAGAATGTTCTATATATATCTGTTAAATCTAATTGGTCCAAAGCTTCAATTAGTTTCATTGTGTCCCTGTTTAGTTTCTGTTTTCCTGATCGGTCCATTGAGGAAAGTGCAGTGTTGAAGTCACCCACAATTATTGTGTTAGGTGCAATGTGTGCTTTTAGTTTTAATAAAGTTTCTTTTACGAAAGAGGGTGCCCTTGCATTTGGGGCATAGATGTTCAGGATTGACAGTTCTTCTTTTTGTATTTTTCCTTTGACCAGCAAGAAGTGTCCCTCAGGGTCTCTTTTGATGACTTTGGGTTGAAAGTCAATTTTATCTGATATTAAAATGGCTACTCCAGCTTGTTTCCTGAGACCATTTGCTTGTAAAATTGTCTTCCAGACTTTTACTCTAAGGTAGTGATTGTCTTTGAACCTGAGGTGTGTTTCCTGTAAGCAGCAAAATGTAGGGTCCTGTTTACATATCCATTCAGTTAGTCTGTGTCTTTTTGTTGGGGCATTAAGTCCATTGATGTTAAGAGATATTAAGGAATAGTGATTGTTACTTCCTATCATTTTTGACGTTATTTTTTAAATTTTAATGCTTTACTTCTTTTGGGTTTGATGAAAGGTTACTATCTTGCTTTTTCCAGGGTGTAGTTTCCCTCCTTGTATTGGTGTTGTCTTCCTATTATCCTTTTTAGGGCCGGGTTTGTGGATAGATATTGGGTAAACTTGGTTTTGTCATGAAATATCTTAGTTTCTCCATCTATGGTGATTGAGAGTTTTGCTGGATATAGTTGTTTTCGTTGGCATTTGTGTTCTCTTAGAGTCTGCATGAGATCTGCCCAGGACCTTCTAGCCTTCATAGTCTCCGGTGAAAAGTCTGCTGTGATTCTGATAGGTCTTCCTTTATATGTTACTTGGCCTTTTTCTCTTACTGCCTTTAGTATTCTTTCTTTGTTTAGAACATTTGGTGTTTTGATTATTATGTGACGGGAAGTATTTCTCTTCTGGTCCAGTCTGTTTGGAGTTCTGTAGGCTTCTTGTATATTCATGGGCATCTCTCTCTTTAGGTTAGGGAAGTTTTCTTCCATAATTTTTTGAAGATATTTGCTGGCCCTTTAAGTTGTAAATCTTCACTCTCATCTATGCCTATAATCCTTAGGTTTGGTCTTCTCATTGTGTCCTGGATTTCCTGGATATTTTGGGTTACAAGCTTTTTGCATTTTGCATTTTCTTTAACTGTTGAGTCCATGGTTTCTATGGAATCTTCAGCATCTGAGATTCTTTCTTCTATCTCGTGTATTCTGTTGTTGATATTTGCATCTCTGTCCCCTGATTTCTTCCCAAGGCTTTCTATCTCCAAAGTTGTCTCCCTTTGAGTTTTCTTAGTTGTTTCTACTTCTGATTTTAGATCCTGGATGGTTTTGCTTAGCTCCTTCACTTGCATGTTTGTGTTTTCCTGTAATTCTTTAAGAGATTTTTGTGTTTCCTCTTTCATGAGCTCAGCCTGTTGACCAAAGTTCTCCTTTATTTCATTAAGAGATTTTTGTGTTTCGTCTTTCATGACCTCAGCCTGTTGACCAAAGTTCTCCTGTATTTCTTTAAGTGTTTTTTGCATTTCCTCCTTGTTGGCTTTTGTATTCTCCTGGATTTCTTTCAATGATTTTTGTGTTTCCCTTGCAAGGGCTTCTAACTTTTGATCCATTTTCTCCTGAATTTCTTTAAGTATGTCCTTCATGTGTTCCTGTACCAGCATCATGACCAGTGATTTTAAATCCAAATCTTGTTTTACTGGTGTGTTGGGGTATCCAGGACATGTTGGTAGAGGAGAATTGGGTTCAGATGTTGCCATATTGCCTTGATTTCTGTTAGTGACGTTCCTGCGTTTGCCTTTTGCCATCTAGTTCTCACTGGTGTTAGTTTGTCTTATCAGTGCTGGACTCACCAGTGCAAGCTGCCCCTTCCCCGTTGGCCTCTGGTGCACAGCTTACCTCCTGCACTGCTTGTAGACAGGGTGCTGCTGCCCAGGCTGTTCATATCCCAAAGCAGGCACCCGAAGGCTCCTGCTGGGGCCCGCTGGATTCACTGGAGCACACTGACTTCTCCCAGCTGGCCGCCCGGAAACCCAGCTAGCCACTTGCAGGACTTGGAGATGTGGTGCTGCCGCCCAGGCTGATCTGGGCAGCAGAACTCCCAACCGGGTTGGTGCACACAAGGCTAGCCTAGCTGCTCAGGCCCTGAGTCTAGGCAAAAGCCTGGCAGGCCAATGTCGGTGCAAAGTTCCCCTCAGCTGTGGGTGTTAATTGGGTGTGTCAGGTGGCTAGGATGGTGGCGTGTGCGAGTTCCCTGAGAGTGCTGGGAGAGTCTGCTGGGCTAACAACCTCCTGGCTGGGTCAGCACACAGATGGCCCAACGAGCAGCCCAGGGCCTGGGGGTCAGTCCAAGGCCTGACCATCTGAGACCCCTGCTATGTCCACCTCGGGCTATGCCTGTTAGCTAGTTTGGTTTTGCCTGCTAGGTCTCTCTGGCTTCCCGTAGGCAAAATGGTGGT
Organism: Apodemus sylvaticus; assembly: GCF_947179515.1. NCBI lineage: Eukaryota > Metazoa > Chordata > Mammalia > Rodentia > Muridae > Apodemus > Apodemus sylvaticus. Next base: position 107,890,274 of record NC_067482.1, read on the forward strand.
GGTGCGCAAACTGGCCCGGATAAACAACCTCCTGGCCGGGTCGGCACACAGATGGCCCACCGAGCAGCCCAGGGCCTGGGGGCAGTCCAGGGACTGACCGTCTGAGACCCCTGCTATGTCCGCCTCGGGCTATGCCTGTTAGCCGGTTTGGTTTTGCCTGCTAGGTCTCCCTGGCTTCCCCCAGGCAAAATGGTGGTGGTGCGCACGCTGGCCCGGGAGGAAAAAAACCTCCTGGCCAGGTTTGCACCCCGGTGGACCCCCGATCAGCTCAGGGCCTGGGTGCCTGCCAACACCCGTCGGGCTTAGACCCCCGCGATGTTGTTCTCGGGTTATATTTGCGTACCTCAGTCTGATTTCTCTGGCGACCGAGAACCAATATGGAGCCCACGTAACTGACTGGCGGGAGGCAGAGTTCTGATGTGGCTTCCGTGTGGTGAAAGGCACCGTAAATCCGCCGCTGCTTGCAGCCTGGCTGGCCAGCGATGGCCAGTGGTCGTGGGCACCGGGTCTGCCTGGACCCTGTCCGCTTGGTTCTACTGCTGATGGCCCTTCCTCTGGACCAGCCGCTGCTGCTGCTACTGCTGCTGCTGCCGCCGCTCCCAGGCCCAAGAATTTTCTTTCATCAAAATTTGTCAGAAACCACGTTTTAAGGAAATCTCGCATCGTGTGAAATTATCTTGTTTTTCATAAACAACACGTTGTAAATCGAAAAGCTTTGGTGTTGCGTGTATGTCTAAGCGTGTAGCCTCAAAAGAGAACGCACAGGAGAGTTTTCTCTCGAAAGAAAATGTAGGAATACCACGTTATAAGGAAATACAGTGTTGCAGAGTAAAGACAAATACGTACATATTGGAAACACTTTAAGAGAAGAAATAACGCATCGTACAAAATTAGCTTGTATCTCCTAAACAAAACTTTGTAACTCGAAAAGATTTGGTGTGGCTCATACCTCTACAAGTGTAGCCTCAAAAGAGAACCCACAGGAGGAAATTCTTTCGTTAAAATTTTTCAGAAAACCACGATTTATGGAAATCTCGCATCATGCGAAATTATCTTGTTTTTTCCTAAACAACATGTTGTAACTCGAAAAGCTTTGGTGTTGTGTGTTTGTCTAAGCGTGTAGCCTCGAAAGAGAACGCACAGGAGAGTTTTCCCTCGAAAGAATATGTAAGAATACCACGTTATAAGGAAATACAGTGTTGCAGAGTAAAGACAAATTCGTACGTATTGGAAACACTTTATGAGAAGAATTAACGCATCTTACAAAATTAGCTTGTATCTCCTAAACAAAACGTTGTAACTCGAAAGGATTTGTTGTGGCGTGTACATCTAAACATGTAGCCTCAAAAGAGAACCCACAGGAGAATTTTCTTTCGTCAAAATTTTTCAGAAAACCACGTTTTAAGGAAATCCCGCATCGTGCGAAATTATCTTGTTTTTCCTAAACAACACGTTGTAACTCGAAAAGCTTTGGTGTTGCGTGTATGTCTAAGCGTGTAGCCTCAAAAGAGAAGGCACAGGAGAGTATTCTCTCGAAAGAATATGTAAGAATACCACGTTATAAGGAAATACAGTGTTGCAGAGTAAAGACAGATACTAACTTATTGGAAACACTTTACGAGAAGGAATAATACATCGTAAAAAATTAGCTTGTATTTCCTAAACAACACGTTGTAACTCGAAGGATTTGGTGTGGCGTGTAAGTTGAAACGTGTAGCCTCAAAAGAGAACCCACAGGAGAATTTTCTTTCGTCAAAATTTGTCAGAAAACCACGTTTTAAGGAAATCTCGCATTGTGCGAAATTATCTTGTTTTTCCTAAACAACACGTTGTAATTCGAAAAGCTTTGATGTTGCGTGTATGTCTAAACGTGTGGCCTCAAAGGAGAACGCACAGGACAGTTTTCTATTGAAAGAATATGTAAGAATACCACGTTATAAGGAAATACAATGTTGCAGAGTAAAGACAAATATGTATGTATTGGAAACACTTTATGAGAAGAATTAACGCATTGTAAAAAATTAGCTTGTATCTCCTAAACAATACGTTGTAACTCGAACAGATTTGGTGTGGCGTGTACGTCTAAACATGCAGCCTCAAAAGAGAACCCAAAGGAGAATTTTCTTTCGTCAAAATTTTTCAGAAAACCACGTGTTAAGGAAATTCCCATCGTGCGAAATCATCTTCCTTTTCCTAAACAACATGTTATAACTTGAAAAGCTTTGGTGTTGCGTGTATGTGTAAGCATGGAGCCTCAAAAGAGAAGGCACAGGAGAGTTTTCTCTCGAAAGAATATGTAAGAATACCACGTTATAAGGAAATACAATTTTGCAGAGTAAAGACAAATAAGTACATATTGGAAACACTTTATGAGAAGGAAGAATGGATCGTAAAAAATTAGCTTGTATCTCCTAAACAACACGTTGTAACTCGAAAAGATTTGGTGTGACGTGTATGTCTAAACGTTTAGCCTCAAAAGAGAACCCACAGGAGAATTTTCTTTCATCAAAATTTGTCAGAAACCACGTTTAAAGGAAATCTCGCATCGTGCGAAATTATCTTGTTTTTCCTAAACAACACGTTGTAAATCGAAAAGCTTTGGTGTTGCGTGTATGTCTAAGCTTGTAGCCTCAAAAGAGAACGCACAGGAGAGTTTTCTCTTGAAAGAATATGTAGGAATACCATGTTATAAGGAAATACAGTGTTGCAGAGTAAAGACAACTACGTACATATTGGAAACACTTTAAGAGAAGAAATAACGCATCGTCCAAAATTAGCTTGTATCTCCTAAAGAACACTTTGTAACTCGAAAAGATTTGGTGTGGCTCGTACCTCTAGAAGTGTAGCCTCAAAAGAGAACCCACAGGAGAACTTTCTTTCATCAAAATTTTTCAGAAAACCACGTTTTATGGAAATCTCGCATCGTGCGAAATTATCTTGTTTTTCCTAAACAACACGTTGTAACTCGAAAAGCTTTGGCGTTGCGTGTATGTCTAAACGTGTAGCCTCAAAAGAGAACGCACAGGAGCGTTTTCCCTCGAAATAATATGTAAGAATACCACGTTATATGGAAATACAATGTTGCAGAGTAAACGCAAATAAGGACATATTGGAAACACTTAGGAGAAGAAATAACGCATCTTACAAAATTTGCTTGTATCTCCTAAACAACACGTTGTAACTCGAAAAGATTTGGTGTGGCTCGTACGTCTACACGTGTACCCTCAAAAGAGAAACCACAGGATAACTTTCTTTCGTCAAAATTTGTCAGAAAACCACGTTTTAAGGAAATCCCACATCGTGCAAAATTATCTTGTTTTTCATAAACAACATGTTGTAACTCAAAAAGCTTTGGTGTTTCGTGTATGTCTAAGCCTGTAGCCTCTAAAGAGAACGCACAGGAGAGTTTTCTCTCGAAATAACATGTAAGAATACAACGTTATAAGGAAATACAGTGTTGCAGAGTAAAGACAAATACGTAATTATTGGAAACACTTTACGAGAAGAAATAACGCATCATAGAAAATTAGCTTGTATCTCCTAAGCAACACGTGGTAACTCGAAAGGATTTGGTGTGGCGTGTATGTCTAAACGTGGAGCCTCAAAAGAGAACCCACAGGAGAATTTTCATTCGTCAAAATTTGTCAGAAAACCACGTTTTAAGGAAATCACGCATCGTGCGAAATAATCTTGTTTTTCATAAACAACACGTTGTAACTCTAAAAGCATTGATGTTGCCTGTATGTCTAAGTGTGCAGCCTCAAAAGGGAACGCACAGGATACTTTTCTCTCGAAAGAATATGTAAGAATACCACGTTATAAGGAAATACAGTGTTGCAGAGTAAAGACAAATACGTATGTATTGGAAACACTTTATGAGAAGAATTAACGCATCGTACAAAATTAGCTTGTATCTCCAAAACAACACGTTGTAACTCGAAAAGATTTGGTGTGGCGTGTACATCTAAACATGTAGCCTCAAAAGAGAACCCACAGGAGAATTTTCTTTCGTCAAAATTTTTCAGAAAACCACGTTTTAAGGAAATCCGCATCGTGCGAAATCATCTTCTTTTTCCTAAACAACATGTTGTAACTCGAAAAGCGTTGGTGTTGCGTGTATGTGTAAGCGTGGAGACTCAAAAGAGAAGGCACAGGAGAGTGTTCTCTTGAAAGAATATGTAAGAATACCACGTTAAAAGGAAATACAATTTTGCAGAGTAAAGACAAATAAGTACATATTGGAAACACTTTACGAGAAGAAATAATGCATCGTAAAAAATGAGCTTGTATCTCCTAAACAACACGTTGTAACTCGAAAAGATTTGGTGTGACATGTACGTCTAAAAGTGTCGCCTCAAACGAGAACCCACAGGAGAATTTTCTTTCATCAAAATTTGTCTGAAACCACGTTTTAAGGAAATAGCGCATTGTGCGAAATTATCTTGTTTTTCCTAAACAACACGTTGTAACTCAAAAAGCTTTGGTGTTGCGTGTATGTCTAAGCATGTAGCCTCAAAAGAGAATGCACAGGAGAGATTTCTCTCGAAAGAATATGTAAGAATACCACGTTATAAGGAAATACAGTGTTGCAGAATAAAGACAACTACGTACGTATTGGAAACACTTTAAGAGAAGAAATAACGCATTGTACAAAATTAGCTTGTATCTCCTAAACAACACATTGTAACTCGAAAAGATTTGGTGTGGCTCGTACCTCTACACGTGTAGCCTCAAAAGAGAACCCAGAGGAGAACTTTCTTTCGTCAAAATTTGTCTGAAAACCACGTCTTATGGAAATCTCGCATCGTGCGAAATTATCTTCTTTTTCCTAAACAACACGTTGTAACTCGAAAAGCTTTGGCGTGCGTGTTCGTCTAAGCGTGTAGCCTCAAAAGAGCATGCACAGGAGAGTTTTCCCTCGAAAGAATATGTAAGAATACCACGTTATAAGAAAATACAGTGTTGCAGAGTAAAGATAAATAACGACATATTGGAAACAATTTAGGGAAGAAATAACGCATCGTACAAAATTTGCTTGTATCTCCTAAACAACACGTTATAACTCGAAAATATTTGGTGTGGCTCGTACTTCTACACTTGTAGCCTCAAAAGAGAACCAACAGGAGAACTTTTTTCGTCAAAATTTGTCAAAGAACCACGTTTTAAGGAAATCCCGCATCGTGCAAAATTATCTTGTTTTTCCTAAACAACACGTTGTAACTCGAAAAGCTTTGGTGTTGCGTGTATGTCTGAGCATGTTGCCTCTAAAGACAATGCACAGGAGAGTTTTCTCTCAAAAGAACCTGTAAGAATACAACGTTATATGGAAATACAGTGTTGCAGAGTAAAGACAAATACGTACGTATTGGAAACACTTTACGAGAAGAAATAACGCATCATACAAAATTAGCTTGTATCTCCTAAACAACACGTGGTAACTCTAAAGGATTTGGTGTGGCGTGTACGTCTAAATGTGTAGCCCCAAAAGTGAACCGACAGGAGAATTTTCTTTCGTCAAAATTTGTCAGAAAACCACGTTTTAAGGAAATCCTGCATCGTGCGAAATTATCTTGTTTTTCCTAAACAACATGTTGTAACTCGAAAAGCTTTGGTGTTGCCTGTATGTCTAAGTGTGTAGCCTCAAAAGAGAACGCACAGGATAGTTTTCTCTCGAAATAATATGTAAGAATACCACGTTATAAGGAAATACAGTGTTGCAGAGCAGACAAATATGTACATATTGGAAACACTTTACGAGAAGAAGTAACGCATCGTAGAAAATTAGCTTGTATCTCCTAAACAAAACGTTGTAACTCGAAAAGATTTGGTGCGGCGTGTACGTCTAAACGTGTAGCCTCAAAAGAGAACCCACAGGAGAATTTTCTTTCGTCAAAATTTTTCAGAAAACCACGTTTTAAGGAAATCCCGCATCGTGCCAAATCATCTTCTTTTTCCTGAACAACATGTTGTAACTCGAAAAGCTTTGGAGTTGGGTGTATGTCTAAGCTTGTAGCCTCAAAAGAGAATGCACAGGAGAGTTTTCTCTCGAAAGAATTTGTAAGAATACCATGTTATGAGAAAATACAGTGTTGCAGAATAAAGACAAATACGTACGTATTGGAAACACTTTAAGAGAGGAAATAACACATCGTACAAAATTATCTTGTATCTCCTAAACAACAATTGGAACTCGAAAAGATTTGTTGTGGCTCGTACTTCTACACGTGTAGCCTCAAAAGAGAACCCACAGGAAAACTTTCTTTCGTCAAAATTTTTCAGAAAACCACGTTTTATGGAAATCTCGCATCGTGCGAAATTATCTTGCTTTTCCTAAACAACACATTGTAACTCGAAAATCTTTGGCGTTGCGTGTATGTTTAAGTGTGTAGCCTCTAAAGAGTACGCACAGGAGAGTTTTCTCTCGAAAGAACATGTAAGAATACAACGTTATAAGGGAATACAGTGTTGCAGAGTAAAGACAAATACATACTTGATGGAAACACTTTACGAGAAGAAATAACGCATTGTAAAAAATTAGCTTGTATCTCCTAAACAACACGTGGTAACTCGAAAGGACTTGGTGTGGCGTGTACTTCTAAACGTGTAGCCTGAAAAGAGAACCCATAGGAGAATTTTCTTTCTTCAAAATTTTTCAGAAAATCACGTTTTAACGAAATCCCGCATCCTGCGAAATTATCTTGTTTTTCCTAAACAAGTTGTAACTCGAAAAGCTTTGGTGTTGCGTGTATGACTAAGTGTGTAGCCACAAAAGGGAATGCACAGGAGAGTTTTCTCTCAAAAGAATATGTAAGAATACCACGTTATAAGGAAATACAGTGTTGCAGAGTAAAGACAAATACGTACATATTGGAAACACTTTAAAAGAAGAAATATCGCATCATACAAAATTAGCTTGTGTCTCCTAAACAACTCGTTGTAACTCGAAAAGTTTTGGTGTGACGTGTAGGTCTCAACGTGTAGCCTCAAAAGAGAACCCACAGGAGAATTTTCTTTCATCAAAATTTGTCAGAAACCACGTTTTAAGGAAATCTCGCATTGTGCGAAATTATCTAGTTTTTCCTAAACAACACGTTGTAACTCGAAAATCTTTGGTGTTGTGTGTATGTCTAAGCATGTAGCCTCAAAAGAGAACACACAGGAGAATTTTCCCTCAAAAGAATATGTAAGAATATCACATTATAAGGAAATACAGTGTTGCAGAGTAAAGACAAATACGTATGTATTGGAAACACTTTACGAGAAGAACTAATGCATCATACAAAATTAGCTCGTATCTCCTAAACAACCGGTTGTAACTCGAAAGGATTTGGTGTGGCGTGTACAGCTAAACGTGTAGCCTCAAAAGAGAACCCACAGGAGAATTTTCTTTCGTCAAAATATGTGAGAAAACCACGTTTTAAGGAAATCCCTCATCGTGCAAAATTATCTTGTTTTTCCTAAACAACAAGTTGTAACTCGAAAAGCTTTGGTGTTGCGTGTATGTCTAAGCGTGTAGCCTCAAAAGAGAATGTAAAGGAGAGTTTTTTCTCGAAAGAATATTTAAGAATACCACGTTATAAGGAAATACATTGTTGCAGAGTAAAGACAAATACGTACATATTGGAAACTCTCTACGAGAAGAAATAACGCATCGTAAAAAATTAACTTGTTTCTCCTAAACAACACGTTGTAACTCGAAAAGATTTGGTGTGGCGTGTACGTCTAAACGTGTAGCCTCAAAAGAGAACCCACAGGACAATTTTCTTTCGTTAGATTTTTCAGAAAACCACGTTTTAAGGAAATCCAGCATCGTGCGAAATCATCTTCTTTTTCCTAAACAACATGTTGTAACTCAAAAAGCTTTGGTGTTGCGTGTATGTCTAAGCGTGGAGCCTCAAAAGCGAAGGCACAGGAAAGTTTTCTCTCGAAAGAATATGTAAGAATAGACGTTATAAAGAAATACAATTTTGCCGAGTAAAGGCAAATAAGTACATATTGGAAACACTTTAGGAGAAGAAATAACGCATCATACAAAATTAGCTTGTATCTCCTAAACAACACGTGGTAACTCGAAAAGGTTTGGTTTGGCGTGTACGTCTAAACGTGTAGCCGCAAAAGAGAACACAAAGGAGAATTTTCTTTCGTCAAAATTTGTCAGAAAACCACGTTTTATGGAAATCCCCCATCGTGCGAAATTATCTTGTTTTTCCTAAACAACTTGTAACACGAAAAGCTTTGGTGCTGCATGTATGTCTCAGCGTGTAGCCTCAAAAGAGAATGCACAGGAGAGTTTTCTCTCGAAAGAACATGTAAGAATACAACGTTATAAGGAAATACAGTGTTGGAGAGTAAGACAAATACGTACATATTGGAAACACTTTACGAGAAGAAATGACACATCATAAAATATAAGCTTGTATCTCCTAAACAACAAGTGGTAACTCGAAAAGATTTGGTTTGGCGTGTACGTCTAAAAGTGTAGCCTCAAAAGAGACCCCACAGGAGAATTTTCTTTCTTCAAAATTTGTCAGAAAACCACGATATAAGGAAATCCCTCATCATGCAAAATTATCTTGTTTTTCCTAAACAACACGTTGTAACTCGAAAAACTTTGGTGTTGTGTGTATGTCTAAGCGTGTAGCCTCAAAAGAGAATGTAAAGGAGAGTTTTTTCTAGAAAGAATATGTAAGAATACCACGTTATAAGGAAATAGAGTGTTGCAGAGTAAAGACAGATACGTACATATTGGAAACACTTTACGAGAAGAAATAACGCATCGTAAAAAATTAACTTGTATCTCCTAAACAACACGTTGTAACTCGAAAAAATTCGGTGTGGCGTGTACGTCTAAACGTGTTGCCTCAAAAGAGAACCCACAGGACAATTTTCTTTCGTTAAAAATTTTCAGAAAACCACGTTTTAAGGAAATCCCGCATCGTGCGAAATCATCTTCTTTTTCCTAAACAACATGTTGTAACTCAAAAAGCTTTGGTGTTGCGTGTATGTCTAAGCGTGGAGCCTCAAAAGCAAAGGTACAGGAGAGTTTTCTCTCGAAAGAATATGTAAGAATACCACGTTATAAAGAAATACAATTTTGCAGAGTAAAGGCAAATAAGGACATATTGGAAACACTTTAGGAGAAGAAATAACGCATCATAACGCATCGTACAAAATTAGCTTGTATCTCCTAAACAACACGTGGTAACTCGAAAAGATTTGGTTTGGCGTGTACGTCTAAACGTGTAGCCTCAAAAGAGAACACAAAGGAGAATTTTCTTTCGTCAAAATTTTCAGAAAACCACGTTTTAAGGAAATCCCGCATCGTGCGAAATTATCTTGTTTTTCCTAAACAACACCTTGTAACTCGAAAAGCTTTGGTGTTGCGTGTATGTCTCAGCGTGTAGCCTCAAAAGAGAATGCACAGGAGAGTTTTCTCTCGAAAGATCATGTAAGAATACAACGTTATAAGGAAATACAGTGTTGCAGAGTAAAGACAAATACGTACTTATTGGAAACACTTTACAAGAAGAAATTACGCATCATACAATATTAGCTTGTATGTCCTAAACAAAAAGTGGAAACTCGAAAACATTTGGTTTGGCGTGTACGTCTAAAAGTGTAGCCTCAAAAGAGAACCCACTGGAGAATTTTCTTTCTTCAAAATTTGTCAGAAAACCACGTTTTAACGAAATCCCGCATCCTGCGAAATTATCTTGTTTTTCCTAAACAACAAGTTGTAACTCGAAAAGCTTTGGTGTTGCGTGTATGTCTAAGTGTGTAGCCTCAAAAGGGAATGTACAGGAGAGTTTTCTCTCGAAAGAATATGTAAGAATACCCCGTTATAAGGAAATACAGTGTTGCAGAGTAAAGACAAATACGTACATATTGGAAATACTTTACGAGAAGAATTAACGCATCGTACAAAATTAGCTTGAATCTCCTAAACAACATGTTGTTACTCGAAAAGATTTGGTGTGGCCTGTACGTCTAAAAGTGTAGCCTCAAAAGAGATCCCACAGGAGAATTTTCTTTCATCAAAATTTGTCAGAAACCACGTTTTAAGGAAATCTCGCATTGTGCGAAATTATCTAGTTTTTCCTAAACAACACGTTGTAACTCGAAAAGCTCTGGTGTTGCGTGTATGTCTAAGCGTGTAGCCTCAAAAGAGAAAGCACAGGAGAGTTTTCTCTCGAAAGAATATGTAAGAATGCCACATTATAAGGAAATACAATGTTGTAGAGTAAAGACAAACACATACGTATTGGAAACACTTTACGAGAAGAAGTAACGCGTAGTATAAAATTAGCTTGTATCTCCTAAACAACAAGTTGTAACTCGAAAAGATTTGGTGTGGCCTGTACGTCTAAACGTGTAGCCTCAAAGGAGAACCCACAGGAGAATTTTCTGTCATCAAAATTTTTCACAGAACCAAGTTTTAAGGAAATCCCGCATCGTGTGAAACCATCTTCTTTTTCCTAAACAACATATTGTAACTCGAAAAGCTTTAGTGTTGCGTGTATGTCTAAGCGTGGAGCCTCAAAAGAGAAGGCACAGGATAGTTTTCTCTCGAGAGAATATGTAAGAATACCACGTTATTAGGAAATACAATTTTGCAGAGTAAAGACAAATAAGCACATATTGGAAACACTTTACGAGAAGAAATAATACATCATACAAACTTACCTTGTATCTCCTAACAACACGTGGTAACTCGAAAAGATTTGGTTTGGCGTGTCCGTCTAAACGTGTAGCCTCAAAAGAGAACCAACAGGAGAATTTTCTTTCATCAAAATTAGATAACAACGTTTTAAGGAAATTCCGCATCGTGCAAAATTATCTTGTTTTTCCTAAACAACACGTTGTAACTCGAAAAGCTTTGGTGTTGCGTGTATATCTAAGCGTGTAGCCTCAAAAGAGAATGCACAGGAGAGTTTTCTCTCAAAGGAACATGTAAGACTACAACGTTATAAGGAAATACAGTGTTGCAGAGTAAAGACAAAAACATAAATATTGGAAACACTTTACGAGAAGAAATGACGCATCATAAAATATAAGCTTGTATCTCCTAAACAACAAGTGGTAACTCGAAAAGATTTGGTTTGGCGTGTACGTCTAAAAGTGTAGCCTCAAAAGAGACCCCACAGGAGAAATTTCTTTCTTCAAAATTTGTCAGAAAACCACGTTATAAGGAAATCCCGCATCCTGCGAAATTATCTTGTTTTTCCTAAACAACAAGTTGTAACTCGAAAAGCTTTGGTGTTTCATGTATGTTTAAGTGTGTAGCCTCTAAAGGGAATGCGCAGGAGAGTTTTCTATCGAACGAATATGTAAGAATACCACGTTATAAGGAAATACAGTGTTGCAGAGTAAAGACAAATACGTACATATTGGAAAAACTTTATGAGAAGAAATAACGCATCGTTCAAAATTAGCTTGTATCTCCTAAACAACACGTTGTAACTCGAAAAGATTTGGTGTGGCCCGTATGTCTACACGTGTAGCCTCAAAAGAGAACCCACAGGAGAATTTTCTTTCGTCAAAATTTGTCAGAAAACCACGTTTTAAGGAAATCCCGCATCGTGCAAAATTATCTTGTTTTTCCTAAACAACACGTTGTAACTCGAAAAGCTTTGGTGTTGCGAGTATGTCTAAGCGTGTAGCCTCTAAAGAGTACACACAGGAGTGTTTTCTCTCGAAAGAACATGTAAGAATACAACGTTATAAGGAATACAGTGTTGCAGAGTAAAGACAAAAACATACTTGTTGGAAACACTTTACGAGAAGAAATAACGCATTGTAAAAAATTAGCTTGTATCTCCTAAACAACACGTGGTAACTCGAAAGGACTTGGTGTGGCGTGTACGTCTAAATGTGTAGCCTCAAAAGAGAACCCATAGGAGAATTTTCTTTCATCAAAATTTGTCAGAAAACACGTTGTATGGAAATCTCGCTTCGTGCGAAATTTTCTAGTTTTTCCTAAACAACACATTGTAACTCGAAAAGCTTTGGTGTTGCGTGTATGTCTAAGCGTGTAGCCTCAATATAGAACGCACAGGAGAGTTTTCTCTTGAACGAATATGTAAGAATACCACGTTATAAGGAAATACAGTGTTGCACAGAAAAGACAATTACATACCATTGGAAACACTTTAAGAGAAGAAATAATGCATCGTACAAAATTAGCTTGTATCTCCTAAACAACACGTTGTAACTCGAAAAGATTTGGTGTGGCTCGTACGTCTACACGTGTAGCCTCAAAAGAGAACCCACAGGATAACTTTCCTTCTTCAAAATTTTTCAGAAAACCACGTTTTAAGTAAATCCCGCATCGTGAAAATTAACTTGTTTTTCCTTAAAAACACGTTGTAACTCGAAAAGCTTTGTTGTTGCGTGTATGTCTAAGCGTGTAGCCTCTAAAGAGTATGCACAGGAGAGTTTTCTCTAAAAGGAACATGTAAGAATACAACGTTATAAGGAAATACAGTGTTGCAGAGTAAAGACAAATACATTCTTGTTGGAAAGACTTTACAAGAAGAAATAATGCATCGTAAAAAATTAGCTTGTATCTCCTAAACAACACGTGGTAACTCGAAAGGACTTCATGTGGTGTGTACTTCTAAACGTGTAGCCTCAAAAGAGAACCAATAGGAGAATTTTCTTTCTTCAAAATTTGTCAGAAAATCACGTTTTAACGAAATCCCGCATCCTGCGAAATTATCTTGTTTTTCCTAAACAACAAGTTGTAACTCGAAAAGCTTTGGTGTTGCGTGTATGTCTAAGTGTGTAGCCACAAAAGCGAATGCACAGGAGAGTTTTCTCTCGAAAGAATATGTAAGAATACCACGTTGTTCGAAATACAGTGTTGCAGAGTAAAGACAAATACGTACATATTGGAAACACTTTAAGAGAAGAAATAACGCATCGTACAAAATTAGCTTGTATCTCCTAAACAACACGTTGTAACTCTATATGATTTGGTGTGGCGTGTAGGTCTAAACGTGTAGCCTCAAAAGAGAACCCACAGGAGAATTTTCTTTGGTCAAATTTGTCAGAAAACCACGTATTAAGAAAATCCTGCATCGTGCGAAATTATCTTGTTTTTCCTAAACAACACGTTTTAACTCGAAAAGCTATGGTATTGCATGTATGTCTCAGCATGTAGCCTCAAAAGAGAACACACAGGAGAGTTCTCTCTCAAAAGAATATGTAAGAATACCACGTTATAAGGAAATACAGTGTTTCAGAGTAAAGACAAATAGGTACGTATTGGAAACCCTTAAACTTTACGAGATGAAATAAAGCATCGTACAAAATTAGCTCATATCTCCTAAACAACACGTTGTAACTCGAAAAGACTTTGTGTGGCGTGTACGTCTAAACGTGTAGCCTCAAGAGAGAACCCATAGGAGAATTTTCTTTCGTCAAATATTCAGAAAACCACGTTTATGAAATCCCGCATCGTGCGAAATTATCTTGTTTTTACTAAACAAAACCTTGTAACTCGAAAAGCTTTGGTGTTGCATGTATGTTTAAGCGTGTAGACTCAAAAGAGAGCACACAGGAGAGTTTTCACTCGAAAGAATGTGTAAGAATACCACGTTATAAGAAAATACAGTGTTGCAGATTAAAGACAAATACGTACTTATTGGAAATACTTTATGAGAAGAAATAACATATCGTAAAAAATTAGCTTGTATCTCCTAAACAACACATTGAAACTCCAAAAGATTTGGTGTGGCGTGTACGTCTAAACGTGTAGCCTCAAAAGAGAACCCACAGGAGAATTTTCTTTGGTCAAAATTTGTCAGAAAACCACGTATTAAGGAAATCCCGCATCGTGTGAAATTATCTTGTTTTTCCTAAACAACGCGTTGTAACTCGAAAAGCTTTGGTGTTGGGTGTATGTCTAAGCGTGTAGCCTCAAAAGAGAACACACAGGAGAGTTTTCTCTCGAAAGAATATGTAAGAATACCACATTATAAGGAAGTACACTGTTGCAGAATAATGACAAATACTTTCGTATTGGAAACCCTTAAACTTTACGAGATGAAATAAAGCATCGTACAAAATTAGCTTGTATCTCCTAAACAACACGTTGTAACTCGAAAAGATTTGGTGTGGCATGTACATCTAAACGTGTAGCCTCAAAGAGAACCACAGGACAAATTTCTTTCGTCAAAATTTGTCAGAAAACCACGTTTTAAGGAAATCCCGCATCGTGAGAAATTATCTTGTTCTTCCTAAAAAACACGTTGTAACTCGAAAAGCTTTGGTGTTGCGTGTATGTCTAAGCATGTAGCCTCAAAAGAGAACGCACAGGAGAGTTTTCTCTCGAAAGAATATGTAAGAATACCACGTTATAAGGAAACACAGTGTTGCAGAGTAAAGACAAATACGTACTTATTGGAAACACTTTACGAGAAGAAATAACGCATCGTAAAAAAATTAGCTTGTATCTCCTAAACAACAGGTTGTAACTCGAAAAGATTTGGTGTGGCGTGTACGGCTAAACGTGTAGCCTCAAAAGGGAACGCACAGGAGAATTTTCTTTGGTCAAAATTTGTCAGAAAACCACGTACTAAGGAAACCCCGCATCGTGCGAAATTATCTTGTTTTTCCTAAACAACACATTGTAACTCGAAAAGCTTTGGTGTTGCGTGTTTGTCTAAGCATGTAGCCTCAAGAGAGAACGTACAGGAGAGTTTTCTCTCGAAAGAATAGTTAAGAATACCACTTTATAAGGAAGTACAGTGTTGCTGATTAAAGACAAAAGCGTACATATTGGAAACACTTAAACTTTACGAGATGTATTAAAGCATCGTACAAAATTAGCTTGTATCTCCTAAACAACACGTTTTTACTGGAAAAGATTTGGTGTGGCTTGTACGTCTAAACGTGTAGCCCCAAAAGAGAACCCACAGGACAATTTTCTTTCGTCAAAATTTGTCAGCAAACCTCGTTTTAAGGAAATCCCGCATCGTGAGAAATTATCTTGTTCTTCCTAAACAACACGTTGTAACTCGAAAAGTTTTGGTGTTGCATGTATGTCTAAGCGTGTAGCCTCAAAAGAGAACGCACAGGAGAGTTTTCTCTCGAAGGAATATGTAAGAATACCATGTTATTAGGAAAACAGTGTTGCAGAGTAAAGGCAAATACGTACGTATTGGAAACACTTAAACTTTACGAGAAGAAATAATGCATCTTAAAAAATTAGCTTGTATCTCCTAAACAACACGTTGTAACTCGAAAAGATTTGGTGTGGCGTGTACGTCTAAACGTGTAGCCTCAAAAGAGAAACCTCGGGAGTATTTTCTTTCGTCAAAATTTGTCAGAAAACCACGTTTTAAGGAAATCCGCATCGTGCTAAATTATCTTGTTTTTCCTAAACAACACATTGTAACTCGAAAAGCTGTGGTGTTGCCTGTATGTCTAAGCGTGTAGCCTCAAAAGAGAATGCACAGGAGAGTTTTCTCTCGAAAGAATATGTAAGAATACCACGTTATAAGGAAATACAGAGTTGCAGTGTAAAGACAAAAACGTATGTATTGGAAACACTTAAACTTTATGAGAAGAAATAACGCATCGTAAAAAAAAATTAGCTTGTATCTCCTAAACAGCACGGTGTAACTCAAAAAGATTTGGTGTGGTGTGTACGTCTAAAGGTGTAGCCTCAAAAGAGAACCCACAGGAGTATTTTCTTTCATCAAAATTTGTCAGAACACCACGTTTTGAGGAAATCCCGCATCGTGGGAAATTATCTTGTTCTTCCTAAGCAGCATGTTGTAATTCGAAAGGCTTTGCTGTTGCGTGTATGTCTAAGCGTGTAGCCTCAAAAGAGAACGCACAGGAGAGTTTTCTCTCGAAAGAATATGAAAGGATACCACGTTATAAGGAAATACAGTGTTACAGAGTAAAGACAAACACGTATGTATTGGAAACCCTTAAACTTTACGAGATGAATTAAAGCATCGTACAAAATTAGCTTGTATCTCCTAAACAACACGTTGTAACTCGAAAAGATTTGGTGTGGCATGTACGTCTAAACGTGTAGCCTCAAAAGAGAACCCACAGGACAATTTTCTTTCGTCAAAATTTTTCAGAAAACCACGTTTTAAGGAAATCGCGCATCATGAGAAATTATCTTGTGCTTCCTAAACAACACGTTTTAACTCGAAAAGCTTTGGTGTTGGGTGTATGTCTAAGCATGTAGCCCCAAAAGAGAACGCATAGGAGAGTTTTCTCTCGAAAGAATATATAAGAATACCACGTTATAAGGAAATACAGTGTGGCAGAGTAAAGACAAATACATACATACTGGAAACACTTTATGAGAGAAATAAAGCATCTTGCAAAATTTGCTTGTATGTCCTAAACAACATGTTGTAACTCGAAAAGATTTGGTGTGGCGTGTATGTCTAAGCGTGTAGACACAAAAGAGAACACACAGGAGAGTTTTCTCTCAAAAGAATATGTAAGAATACCACGTTGTTTTTCCTAAACAACACATTGTAACTCGAAAAGCTTTGGTGTTGCGTGTATGTCAAAGCATGTAGCCTCAAAAGAGAATGCACAGGAGAGTTTTCTCTCGAAAGAATATGTAACAACACATTGTAACTTGAAAAGCTGTGGTGTTGCCTGTATGTCTAAGCGTGTAGCCTCAAAAGAGAACGCACAGGAGAGTTTTCTCTCGAAAGAGTATGTAAGAATACCACGTTATAAGGAAAAACAGAGTTGCAGTGTAAAGACAAAAACGTATGTATTGGAAACACTTAAACTTTACGGGAAGAAATAATGCATCGTAAAAAAAAATTAGCTTGTATCTCCTAAACAGCACGGTGTAACTCAAAAAGATTTTGTGTACGTCTAAAGGTGTAGCCTCAAAAGAGAACCCACCGGAGAATTTTCTTTCATCAAAATTTGTCAGAACACCACGTTTTAAGGAAATCCCGCATCGTGGGAAATTATCTTGTTCTTCCTAAACAACATGTTGTAACTCGAAAAGCTTTGGTGTTGCATGTATGTCTAAGCGTGTAACCTCAAAAGAGAATGCACAGGAGAGTTTTCTCTCAAGGAATATGTAAGAATACCACGTTATTAGGAAAACACTGTTGCAGAGTAAAGGCAAATACGTACGTATTGGAAACACTTAAACTTTACGAGAAGAAATAACGCATCTTAAAAAATTAGCTTGTATCTCCTAAACAACAGGTTGTAACTCGAAAAGATTTGGTGTGGCCTGTACGTCTAAACGTGTAGCCTCAAAAGAGAAACCTCGGGAGTATTTTCTTTCGTCAAAATTTGTCAGAAAACCACGTTTTAAGGAAATCCCTCATCGTGCTAAATTATCTTGTTTTTCCTAAACAACACATTGTAACTCGAAAAGCTGTGGTGCTGCCTGTATGTCTAAGCGTGTAGCCTCAAAAGAGAACGCACAGGAGAGTTTTCTCTCGAAAGAGTATGTAAGAATACCACGTTATAAGGAAAAACAGAGTTGCAGTGTAAAGACAAAAACGTATGTATTGGAAACACTTAAACTTTACGGGAAGAAATAATGCATCGTAAAAAAACTTAGCTTGTATCTCCTAAACAGCACGGTGTAACTCAAAAAGATTTGGTGTGGTGTGTACGTCTAAAGGTGTAGCCTCAAAAGAGAACCCACAGGAGAATTTTCTTTCATCAAAATTTGTCAGAACACCACGTTTTAAGGAAATCCCGCATCGTGGGAAATTATCTTGTTCTTCCTACACAACATGTTGTAACTCGAAAAGCTTTGCTATTGTGTGTATGTCTAAGCGTGTAGCCTCAAAAGAGAACGCACAGGAGAGTTTTCTCTCGAAAGAATATGAAAGAATACCACGTTATAAGGAAATACAGTGTTGCAGAGTAAAGACAAACACGTATGTATTGGAAACCCTTAAACTTTATGAGATGAAATAACGCATCGTACAAAATTAGCTTGTATCTCCTAAACAACACGTTGTAACTCGAAAAGATTTGGTGTGGCATGTACGTCTAAACCTGTAGCCTCAAAAGAGAACCCACAGGACAATTTTCTTTCGTCAAAATTTTTCAGAAAACCACGTTTTAAGGAAATCGCGCATCGTGAGAAATTATCTTGTTCTTCCTAAACAACACGTTTTAACTCGAAAAGCTTTGGTGTTGGGTGTATGTCTAAGCATGTAGCCCCAAAAGAGAACGCATAGGAGAGTTTTCTCTCGAAAGAATATGTAAGAATACCACGTTATAAGGAAATACAGTGTGGCAGAGTAAAGACAAATACGTACATACTGGAAACACTTTATGAGAGAAATAACGCATCTTGCAAAATTAGGTTGTATGTCCTAAACAACATGTTGTGACTCGAAAAGATTTGGTGTGGCGTGTACGTCTAAACGTGTATCCTCAAAAGAGAACCCACAGGAGAGTGTTCTTTCGTCAAAATTTGTCAGAAAACCACGTTTTAAGGAAATCCCGCATCGTGCGAAATTATTTGTTTTTCCTAAACAACACGTTGTAACTCGAAAAGCTTTGGGGTTGCGTGTATGTCTAAGTGTGTAGCCTCTAAAGGGAATGCAAGGAGAGTTTTCTCTCGAAAGAATATGTAAGAATACCACGTTATAAGGAAATACAGTGTTGCAGATTAAAGACAAATACGTACATATTGTAAAACTTTAAGAGAAGAAATAAAAAATCGTACAAAATTAGCTTGTATCTCCTAAACAACACGTTGTAACTCGAAAATATTTGGTGTGACGTGTACGTCTAAACGTGTAGCCTCAAAAGAGAACCGACAGGAGAATTTTTTATCGTCAAAATATGTAAGAAAACCACGTTTTAAGGAAATCCCTTATCGTGCAAAATTATCTTGTTTTTCCTAAACAATGCGTTGTAACTCGAAAAGCTTTGGTGTTGCGTGTATGTCTAAGCGTGTAGACTCAAAAGAGAGTGCACAGGAGAGTTTTCTCTAAAAAGAATATGTAAGAATACCACGTTATAAGGAAATACAGTGTTGCAGATTAAAGACAAATACGTACTTATTGGAAACACTTTATGAGAAGAAATAACGCATCATAAAAAATTAGCTTGTATCTCCTAAACAACACGTTGTAACTCGAAAAGATTTGGTGTGACCTGTAGGTCTAAACGTGTAGCCTCAAAAGAGAACCCACAGGAGAATTTTCTTTGGTCAAAATTTGTCAGAAAACCACATATTAAGGAAATCCCGCATCGTGCGAAATTATCTTGTTTTTCCTAAACAACGCGTTGTAACTCGAAAAGCTTTGGTGTTGCGTGTATGTCTAAGCGTGTAGCCTCAAAAGAGAACACACAGGAGAGTTTTCTCTCGAAAGAATATGTAAGAATACCACGTTATAAGGAAGTACACTGTTGCAGAATAATGGCAAATACTTTCATATTGGAAACCCTTAAACTTAACGAGATGAAATAAAGCATCGTAAAAAATTAGCTTGTATCTCCTAAACAACACGTTGTAACTCGAAAGGATTTGGTGTGGCGTGTACATCTAAACGTGTAGCCTCAAAGAGAACCACAGGACAAATTTCTTTCGTCAAAATTTGTCAGAAAACCACGTTTTAACGAAATCCCGCATCGTGAGAAATTTTCTTGTTCTTCCTAAAAAAACGTTGTAACTCGAAAAGCTTTGGTGTTGCGTGTATGTCTAAGCGTTTAGCCTCAAAAGAGAACGCACAGGAGAGTTTTCTCTCGAAAGAATATGCAAGAATACCACGTTATAAGGAAAACAGTGTTGCAGAGTAAAGGCAAATACATACGTATTGGAAACACTTAAACTTTACGAGAAGAAATAACGCATCTTAAAAAATTAGCTTGTATCTCCTAAACAACACGTTGTAACTCGAAAAGATTTGGTGTGGCATGTACGTCTAAACGTGTAGCCTCAAAAGAGAACCCTCAGGAGTATTTTCTTTTGTCAATATTTGTCAGAAACCATGTTTTAAGGAAATACTGCATCGTGCGTTATTATCTTGTTTTTCCTAAAGAACACGTTGTAACTCGAAAAGCTGTGGTGTTGCGTTTTTGTCTAAGCGTGTAGCCTCAAAAGAGAACGCACAGGAGAGTTTTCTCTCGAAAGAATATGTAAGAATACCACGTTATAAGGAAATACAGAGTTGCAGAGTAAAGACAAAAACGTATGTATTGGAAAAACTTAAACTTTACGAGAAGAAATAACGCATCGTAAAAAAAATTTGCTTGTATCTTCTAAACAGCACGGTGTAACTCAAAAAGATTTGGTGTGGTGTGTACGTCTAAAGGTGTAGCCTCAAAAGACAACCCACAGGTGAATTTTCTTTCATCAAAATTTGTCAGAAACCACGTTTTAAGGAAAACTAGCATCGTGCGAAATTATCTTGTTTTTTCTAAACAACAAGTTGTAACTCGAAAAGCTCTGGAGTTGCGTGTATGTCTAAGCATGTAGCCTCAAAAGAGAATGCACAGGAGAGTTTTCTCTCGAAAGAATATGTAAGAATACCACGTTATAAGGAAATACAGTGTTGCAGAGTAAAGACAAACACGTATGTATTCGAAACACTTTACGTAAAGAATTAACGCATAGTACAAAATTAGCTTGTATCTCCTAAACAACATGTTGTAACTCGAAAAGATTTGGTGTGGCATGTACGTCTAAACGTGTAGCCTTAAAAGAGAACCCACAGGAGAATTTTCTTTCGTTAAAATTTTTCAGAAAACCACGTGTTAAGGAAATCCCGCATCGTGCAAAATCATCTTCTTTTTCCTAAACAACATGTTGTAACTCGAAAAGCTTTGGTGTTGCGCGTATGTCTAAGCGTGGAGCCTCAAAAGAGAAGGCACAGGAGAGTTTTCTCTCGAAAGAAAATGTAAGAATACCACGTTATAAAGAAATACAATTTTGCAGAGTAAAGGCAAATAAGTACATATTGGAAACACTTTACAAGAAAAAATAACGCATCGTACAAAATAAGCTTGTATCTCCTAAACAACACGTGGTAACTCGAAAAGATTTGATGTGACGTGTACGTCTAAACGTGTAGCCTCAAAAGATAACCCACAGGAGAATTTTCTTTTGTCAAAATTTGTCAGAAAACCACGTTTTAAGGAAATCCCGCATTGTGCGAAATTATCTTTTTATTCATAAACAACATGTTGTAACTTGAAAAGCTTTGGTGTTGCGTGTATGTCTCCGCGTGTAGCCTCAAAAGGGAACGCACAGGATAGTTTTCTCTCGAAAGAATATATAAGAATACCACGTTATAAGGAAATACAGTGTTTCAGAGTAAAGACAAATACTTACGTATTGGAAACACCTTACAAGAAGAATTAACGCATAGTACAAAATTAGCTTGTATCTCCTAAAAAGCACGTTGTAACTCGAAAACATTTGGTGTGGCGTGTACGACTAAATGTGTAGCCTCAAAAGAGAACCCACAGGAGAATTTTCTTTCCTCAAAATTTTTCAGAAAACCACGTCTTAAGGAAATCCCGCATCGTGCGAAATCATCTTCTTTTTCCTAAACAACATGTTGTGACTCGAAAAGCTTTAGTGTTGCGTGTATGTGTAAGCGTGGAGCCTCAAAAGAGAAGGCACAGGAGAGTTTTCTCTTGAAAGAATATGTAAGAATACCACGTTATTAGGAAATACAATTTTGCAGAGTAAATACAAATAAGTATATATTGGGAACACTTTATGAGAAGAAATAACGCATCGAACAAAATTAGCTTATATCTCCTAAACAACACGTGGTAACTCGAAAAGATTTGGTTTGACGTGTATATCTAAAGGTGTAGCCTCAAAGAAGAACAAAAAGGAGAATTTTCTTTCGTCAAAAATTTGTCAGAATACCACGTTTTAAGGAAATACCGCATCTTGCGAAATTATCTTGTTTTTCCTAAACAACACGTGGTAACTCGAAAAGCTTTAGTGTTGCGTGTTTGTCTAAGCGTGTAGCCTCAAAAGAGAATGCACAGGAGAGTTTTCTCTCGATAGAACATGTAAGAATTCAACGTTATAAGGAAATACAGTGTTGCAGAGTAAGGACAAATACGTACATATTGGAAACACTTTACGAGAAGAAATTAAGCATCATACAATATTAGCTTGTATCTCCTAAACAACAAGTGGAAACTCGAAGATATTTGGTTTGGCGTGTACGTGTAAAAGTTTAGCCTCAAAAGAGAACCCACTGGAGAATTTTCTTTCGTCAAAATTTGTCAGAAAACCACGTTTTAAAGAAATCCCGCATCCTGCGAAATTATCTTGTTTTTCCTAAACAACACGTTGTAACTCGAAAAGCTTTGGTGTTGCGTGTATGTCTCAGTGTGTAGCCTCAAAAGAAACCGCACAGGAGAGTTTTCACTCGAAAGAATATGTAAGAGTACCAGGTTATAAGGAAATACAGTGTTGCAGAATAAAGACAAATACGTACGTATTGGAAACACTTTACGAGAAGAAATAACGCATCATACAAAATTAGCTGTATCTCCTAAAATACACGTTGTAACTCGAAAGATTTGGTGTGGCGTGTACGTCTAAACGTGTAGCCTCAAAAAGAGAACCCACAGGAGAATTTTCTTTGGTCAAATTTGTCAGAAAACCACATATTAAGGAAATCCTGCATCATGCGAAATTATCTTGTTTTTCCTAAACAACACGTTGTAACTCGAAAAGCTTTGGTGTTGCGTGTATGTCTCAGCGTGTAGCCTCAAAAGAGAACACACAGGAGAGTTTTCTCTCAAAAGAATATGTAAGAATACCACGTTATAAGGAAATACAGTGTTGCAGAGTAAAGACAAATACGTACATATTGGAAACCCTTAAACATTACGAGATGAAATAAAGCATCGTACAAAATGAGCTCGTATCTCCTAAACAACACGTTGAAACTCGAAAAGATTTGGTGTGGCGTGTACGTCTAAATGTGTAGCCTCAAAAGAGAACAGATAGGAGAATTACTTTCGTCAAAATTTTTAGAAAACCACGTTTTAAGGAAATCCCGCATCGTGCGAAATTATCTTGTTTTTCTTAAACAACACGTTGTAATTCGAAAAGCTTTTGTGTTGTGTGTATGTCTCAGCGTGTAGCTTCAAAAGAGAACACACAGGAGAGTTTTCTCTCGAAAGAATATGTAAGAATACCACGTAATAAGGAAATACAATTTTTCAGAATAAAGACAAATGAGTACACATTGGAAACACTTTACGAGAAGAAATAATGCATCATACAAAATTAGCTTGTATCTCCTAAACAACACGTTGTAACTCAAAAGGATTTGGTGTGTCGTATACGTCTAAACGTATAGCCTCAAAAGAGAACCCACAGGAGAATTTTCTTAAGTCAAAATTTGTCAAAAAACCACGTTTTAAGGAAATCCCGCATCCTGCGAAATTATCTTGTTTTTCCTAAACAACACGTTTTAACTCGAAAAGCTTTGGTGTTGCGTGTATGTCTAAGCATGTAGCCTCAAAAGAGAATGCACAGGAGAGTTTTCTCTCGAAAGAATATGTACGAATACCATGTTATAAGGAAATACAGTGTTGCAGAGTAAAGACAAATACGTACGTATTGGAAACCCTTAAACTTTATGGGATGAAATAAAGCATCGTACAAAATGAGCTCGTATCTCCTAAACAACATGTTGTAACTCGAAAAGATTTGGTGTGGCATGTACGTCTAAATGTGTAGCCTCAAAAGGGAACCCACAGGAGAATTTTCTTTCGTCAAAATTTGTCAGAACACCAAGTTTTGAGGAAATCCCGCATTGTGCGAAATTATCTTGTTTTTCATAAACAACACGTTGTAACTTGAAAAGCTTTGGTGTTGCCTGTATGTCTAAGTGTGTAGCCTCAAAAGGGAACGCACAGGATAGTTTTCTCTCGAAAGAATATGTAAGAATACCACGTTATAAGGAAATACAGTGTTGCAGAGTAAAGACAAATACGTACGTATTGGAAACACTTTACGAGAAGAAATAAAGCATCGTACAAAATTAGCCTGTATTTCCTAAACAACACGTGGCAACTCGAAAGGATTAGGTGTGACATGCACGTCGAAACATGAAGCCTCAAAAGAGAACCAACCGAATAATTTCCTTTCGTCAAAATTTGTCAGAAAACCATGTTTTAAGGAAATCCGGCATCGTGCGAAAGTATCTTGTTTTTTATAAACAACACGTTGTAACTCAAAAAGCTTTGGTGTTGCCTGTATGTCTAAGTGTGCAGCCTCAAAAGGGAACGCACAGGATAGTTTTCTCTCGAAAGAATATGTAAGAATACCACGTTTTAAGGAAATACAGTGTTGCAGAGTAAAGACAAATATGTACGTATTGGAAACACTTTACGAGAAGAAATAACGCATCGTACAATATTTGCTTGTGTCTCCTAAACAACACGTTGTAACTGAAAAATATTTGGTGTGGCTCGTACGTCTACACGTCTAGCCTCAAAAGAGAACCTACAGGAGAACTTTCTTTCGTCAAAATTTGTCAGAAAACCACGTTTTATGGAAGTCTCGCATCGTGCAAAATTATCTTGTTTTTCCTAAACAACACGTTGTAACTCGAAAAGCTTTGGTGTTGCGTGTATGTCTGAGCATGTAGCCTCTAAAGAGAATGCACAGGAGAGTTTTCTCTCGAAAGAACATGTAAGAATACAACGTTATAAGGAAATACAGTGTTGCAGAGTAAAGACAAATACATACGTATTGGAACCACTTTACGAAAAGTAATAACGCATCATACAAAATTAGCTTGTATCTCTTAAACAACACGTTGTAACTCGAAAGGATTTGGTGTGGTGTGCACGTCTAAACGTGTAGCCTCAAAAGAGAAGCCACAGGAGAATTTTCTTTCGTCAAAATTTTTCAGAAAACCACGTTTTAAGGAAATCCCGCATCGTGCAAAATTATCTTGTTTTCCATAAACAACACGTTGTAACTCGAAAAGCTTTGGTGTTGCCTGTATGTCTAAGTGTGTAGCCTCAAAAGGGAACGCACAGGATAGTTTTCTCTCGAAGGAATATGTAAGAATACCACGTTATAAGGAAATATAATGTTGCAGTGTAAAGACAAATATGTACTTATTGGAAACACTTTACGAGAAGAATTAACGCATAGTAAAAATTTAGCTTATATCTCCTAAACAACACGTTGTAATTCGAAAAGATTTGGTGTGGCTCGTACCTCTACACGTGTAGCCTCAAAAGAGAACCCACAGGAGAACTTTCTTTCGTCAAAATTTTTCAGAAAACCACGTTTTATGGAAATCTCGCATCGTGCTAAATTATCTTGTTTTTCCTAAACAACACATTGTAACTCGAAAAGCTTTGGCGATGCATGTTTGCTTAAGCGTGTCCCCTCAAAAGAGAACGCACAGGAGAGTTTTCCCTCGAAATAATATGTAAGATTACCATGTTATAAGGAAATACAGTGTTGCAGATTAAAGACAAATAAGTACGTATTGGAAACACTTTACGAGAAGAAATAATGCATCGTACAAAATTAGCTTGTATCTCCTAAACAACACGTGGTAACTTCAAAGGATTTGGTGTGGCATGTACGTCTAAACATGTAGCCTCAAAAGAGAACCCACAGGAGAATTTTCTTTATTCAAAATTTTTCAGAAAACCACGTTTTAAGGAAATCCCGCATCGTGCGAAATCATCTTCTTTTTCCTAAACAACATGTTGTAACTCGAAAAGCTATGGTGTTGCGTGTATGTGTAAGCGTGGAGCCTCAAAAGAGAAGGCACTGGAGAGTTTTCTCTCCAAAGAATATGTAAGAATACCACGTTATAAGCAAATACAATTTTGCAGAGTAAAGACAAATAAGTACATATTGGAAAAAAATTTACGAGAAGAAATAACACATCTTATAAAATTAGCTTGTATCTCCTAAACAACAGGTTGTAACTCGAAAGGATTTGGTGTGACGTGTACGTCTAAAAGTATAGCCTCAAACGAGAACCCACAGGAGAATTTTCTTTCATCAAAATTTGTCAGAAACCACGTTTTAAGGAAATCTCGCATCGTGGGAAATTATCTTGTTTTTCCTAAACAACACGTTGTAACTCGAAAAGCTTTGGTGTTGCGTGTATTTCTAAGCGTGTAGCCTCAAAAGAGAACGCACAGGAGAGGTTTCTCTCGAAAGAATATGTAAGAATACCACGTTATAAGGAAATAAAGTGTTGCAGAGTAAAGACAACTACATACATATTGGAAACACTTTAAGAGAAGAAATAACACATCGTACAAAATTAGCTTGTATCTCCTAAACAACACGTTGTAACTCGAAAAGATTTGGTGTGGCTCGTACCTCTACATGTGTAGCCTCAAAAGAGAACCCACAGGATAACTTTCTTTCGTCAAAATTTTTCAGACAACCACGTTTTATGGAAATCTCGCATTGTGCGAAATTATCTTGTTTTTCCTAAACGACACATTGTAACTCGAAAAGCTTTGGCGTTGCGTGTATGTCTAAGCGTGTAGCCTCTAAAGAGAACGCACAGGAGAGTTTTCTCTCGAAAGAATATGTAAGAATACAACGTTATAAGGAAATACAGTGTTGTAGAGAAAAGACAAATAAGTACGTATTGGAAAACTTTACGAGCAGAAGTAACGCATCTTACAAAATTAGCTTGTATCTCCGAAACAACACGTGGTAACTCGAAAAGATTTGGTGTGCCGTGTACGTCTAAACGTGTAGCCTCAAAAGAGAACCCACAGGAGAATTTTCTTTCGTCAAAATTTTTCAGAAAACCACGTTTTAAGGAAATCCTGCATCGTGCGAAATCATCTTCTTTTTCCTAAACAACATGTTGTAACTCGAAAAGCTTTGGTGTTGCGTGTATGTGTAACCATGGAGCCTCAAAAGAGAATGCACAGGAGAGTTTTCTCTCGAAAGATTATATAAGAATACCACGTTATAAGGAAATACAATTTTGCAGAATAAAGACAAATATGTACATATTGGAATCACTTTACAAGAAGAAATAACGCATCGTAAAAAAGTAGCTTGTATCTCCTAAACAACACGTTGTAACTCGAAAAGATTTGGTGTGACGTGTACGTCTAAGCGTGTAGCCTCAAAAGGGAACCCACAAGAGAATTTTCTTTCATCAAAATTTGTCAGAAACCACGTTTTAAGGAAATCTCGCATCGTGCGAAATTATCTTGTTTTTCCTAAATAACACGTTATAACTCAAAAAGCTTTGGTGTTGCGTGTATGTCTAAGTGTGTAACCTCAAAAGAGAATGCACAGGATAGTTTTCTCTTGAAAGAATATGTAAGAATACCACGTTATAAGGAAATACAATGTTGCAGAGTAAAGACAAATACGTATGTATTGGAAACACTTTACGAGAAGAATTAACGCATCGTAAAAAATGGGCTTGTATCTCCTAAACAACACGTTGTAACTCGAAAAGATTTGGTGTGGCATGTACGTCTAAACGTGTAACCTCAAAAGAGAACCTACAGGAGAATTTTCTTTCTTCAAAATTTTTCAAAAAACCACGTTTTAAGGAAATCCCGCATCGTGTGAAATTATCTTCTTTTTCCTAAACAACATGTTGTAACTTGAAAAGCATTGGTGTTGCGTGTATGTGTAAGCGTGGAGACTCAAAAGAAAAGGCACAGGAGAGTTTTCTCTCGAAAGAATATGTAAGAATACCACGTTATACGGAAATACAATTTTGCAGAGTAAAGACAAATAAGTACATATTGGAAACACTTTACAAGAAGAAATAACGCATCGTACAAAATTAGCTTGTATCTCCTAAACAACACGTTGTAACTCGAAAAGATTTGGTGTGACGTGTACGTCTAAAAGTGTACCCTCAAAAGAGAACCCACAGGAGAATTTTCTTTCATCAAAATTTGTCAGAAACCACGTTTTAAGGAAATCTCGCATCGTGGGAAATTATCTTGTTTTTCCTAAACAACACGTTGTAACTCGAAAAGCTTTGGTGTTGCATGTATGTCTAAGCGTGTAGCCTCAAAAGAGAACGCACAGGAGAGTTTTCTCTCGAAAGAATATGTAAGAATACCACGTTATAAGGAAATACAGTGTTGCAGAGTAAAGACAAATACTATTGGAAACACTTTAAGAGAAGAAATAATGCATCGTACAAAATTAGCTTGTATCTCCTAAACAACACATTGTAACTCGAAAAGATTTGGTGTGGCTCGTACCTCTACATGTGTAGCCTCAAAAGAGAACCCACAGGAGAACTTTCTTTCGTCAACATTTTTCAGACAACCACGTTTTATGGAAATCTCGCATCGTGCGAAATTATCTTGTTTTTCCTAAACAACCATTGTAACTCGAAAAGCTTTGGCGTTGCGTGTATGTCTAAGCGTGTAGCCTCTAAAGAGAACACACAGTAGAGTTCTCTCTAGAAAGAATATGTAAGAATACAACGTTATAAGGAAATAAAGTGTTTCAGAGTAAAGACAAATACGTACATATTGGAAACACTTTACGAGAAGAAATAATGCATCATACAAAATTAGCTTGTATCTCCTAAATAACACGTGGTAACTCGAAAGTATTTGGTGTGGCGTGTACGTCTAAACATGTAGCCTCAAAAGAAAACCCACTGAAGAATTTTCTTTGGTCAAAATTTTTCAGAAAACTACATTTTAAGGAAATCCCGCATCGCGCGAAATTATCTTGTTTTTCATAAACAACACGTTGTAACTCGAAAATCTTTGGTGTTGCCTGTTTGTCTAAGTGTGTAGCTGCAAAAGGGAAAGCACGAGACAGTTTTCTCTGGAAAGAATATGTAAGAATACAACGTTATAAGGCAATACAGTGTTGCAGAGTAAAGACAAATACGTACGTATTAGAAACACTTTACGAGAATAAGTAACGCATCCTACAAAATTAGCTTGTATCTCTGAAACAACACGTTGTAACTCGAAAAGATTTGGTGTGGCATGTTCGTCTAAACATGTAGCCTCAAAAGAGCCCCCACAGGAGAATTTTCTTTCGTCAAAAATTTTCAGAAAACCAAGTTTCAAGGAAATCCCGCATCGTGCGAAATCATCTTCTTTTTCCTAAACAACATGTCATAACTCGAAAAGCTTTGGTGTTGCGTGTATGTGTAAGCGTGTAGCCTCAAAAGAGAAGGCACAGGAGAGTTTTCTCTTGAAAGATTATGTAAGAATACCACGTTATAAGGAAATACAATTTTGCAGAGTAAAGACAAATAGGTACATATTGGAAACACTTTACAAGAAGAAATAACACATCGTACAAAATTAGATTGTATCTCCTAAACAGCACGTTGTAACTTGAAAAGATTTGCTGTGACATGTACGTCTAAACGTGTAGGCTCAACAGAGAACCCACAAGAGAATTTTCTTTCATCAAAATTTGTCAGAAACCAGGTTTTAAGGGAATCTCGCATCGTGCGAAATTATCTTGTTTTTCCTAAACAACACGTTGTAACTCGAAAAGCATTGGTGTTGTGTGTATGTCTAAGGGTGTAACCTCAAAAGAGAACGCACAGGATAAAATTCTTCTGTGGGTTCTCTTTTGAGGGTACACGTTTAGACGTACACGCCACACCAAATCCTTTCGAGTTATAACGTGTTGTTTAGGAGATACAAGCTAATTTTGTACTATGTGTTATTTCTTCTCGTAAAGTTTAAGTGTTTCCAATAAGTATGTATTTGTCTTTACTCTGCAACACTGTATTTCCTTATAACGTGGTATTCCTACATATTCTTTCGGGAGAAAACTCTCCTGTGCATTCTCTTTTGAGGCTACATGATTAGAAATACACGCAACACCAAAGCTTTTCGAGTTACAACGTGTTGTTTAGGAAAAACAAGATATTTTCGCACGATGCGGGATTTCCGTAAAACGTGGTTTTTGACAAATTATGACCAAAGAAAACTCTCCTGTGGGTTCTCTTTTGAGGCTACACGTTTAGACATACACACCACACCAAATCTTTTCCAGTTACAACGTGTTGTTTAGGAGATACAAGCTAATTTTGCATGATGCTTTATTTCTTCTCCTAAAGTGTTTCCATTAAGTACGTATTTGTCTATACTCTGCAACACTGTATTTCCTTATAACGTGGTATTCTTACATATTCTTTCAAGAGAAAACTCTCCTGTGTGTTCCCCTTTGAGGCTACGCACTTAGACGGACACGCAACACCAAAGCTTTTCGAGTTACAACGCGTTGTTTAGGAAAAACAAGATAATTACGCACGATGCGGGATTTCCTTAATAAGTGGTTTTCTGACAAATTTTGATTAAGGAAAATTCCTCTATGGGTTCTCTTTTGAGGCTACATGTTTAGACGTACAGGCCACACCAAATCTTTTTAAGTTACAACGTGTTGTTTAGGAGATACAAGCTAATTTTGTACGATGCGTTATTTCTTCTCCTAAAGTTTTTCCAATAAGTTAGTATATGTCTTTATTCTGCAACACTGTATTTCCTTATAACGTGGTATTCTTACATATTCTTTCAAGAGAAAACTCTCCTGTGCGTTCTCATTTGAGGCTACACGCTTAGAGATATACGCAACACCAACGCTTTTCGAGTTACAACGTGTTGTTTAGGAAGAACAAGATAATTTCCCACGATGCGGGATTTCCTTAAAACGTGGTTTTCTGACAAATTTTGACCAAAGAAAATTCTCCTGTGGGTTCTCTTTTGAGGCTACACGTTTAGTTGTACACGCCACACCAAATCTTCTTGAATTTCAACGTGTTGTTTAGGAGATACAAGCTAATATTTTAACGATGCGTTATTTCTTCTCGTAAAGTTTAAGTGTCTCCAATACGTATGTAGTTGCCTTTACTCTGCAACACTGTATTTCTTTATAACGTGGTATTCTTACATATTCTTTCGAGAGAAAACTCTCCTGTGCGTTCTCTTTGGAGGCTACATGCTTAGACATACACGCAAAACCAAAGCTTTTCGAGTTACAACGTGTTGTTTAGGAAAAACAAGATAATTACGCATGATGCGGGATTTCCTTAAAACGTGGTTATCTGACAAATTTTGACGAAAGAATATTGTCCTGTGGGTTCTCTTTTGAGGGTACACGTTTAGGTGTACAAGCCACACCAAATCCTTTCGAGTTATAACGTGTTGTTTAGGAGATACAAGCTAATTTTGTACTATGTGTTATTTCTACTCGTAAAGTTTAAGTGTTTCCAAAAAGTATGTATTTGTCTTTACTCTGCAACACTGTATTTCCTTATAACGTGGTATTCCTACATATTCTTTCGGGAAAAAACTCTCCTGTGCGTTCTCTTTTAAGGCTACACGCTTAGACATACACGCAACACCAAAGATTTTCGAGTTACAACATGTTGTTTAGGAAAAACAAGATAATTACGCACGATGCGGGATTTCCTTAAAACGTGGTTTTTGACAAATTTTGACGAAAGAAAATTCTCCTGTGGGTTCTCTTTGAGGCTACACGTTTAGACGTACACGCCACACCAAATCTTTTCGAGTTACAGCGTGTTGTTTAGGAGATACAAGCTAATTTTGCATGATGCGTTATTTCTTCTCGTAAAGTGTTTCCAATAAGTACGTATTTGTCTTTACTCTGCAACACTGTATTTCCTTATCACGTGGTATTCTTACATATTCTTTTGAGAGAAAACTATCCTGTGCGTTCTCTTTGGAGGCTACATGCTTAGACATACACGCAACACCAAAGCTTTTCGAGTTACAACGTGTTGATTAGGAAAAACAAGATAATTTCGCCCGATGCGGGATTTCCTTAAAACGTGGTTTTCTGACAAATTTTGACGTAAGAAAATTCTCCTGTGGGTTCTCTTTTGAGGCTACACGTTCAGACGTACACGCCACACCAAATCTTTTTGAGTTACCACGTGTTGTTTTGGAGATACAAGCTAATTTTGTACCATGCGTTATTTCTTCTCATAATGTGTTTCCAATAAGTACGTATGTCTTTACTCTGCAGCAATATGTTTCCTTATAACATGGTATTCTTACATATTCTTTCGAGAGAAAACTCTCCTGTGCATTCTCTTTTGAGGCTGCACGCTTAGACATACACGCAACACCAAAGCTTTTCTAGTTACAACGTGTTGTTTAGGAAAAACAAGATAATTTCGCACGATGCGGGATTTCCTTAAAACGTGGTTTTCTGACAAATTTTGAAGAAAGAAAATTCTCCTGTGGGTTCTCTTTTGAGGCTACACGTTTAGACGTACACGGCACACCAAATCTTTTCGAGTTACCACGTGTTGTTTCGGAGATACAAGCTAATTTTGTAAGATGCATTACTTCTGCTCGTAAAGTTTTCCAATACGTACTTATTTGTCTTTTCTCTACAACACTGTATTTCCTTATAACGTTGTATTCTTACATATTCTTTCGAGAGAAAACTCTCCTGTGCGTTCTCTTTAGAGGCTACACGCTTAGACATACACACAACGCCAAAGCTTTTCGAGTTACAATGTGTCGTTTAGGAAAAACAAGATAATTTCGCACAATGCGAGATTTCCATAAAACGTGGTTGTCTGAAAAATTTTGACGAAAGAAAGTTATCCTGTGGGTTCTCTTTTGAGGCTACACGTGTAGAGGTACGAGCCACACCAAATCTTTTCGAGTTACAACGCGTTGTTTAGGAGATACAAGCTAATTTTGTACGATGTGTTATTTCTTCTCTTAAAGTGTTTCCAATATGTATGTAGTTGTCTTTACTCTGCAACACTTTATTTCCTTATAACGTAGTATTCTTACATATTCTTTCGAGAGAAACCTCTCCTGTGCGTTCTCTTTTGAGGCTACACGCTTAGAAATACACGCAACACCAAAGCTTTTCGAGTTACAACGTGTTGTTTAGGAAAAACAAGATAATTTCCCACGATGCGAGATTTCCTTAAAACGTGGTTTCTGACAAATTTTTATGAAAGAAAATTCTCCTGTGGGTTCTCGTTTGAGGCTACACTTTTAGACGTACACGTCACACCAAATCCTTTCGAGTTACAACCTGTTGTTTAGGAGATACAAGCTAATTTTATAAGATGCGTTATTTCTTCTCGTAAATTTTTTTCCAATATGTACTTATTTGTCTTTACTCTGCAAAATTGTATTTCCTTATAACGTGGTATTCTTACATATTCTTTGGAGAGAAAACACTCCAGTGCCTTCTCTTTTGAGGCTCCACGCTTACACATACACGCAACACCATAGCTTTTCGAGTTACAACTTGTTGTTTAGGAAAAAGAAGATGATTTCGCACGATGCGGGATTTCCTTAAAACGTGGTTTTCTGAAAAATTTTGAATAAAGAAAATTCTCCTGTGGGTTCTCTTTTGAGGCTACACGTTTAGAGGTACACGCCACACCAAATCCTTTCAAGTTACCACGTGTTGTTTAGGAGATACAAGCTAATTTTGTACGATGCATTATTTCTTCTCGTAAAGTGTTTCCAATACGTACTTATTTGTCTTTAATCTGCAACACTGTATTTCCTTATAACATGGTAATCTTACATATTATTTCGAGGGAAAACTCTCCTGTGCGTTCTCTTTTGAGGGGACACGCTTAAGCAAACATGCATCGCCAAAGCTTTTCGAGTTACAATGTGTTGTTTAGGAAAAACAAGATAATTTAGCACGATGCGAGATTTCCATAAAACTTGGTTTTCTGAAAAATTTTGACGAAAGAAAGTTCTCCTGTGGGTTCTCTTTTGAGGCTACACGTGTAGAGGTACGAGCCACACCAAATCTTTTCGAATTACAACGTGTTGTTTAGGAGATATAAGCTAATTTTTTACTATGCGTTAATTCTTCTCGTAAAGTGTTTCCAATAAGTACATATTTGTCTTTACACTGCAACATTATATTTCCTTATAACGTGGTATTCTTACATATTCCTTCGAGAGAAAACTATCCTGTGCGTTCCCTTTTGAGGCTACACACTTAGACATACAGGCAACACCAAAGCTTTTCGAGTTACAACGTGTTGTTTATGGAAAACAAGATAATTTTGCACGATGCGGGATTTCCTTAAAACGTGGTTTTCTGAAAAATTTTGACGAAAGAAAATTCTCCTGTGGCTTCTCTTTTGAAGCTACACGTTTAGACGTGCACGCCACACCAAATCCTTTCGAGTTACAACGTGTTGTTTAAGAGATACAAGCTAATTTTGTATGATGCGTTATTTCTTTTCCTAAAGTGGTTCCAATACGTATGTATTTGTCTTTACTCTGCAACACTGTATTTCCTCATAACGTTGTATTCTTACATGTTCTTTCGAGAGAAAACTCTCCTGTGCATTCTCTTTAGAGGCTACATGCTCAGACATACACGCAACACCAAAGCTTTTCGAGTTACAACGTGTTGTTTAGGAAAAACAAGATAATTTTGCACGATGCGGGATTTCCTTAAAACATGGTTTTCTGACAAATTTTGACGAAAGAAAGTTCTCCTGTAGGTTCTCTTTTGAGGCTAGACGTGTAGACGTACGAGCCACACCAAATATTTTTCAGTTACAACGTGTTGTTTAGGAGACACAAGCAAATATTGTACGATGCGTTATTTCTTCTCGTAAAGTGTTTCCAATACGTACATATTTGTCTTTACTCTGCAACACTGTATTTCCTTATAACATGGTATTCTTACATATTCTTTCGAGGGAAAACTCTCCTGTGCATTCTCTTTTGAGGCTACATGATTAGACAAACACGCAACACCAAAGCTTTTCGAGTTACAAAGTGTTGTTTAGGAAAAAGAAGATGATTTCGCACGATGCGGGATTTCCTAAAAACCTGGTTTTCTGAAAAATTTTGACGAAAGAAAATTCTCCTGTGGGTTCTCTTTTGAGGCTACATATTTAGACGTACACGTCACACCAAATCTTTTCGAGTTACAACGTGTTGTTTAGGAGATACAAGCTAATTTTTTATAATGCGTTAATTCTCGTAAAGTGTTTCCAATACGTACTTATTTGTCTTTACTCTGCAACACTGTATTTCCTTACAACGTGGCATTCTTACATATTCTTTCGAGAGAAAACTATCCTGTGCATTCCCTTTTGAGGCTAAACACTTAGACATACAGGCAACACCATAGCTTTTTGAGTCACAACGTGTTGTTTATAAAAAACAAGATACTTTCGCACGATGCCGGATTTCCTTAAAACATGGTTTTCTGACAAATTTTGACGAAAGGAAATTATTCGGTTGGTTCTCTTTTGAGGCTTCACGTTTCGACGTGCATGTCACACCTAATCCTTTCGAGTTGCCACGTGTTGTTTAGGAAATACAGGCTAATTTTGTACGATGCTTTATTTCTTCTCGTAAAGTGTTTCCAATACGTACGTATTTGTCTTTACTCTGCAACACTGTATTTCCTTATAACGTGGTATTCTTACATATTCTTTCGAGAGAAAACTATCCTGTGCGTTCCCTTTTGAGGCTACACACTTAGACATACAGGCAACACCAAAGCTTTTCAAGTTACAACGTGTTGTTTATGAAAAACAAGATAATTTCGCACGATGCGGGATTTCCTCAAAACTTGGTGTTCTGACAAATTCTGACGAAAGAAAATTCTCCTGTGGGTTCCCTTTTGAGGCTACACGTTTAGACGTACATGCCACACCAAATCTTTTCGAGTTACAACATGTTGTTTAGGAGATACGAGCTCATTTTGTACGATGCTTTATTTCATCCCATAAAGTTTAAGGGTTTCCAATACGTACGTATTTGTCTTTACTCTGCAACACTGTATTTCCTTATAACATGGTATTCGTACATATTCTTTCGAGAGAAAACTCTCCTGTGCATTCTCTTTTGAGGATACATGCTTAGACATACACGCAACACCAAAGCTTTTCGAGTTAAAATGTGTTGTTTAGGAAAAACAAGATAATTTCGCAGGATGCGGGACTTCCTTAAAACGTGTTTTTTTGACAAATTTTGACTTAAGAAAATTCTCCTGTGGGTTCTCTTTTGAGGCTATACGTTTAGACGTATACGACACACCAAATCCTTTTGAGTTACAACGTGTTGTTTAGGAGATACAAGCTAATTTTGTATGATGCATTATTTCTTCTCGTAAAGTGTTTCCAATGTGTACTCATTTGCCTTTATTCTGAAAAATTCTATTTCCTTATAACGTGGTATTCTTACATATTCTTTCGAGAGAAAACTCTCCTGTGCGTTCTCTTTTGAGGCTACATGCTTAGACATACACGCAACACCAAAGCTTTTCGAGTTACAACGTGTTTTTTAGGAAGAACAAGATAATTTCTCACGATGCGGGATTTCCTTAAAACGTGGTTTTCTGACAAATTTTGACGAAAGAAATTTGTCCTGTGGTTCTCTTTGAGGCTACACGTTTAGATGTACATGCCACACCAAATCTTTTCGAGTTACAACGTGTTGTTTAGGAGATACAAGCTAATTTTGTACGATGCTTTATTTCATCTCGTTAAGTTTAAGGGTTTCCAATACGAAAGTAGTTGTCATTATTCTGCAACAGTGTACTTCCTTATAATGTGGTATTCTTACATATTCTTTCGGGAGAAAACTCTCCTGTGTGTTCTCTTTTGAGGCTACATGCTTAGACATACACGCAACACTAAAGCTTTTCGAGTTACAACGCGTTGTTTAGGAAAAACAAGATAATTTCGCACGATGCGGGATTTCCTTAATACGTGGTTTTCTGACAAATTTTGACCAAAGAAAATTCTCCTGTGTGTTCTCTTTTGAGGCTACACGTTTAGACGTACAGGTCACACCAAATCTTTTCGAGTTACAACGTGTTGTTTAGGAGATACAAGCTAATTTTTTACGATGTGTTTTTTCTTCTCATAAAGTGTTTCCAATAAGTACGTATTTGTCTTTACTCTGCAACACTGTATTTCCTTAAAAGGTGGTATTCTTACATATTCTTTTTAGAGAAAACTCTCCTGTGTGCTCTCTTTTGAGTCTACACGCTTAGACATACACGCAACTCCAAAGCTTTTCGAGTTACAACGCATTGTTTAGGAAAAACAAGATAATTTTGCACGATAAGGGATTTCCTTAAAACGTGGTTTTCTTACATATTTTGACGATAAAAAAGTCTCCTGTCGGTTCTCTTTTGAGGCTACACATTTAGACGTACACATCACACCAAATATTTTCGAGTTACAACGTGTTGTTTAGGAGATACAAGCTAATTTTGTATGATTTTTTATTTCTTCTCTTAAAGTTTTACAATATGTACGTATTTGTCTTTACTCTTCAACACTGTATTTCCTTATAACGTGGTATTCTTACATATTCTTTCGAGAGAAAACTCTCCTTGCATTCCTTTTAGAGGCTACACACTTAGACATACACGCAACACCAAAGCTTTTCGAGTTACAACGTGTTGTTTAGGAAAAACAAGATAATTTCACACGATGCGGGATTTCCTTAAAACGTGGTTTTCTGACAAATTTTGACGAAAGAAAACTCTCCTCTGGGTTCTCTTTTGAGGATACACGTTTAGACGTACATGCCACACCAAATCTTTTCGAGTTACAACATGTTGTTTAGGACATACAAGCAAATTTTGCAAGATGCGTTATTTCTCTCATAAAGTGTTTCCAGTATGTACGTATTTGTCTTTACTCTGCCACACTGTATTTCCTTATAACGTGGTATTCTTATGTATTCTTTCGAGAGAAAACTCTCCTATGCGTTCTCTTTTGGGGCTACATGCTTAGACATACACCCAACACCAAAGCTTTTCGAGTTAAAACGTGTTGTTTAGGAAGAACAAGATAATTTCTCACGATGCGCAATTTCCTTAAAACGTGGTTTTCTGAAAAATTTTGACGAAAGAAAATTGTCCTGTGGGTTCTCTTTTGAGGCTACACGTTTAGACGTACATGGCACACCAAATCTTTTCGAGTTACAACGTGTTGTTTAGGAGATACAAGCTAATTTTGTACGATGCTTTAATTCATCTCGTAAAGTTTAAGGGTTTCCAATACATACGTGTTTGTCTTTACTCTGTAACACTGTATTTCCTTATAACGTGGTATTCTTTCATATTCTTTCGAGAGAAAACTCTCGTGTGCATTCTCTTTTGAGGCTACACGCTTAGACATACACGCAACAGCAAAGCCTTTCGAGTTACAACATGTTGTTTAGGAAGAACAAGATAATTTCCCACGATGCGGGATTTCCTTAAAACGTGGTGTTCTGACAAATTTTGATGAAAGAAAATACTCCTGTGGGTTCTCTTTTGAGGCTACACCTTTAGACGTACACACCACACCAAATCTTTTTGAGTTACACCATGCTGTTTAGGAGATACAAGCTAATTTTTTTTACGATGCGTTATTTCTTCTCATAAAGTTTAAGTGTTTCCAATACATACGTTTCTGTCTTTACACTGCAACTCTGTATTTCCTTATAACGTGGTATTCTTACATATTCTTTCGAGAGAAAACTCTCCTGTGCATTCTCTTTTGAGGCTACACGCTTAGACATACAGGCAACACCACAGCTTTTCGAGTTACAATGTGTTGTTTAGGAAAAACAAGATAATTTAGCACGATGCGGGATT
Source organism: Apodemus sylvaticus (assembly GCF_947179515.1). NCBI lineage: Eukaryota > Metazoa > Chordata > Mammalia > Rodentia > Muridae > Apodemus > Apodemus sylvaticus. Next base: position 107,928,840 of record NC_067482.1, read on the forward strand.
TCCTTAAAACGTGGTTTTCTGACAAATTTTGACGAAAGAAAATACTCCCGAGGTTTCTCTTTTGAGGCTACACGTTTAGACGTACAGGCCACACCAAATCTTTTCGAGTTACAACGTGTTGTTTAGGAGATACAAGCTAATTTTTTAAGATGCGTTATTTCTTCTCGTAAAGTTTAAGTGTTTCCAATACGTAAGTATTTGCCTTTACTCTGCAACACTGTTTTCCTAATAACGTGGTATTCTTACATATTCTTTCGAGAGAAAACTCTCCTGTGCGTTCTCTTTTGAGGCTACACGCTTAGACATACATGCAACACCAAAACTTTTCGAGTTACAACGTGTTGTTTAGGAAGAACAAGATAATTTCTCACGATGCGGGATTTCCTTAAAACGAGGTTTGCTGACAAATTTTGACGAAAGAAAATTGTCCTGTGGGTTCTCTTTTGGGGCTACACGTTTAGACGTACAAGCCACACCAAATCTTTTCCAGTAAAAACGTGTTGTTTAGGAGATACAAGCTAATTTTGTACGATGCTTTAATACATCTCGTAAAGTTTAAGTGTTTCCAATATGTACGCTTTTGTCTTTAATCAGCAACACTGTACTTCCTTATAAAGTGGTATTCTTAACTATTCTTTCGAGAGAAAACTCTCCTGTGCGTTCTCTCTTGAGGCTACATGCTTAGACATACACGAAACACCAAAGCTTTTCGAGTTACAATGTGTTGTTTAGGAAAAACAAGATAATTTCGCATGATGCGGGGTTTCCTTAGTACGTGGTTTTCTGACAAATTTTGACGAAAGAAAATTCTCCTGTGCGTTCTCTTTTGAGGCTACACGTTTAGCCGTACACGCCACACCAAATCTTTTCGAGTTACAACCTGTTGTTTAGGAGATACAAGCTAATTTTTTTACGATGCGTTATTTCTTCTCGTAAAGTGTTTCCAATAAGTACATATTTGTCTTTACTCTGCAACACTGTGTTTCCTTATAACGTGGTATTCTTACATATTCTTTCGAGAGAAAACTCTCCTGTGCGTTCTCTTTTGAGGCTACATGCTTAGACATACACGCAACACCAAAGCTTTTCGAGTTACAACGTGTTTTTTAGGAAGAACAAGATAATTTCTCACGATGCGGGATTTCCTTAAAACGAGGTTTGCTGACAAATTTTGACGAAAGAAAATTGTCCTGTGGGTTCTCTTTTGGGGCTACACGTTTAGACGTACAAGCCACACCAAATCTTTTCCAGTAAAAACGTGTTGTTTAGGAGATACAAGCTAAATTTGTACGATGCTTTAATACATCTCGTAAAGTTTAAGTGTTTCCAATATGTACGCTTTTGTCTTTAATCAGCAACACTGTACTTCCTTATAAAGTGGTATTCTTAACTATTCTTTCGAGAGAAAACTCTCCTGTGCGTTCTCTCTTGAGGCTACATGCTTAGACATACACGCAACACCAAAGCTTTTCGAGTTACAATGTGTTGTTTAGGAAAAACAAGATAATTTCGCATGATGCGGGGTTTCCTTAGTACGTGGTTTTCTGACAAATTTTGACGAAAGAAAATTCTCCTGTGCGTTCTCTTTTGAGGCTACACGTTTAGCCGTACACGCCACACCAAATCTTTTCGAGTTACAACCTGTTGTTTAGGAGATACAAGCTAATTTTTTTACGATGCGTTATTTCTTCTCGTAAAGTGTTTCCAATAAGTACATATTTGTCTTTACTCTGCAACACTGTGTTTCCTTATAACGTGGTATTCTTACATATTCTTTCGAGAGAAAACTCTCCTGTGCGTTCTCTTTTGAGGCTACATGCTTAGACATACACGCAACACCAAAGCTTTTCGAGTTACAACGTGTTTTTTAGGAAGAACAAGATAATTTCTCACGATGCGGGATTTCCTTAAGACGTGGTTTTCTGACAAATTTTGACGAAAGAAATTTGTCCTGTGGTTCTCTTTGAGGCTACACGTTTAGATGTACACGCCACACCAAATCTTTTCGAGTTACAACGTGTTGTTTAGGAGATACAAGCTAATTTTGTACGATGCTTTATTTCATCTCGTAAAGTTTAAGGGTTTCCAATACGAAAGTATTTGTCATTATTCTGCAACAGTGTACTTCCTTATAACGTGGTATTCTTACATATTCTTTCGAGAGAAAACTCTCCTGTGTGTTCTCTTTTGAGGCTACACGCTTAGACATACACCCAACACCAAAGCTTTTCGAGTTACAACGCGTTGTTTAGGAAAAACAAGATAATTTCACACGATGCGGGATTTCCTTAATACGTGGTTTTCTGACAAATTTTGACCAAAGAAAATTCTCCTGTGGGTTCTCTTTTGAGGCTACACGTTTAGATGTACATGCCACACCAAATCTTTTGGAGTTTCAACGTGTTGTTTAGGAGATACAAGCTAATTTTTTACGATATGTTATTTCTTCTCATAAAGTATTTCCAATAAGTACGTATTTGTCTTTAATCTGCAACATTGTATTTTCTCATAACGTGGTATTCTTACACATTCTTTCGAGAGAAAACTCTCCTCTGTGCTCTCTTTTGAGTCTACACGCTTAAACATACATGCAACACCAAAGCTTTTCGAGTTACAAGGTTTTGTTTAGGAAAAACAAGATAATTTCGCACGATGCGGGATTTCATAAACGTGGTTTTCTGAATATTTGACGAAAGAAAATTCTCCTATGGGTTCTCTCTTGAGGCTACACGTTTAGACGTACACGCCACACAAAGTCTTTTCGAGTTACAACGTGTTGTTTAGGAGATACGAGCTAATTTTGTACGATGCTTTATTTCATCTCGTAAAGTTTAAGGGTTTCCAATACGTACCTATTTGTCTTTACTCTGAAACACTGTATTTCCTTATAACGTGGTATTCTTACATATTCTTTTGAGAGAAAATTCTCCTGTGTGTTCTCTTTTGAGGCTACATGCTGAGACATACACGCAACACCAAAGCTTTTCGAGTTAAAACGTGTTGTTTAGGAAAAACAAGATAATTTCGCACGATGCAGGATTTCCTTAATACGTGGTTTTCTGACAAATTTGACCAAAGAAAATTCTCCTGTGGGTTCTCTTTTGAGGCTACACGTTTAGACGTACATGCCACACCAAATCATTTAGAGTTACAACGTGTTGTTTACGAGATACAAGCTAATTTTGTACGATGCGTTATTTCTTCTCGTAAAGTGTTTCCAATATGTACGTATTTGTCTTTACTCTGCAACACTGTATTTACTTATAACGTGGTATTCTTATATATTCTTTCGAGAAAGAACTATCCTTTGCCTTCTCTTTTGAGGCTACATGCTTAGACATACACGCAACACCAAAGCTTTTCGAGTTACAACGTGTTGTTTAAGAAAAACAAGATAATTTTGCACGATGAGGGATTTCCTTAAAACGTAGTTTTCTCACAAATTTTGACGATAGAAAATTCTCCTGTGGGTTCGCTTTTGAGGCTACACGTTTAGACGTACATGCCCCATCAAATCCTTTCGAGTTACAACCTGTTGTTTAGGAGATACAAGCTAATTTTGTATGGTGCGTTATTGCTTCTCGTAAAGTGTTTCCAATAAGTATGTATTTGTCTTTACTCTGCAACACTGTATTTCCTTATAACCTGGTATTCTTACATATTCTTTCTAATGAAAACTCTCCTGTGTGTTCTCTTTTGAGACTACACACTGAGACAAACACGCAACACCAAACCTTTTCGAGTTACAACGTGTTGTTTAGGAAAAACAAGATAATTTCCCACAATGCAGGATTTCCTTAATACGTGGTTTTCTGACTAATTTGACCAAAGAAAATTCTCCTGTGTGTTCTCTTTTGAGGCTACACGTTTAGACGTACACACCACATCAAATCTTTTCGAGTTACAACGTGTTGTTTAGGAGATACAAGCTAATTTTGTATGATGCATTATTTCTTCTCGTAAAGTGTTTCCAATATGTACGTATTTGTCTTTACTCTGCAACACTGTATTTCCTTATAACGTATTCTTACATATTCTTTCGAGAAAAAACTCTCCTTTGCATTCTCTTTTGAGGCTACACGCTTAGACATACACGCAACACCAAAACTTTTCGAGTTACAACTTGTTGTTTAGGAAAAACAAGATAATTTTGGACGCTGAGGGATTTCCTTAAAACGTGGTTTTCGTACATATTCTGACGATAAAAAATTCTCCTGTCGGTTCTCTTTTGAGGCTACACGTGTAGACGTACATGTCACACCAAATATTTTCGAGTTACAACGTGTTGTTTATGAGATACAAGCTAATTTTGTACGAATTTTTATTTCTTCTCTTAAAGTGTTTACAATATGTACGTATTTGTCTTTACTCTGCAACACTGTATTTCCTTATAACGTGGTATTCTTACATATTCTTTCCAGAGAAAACTCTCCTTGCATTCCCTTTAGAGGCTACACACTTAGACATACACGCAACCCCAAAGCTTTTCGAGTTACAACGTGTTGTTTAGGAAAAACAAGATAATTTCGCACGATGCGGGATTTCCTTAAAACGTGGTTTTCTGACAAATTTTGACGAAAGAAAACTCTCCTGTGGGTTCTCTTTTGAGGATACACGTTTAGACGTACACGCCACACCAAATCTTTTCGAGTTACAACATGTTGTTTAGGACATACAAGCTAATTTTGCAAGATGCGTTATGTCTCTCATAAAGTGTTTCCAGTACGTACGTATTTGTCTTTACTCTGCCACACTGTATTTCCTTATAACGTGGTATTCTTACATATTCTTTCGAGAGAAAACTCTCCTATGCGTTCTCTTTTGGGGCTACATGCTTAGACATACACCCAACACCAAAGCTTTTCGAGTTAAAACGTGTTGTTTAGGAAGAACAAGATAATTTCTCACGATGCGGTATTTCCTTAAAACGTGGTTTTCTGAAAAATTTTGACGAAAGAAAATTGTCCTGTGGGTTCTCTTTTGAGGCTACACGTTTAGACGTACATGCCACACCAAATCTTTTCGAGTTACAACGTGTTGTTTAGGAGATACAATCTAATTTTGTACGATGCTTTATTTCATCTCGTAAAGTTTAAGGGTTTCCAATACATACGTGTTTGTCTTTACTCTGCAACACTGTATTTCCTTATAACGTGGTATTCTTTCATATTCTTTTGAGAGAAAACTCTCCTGTGCGTTCTCTTTTGAGGCTACAAGCTTAGACATACACGCAACAGCAAAGCTTTTCTAGTTACAACGTGTTGTTTAGGAAGAACAAGATAATTTCCCACGATGCAGGATTTCCTTAAAACGTGGTGTTCTGACAAATTTTGACGAAAGAAAATTCTCCTGTGGGTTCTCTTTTGAGGCTACACCTTTAGACGTACACACCACACCAAATCTTTATGAGTTACACCGTCCTGTTTAGGAGATACAAGCTAATTTTTTTTACGATGCGTTATTTCTTCTCGTAAAGTTTAAGTGTTTCCAATACATACGTTTTTGTCTTTACTCTGCAACTCTCTATTTCCTAATAACGTGGTATTCTTACATATTCTTTCGAGAGAAAACTCCCCTGTGCGTTCTCTTTTGAGGCTACACGCTTAGACATACACGCAACAACAAAGCTTTTCGAGTTACAACGTGTTTTTAAGGAAAAACAAGATAATTTTCACGATGCGGGATTTACTTAAAACGTGGTTTTCTGAAAAATTTTGAAGAAAGAAAGTTATTCTGTGGGTTCTCTTTTGAGGCTACACGTGTAGACGTACACGCCACACCAAATCTTTTTGAGTTACAACGTGTTGTTTAGGAGATACAAGCTAATTTTTTAAGATGCGTTATTTCTTCTCGTAAAGTTTAAGTGTTTCCAATTTGTACGTATTTGCCTTTACTCTGCAGCACTGTTTTCCTTATAACGTGGTATTCTTGCATATTCTTTCGAGAGAAAACTCTCCTGTGCATTCTCTTTTGAGGCTACACGCTTAGACATACAAGCAACACCAAAGCTTTTCGAGTTACAACTTGTTGTTTTGGAAGAACAAGATAATTTCACACGATGCGGGGTTTCCTTAATACGTGGTTTTCTGACAAATTTTGACCAAAGAAAATTCTCCTTGTGGTTTCTCTTTTGAGGCTACACGTTTAGCCGTACACGCCACATCAAATCTTTTCGAGTTACAACCTGTTGTTTAGGAGATACAAGCTAATTTTGAACGATGCGTTATTTCTTCTCTTAAAGTGTTTCCAATAAGTATGTATTTGTCTTTACTCTGCAACACTGTATTTCCTTATAACGTGGTATTCTTCCATATTCTTTCGAGAGAAAACTCTCCTGTGCGTTCTCTTTTGAGGCTACATGCTTAGACATACACGCAACACCAAAGCTTTTCGAGTTACAACGTGTTTTTTAGGAAGAACAAGATAATTTCTCACGATGCGGGATTTCCTTAAAACGTGGTTTTCTGACAAATTTTGACGAAAGAAAATTGTTCTGTGGTTCTCTTTTGAGGCTACACGTTTAGATGTACACGCCACACCAAATCTTTTCGAGTTACAACGTGTTGTTTAGGAGATACAAGCTAATTTTGTACGATGCTTTATTTAATCTCGTAAAGTTTAAGGGTTTCCAATACGTAAGTATTTGTCATTATTCTGCAACAGTGTACTTCCTTATAACGTGGTATTCTTACATATTCTTTCGAGAGAAAACTGTCTTGTGTGTTCTCTTTTGAGGCTACACGCTTAGACATACACGCAACACCAAAGCTTTTCGAGTTACAACGCGTTGTTTAGGAAAAACAAGATAATTTCGCACGATGCGGGATTTCCTTAATACGTGGTTTTCTGACAAATTTGACCAAAGAAAATTCTCCTGTGGGTTCTCTTTTGAGGCTACACATTTAGACGTACACGCCACACCAAATCATTTAGAGTTACAACGTGTGTTTAGGAGATACAAGCTAATTTTGTACGATGTGTTTTTTCTTCTCGTAAAGTGTTTCCAATATGTACGTATTTGTCTTTACTCTGCAACACTGTATTTCCTTATAACGTGGTATTCTTATATATTCTTTCGAGAAAGAACTCTCCTTTGCGTTCTCTTTTGAGGCTACATGCTTAGACATACACGCAACACCAAAGCTTTTCGAGTTACAACGTGTTGTTTAAGAAAAACAAGATAATTTTTCACGATGAGGGATTTCCTTAAAACGTGGTTTTCTCACAAATTTTGACGATAGAAAATTCTCCTGTGGGTTCTCTTTTGAGGCTACACGTTTAGACGTACATGCCACACAAAATCCTTTCGAGTTACAACCTGTTGTTTAGGAGATACAAGCTAATTTTGTATGATGCGTTATTTCTTCTTGTAAAGTGTTTCCAATAAGTACGTATTTGTCTTTACTCTGCAACACTGTATTTCCTTATAACCTGGTATTCTTACATATTTTTTCTAGTGAAAACTCTGCTGTGTGTTCTCTTTTGAGGCTACACACTGAGACAAACACGCAACACCAAATCTTTTCGAGTTACAACGTGTTGTTTAGGCAAAACAAGATAATTTCCCAAGATGCAGGATTTCCTTCATATGTGGTTTTCTGACAAATTTGACCAAAGAAAATTCTCCTGTGGGTTCTCTTTTGAGGCTACACTTTTATACGTACATGCCACATCAAATCTTTTCGAGTTACAACGTGTTGTTTAGGAGATACAAGCTAATTTTGTATGATGCGTTATTTCTTCTCTAAAGTGTTTCCAATATGTACGTATTTGTCTTTACTCTGCAACTCTGTATTTCCTTATAACGTGGTATTCTTACATATTCTTTCGAGAAAAAACTCTCCTTTGCATTCTCTTTTGAGGCTACACGCTTAGACATACACACAACACCAAAGATTTCGAGTTACAACTTGTTGTTTAGGAAAAACAAGATAATATTGCACGATGAGGGATTTCCTTAAAACGTGGTTTTCTCACATATTTTGACGATAAAAAATTCTCCTGTCGGTTCTCTTTTGAGGCTACACGTTTAGACGTACACGTCACACCAAATATTTTCGAGTTACAACCTGTTGTTTAGGAGATACAAGCTAATTTTGTACGATTTTTTATTTCTTCTCTTAAAGTGTTTCCAATATGTACGTATTTGTCTTTACTCTGCAACACTGTATTTCCTTATAACGTGGTATTCTTACATATTCTTTCGAGAGAAAACTCTCCTTGCATATCCTTTTGAGGCTACACACTTAGACATACACGCAACACCAAAGCTTTTCGAGTTACAACTTGTTGTTTAGGAAAAACAAGATAATTTTGCAGGATGCGGGATTTCGTTAAAACGTGGTTTTCTGACAAATTTTGAAGAAAGAAAATTCTCCAGTGCTCTCGCTTTTGAGGCTACACGTTTAGACATACACACCAAACGAAATGTTTGTGAGTTTCCACTTTTTGTTTAGGAGATACAAGCTAATATTTCATGATGCGTAATTTCTTCTCGTAAAGTGTTTCCAATATGTACGTATTTGTCTTTACTCTGCAACACTCTATTTCCATATAACGTTGTATTCTTACATGTTCTTTTGAGAGAAAACTCTCCTGTGCATTCTCTTTTGAGGCTACACGCTTAGACATACACGCAACACCAAAGCTTTTCGAGTTACAACGTGTTGTTTAGGAAAAAAAAGATAATTTCGCATGATGCGGGATTTCCTTAAAACGTGGTTTTCTGACAAATTTTGACGAAAGAAAATTCTCCTTTGTGTTCTCTTTTGAGGCTACACGTTTAGACATACACGCCAAACCAAAACTTTTCAAGTTACAACGTGTTGTTTAGGAGATACAAGCTAATTTTGTACGATGCGTTATTTCTTTTCCTAAAGTGTTTCCAATATGTACTTATTTGCCTTTACTCTGCAAAATTGTATTTCTTTATAACGTGGTATTCTTACATATTCTTTCGAGAGAAAACTCACCTGTGCCTTCGCTTTTGAGGCTCCACGCTTAAACATACACGCAACACCAAAGCTTTTTGAGTTACAACATGTTGTTTAGGAAAAACAAGATGATTTCTCATGATGCGGGATTTCCTTAAAACGTGGTTTTCTGAAAAAATTTAACGAAAGAAAATTGTCCGGTGGGTTCACTTTTGAGGCTACACTTTTAGACGTACACACCACACCAAATTTTTTTCCAGTTACAACGTGTTGTTTAGGAGATACAAGTTAATTTTTTACGATGCGTTATTTCTTCTCATAAAGTATTTCCAATATGTACGTATTTGTCTTTACTCTGCAACACTGTTTTTCCTTATAATGTGGTATTCTTACATATTCTTTCTAGAAAAAACTCTCCTTTACATTCTCTTTTGAGGCTACACGCTTAGACATACACGCAACACCAAAGCTTTTCGAGTTACAACTTGTTGTTTAGGAAAAACAAGATAATTTTGCACAATGAGGGATTTCCTTAAAACGTGGTTTTCTCACATATTTTGACGAAAGAAAATTCTTCTGTGGGTTCTCTTTTGAGGCTACACGTTTAGCTGTACACGCCACACCAAATCCTTTCGAGTTACAACCTGTTGTTTAGGAGATACAAGCTAATAATGTGTGTTGCGTTATTTCTTCTCGTAAAGTGTTTCCAATACATACGTATTTGTCTTTACTCTGCAACTCTGTATTTCCTTATAATGTGATATTCTTACATATTCTTTTGAGGGAAAACTCTCCTGTGTGTTCTCTTTTGAGGCTACATGCTTAGATATACATGCAACACCAAAGCTTTTCGAGTTACAACGTGTTGTTTAGGGAAAACAAGATAATTTCGCTCGATGCGAGATTTCCTTAAAACGTGGTTTCTGACAAATTTTGTTGAAAGAAAATTCTCCTGTGGGTTCTCTTTTAAGGCTACACGTTTAGACGTATACATCACACCAAATCTTTTCGAGTTACAACGTGATGTTTAGGAGATACAATCTAATTTTGTACGATGCGTTATTTCTTCTCTTAAAGTGTTTCCAATATGTACGTATTTGTCTTTACTCTGCAACACTGTATTTCCTACAACGTGGTATTCTTACATATTCTTTCGAGAGAAAACTCTCCTGTGCATTCGCTTTTGTGGCTACACACGTAGACATACACGCAACACCAAAGCTTTTCGAGTTACAACTTGTTGTTTAGGAAAAACAAGATAATTTCGCAGGATGCGGGATTTCGTTAAAACGTGATTTTCTGACAAATTTTGAAGAAAGAAAATTCTCCTATTGGTTCTCTTTTGAGGCTACACGTTTAGACGTACACGCCACATGAAGTCCTTTCGAGTTACCACGTGTTGTTTAGGAGATACAAGCTAATTTTTTACGATGCATTATTTCTTCTTGTAAAGTGTTTCCAACAAGTATGTATTTGTCTTTACTCTGCAACACTGTATTTCCTTATAACGTTGTATTCTTACATGTTCTTTCTAGAGAAAACTCTCCTGTGCATACTCTTTAGAGGCTACACGCTTAGACATACACGCAACAACAAAGCTTTTCGAGTTACAACGTGTTTTTAAGGAAAAACAAGATAATTTTCACGATGCGGGATTTACTTAAAACGTGGTTTTCTGAAAAATTTTGAAGAAAGAAAGTTATCCTGTGGGTTCTCTTTTGAGGCTACACGTGTAGACGTACGAGCCACACCAAATCTTTTCGAGTTACAACGTGTTGTTTAGGAGATACAAGCTAATTTTGTACGATGCATTATTTCTTCTCTTAAAGTGTTTCCAATGGTACGTAATTGTCTTTTCTGTGCAACACTGTATTTCCTTATAACGTGGTATTCTTACATATTCGTTCAAGAGAAAACTCTCCTGTGCGTTCTCTTTTGAGGCTACACGCTTACACATACACGCAACACCAAAGCTTTTCGAGTTACAATGTGTTGTTTAGGAAAAACTAGAAAATTTCGCACAAAGCGAGATTTCCATACAACGTGTTTTCTGACAAATTTTGATGAAAGAAAATTCTCCTATGGGTTCTCTTTTGAGGCTACACATTTAGACGTACACGCCACACCAAGTCCTTTCGAGTTACCACGTGTTGTTTAGGAGATACAAGCTAATTTTTTACAATGCGTTATTTCTTCTCGTAAAGTGTTTCCAACAAGTATGTTTTTGTCTTTACTCTGCAACACTGTATTCCTTATAACGTTGTATTCTTACATGTTCTTTCGAGAGAAAACACTCCTGTGTGTACTCTTTAGAGGCTACACGCTTAGACATACTCGCAACACCAAAGCTTTTCGAGTTACAACGTGTTGTTTAGGAAAAACAAGATAATTTCTCACGATGCGGGATTTCCTTAAAACGTGGTTTTCTGACAAATTTTGACGAAAGAAAATTCTCCTGTGGGTTCTCTTTTGAGGCTACACGTGTAGACATACGGGCCACACCAAATCTTTTCGAGTTACAACGTGTTGTTTAGGAGATACAAGCTAATTTTGAACGATGCGTTATTTCTTCTCATAAAGTGTTTCCAATATGTACGTATTTGTCTTTACTCTGCAACACTGTATTTCCTTATAACGTGGTATTCTTACATATTCGTTCGATAGAAAACTCTCCTGGGCATTCCCTTTAGAGGCTACACACTTAAACATACATGAAACACCAAAGCTTTTCGAGTTACAACTTGTTGTTTAGGAAAAACAAGATAATTTCGCAGGATGCGGGATTTCCTTATAACGTGGTTTTCTGACAAATTTTGAAGAAAGAAAATTCTCCTGTGGGGTCTCTTTTGAGGCTACACTTTTAGACGTACACGCCAAACCAAATCTTTTCGAGTTACCACTTGTTGTTTAGGAGATACAAGCTTATATTTTATGATGCGTCATTTCTTCTCGTAAAGTGTTTCCAATATTTATGTTTTTGTCTTTACTCTGCAACACTGTATTTCCTTATAACGTTGTAGTCTTACATGTTCCTTTGAGAGAAAACTCTCCTGTGCATTCTCTTTTGAGGCTACACGCTTAGATATACACGGAACACCAAAGCTTTTCGAGTTACAACGTGTTGTTTAGGAAAAACAAGATAATTTTGCACGATGCGGGATTTCCTTAAAACGTGGTTATCTAATTTTGATGAAAGAAAATTCTCCTGTTGGTTCTCTTTTGAGGCTACACGTTTAGACGTACACGCCAAACCAAATCTTTTCGAGTTACCACGTGTTGTTAGGAGATACAAGGTAAGTTTGTATGATGTATTATTTCTTCTCGTAAAGTGTTTCCAATATGTACTTATTTGTCTTTACTCTGCAAAATTGTATTTCCTAATAACGTGGTATTCTTACATATTCTCTCGAGAGAAAACTATCCTGTGCCTTCTCTTTTGAGGCTCCACGCTTAGACATACACGCAACACTAAAGCTTTTCGAGTTACAATATGTTGTTTAGGAAAAAGAAGATGGTTTCACACGATGCGGGATTTCCTTAAAACTTGGTTCTGTGAAAAATTTTGATGAAAGAAAATTCTCCTGTGGGTTCTCCTTTGAGGCTACACGTTTAGACGTACAGGCCACACCAAATCTTTTCGAGTTACAACTTGTTGTTTAGGAGATACAAGCTAATTTTGTACTACGCGTTACTTCTTCTCGTAAAGTGTTTCCAATACGTATGTGTTTGTCTTTACTCTGCAACATTGTATTTCCTTATAACGTGGCATTCTTACATATTCTTTCGAGAGAAAACTCTCCTGTGCTTTCTCTTTTGAGGCTACACGCTTAGACATACACGCAACACCAGAGCTTTTCGAGTTACAACGTGTTGTTTAGGAAAAACTAGATAATTTCGCACAGTGCGAAATTTCCTTAAAACGTGGTTTCTGACAAATTTTGATGAAAGAAAATTCTCCTGTGGGATCTCTTTTGAGGCTACACGTTTAGACGTACAGGCCACACCAAATCTTTTCGAGTAACAACGTGTTGTTTAGGAGATTCAAGCTAATTTTGTACGATGCGTTAATTCTTCTCGTAAAGTGTTTCCAATATGTACGTATTTGTCTTTACTCTGCAACACTGTATTTCCTTATAACGGGGTATTCTTACATATTCTTTCGAGAGAAAACTCTCCTGTGCATTCCCTTTTGAGGCTACACACTTAGACATACACGCAACACCAAAGCTTTTCGAGTTACAACTTGTTGTTTAGGAAAAACAAGATAATTTCGCAGGATGCGGGATTTCGTTAAAACGTGGTTTTCTGACAAATTTTGAAGAAAGAAAATTCTCCAGTGGGTTCTCTTTTGAGGCTACACTTTTAGACGTACACGCCAAACCAAATGTTTTCGAGTTTCCACTTTTTGTTTAGGACATACAAGCTAATATTGTATGATGCGTAATTTCTTCTTGTAAAGTGTTTCCAATAAGTACGTATTTGTCTTTACTCTGCAACACTGTATTTCCTTATAACGTTGTATTCTTACATGATCTTTCGAGAGAAAACTCTCCTGTGCATTCTCTTTTGAGGCTACACGCTGAGACATACACGCAACACCAAAGCTTTTCGAGTTACAAGGTGTTGTTTAGGAAAAACAAGATAATTTCGCACGATGCGGGATTTCCTTAAAACATGGTTTTCTGAAAATTTTGACGAAAGAAAATTCTCCTTTGTGTTCTCTTTTGAGGCTACACGTTTAGACGTACACGCCAAACCAAATCTTTTCGAGTTACCACGTGTTGTTTAGGAGATACAAGCTAATTTTGTACGATGCGTTATGATGCGTTATTTCTACTCCTAAAGTGTTTCCAATATGTACTTATTTGCCTTTACTCTGCAAAATTGTATTTCTTTATAACGTGGTATTCTTACATATTCTTTCGAGAGAAAACTCTCCTGTACCTTTGCTTTTGAGGCTCCACGCTTAGACATACACGCAACACCAAAGCTTTTTGAGTTACAACATGTTGTTTAGGAAAAAGAAGATGATTTCGCACGATGCGGGATTTCCTTAAAACGTGGTTTTCTGAAAATTTTTAACGAAAGAAAATTGTCCTGTGGGTTCTCTTTTGAGGCAACACGTTTAGACGTACACGCCACACCGAATTTTTTCGAGTTACAACGTGTTGTTTAGGAGATACAAGTTAATTTTTTACGATGCGTTATTTCTTCTCGTAAAGTGTTTCCAATATGTACGTATCTGTCTTTACTCTGCAACACTCTATTTCCTTATAACGTGGTATTCTTACATATTCTTTCTAGAAAAAACTCTCCTTTACATCCTCTTTTGAGGCTACACGCTTAGACATACACACAACACCAAAGTTTTTCGAGTTACAACATGTTGTTTAGGAAAAACAAGATAATTTCGCACGATGCGGGATTTCCTTAAAACGTGGTTTTCTGACAAATTTTGAAGAAAGAAAATTCTCCTGTGGGGTCTCTTTTGAGGCTACACTTTTAGACGTACACGCCAAACCAAATCTTTTCGAGTTACCACTTGTTGTTTAGGAGATACAAGCTTATATTTTATGATGTGTCATTTCTTCTCGTAAAGTGTTTCCAATATGTACGTATTTGTCTTTACTCTCCAACACTGTATTTCCTTATAACGTTGTATTCTTACATGTTCTTTCGAGAGAAAACTCTCCTGTGCATTCTCTTTTGAGGCTACACACTGAGACATACATGCAACACCAAAGCTTTTCGTGTTACAAGTTGTTGTTTAGGAAAAACAAGATAATTTCGCACGATGGGGGATTTCCTTAAAACGTGGTTTTCTGACAAATTATGACGAAAGAAAATTCTCCTTTGTGTTCTCTTTTGCGGCTACACTTTTAGACGTACACGCCAAACCAAACCTTTTCGAGTTACCACGTGTTGTTTAGGAGATACAAGCTAATTTTGTCCGATGCGTTATTTCTTCTCCTAAAGTGTTTCCAATATGTACTTATTTGCCTTTACTCGGCAAAATTGTATTTCTTTATAACGTCTATTCTTACATATTCTTTCGAGAGAAAACTCTCCTGTGCCTTCGCTTTTGAGGCTCCACGCTTAGACATACATGCACCACCAAAGCTTTTTGAGTTACAACATGTTGTTTAGGAAAAAGAAGATGATTTCGCACGATGCTGGATTTCCTTAAACGCGGTTTTCTGAAAAAAATTTAGCGAAAGAAAATTGTCCTGTGGGTTCTCTTTTGAGGCTGCACGTTTAGACGTGCACGCCACACCAAATCTTTTCGAGTTACAACGTGTTGTTTAGGAGAAACAAGTTAATTTTTTACGATGCGTTATTTCTTCTCGTAGAGAGTTTCCAATATGTACGTATTTGTCTTTACACTGCAACAATGTATTTCCTTATAACGTGGTATTCTTAAATATTCTTTTGAGAAAAAACTCTCCTTTACATTCTCTTTTGAGGCTACACGCCTAGACATACACGCAACACCAAAGCTTTTCGAGTTACAACTTGTTGTTTAGGAAAAACAAGATAATTTTGCACGATGAGGGATTTCCTTAAAACGTGGTTTTCTCACATATTTTGACGAAAGAAAATTCTCCTGTGGGTTCTCTTTTGAGGCTACACGTTTAGCCGTACACGCCACACCAAATCCTTTCGAGTTACAACCGGTTGTTTAGGAGATACGAGCTAATTTTGTATGATGCATTAGTTCTTCTCGTAAAGTGTTTCCAATACATACGTATTTGTCTTTACTCTGCAACACTGTATTTCCTTATAATGTGATATTCTTACATATTCTTTTGAGGGAAAACTCTCCTGTGTGTTCTCTTTTGATGCTACATGCTTAGACATACACACAACACCAAAGATTTTCGAGTTACAACGTGTTGTTTAGGAAAAACTAGATAATTTCGCACAATGCGAGATTTCCTTAAAACGTGGTTTCTGACAAATTTTGATGAAAGAAAATTCTCCTCTGGGTTCTCTTTTGAGGCTACACGTTGAGACGTACACGTCACACCAAAACTTTTCGAGTTACAACGAGTTGTTTAGGAGACACAAGCTAATTTTGTATGATGCGATATTTCTTCTTTTAAAGTGTTTCCAATATGTACGTATTTGTCTTTACTCTGCAACACTGTATTTCCTTATAACGTGGTATTCTTACATATTCTTTCGAGAGAAAACTCTCCTGTGCATTCCCTTTTGTGGCTACACACTTAGTCTTACACGCAACACCAAAGCTTTTCGAGTTACAACTTGTTGTTTAGGAAAAACAAGATAATTTCGCAGGATGCGGGATTTCGTTAAAACGTGATTTTCTGAAAAATTTTGAAGAAAGAAAATTCTCCTATGGGTTCTCTTTTCAGGCTACACGTTTAGACGTACACGCCACACCAAGTCCTTTCGAGTTACCACGTGTTGTTTAGGAGATACAAGCTAATTTTTTACAATGCGTTATTTCTTCTCGTAAAGTGTTTCCATCAAGTATGTATTTGTCTTTACTCTGCAACACTGTATTCCCTTATAACGTTGTATTCTTACATGTTCTTTTGAGAGAAAACTCTCCTGTGCGTACTCTTTAGAGGCTACACGCTTAGACATACACGCAACGCCAAAGATTTTCGAGTTACAATGTGTTGTTTAGGAAAAGCAAGATAATTTCGCAAGATGCGAGATTTCCATAAAACGTGGTTTTCTGAAAAATTTTGACGAAAGAAAGTTTTCCTGTGGGTTCTCTTTTGAGGCTACACGTGTAGAAGTACGAGCCACAACAAATCTTTTCGAGTTCCAATTGTTGTTTAGGAGATACAAGATAATTTTGTACGATGTGTTATTTCCTCTCTTAAAGTGTTTCCAATACGTACGTATTTGTCTTTATTCTGCAACACTGTATTTTCTCATAACATGGTATTCTTACAAATTCTTTCGAGAGAAAACTCTCCTGTGCATTCTCTTTTGAGGCTACAAGCTTAGACATACACCCAACTCCAAAGCTTTTCGAGTTACAACATGTTGTTCAGGAAAAAGAAGATGATTTGGCACGATGCGGGATTTCCTTAAAACGTGGTTTTCTGAAAAATTTTGACGAAAGAAAATTCTCCTGTGGGTTCTCTTTTGAGGCTACACTTTTAGACGTACACGCCGCACCAAATCTTTTCAAGTTACAACGTTTTGTTTAGGAGATACAAGCTAATTTTCTACGATGCGTTACTTCTTCTCGTAAAGTGTTTCCAATATGTACATATTTGTCTGCTCTGCAACACTGTATTTCCTATAACGTGGTATTCTTACATATTCTTTCGAGAGAAAACTATCCTGTGCATTCTCTTTTGAGGCTACACACTTAGACATACAGGCAACACCAAAGCTTTTCGAGTTACAACATGTTGTTTAGGAAAAACAAGATAATTTCGCACGATGCAGGATTTCCTTAAAACGTGGTTTTCTGACAAATTTTGACGAAAGAAAATTCTCCTGTCGGTTCACTTTTGGGGCTACACATTTAGACGTACACGCCACACCAAATCCTTTAGAGTTACCACGTGTTGTTTAGGAGATACAAGCTAATTTTGTATGATGCGTTATTTCTTCTCGTAAAGTGTTTCCAATACGTACGTATTTGTCTTTACTCTGCAACACTGTATTTCCTTTTAACGTTGTATTATTACATGTTCTTTTGAGAGAAAACTCTCCTGTGCATTGTCTTTAGAGGCAACATGCTCAGACATACACGCAACACCAAAGCTTTTCGAGTTACAACGTGTTGTTTAGGAAAAACAAGATAATTTTGCACGATGCGGGATTTCCTTAAAACGTGGTTCTTTGACAAATTTTGACGAAAAAAAGTTCTCCTGTTGGTTCTCTTTTGAGGCTACAAGTGTAGAAGTACGAGCCACACCAAATATTTTCGAGTTATAACGTGTTGTTTAGGAGATACAAGCATATTTTGTACGATGCGTTATTTCTTCCCTAAATTGTTTCCAATATGTCGTTATTTATCTTTACTCTGCAACACTGTATTTTCTTATAACGTGGTATTCTTACATATTCTTTCGAGGGAAAACTCTCCTGTGCATGCTCTTTTGAGGCTACACGCTTAGACGAACACGCACGCCAAAGCTTTTCGAGTTACAACGTGTTGTTTAGGAAAAAGAAGATAATTTCGCACGATGCGAGATTTCCATAAAACGTGGTTTTCAGACAAATTTTGACGGAAGAAAGTTCTCCTCTGGGTTCTCTTTTGAGGCTACACGTGTAGAGGTACGAGCCACACCAAATCTTTTCGAGTTACAATGTGTTGTTTAGGAGATACAAGCTAATTTTGTACAATGCGTTATTTCTTCTCTTAAAGTGTTTCCAATACGTACGTAGTTGTCTTTATTCTGCAACACTGTATTTCCTTATAACGTGGTATTCTTACATATTCTTTCGAGAGAAAACTCTCCTGTGCATTCTCTTTTGAGGCTACATGCTTAGACATACATGCAACACCAAAGCTTTTCGAGTTACAACGTGTTGTTTAGGAAAAACAAGATAATTTCGCACGATGCGCTATTTCCTTAAAAAGTGGTTTCAGACAAATTTTGATGAAAGAAAATTCTCCTGTGGATTCTCGTTTGAGGCTACACTTTTAGACGTACATGACACACCAAATCTTTTCGAGTTACAACGTGTTGTTTAGGAGATACAAGCTCATTTTTTACGATGCATTATTTCTTCTCGTAAAGTGTTTCCAATATGTACTTATTTGTCTTTACTCTGCAAAATTGTATTTCCTTTTAACGTGGTATTCTTACATATTCTTTCAAGAGAACACTCTCCTGTGCCTTCTCTTTTGAGTCTCCACGCTTACACATACACGCAACACCAACGCTTTTCGAGTTACAACATGTTGTTTAGGAAAAAGAAGATGATTTCGCACGATGCGGGATTTCCTTAAAACGTGGTTTTCTGAAAAATTTTGACGAAAGAAAATTCTCCTGTGGGTTCTCTTTTGAGGCTACATGTTTAGATGTACACGCCACACCAAATCTTTTCGAATTACAACGTGTTGTTTTGGAGATACAAGCTAATTTTTACGATGCGTTAATTCTTCTCATAAAGTGTTTCCAATACATACGTATTTGTCTTTACTCTGCAACACTGTATTTCCTTATAACGTGGTATTCTTACATATTCTTTCGAGAGAAAAGTATCCTGTGCGTTCCCTTTTGAGGCTGCACACTTAGACATACAGGCAACATCAATGCTTTTAGAGTTACAACGTGTTGTTTATGAAAAACAAGATTATTTCGCACGATGCGGGATTTCTTTAAAACGTGGTTTTATGACAAATTTTGACGAATGAAAATTCTCCTGTGGGTTCTCTTTTGAGGCTCCACGTTTAGACATACATGCCACACCAAAACCTTTCGAGTTACCACGTGTTGCTTAGGAGAAACAAGCTAATTTTCTACGATGCGTTATTTCTTCTCGTAAAGTGTTTCCAATAATTACGTATTTGTCTTTACTCTGCAACACTGTATTTCCTTATAACGTTGTATTCTTACATGTTATTTCGAGAGAAAACTCTCCTGTGCGTTCTCTTTAGAGGCTACAGGCTTAGACATACACGAAACACCAAAGCTTTTTGAGTTACAACATGTTGTTTATGAAAAACAAGATAATTTTGCACGATGCGGGATTTCCTTAAAACGTGGTTTTCCGACAAATTTTGACGAAAGAAAGTTATCCTGTGGTTTCTCTTTTGAGGGTACACGTGTAGACGTACGAGCCACACCAAATCTTTTCGAGTTACAACGTGTTGTTTAGGAGATACAAGCAAATTTTGTAAGATGCGTTATTTCTTCTCCTAAGTGTTTCCAATATGTACTTATTTGCCTTTACTCTGCAACATTGTATTTCCATATAACGTGGTATTCTTACATATTCTTTCGAGGGAAAACGCTCCTGTGCGTGCTCTTTTGAGGCTACATGTGTAGACATACACGCAACGCCAAAGCTTTTCGAGTTACAACGTGTTGTTTAGGAAAAACAAGATAATTTCGCACGATGCGAGATTTCCATAAAACGTGGTTTTCTGAAAAATTTTGATGAAAGAAAGTTCTCCTGTGGGTTCTCTTTTGAGGCTACACTTCTAGAGGTACGAGCCACACCAAATCTTTTCGAGTTACAAAGTGTTCTTTAGGAGATACAAGCTAATTTTGTACGATGCGTTATTTCTTCTCTTAAAGTGTTTCCAATACGTACGTAGTTGTCTTTACTCTGCAACACTGTATTTCCTTATAACGTGGTATTCCTACATATTCTTTCAAGAGAAAACTCTCCTGAGCGTTCTCTTTTGAGGCTACAAGCTTAGACATACACGCAACACCAAAGCTTTTCGATTTACAACGTGTTGTTTAGGAAAAACAAGATAATTTCGCACGATGCGAGATTTCCTTTAAAAGTGGTTTCTGACAAATTTTGATGAAAGAAAATTCTCCTGTGGGTTCTCTTTTGAGGCTAAACGTTTAGACATACACGTCACACCAAATCTTTTCGAGTTACAACGTGTTGTTTAGGAGATACAAGCTAATTTTTTACGATCCATTCTTCCTTCTCATAAAGTGTTTCCAATATGTACTTATTTGTCTTTACTCTGCAAAATTGTATTTCCTTATAACGTGGTATTCTTACATATTCTTTCGAGAGAAAACTCTCCTGTGCCTTCTCTTTTGAGGCTCCATGCTTACACATACACGCAACACCAAAGCTTTTCAAGTTACAACATGTTGTTTAGGAAAAAGAAGATGATTTCGCACGATGGGGGATTTCCTTAACACGTGGTTTTCAGAAAAATTTTGACGAATGAAAATTCTCCTGTGGGTTCTCTTTTGAGGCTACCTGTTTAGACGTACACGCCACACCAAATCTGTTCGAGTTACAACGTATTGTTTAGGAGATACAAGTTAATTTTTTACAATGCGTTAATTCTTCTCATAAAGTGTTTCCAATACATACATATTTGTCTTTACTCTGCAACATTGTATTTCCTTATAACGTGGTATTCTTACATATTCTTTCAATAGAAAACTGTCCTGTGCATTCTCCTTTGAGGCCACACGTTTAGACATACACGCAACACCAAAGCTTTTCGAATTACAACGTGTTGTTTAGGAAAAACAAGATAATTTCGCACAATGCGGGATTTCCTTAAAACGTGGTTTTCTGACAAATTTTTACGAAAGAAAATTCTCCTGTGGGTTCTCTTTTGAGGCTACACGTTTCAACTTACACACCACACCAAATCTTTCGAGTTACAACGTGTTGTTTAGGAAATACAAGCTAATTTTTTACGATGTATTATTCCTTCTCGTAAAGTGTTTCCAATAAGTAAGTATCTGTCTTTACTCTGCAACACTGTATTTCCTTATAACGTGGTATTCTTACATATTCTTTCAAGAGAATACTCTCCTGTGCCTTCTCTTTTGAGGCTACACGCTTAGACATACACGCAACACCAAAGCTTTTCGAGTTACAACGTGTTGTTTAGGAAAAACAAGATAATTTCGCACGATGCGGGATTTCCTTAAAACGTGGTTTTCTGAAAAATTTTGACGAAAGAAAATTCTCCTGTGGGTTCTCTTTTGAGGCTACATGTTTAGATGTACACGCCACACCAAATCCTTTCGAGTTACAACGTTTTGTTTAGGAGATACAAGCTAATTTTGTAAGATGTGTTAATTCACCTCATAAAGTGTTTCCAATACGTACGAATTTGTCTTTACTCTGCAACACTGTATTTCCTTATAACGTGGTATTCTTACATATTCTTTCGAGGGAAAACTCTCCTGTGCGTTCTCTTTCGAGGCTACACGCTTAGACAAACACGCAACAACAAAGCTTTTCGAGTTACAACGTGTTGTTTAGGAAAAAACAAGATAATTTCGCATGATGCGAGATTTCCATAAATCGTGGTTTTCTGAAAATTTTTAACGAAAGAATTTCCTCCTGTGGGTTCTCTTTTGAGGCTACACTTGTAGAGGTATGAGCCACACCAAATCTTTTCGAGTTACAAAGTTTTGTTTAGGAGATACAAGCTAATTTTGTACGATGCGTTATTTCTTCTCTTAAAGTGTTTCCAATATGTACATATTTGTCTTTACTCTGCAACACTTTATTTCCTTATAACGTGGTATTCCTACATTTTCTTTCGAGAGAAAACTCTCCTGTGCGTTCTCTTTTGAGGCTACACGCTTAGACATACACGCAACACCAAAGCTTTTCGATTTACAACGTGTTGTTTATGAAAAACAAGATAATTTCACACGATGCGAGATTTCCTTAAAACGTGGTTTCTGACAAATTTTGATGAAAGAAAATTCTTGGGCCTGGGAGCGGCGGCAGCAGCAGCAGTAGCAGCAGCAGCGGCTGGTCCAGAGGAAGGGCCATCAGCAGTAGAACCAAGCGGACAGGGTCCAGGCAGACCCGGTGCCCACGACCACTGGCCATCGCTGGCCAGCCAGGCTGCAAGCAGCGGCGGATTTACGGTGCCTTTCACCACATGGAAGCCACATCAGAACTCTGCCTCCCGCCAGTCAGTTACGAGGGCTCCATATTGGTTCTCGGTCGCCAGAGAAATCAGACTGAGGTACGCAAATATAACCCGAGAACAACATCGCGGGGGTCTAAGCCCGACGGGCGTTGGCCTGCACCCAGGCCCTGAGCTGATCGGGGGTCCACCGGGGTGCAAACCCAGCCAGGAGGTTTTTTTCCTCCAGGGCCGGCGCGCGCACCACCACCATTTTGCCTGGGGGAAGCCAGGGAGACCTAGCAGGCAAAACCAAACCGGCTAACAGGCATAGCAGGGGTCTCAGACGGTCAGTCCCTGGACTGCCCCCAGGCCCTGGGCTGCTCGGTGGGCCATCTGTGTGCCGACCCGGCCAGGAGGTTGTTTATCCGGGCCAGTTTGCGCACCACCACCATTTTGCCTACGGGAAGCCAGAGAGACATAGCAGGCAAAACCAAACCAGCTAACAGGCATAGCCCGAGGCGGACATAGCAGGGGTCTCAGACGGTCAGGCCCTGGACTGACCCCCAGGCCCTGGGCTGCTCGTTGGGCCATCTGTGTGCTGACCCAGCCAGGAGGTTGTTAGCCCAGCAGACTCTCCCAGCACTCTCAGGGAACTCGCACACGCCACCATCCTAGCCACCTGACACACCCAATTAACACCCACAGCTGAGGGGAACTTTGCACCGACATTGGCCTGCCAGGCTTTTGCCTAGACTCAGGGCCTGAGCAGCTAGGATAGCCTTGTGTGCACCAACCCGGTTGGGAGTTCTGCTGCCCAGATCAGCCTGGGCGGCAGCACCACATCTCCAAGTCCTGCAAGTGGCTAGCTGGGTTTCCGGGCGGCCAGCTGGGAGAAGTCAGTGTGCTCCAGTGAATCCAGCGGGCCCCAGCAGGAGCCTTCGGGTGCCTGCTTTGGGATCTGAACAGCCTGGGCAGCAGCACCCTGTCTACAAGCAGTGCAGGAGGTAAGCTGTGCACCAGAGGCCAACGGGGAAGGGGCAGCTTGCACTGGTGAGTCCAGCACTGACAAGACAAACTAACACCAGTGAGAACTAGATGGCAAAAGGCAAACGCAGGAACGTCACTAACAGAAATCAAGGCAATATGGCAACATCTGAACCCAATTCTCCTCTACCAACATGTCCTGGATACCCCATCACACCAGTAAAACATGATTTGGATTTAAAATCACTGGTCATGATGCTGGTACAGGAACACATGAAGGACATACTTAAAGAAATTCAGGAGAAAATGGATCAAAAGTTAGAAGCCCTTGCAAGGGAAACACAAAAATCATTGAAAGAAATCCAGGAGAATACAAAAGCCAACAAGGAGGAAATGCAAAAAACACTTAAAGAAATACAGGAGAACTTTGGTCAACAGGCTGAGGTCATGAAAGAAGAAACACAAAAATCTCTTAAAGAAATACAGGAGAACTTTGGTCAACAGGCTGAGCTCATGAAAGAGGAAACACAAAAATCTCTTAAAGAATTACAGGAAAACACAAACATGCAAGTGAAGGAGCTAAGCAAAACCATCCAGGATCTAAAATCAGAAGTAGAAACAACTAAGAAAACTCAAAGGGAGACAACTTTTGAGATAGAAAGCCTTGGGAAGAAATCAGGGGACAGAGATGCAAATATCAACAACAGAATACAAGAGATAGAAGAAAGAATCTCAGATGCTGAAGATTCCATAGAAACCATGGACTCAACAGTTAAAGAAAATGCAAAATGCAAAAAGCTTGTAACCCAAAATATCCAGGAAATCCAGGACACAATGAGAAGACCAAACCTAAGGATTATAGGCATAGATGAGAGTGAAGATTTACAACTTAAAGGGCCAGCAAATATCTTCAATAAAATTATGGAAGAAAACTTCCCTAACCTAAAGAGAGAGATGCCCATGAATATACAAGAAGCCTACAGAACTCCAAACAGACTGGACCAGAACAGAAATACTTCCCGTCACATAATAATCAAAACACCAAATGTTCTAAACAAAGAAAGAATACTAAAGGCAGTAAGAGAAAAAGGCCAAGTAACATATAAAGGAAGACCTATCAGAATCACAGCAGACTTTTCACCGGAGACTATGAAGGCTAGAAGGTCCTGGGCAGATCTCATGCAGACTCTAAGAGAACACAAATGCCAACCAAAACTACTATATCCAGCAAAACTCTCAATCACCATAGATGCAGAAACTAAGATATTTCATGACAAAACCAAGTTTACCCAATATCTATCCACAAACCCGGCCCTAAAAAGGATAATAGGAAGACAACACCAATACAAGGAGGGAAACTTCACCCTGGAAAAAGCAAGATAGTAACCTTTCATCAAACCCAAAAGAAGTTAAGCATTCAAATTTAAAAAATAACGTCAAAAATGATAGGAAGTAACAATCACTATTCCTTAATATCTCTTAACATCAATGGACTTAATGCCCCAACAAAAAGACACAGACTAACTGAATGGATACGTAAACAGGACCCTACATTTTGCTGCTTACAGGAAACACACCTCAGGGTCAAAGACAAACACTACCTTAGAGTAAAAGGCTGGAAGACAATTTTACAAGCAAATGGTCTCAGGAAACAAACTGGAGTAGCCATTTTAATATCAGATAAAATTGACTTTCAACCCAAAGTCATCAAAAGAGACCCTGAGGGACACTTCTTGCTGGTCAAAGGAAAAATACAAAAAGAAGAACTGTCAATCCTGAACATCTATGCCCCAAATGCAAGGGCACCCTCTTTCGTAAAAGAAACTTTATTAAAACTAAAAGCACACATTGCACCTAACACAATAATTGTGGGTGACTTCAACACTGCACTTTCCTCAATGGACCGATCAGGAAAACAGAAACTAAACAGGGACACAATGAAACTAATTGAAGCTTTGGACCAATTAGATTTAACAGATATATATAGAACATTCTATCCTAAAACAAAAGAATATACCTTTTTCTCAGCACCTCATGGTACCTTCTCCAAAATCGACCATATAATTGGTCACAAGACAGACCTCAACAAATATAAGAAGATAGAACTAATACCATGCCTCCTATCTGTTCACTATGGAGTAAAAGTGGTCTTCAATAGCAACAGAAACAACAGAAAACCCACATACACGTGGAAACTGAACAATACTCTACTCAATGATACCTTGGTCAAGGAAGAAATAAAGAAAGAAATTAAATACTTTTTAGAACACAATAAAAATGAAAACACAACATACCCAAATCTATGGGACACAATGAAAGCAGTGCTAAGAGGAAAACTCATAGCCCTGAGTGCCTCCAAAAAGAAAATGGAGAGAGCATACATTACCAGCTTAATGACACACCTGAAAGCCCTAGAACAAAAAGAAGCTATTTCACCCAGGAGGAGTAGAAGGCAGGAAATCATCAAACTCAGGGCCGAAATCAATCAAGTAGAAACAAAGAGAACCATACAAAAAATCAACAAAACCAGGAGCTGGTTCTTTGAGAAAATCAACAAGATAGATAAACCCTTAGCCAGACTGACCAAAGGGCACAGAGAAAGTATCCAAATTAACAAACTTAGAAATGAAAAGGGAGATATAACAACTGAAACTGAGGAAATCCAAAAAATCATCAGATCCTACTACAAGAGCCTGTACTCAACACAAGTGGAGAATCTGGAGGAAATGGACAATTTCCTTGACAGATACCAAATACCAAAATTAAATCAGGACCAACTAGACCATCTAAACAGTCCCATAATGCCTAAAGAAATAGAAGGAGTCATAGAAAGTCTTCCAACCAAAAAAAGCACAGGACCAGATGGCTTCAGTGCAGAATTCTACCAGACCTTCAAAGAAGAGTTAACACCAATACTCTTCAAACTATTCCACAAAATAGAAACAGAAGGAACACTACCCAATTCCTTCTACGAAGCCACAATTCCGCTGATACCAAAGCCACAAAAAGATCCAACAAAGAAAGAGAACTTCAGACCAATTTCCCTTATGAACATCGATGCAAAAATACTCAATAAAATTCTTGCTAACCGAATCCAAGATCACATCAAAACGATCATCCACCATGATCAAGTAGGCTTTATCCCGGGAATGCAGGGTTGGTTCAATATACGGAAATCCATCAATACAATCCACTACATAAACAAACTCAAATAACAAAACCACATGGTCATTTCATTGGATGCTGAAAAAGCATTTGACAAAATTCAGCATCCCTTCATGCTTAAAGTCTTGGAGAGAACAGGAATTCAAGGCCCATACCTAAACATAGTAAAAGCAATATACAGCAAACCGGTAGCCAGCATCAAACTAAATGGAGAGAAACTTGAAGCAATCCCACTGAAATCAAGGACCAGACAAGGCTGCCCCCTTTCTCCTTATCTTTTCAATATTGTACTTGAGGTACTAGCTCGGGCAATTCGACAACATAAGGAGGTCAAAGGGATACAAATTGGAAAGGAAGAAGTCAAACTATCATTATTTACAGACGACATGATCGTCTACCTAAGTGACCCAAAGAACTCCACTGGAGAGCTCCTACAGCTGATAAACAACTTCAGCAAAGTGGCAGGTTATAAAATCAACTCAAGCAAATCAGTGGCCTTCCTATACTCAAAGGATAAGCAGGCTGAGAAAGAAATTAGGGAAATGACCCCCTTCACAATAGCCTCAAACAGTATAAAGTATCTTGGGGTGACCCTTACCAAACATGTGAAAGATCTGTATGACAAGAACTTCAAGACTCTGAAGAAGGAAATGGAAGAAGACATCAAAAAATGGGAAAACCTCCCATGCTCATGGATCGGTAGAACCAATATAGTTAAAATGGCCATTCTGCCTAAAGCACTATACAGATTCAATGCAATACCCATCAAAATCCCAACTCAATTCTTCACAGAGTTAGAAAGAGCAATTATCAAATTCATCTGGAACAACAAAAAACCCAGGATAGCTAAAACTATTCTCAGCAACAAAAGAAAATCTGGGGGAATCAGTATCCCTGACCTCAAGCAATACTACAGAGCAATAGTGTTAAAAACTGCATGGTGTTGGTACAGTGACAGACAGGAGGATCAATGGAACAGGATTGAAGATCTAGAAATGAACCCACACACCTATGGCCACTTGATCCTTGACAAAGAGGCTGAAAACATCCAATGGAAAAAAGATAGCCTTTTCAACAAATGGTGCTGGTTCAACTGGAGGTCAGCATGCAGAAGAATGCGACTTGATCCATCCTTGTCTCCTTGTACTAAGCTCAAATCCAAATGGATCAAGGACCTCCACATAAAGCCAGACACTCTGAAGCTAATAGAAAAGAAACTGGGGAAGACCCTTGAGGACATCGGTACAGGGAGAAAGTTTCTGAACAGAACACCAATAGCGTATGCTCTAAGAGCAAGAATTGACAAATGGGACCTCATGAAATTACAAAGTTTCTGTAAGGCAAAGGACACCATCAAGAGGAAAAATCGGCAACCAACAAATTGGGAAAAGATCTTCACCAATCCTACATCATATAGAGGGCTAATATCCAATATATATAAAGAACTCAAGAAGTTAGACTCCAGAAAACCAAACAACCCTATTAAAAAATGGGGTACAGAGTTAAACAAAGAATTCTCACCTGAAGAACTTCGGATGGCGGAGAAGCATCTTAAAAAATGCTCAACTTCATTAGTCATCAGGGAAATGCAAATCAAAACAACCCTAAGATTTCATCTTACACCAGTCAGAATGGCTAAGATTAAAAATTCAGGAGACAGCAGCTGTTGGAGAGGGTGTGGAGAAAGAGGAACACTCCTCCACTGCTGGTGGGGTTGCAAATTGGTAAAACCACTCTGGAAATCAGTCTGGCGGTTCCTCCGAAAACTGGGCACCTCACTTCCAGAAGATCCTGCTATACCACTCCTGGGCATATACCCAGAAGACTCCCCTCCATGTAATAAGGATACATGTTCTACTATGTTCATAGCAGCCCTATTTATAATTGCCAGATGCTGGAAAGAACCCAGGTATCCCTCAACAGAAGAGTGGATGCAAAAAATGTGGTATATCTACACAATGGAGCACTATTCAGCCATTAGAAACAATGAATTCATGAAATTCTTAGGCAAATGGATGGAGCTAGAGAATATCATACTAAGTGAGGTAACCCAGACTCAAAAGGTGAATCATGGTATGCACTCACTAATAAGTGGATATTAACCTAGAAAACTGGAATACCCAAAACATAATCCACACATCAAATGAGGTACAAGAAGAAAGGAGGAGTGGCCCCTGGTTATGGAAAGACTCAGTGAAACAGTATTTAGCAAAACCAGAACGGGGAAGTGGGAAGGGGTGGATGGGAGGACAGGGGAAGAGAAGGGGGCTTTCGGGACTTTCGGGGAGTGGGGGGGCTAGAAAAGGGGAAATCATTTGAAATGTAAATAAATTATATCGAATAAAAAAGAAGTTAACACTAAAAAAAAATAAGACAAAAAAAAAGGAGTGGGAGTGGATGGGTTGGTGAGCAGGGAGAAGGGGTTATGGGATAGTGTGTTTTCAGAGGGGAAACCAGGAATGCAGATAATATTTAAAATGTAAATAAAGAAAATATTTAATTTAAAAAACGTAAAAAAAAAAAGAAAGAAAGAAAATTCTCCTGTGGGTTCTCTTTTGAGGCTACACGTTTAGACGTACACGTCACACCAAATCTTTTCGAGTTACAACATGTTGTTTAGGAGATACAAGCTAATTTTTTACGATGCATTCTTTCTTCTCGTAAAGTGTTTCCAATCTGTACTTATTTGTCTTTAATCTGCAAAATTGTATTTCCTTATAACGTGGGATTCTTACATATTCTTTCGAGAGAAAACTCTCCTGTGCCTTCTCTTTTGAGGCTCCACGCTTACACATACACGCAACACCAAAGCTTTTCGAGTTACAACATGTTGTTTAGGAAAAAGAAGATGATTTCGCACGATGGGGGATTTCCTTAAAACGTGGTTTTCTGAAAAATTTGGACGAAAGAAAATTCTCCTGTGGGTTCTCTTTTGAGGCTACATGTTTAGAAGTACACGCCACGCCAAACCTTTTCGAGTTACAACGTGTTGTTTAGGAGATACAAGCTAATTTTGTACGATGCGTTAATTCTTCTCGTAAAGTGTTTCCAAAACCTACGTATTTGTCTTTACTCTGCAACACTGTATTTCCTTATAACATGGTATTCTTACATATTCTTTCGAGAGAAAACTATCCTTTGCATTCCCTTTTGAGGCTACACATTTAGACATACAGGCAACACCAATGCTTTTCGAATTACAACGTGTTGTTTATGAAAAACAAGATAATTTCGCACAATGCGGGATTTCCTTAAACCATTGTGTTCTGACAAATTTTGAGGAAAGAAAATTCTCCTGTGGGTTCTCTTTTGATGCTACACATTTAGACGTGCACGCCACACCAAATCCTTTCCAGTTACCAAGTGTTTAGGAGATACAAGCTAATTTTGTACTATGTGTTATTTCTTCTCTTAAAGTGTTTCCAATAAGTACGCATTTGTCTTTACTCTGAAACACTCTATTTCCTTATAACATTGTATTCTTACATGTTCTTTCAAGAGAAAACTCTCCTGGGAGTTCTCTTTAGAGGCTACACGCTTAGACATACACGCAACACCAAAGCTTTTCGAGTTACAACGTGTTGTTTAGGAAAAACAAGATAATTTCGCACGATGCGGGATTTCCTTAAAACGTGGTTTTCTGACAAATTTTGACGAAAGAAAATTCTACTGTGTCTTCTCATTTGAGGCTACAGGTTTAGACGTACACGCCACACTGAATCTTTTCGAGTTACAACGTGTTGTTTAGGAGATACAAGCTAATTTTTTACGATGTGTTATTTCTTCTCATAAAGTGTTTCCCATACATACGTATTTGTCTTTACTCTGCAACACTGTATTTCCTTATAACGTGGTATTCTTATATATTCTTTCGAGAGAAAACTCTCCTGTCCGTTCTCTTTTGAGGCCACACGTTTAGACATACACGCAACACCAAAGCTTTTCGAGTTATAACGTGTTGTTTAGGAAAAACAAGATAATTTCGCACAATGCGGGATTTCCTTAAAACGTGGTTTTCTGACAAATATTGACAAAAGAAAATTCTCCTGTGGGTTCTCTTTTGAGGCTACAAGTTTCAAATTACATGCCACACCAAATCCTTCGAGTTACAATGTGTTGTTTAGGAAATACAAGCTAATTTTGTACTATGTATTATTCCTTCTCGTAAAGTGTTTCCAATAAGTAAGTATCTGTCTTTACTCTGCAACACTGTATTTCCTTATAACGTGGTATTCTTACATATTCTTTCGAGAGAATACACTACTGTGCCTTCTCTTTTGAGGCTACACGCTTAGACATACACGCAACACCAAAGCTTTTCGAGTTACAACGTGTTGTTTAGGAAAAACAAGATGATTTCGCACGATGCAGGACTTCCTTAAAACGTGGTTTTCTGAAAAAAATTTGACGAAAGAAAATTCTCTTGTGGGTTCTCTTTTGAGGCTACACGTTTAGATGTAAACATCACACCAAATCTTTTCGAGTTACAACGTGTTGTTTAGGAGATACAAGCTAATTTTGTACCATGCGTTATTTCTTCTCATTAAGTGTTTCCAATACATAAGTATTTCTCTTTTCTCTGCAACACCGTATCCTTATTACGTGGTATTCTTACATATTCTTTCGAGAGAAAACTCTCCTGTGGGTTCTCTTTTGAGGCTACATGCTTAGACATACATGTAACACCAAAGCTTTTCGAGTTACAACGTGTTGTTTAGGAAAAACAATATAATTTCGCACAATGCGGGATTTCCTAAAAACGTGATTTCTGAAAAATTTTGACGAAAGAAAATTCTCCTGTGGGTTCTCTTTTGAGGCTACACATTTAGACGTACACGCCACACCAAATCTTTTCGAGTTACAACGTGTTGTTTAGGAGATACAAGCTAATTTTGAACGATGCGTTATTTCATCTCTAAAAGTGTTTCCAATAAGTACCTATTTGTCTTTAGTCTGCAACGCTGTATTTCCTTAGAACGTGGTATTCTTACATCTTATTTCGAGAGAAAACACTCCTGTACGTTCGCTTTTGAGGATACACGCTTAGACATACACGCAACACCAAAGCTTTTCAAGTTACAACGTGTTGTTTAGGAAAAACAAGATAATTTCACACGATGCGGGATTACCGTAAAACGTGGTTTTCTGACATATTTTGACGAAAGAAAATTCTCCTGTGGGTTCTCTTTTGAGGCTACACATTTAGACGTACATGCCACACCAACTCTTTTCGAGTTACAATGTGTTGTTTAGGAGATACAAGCTAATTTTGTACGATGCGTTATTTCTTCTCATAAAGTGTTTCCAATATGTACGTATTTGTCTTTATTCTGCAACACTGTATTTCCTTATAACGTGGTATTCTTAAATATTCTTTCGAGAGAAAACTCTCCTGTGCGTTCTCTTTTGAGGCTACAGGCTTAGACATACACGCCACACCAAATCTTTTCGAGTTACAACGTGTTGTTTAGGAGATACAAACTAATTTTGAACGATGTTTTATTTCTTCTCGTAAAGTGTTTCCAATACATACGTATTTGTCTTTATTCCGCAATACTGTATTTCCTTATAACGTGGTATTCTTACATATTCTTTCGAGAGATAACTCTCCCCTGCGTTCTCTTTTGAGACTACACGCTTAGACATACACGTAACACCAAAGCTTTTCGAGTTACAACGTGTTGTTTAGGAAAATCAAGATAATTTCGCACAATGCGGGATTTCCTAAAAACGTGATTTCTGAAACATTTTGAAGAAAGAAAATTCTCCTCTGGGTTCTCTTTTGAGACTACACGTTTAGTCGTACACGCCACACCAAATCGTTTCGAGTTATAACGTGTTGTTAAGGAGATACAAGCTAATTTTGAACGATGCATTATTTCATCTCTAAAAGTGTTTCCAATACGTACGTATTTGTCT
This sequence comes from Apodemus sylvaticus, assembly GCF_947179515.1. Lineage (NCBI taxonomy): Eukaryota > Metazoa > Chordata > Mammalia > Rodentia > Muridae > Apodemus > Apodemus sylvaticus. The sequence continues at coordinate 107,961,366 of NC_067482.1, forward strand.
TTAGTCTACAACACTGTATTTCCTAGAACGTGGTATTCTTACATCTTCTTTCAAGAGATAACTCTCCTGTGCATTCGCTTTTGAGGCTACATGCTTAGACATACACGCAACACCAAATCTTTTCAAGTTACAACGTGTTGTTTAAGAAAAACAAGATAATTTCACACGATGCGGGATTTCCTTAAAACTTGGTTTTCTGACATATTTTGACGAACAAAAATTCTCCTGTGGGTTCTCTTTTGAGGCTACACATTTAGACGTACATGCCACACCAAATCTTTTCGAGTTACAACGTGTTGTTTAGGAGATACAAGCTAATTTTGTATGATGCGTTATTTCTTCTCGTAAAGTGTTTACAATGTGTACATATTTGTCTTTATTCTGCAACACTGTATTTCCTTATAACGTGGTATTCTTACATGTTCTCTCGAGAGAAAACTCTCCTGTGGGTTCTCTTTTGAGGCTACACGTTTAGATGTACACGCCACACCAAATCTTTTTGAGTTACAACGTGTTGTTTAGGAGATACAAGCTAATTTTGAACGATGCATTATTTCTTCGTGTAGCCTCAAAAGAGAACCCACAGGAGAATTTTCTTTCATCAAAATTTGTCAGAAACCACGTTTTAAGGAAATCTAGCATCCTGCGAAATTATCTTGTTTTTCACAAACAAAATGTTGTAACACGAAAAGCTTTGGTGTGGCGTGTATGTCTACGCGTGTAGCCTCAAAAGAGAATGCAGAGGAGAGTTTTCTCTCGAAAGAATATGTAAGAATACCACGTTATAAGTAAATACAGTGTTGCAGAGTAAAGATAAATAGGTACAGATTGTAAATACTTTATGAGAAGAATTAATGCATGTTACAAAATTAGCTTGTATCTCCTAAACAACACCTTGTAACTCGAAAGGATTTGGTGTGGCATGGAGGTCTAAATGCTTAGCCTCATAAGAGAACCCACAGGAGAATTTTCTTTCCTTAGAACTTGTCAGAAAACCACGTCTTAAGGAAATCCCGCATCGTACGAATAAAAAAAATAACAATAAAAAAAAATTCTAAAGAAAAGCAAATAAATTGTATCAAGCCTAAAAAAAAAAAGAAAAAGAAAAAAAAAAGAAAAAAAAGAAAGAATATGTAAGAATACCACGTTATAAGGAAATAAAGTGTTGCAGATTAAAGATAAATAGGTACGTATTGTAAATACTTTATGAGAAGAAATAACGCATGGTACAAAATTAGCTTGTATCTCCTAAACAACACCTTGTAACTCGAAAGAATTTGGTGCGGCGTGTACGTGTAATCGTGTAGCCTCATAAGAGAACCCACAGGAGAACTTTCTTACGTCAAAATTTTTTCAGAAAACCACGTTTTATGGAAATCTCGCATCCTGAGAAATTATCTTGTTTTTCCTAAACAGCACGTTGTAACTCGAAAAGATTTGGTGTGGCTCGTACGTCTAAACGTGTAGCCTCCAAAGTGAACCCACAGGAGAATTTTCTTTCATCAAAATTTGTCAGAAACCACGTTTTAAGGAAATCTCACATCGTGTGAAATTATCTTGTTTTTCCTAAACAACACGTTGTAACTCGAAAAGCTTTGGTGTTGCGTGTTTGTCTAAGCGTGTAGCCTCAAAAGAGAATGCACAGGAGAGTTTTCTCTCAAAAGAATATGTAAGAATACCACGTTATAAGGAAATACAGTGTTGCAGAGTAAAGACAAATAAGTACGTATTGGAAACACTTTACGAGAAGAAATAATGCATCGTACAAAATTTTTCCTAAACTACATGTTGTAACTTGAATAGCTTTGGTGTTGCCTGTATGTCTAAGTGTGTAGCCACAAAAGGGAACGCACAGGACAGTTTTCTATCGAAAGAATATGTAAGAATACCACGTTATAGGAAATACAATGTTGCAGAGTAAAGACAAATACGTACGTATTGGAAACACTTTATGAGAAGAATTAACACATTGTAAAATATTAGCTTGTATCTCCTAAACAACAAGTTGTAACTCGAACAGATTTGGTGTGGCGTGTACGTCTAAACATGTAGCCTCAAAAGAGAACCCACAGGAGAACTTTCTATTGTCAAATTTTTCAGAAAACCACGTTTATGGAAATCTCGCATCATGCGAAATTATCTAGTTTTTCCTAAACAACACGTTGTAACTCGAAAAGCTTTGGTGTTGCTTGTATGTCTAAACATGTAGCCTCAAAAGAGAACGCTCAGGAGAGTTTTCCCTCAAAAGAATATGTAAGAATACCACGTTATAAGGAAATACAGTGTTGCAGAGAAAGACAAATACGTACGTATTGGAAACAATTTACTAGAAGAAATAACACATCGTACAAAATTAGCCTGTATCTCCTAAACAACACGTGGTAACTCGAAAGGATTTGGTGTGGCATGCATGTCTAAACGTGTAGCATCATAAGAGAACCCACAGGAGAATTTTCTTTCTTCAAAATTTGTCAGAACACAACGGTTTAAGGAAATCCGAGAACGCACAGGAGAGTTTTCTCTTGAAATAATATGTAAGAATACCACGTTATAAGGAAATACAGTGTTGCAGAGTAGAGGCAAATACATACTTATTGGAAAAACTTAAACTTTACGAGAAGAAATAATGCATCGTAAAAAAATTAGCTTGTATCTCCTAAACAACATGTTGTAACTTAAAAAGATTTGGTGTGGCCTGTACGTCTAAACGTGTAGTCTCAAATGAGAACCCATAGGAGAATTTTCTTTGGTCAAAATTTGTCAAAAAATCACGTATTAAGGAAATCCCTCTTCGTGCGAAATTATCTTGTTTTTCCTAAACAACACGTTGTAACGCGAAAATCTTTGGTATTGCGTGTATGTCTAAGCGTGTAGCCTCAAAAGAGGACGCACAGGAAAGTTGTCTCTCGAAAGAATATGTAAGAATATCACGTTATAAGGAAATACAGTGTTGCAGACTAAAGGCAAATACGTACCTATTGGAAACACCTTACAAGAGAAATAAAGCATCGTAAAAAATTAGCTTGTATCTCCTAAACAACCAGTTTGTAACTCGAAAAGATTTGGTGTGGCGTGCACGTCTAAATGTGTAGCCTCAAAAGATAACCCACAGGAGAATTTTTTTTCGTTAATATTTCTCAGAAAACCATGTTTTAAGGAAATCACTCATCGTGCGAAATTATCTTGCTTTTCCTAAACAACACGTTGTAACTCGAAAAGCTTTGATGTTGCGTTTCCAATACATATGTATTTTCCTTTACTCTGCAACACTGTATTTCCTTACAACGTGGTATTCTTACATATTCTTTCGAGAGAAAACTCTCCTGTGCGTTCTCTTTTGGGGCTACACGCTTAGACATACACGCAACACCAAAGCTTTTCGAGTTAAAACGTTTTGTTTAGGAAAAACAAGATAATTTCGCATGATGCGGTATTTCCTTCATACGTGGATTTCTGACAAATTTTGACCAAAGAAAATTCTCCTATGGTTTCTCTTTTGAGGCTACACGATTAGACGTACACGCCACACCAAATCTTTTTAAGTTACAACGTGTTGTTTAGGAGATACAAGCTAATTTTGTAAGATGCGTTATTTCTTTTCGTAAAGTTTTTCCAATACGTAAATATTTGTCTTTACTCTGCAACACTGTATTTCCTAATAACGTGGTATTCTTATATATTCTTTCGAGAAAAAAACTCTCCTTTGCAATCTCTTTTGAGGCTACACGCTTAGACATACACGCAACACCAAAGGTTTTCGCGTTACAACGTGTTGCTTAGGAAAAACAAGATAATTTCGCACGATGCAGGATTTCCTTAAAACGTGGTTTTCTGACAAATTTTGATGAACGAAAATTCTCCTGTGGGTTCTCGTTTGAGGCTACACGTTTAGACGTACACACCACACCAAATCTTTTCGAGTTTTAACGTGATGTTCAGGAGATACATACTAATTTTTTACGATGCCTTATTTCTTCTCGTAAAGTTTAAGTGTTTCCAATAAGTACGTATTTGTCTTTACTCTGCAACACTGTATTTCCTTATAACGTGGTATTCTTACATATTCTTTCGAGAGAAAACTCTCCTGTGCGTTCTCTTTTGAGGCTACATGCTTTGACATACATGCAAAACCAAAGCTTTTCGAGTTACAATGTGTTGTTTAGGAAAAACAAGATAATTTAGCACGATGCGGGATTTCCTTAAAATGTGGTTTTCTGACAAATTTTGACGAAAGAAAATACTCCTGTGGGTTCTCTTTTGAGGCTACACATTTAGACGTACACACCACATCAAATCTTTTCGAGTTACATCGTGTTGTTTAGGAGATACAAGCTAATTTTTTTACGAAGCGTTATTTCTTCTCATAAAGTTTAAGTGTTTCCATTACGTAAATATTTTCCTTTACTCTGCAACACTGTATTTCCTTATAACGTGGTATTCTTGCATATTCTTTCGAGAGAAAACTCTCCTGTGCATTCTCCTTTGAGGCTACGTGCTTAGATATACACACAACACCAAAGCTTTTCGAGTTACAACGTGTTATTTAGGAGAAACAACATAATTTCGCACGATGCGGGATTTCCTTAAAACGTGGTTTTCTGACAAATTTTGAAGAAATAAAACTCTCCTGTGGGTACTCTTTTGAGGCTACACGTTTAGACGTACATGCCACACCAAATCTTTTCGAGTTACAACGTGTTGTTTAGGACATACAAGCTAATTTTGCAAGATGCGTTATTTCTCTCATAAAGTGTTTCCAATACATATGTATTAGTCTTTACTCTGCAACACTGTATTTCCTTGTAATGTGGTATCCTTACATATTCTTTCGAGAGAAAACTCTACTGTGAGTTCTCTTTTGAGGCTATACGCAGGGAAAACTCTCCTGTGCCTTCTCTTTTGAGGCTCCATCCTTACACATACACGCAACACCAAAGCTTTTCGAGTTACAACATGTTGTTTAGGAAAAAGGAGATGATTTTGCACGATGCTGGATTAGCTTAAAACGTGGTTTTCTGAAAAATTTTGACGAAAGAAAATTCTCCTGTGTGTTCTCTTTTGAGGCTACATATTTAGACGTACATGCCACACCAAATCTTTTCGAATTACAACGTGTTGTTTAGGAGATACAAGCTAATTTTGTACAATGCGTTAATTCTTCTTGTAAAGTGTTTCCGATATGTACGTATTTGTCTTTACTCTGCAACACTGTATTTCCTTAAAACGTGGTTTTCTTACATATTCTTTCGAGAGAAAACTATCCTGTGCGTTCCCTTTTGAGGCTACACACTTAGACATACAGGTAACACCAAAGCTTTTCGAGTTACAATGTGTTGTTTATGAAAAACAAGATAATTTCGCACGATGCGGGATTTCCTTAAAACGTGGTTTTCTGACAAATTTTGACGAAAGAAAATTCTCCTATGTGTTCTCTTTTGAGGCTACATATTTAGACGTACATGCCACACCAAATCTTTTCGAATTACAACGTGTTGTTTAGGAGATACAAGCTAATTTTGTACAATGCGTTAATTCTTCTTGTAAAGTGTTTCCGATATGTACGTATTTGTCTTTACTCTGCAACACTGTATTTCCTTAAAACGTGGTTTTCTTACATATTCTTTCGAGAGAAAACTATCCTGTGCGTTCCCTTTTGAGGCTACACACTTAGACATACAGGTAACATCAAAGCTTTTCGAGTTACAATGTGTTGTTTATGAAAAACAAGATAATTTCGCACGATGCGGGATTTCCTTAAAACGTGGTTTTCTGACAAATTTTGACGAAAGAAAATTCTCCTGTGGGTTCTCTTTTGAGGCTTCACGTTTAGACGTGCACACCACACCAAATCCTTTCGAGTTACCACGTGTTGTTTAGGAGATACAAGCTAATTTTATACGATGCGTTATTTCTTCTCATAAAGTGTTTCCAATACGTACATATTTGTCTTTACTCTGCAACACTGTATTTCCTTATAACGTGGTATTCTTACATATTCTGACGCGAGAAAACTATCCTGTGCGTTCCCTTTTGAGGCTACACACTTAGACATACAGGCAACACCAAAACTTTTCGAGTTACAACGTGTTGTTTATGAAAAACAAGATAATTTCGCACGATGCGGGATTTCCGTAAAAAGTGGTGTTCTGACAAATTTTGACGAAAGAAAATTCTCCTGTTGGTTCTCTTTTGAGGCTACACGTTTAGACGTGCACGCCACACCAAATCTTTTCGAGTTACCACGTGTTGTTTAGGAGATACAAGCTAATTTTTTACGAAGCGTTATTTCTTCTCGTAAAGTGTTTCCAAAAAGTATGTATTTGTCTTTACTCTGCAACACTGTATTTCCTTATAACGTTGTATTCTTACATGTTCTTTCGAGAGAAAAATCTACTGTGCGTTCTCTTAAGTGGCTACACGCATAGACATACACGCAATACCAAAGCTTTGCGAGTTACAACGTGTTGTTTAGGAAAAACAAGATAATTTTGACGATGCGGGATATCCTTAAAACGTGGTTTTCTGACAAATTTTAACGAAAGAAAGTTCTCCTGTGCGTTGTCTTTTGAGGCTACAGGTTTAGACGTACACGCCACACCAAATCTTTTCGAGTTATAACGTGTTGTTTAGGAGATACAAGCAAATTTTTTACGATGCGTTATTTCTCCTCCTAAAGTGTTTCCAATATGTACTTATTTGTCTGTACTCTGCAACACTGTATTTCCTTATAACGTGGTATTCTTACATATTCTTTCGGGAGGAAAACTCTGCTGTGCATTCTCTTTTGAGGCTACACGCTTAGACAAACACTCAACACCAAAGCTTTTCGAGTTACACCGTGTTGTTTAGGAAAAACAAGATAATTTTGCACGATGCGAGATTTCCTTAAAACGTGTTTTCTGACAAATTTTGATGAAAGAAAATTCTCCTGTGAGTTCCCTTTTGAGGCTACACGTTTAGACGTACACGTTCACCACCAAATCTTTTCGAGTTACAACGTGTTGTTTAGGAGATACAAGCTAATTTTTTACGATGCGTTATTTCTTCTCGTGAAATGTGTCCAATACGTACTTATTTGTCTTTACTCTGCAACACTGTATTTCCTTATAACGTGGTATTCTTACATATTCTTTCGAGAGAAAACTCTCCTGTGCGTTCTCTTTTGAGGCTACACGCTTTAGACATACACGCAGCTACCAAAGCTTTCCGAGTTACAACGTGTTGTTTAGGAAAAACAAGATAATTTCCACGATGCGGGATTTCCATAAAACGTGGTTTTCTGACAAATGTTGACGAAAGAAAATTATCCTGTGAGTTCTCTTTTGAGGCTACACGTTTAGACGTACACGCCACACCAAATCTTTTCGAGCTACATCGTGTTGTTTAGGAGATACAAGCTAATTTTGTACGATGCGTTATTACTTCTCGTAAAGTGTTTCCAATACCTACGTATTTGTCTTTACTCTGCAACACTGTATTTCCTTATAACGTGGTATTCTTATATATTCTTTCGAGAGAAATCTCTCCTGTGCATTCTCTTTTGAGGCCACACGTTTAGACATACACGCAACACCAAAGCTTTTCGAGTTACGAAGTGTTGTGCAGGAAAAACAAGATAATTTCGCACAATGCGGGATTTCCTTAATACGTGGATTCTGACAAATTTTGACGAAAGAAAATTCTCCTGTGTGTTCTCTTTTGAGGCTACATATTTAGACGTACACGCCACATCAAATCTTTTCGAATTACAACGTATTGTTTAGGAGATACAAGCTAATTTTGTACAATGCGTTAATTCTTCTCGTAAAGTGTTTCCAATACGTACATATTTGTCTTTACTCTGCAACACTGTATTTCTTAAAACGTGGTTTTCTTACATATTATTTCAAGAGAAAACTATCCTGTGCATTCCCTTTTGAGGCTACACACTTAGACATACAGGCAACAACAAAGCTTTTCGAGTTACAACCTGTTGTTTATGAAAAACAAGATAATTTCGCACGATGCGGGATTTCCTTAAAACGTGGTTTTCTGACAAATTTTGACGAAAGAAAATTCTCCTGTGGGTTCCCTTTTGAGGCTTCACGTTTAGACGTGCACGCCACACCAAATCCTTTCGAGTTATCACATGTTGTGTAGGAGATACAAGCTAATTTTGTACGCTGCGTTATTTCTTCTCATAAAGTGTTTCCAATACGTACGTATTTCTCTTTACTCTGCAACACTGTATTTCCTTATAACGTGGTATTCTTACATATTCTGTCGAGAGAAAACTATCCTGTGCGTTCCCTTTTGAGGCTACACACTTAGACATACAGGCAACACCAAAACCTTTCAAGTTGCAACGTGTTGTTTATGAAAAACAAGATAAGTTCGCACGATGCGGGATTTCCTTAAAACGCGGTGTTCTGACAAATTTTGACGAAAGAAAATTCTCCTGTTGGTTCTCTTTTGAGGCTACACGTTCAGACGTGCACGCCACACCAAATCTTTTCGAGTTACCACGTGTTGTTTAGGAGATACAAGCTAATTTTTTACGATGCGTTATTTCTTCTCCTAAAGTGTTTCCAATAAGTACGTATTTGTCTTTACTCTGCAACACTGTATTTCCTTATAACGTTGTATTCTTACATATTCTTTCGAGAGAAAAATCTCCTGTGCCTTCTCTTAAGTGGCTACACGCATAGACATACATGCAGCACCAAAGCTTTTCGAGTTACAACATGTTGTTTAGGAAAAACAAGATAATTTTGCACGATGCGGGATATCCTTAAAACGTGGTTTTCTGACAAATTTTGATGAAAGAAAGTTCTCCTGTGGGTTCTCTTTTGAGGCTACAAGTTTAGACGTATGAGCCACACCAAATCTTTTCGAGTTACCACGTGTTGTTTACGAGATACAAGCAAATTTTTTATGATGCGTTATTTCTTCTCCTAAAGTGTTTCCAATATGTACTTATTTGTCTTTACTCTGCAACACTGTATTTCCTTATAACGTGGTATTCTTACATATTCTTTCGAGAGAAAACTCTCCTGTGCGTTTTCTTTTGAGGCTACACGCTTAGACAAACACTCAACACCAAAGCTTTTCGAGTTACACCGTGTTGTTTAGTAAAAACAAGATAATTTTGCACGATGCGAGATTTCCTTAAAACGTGTTTTCTGACAAATTTTGATGAAAGAAAATTCTCCTGTGAGTTCTCTTTTGAGGGTACATGTTTAGACGTACATGTCACACCAAATCTTTTCGAGTTACAACGTGTTGTTTAGGAGATACAAGCTAATTTTTTACGATGCGTTATTTCTTCTCATAAATTGTGTCCAATACTTACTTATTTGTCTTTACTCTGCAACACTGTATTTCCTTATAACGCGGTATTCTTACATATTCTTTCGAGAGAAAACTCTCCTGTGCGTTCTCTTTTGAGGCTACACGCTTAGACATACACGCAGCACCAAAGCTTTTCGAGTTACAACGTGTTGTTTAGGAAAAACAAGATAATTTCCACGATGCGGGATTTCCATAAAACGTGGTTTTCTGACAAATTTTGACGAAAGAAAATACTCCTGTAAGTTCACTTTTGAGGCTACACGTTTAGACGTACACGCCACACCAAATCTTTTCGATTTACGTCGTGTTGTTTAGGAGATACAAGCTAATTTTGTACGATGCGTTATTTCTTCTCGTAAAGTGTTGCCAATACGAATGTATTTGTCTTTACTCTGCAACACTGTATTTCCTTAAAACGTGGTATTCTTACATATTCTTTCGAGAAAAAACTCTCCTGTGCCTTCTCTCTTGAGGCTACACGCTTAGACATACAGGCAACACCAAAGCTTTTCGAGTTACAATGTGTTGTTTAGGAAAAACAAGATAATTTCGCAAGATGCGGGATTTCCTTAAAACGTGGTTTTCTGAAAAATTTTGACCAAAGAAAATTCTCCTGTTGGTTCTCTTTTGAGGCTACACGTTTAGACGTACACGCCACACCAAATCCTTTTCAGTTACAACGTGTTGTTTAGGAGATACAGACTAATTTTGTACGATGCCTTATTTTTTCTCGTAAGGTGTTGCCAATACGTACATATTTGTCTTTACTCTGCAACTCTGTATTTCCTTAAAACGTGGTATTCTTACATATTCTTTCGAGAGAAAACTCTCCTGTGCCTTCTCTTTTGAGGCTACACGTTTAGACGTACACGACACACAAAATATTTCGAGTTACAACGTGTTGTTTAGGAGATAAAAGCTAATTTTGTACGATGCTTTATTTCTTCTCGTAAAGTGTTTCCTATACATAAGTATTTGTATTTACACTGCAACATTGTATTTCCTTATAACGTGGTATTCTTACATATTCTTTCGAGAGAAAACTCTCCTGTGCATTCTCTTTTGAGGCTACACGCTTAGACATACACGCAGCACCAAAGCTTTTAGAGTTACAACGTGTTGTTTAGGAAAAACAAGATAATTTCCACGATGCGGGATTTCCATAAAACGTGGTTTTCTGACAAATATTGACGAACGAAAATACTCCTGTAAGTTCACTTCTGAAAAATTTTGACGAAAGAAAATTCTCCTGTGGGTTCTCTTTTGAGGCTACACCTTTAGATAAACACCACACCAAATCCTTTTGAGTTACAACGTGTTGTTTAGGAGATACAAGCCAATTTTTTACCATGTGTTATTTCTTCTCCTAAAGTGTTTCCAATACGTACATATTTGTCTTTACTCTGCAACACTGTTTTTCCATATAACGTGGAATAAAAAATAGTAAAAAATTAGCTTGTATCTCCTAAACAACACGTTATAACTCGAAAGGATTTGGTGTGGCTTGTACGTCTAAACGTGTACCCTCAAAGAGAACCCACGTTTTAAGGAAATCCCGCATCGTGCGCAATTATCTTCTTTTTCCTAAACAACACGTTTTAACTCGAAAAGCTTTGGTGTTGCGTGTATGTCTAAGCGTGTAGCCTCAAAAGAGAACGCACAGGAGAGTTTTCTCTCGAAAGAGTATGTAAGAATACCACTTTATAAGGAAATACAGTGTCGCAGAGTAAAGGCAAATACATACGTATTGGAAACACTTTACGAGAAAAAATAACACAACGTACAAAATTAGCTTGTATCTCCTAAACAACACGTTGTAACTCGAAAAGATTTGGTGTGGCCTGTACGTCTAAACGTGTAGCCTCAAAAGAGAACCCACAGGAGAATTTTCTTTCGTCAAAATTTTTCAGAAAACCACGTTTTAAGGAAATCCCGCTTTAAGGAAATCCTAAACAACACGTTGTAACTCGAAAAGCTTTGGTGTTGCTTGTATGTTTAAGCGTGTAGCCTCAAAAGAGAACGCACAGGAGAGTTTTTTCTCGATAGAATTTGTAAGGATACCACGTTATAAGGAAATACAGTGTTGCAGAATAAAGACAAATACGTATGTATTGGAAACGCATAAATCCCGCATCATGCGAAATTATCTTGTTCTTCCTAAACAACACGTTGTAACTCGAAAAGCGTTGGTGTTGCGTATATGTCTAAGCGTGTAGCCTCAAATGAGAACGCACAGGAGAGTTTTCTCTTGAAAGAATATGTAAGAATACCACGTTGTAGAATAAAGACATATACTTACTTATTGGAAAAAACTTTAGGAGAAGAAATAACGCATCGTACAAAATTAGCTTGTATCTCCTAAACAACACGTTGTAACTTAAAAAGATTTGGTGTGGCCTGTACGTCTAAACGTGTAGCCTCAAAAGAGAATCCATAGAGGAATTTTCCTTGGTCAAAATTTGTCAGAAAACCACTTATTAAGGAAATCCCGCATCGTGCGTAATTATCTTGTTTTTCCTAAACAACACGTTGTAACTCGAAAAGCTTTGGTGTTGCGTGTATGTCTAAGTGCGTAGCCTCAAAGGGGAATGCCCAGGAGAGTTTTCTCTCGAAAGAATATGTAAGAATACCACGTTATAAGGAAATACAGTGTTGCAGAGTATAGACAAATACATACTTATTGGAAACACTTTACGAGAACAAATAAAGCATCATGCAAAATTAGCTTGTATCTCCTAAACAACACGTTGTAACTGGAAAAGATTTGGTGTGGTGTGTACGTCTAAACGTGTAGCCTCAAAAGAGAATCCACAGGAGAGTTTTCTTTGGTCAAAATTTGTCAAAAACCACGTTTTACGGAAATCCCGCATCGTGCGAAAATATCTTGTTTTTCCTAAACAACACATTGTAACTCGAAAAGCTTTGGTGTTGCGTGTATTTCTAAGCGTGTAGCCTCAAAAGAGAACGCACAGGAGAGTTTTCTCCCGAAAGAATATGTAAGAATACCACGTTATAAGGAAATATAGTGTTGCAGAGTAAAGACAAATACATACTTATTGGAAACACTTAAACTTTACGAGAAGAAATAACACATAGTAAAAAATTAATTTGTATCTCCTAAACAACACGTTATAACTCGAAAGGATTTGGTGTGGCGTGTATGTCTAAACGTGTACCCTCAAAAAAGAACCCACAGGAGAATTTTCTTTCTTCAAAATTTGTCAGAAAACCACGTTTTAAGGAAATCCCGCATCATGCGAAATTATCTTGTTTTTCCTAAACAACACGTTGTAACTCGAAAAGCTTTGGTGTTGCGTGTATGTCTAGGCGTGTATGTCTAGGCGTGTAACCTCCAAAGAGAACGCACAGGAGAGTTTACTGTCGAAAGAATATGTAAGAATACCACGTAATAAGGAAATACAGTGTTGCAGAGTAAAGGCAAATACATACGTATTGGAAACACTTAAACTTTACGAGAAGAAATAAGGCATCATAAAAAAAATTAGCTTGTATCTCCTAAACAACATGTTGTAACTCAAAAAGATTTGGTGTGGTGTGTACGTCTAAACGTGTAGCCTTAATAGAGAACCCACAGGAGAATTTTCTTTCATCAAAATTTGTCAGAAAACCACGTTTTAAGGAAATCCCGCATCGTGGGAAATTATCTTGTTCTTCCTAAACAACACATTGTAACTCGAAAAGCTTTGGTGTTGCGTGTATGTCTAAGCATGTAGCCTCAAATGAGAACGCACAGGAGAGTTTTCTCTCGAAAGAATATGTAAGAATACCACGTTATAAGGAAATACAGTGTTGCAGAGTAAAGACATATTTTTACTTATTAGAAAAACTTTCCGAGAAGAAATAACCTATCGTACAAAATTAGCTTGTATCTCCTAAACAACACGTTGTACCTTAAAAAGATTAGGTGTGGCCTGTACGTCTAAACGTGTAGCCTCAAAAGAGAACCCATAGGAGAATTTTCCTTGGTCAAAATTTGTCAGAAAACCACTTATTAAGGAAATCCCACATCGAGCGAAATTATATTGTTTTTCCTAATCAACACGTTGTAACGCGAAAAGCTTTGGTGTTGCCTGTATGTCTAAGCGTGTAGCCTCAAAGGGGAACACACAGGAGAGTTTTCTCTCGAAAGAATATGTAAGAATACCACGTTATAAGGAAATACAGTGTTGCAGACTAAAGGCAAATATGTACGTATTGGAAACACGTTACGAGAAGAAATAACGCATCGTAGAAAATTAGCTTGTATCTCCTAAACAACACGTTGTAACTCGAAAGGATTTGGTGTGGCGTGTACGTCTAAACGTGTAGCCTCAAAAGAGAACACACAGGACAATTTTCTTTCGTCAAAAATTTTCAGAAATCCACGTTTTATGGAAATCCCGCATCGTGCGAAATTATGTTGTTTTTCCTAAACAACACATTGTAACTCGAAAAGCTTTGGTGTTGCGTGTATGTCTAAGCATGTAGCCTCAAAAGAGAACACACAGGAGAGTTTTCTCTCGAAAGAATATGTAAGAATACCACGTTATAAGGGAATACAGTGTTGCAGAGTAAAGACAAATACGTATGTATTGGAAACCCATAAACTTTACGAGATGAAATAAAGCATCGTAAAAAATTAGCTTGTATCTCCTAAACAACACGTTGTAACTCGAAAAGATTTGGTGTGGTGTGTACGTCTAAACGTGTAGCCTCAAAAGAGAACACATAGGATAATTTTCTTTCATCAAATTTTGTCAGAAAACCACGTTTTAAGGAAATCACGCATCGTGAGAAATTATCTAGATCTTCCTAAACAACACGTTTTAACTCGAAAAGCTTTGGTGTTGGGTGTATGTCTCAGCATGTAGCCCCAAAAGAGAAGGCAGAGGAGAGTTTTTTCTCGAAAGAATATGTAAGAATGACACGTTATAAGGAAATACAGTGTTGCAGAGTAAAGACAAATACTTATTTATTGGAAAAACTTTACAAGAAGAAATAACGCATCGTACAAAATTAGCTTGTATCGCCTAAACAACACGTTGTAACTTAAAAAAGATTTGGACTGGCCTGTACGTCTAAACGTGTAGTCTCAAAAGAGAACCCATAGGAGAATTTTCTTTGGTCAAAATATGTCAGAAAACCACGTATTAAGGAAATCCCTCATTGTGCGAAATTATCTGGTTTTTCCTAAACAACACGTTGTAACGCGAAAAGCTTTGGTGTTGCGTGTATGTCTAAGCGTGTAGCCTCAAAAAAGGATGCACAGGAGAGTTTTTTCTCGAAAGAATATGTAAGAATACCACGTTATAAGGAAATACAGTGTTGCAGACTAAAGCCAAATACGTACGTATTGGAAACACTTTACTAGAAGAAATAACGCATCGTACAAAATTAGCTTGTATCTCCTAAACAACACGTTGTAACTCGAAAAGATTTGGTGTGGCGTGTACGTCTAAATGTGTATCCTCAAAAGAGAACCCACAGGAGAATTTTCTTTCGTCAAAATTTTTCAGAAACCACGTTTTAAGTAAATCCCGCATCGTGCGAAATTATCTTGTTTTTCCTAAACAACACGTTGTAACTCGAAAGCTTTGGTGTTGCGTGTATGTCTAAGCGTGTAGCCTCAAAAGAGAATGCACAGGAGAGTTTTTTCTCGATAGAATTTGTAAGGATACCACGTTATAAGGAAATACAGTGTTGCAGAATAAAGACAAATACGTATGTATTGGAAACCCATAAACTTTACGAGATGAAATATATCATCGTACAAAATGAGCTTGTATCTCCTACACAACACGTTGTAACTCGAAAAGATTTGTTGTGGCGTGTACGTCTAAACATGTAGCCTCAAAAGAGAACCCACAGGAGAATTTTCTTTCATCAAAATTTGTCAGAAATCCACGTTTTAAGGAAATCCCGCATTGTGCGCAATTATCTTGTTTTTCATAAACAAAACATTGTAACTCTAAAAGCTTTGGTGTTGGGTGTATGTGCAAGTGTGTGGCCTCAAAAGAGAATGCACAGGAGAGTTTTCTCTCGAAAGAATATGTAAGAATACCACGTTATAAGGAAATACATTGCTGCAGAGTAGAGGCAAATACATACGTATTGGAAACATATTATGAGAAGAAATAATGCATGGTACAAAATTAGCTTGTATCTCCTAAACAACACGTGGTAACTCAAAAATATTTGGTGTGGCGTGTACGTCTAAATGTGTAGCCTCAAAAGAGAACCCACAGGAGAATTTTCTTACGTCAAAATTTGTCAGAAAACCACATTTTAAGGAAATCCCGCATCGTGGGAAATTATCTTGTTTTTCCTAATCAACACGTTGTAACTCGAAAAGCTTTGGTGTTGTGTGTATGTCTAAGCGTGTAGCCTCCAAAGAGAACGCACAGGATAGTTTTCTCTCGAAAGAATATGTAAGATACCATGTTATAAGGAAATACAGTTTTGCAGAGTAAAGACAAATACTTATTTATTGGAAAAACTTTACGAGAAGAAATAACGCATCATAAAAAATTAGCTTGTATCTCCTAAACAACACGTTGTAACTCAAAAAGATTTGGTTTGGCATGTACGTCTAAACGTGTAGCCTCAAAAGAGAACCCACAGGAGAATTTTCTTTTGCCAAATTTGTCAGAAAACCATGTTTTATGGAAATCCCGCATCATGTTAAATTATCTTGTTTTTCCTAAACAACACGTTGTACCTCGAAAAGCTTTGGTGTTGTGTGAATGTCTAAGCGTGTAGCCTCAAAAGAGAATGCACAGAAGAGTTTTCTCTCGAAAGAACATGTAAGAATACCACATTATAAGGAAATACAGTTTTGCAGAGTAAAGACAAATACGTATGTATTTGAAACACTTTATGAGAAGAAATAACGCATCGTAAAAAATTAGTTTGTATCTCCTAAACAACACGTTGTAACTCGAAAAGATTTGGTGTGGCATGTACGTCTAAATGTGTAGCCTCAAAAGAGAACCCACAGGAGAATTTTCTTTCGTCAAAATTTGTCAGAAAACCACTTATTAAGGAAATCCCGCATCGTGCGAAACTATCTTGTTTTTCCTAAACAACACATTGTAACTCGAAAATCTTTGGTGTTGCGTGTATGTCTAAGCATGTAGCCTCAAAAGAGAAAGCACCGGAGAGCTTTCTCTCGAACGAGTATGTAAGAATACCACGTTATAAGGAAATACATTGTGACAAATTAAAAATAAATTAGTTCCTTTTGGAAACACTTAAACTTTACAAGAAGATATAAAGCATCGTAAAAAATTAGCTTGTATCTCCTAAACAACACGTTGTAACTCGAAAACATTTGGTGTGGCGTGTACGTCTAAACGTTTAGCCTCAAATGAAAACCCACAGGAGAATTTTCTTTCCTCAAAATTTGTCAGAAAACCACGTTTTAAGGAATTCCCGCATCGTGCGAAATTATCTTGTTTCTCCTAAACAACACGTTCTTACTCGAAATGCTTTGGTGTTGCGTGTATGTCTAAGCGTGTAGCCTCAAAAGAGAATGCACAGGAGAGTTTTCTCTCGAAAGAATATGTACGAATACCATGTTATAAGGAAATACAGTGTTGTAGAGTAAAGACAAATATGTAAGTATTGGAAACACTTTAGGAGAAGAAATAATGCATCGTACAAAATTAGCTTGTATCTCCTAAACAACACGTTGTAACTCAAAAAGATTTGGTGTGGCGTGTACGTCTAAACATGTAGCCTCAAAAGAGAACCCACAGGAGAATTTTCTTTCGTCAAAATTTGTCAGAAAACCACGTTTTAAGGAAATCCCGCATTGTGCGCAATTATCTTGTTTTTCATAAACAAAACATTGTAACTCGAAAAGCTTTGGTGTTGGGTGTATGTGTAAGCGTGTAGCCTCAAAAGAGAATGCACAGGAGAGCTTTCTCTCGAAAGAATATGTAAGAATACCACGTTATAAGGTAATATATTGCTGCAGAGTAAAGACAAATACATACGTATTGGAAACATATTATGAGAAAAAATAAAGCATGGTACAAAATTAGCTTGTATCTCCTAAACAACACGTGGTAACTCAAAAAGATTTGGTGTGGCGTGTACGTCTAAATGTGTAGCCTCAAATGAGAACCCACAGGAGAATTTTCTTACGTCAAAATTTGTCAGAAAACCACATTTTAAGGAAATCCCGCATCGTGAGAAATTATCCTGTTTTTCCTAATCAACACGTTGTAACTCGAAAAGCTTTGTTGTTGCATGTATGTCTAAGCGTGTAGCCTCCAAAGAGAACGCACAGGGTAGTTTTCTCTCGAAAGAATATGTAGGAATACCACGATATAAGGAAATACAGTGTTGCAGAGTATAGACAAATATGTACTTATTGGAAACACTTTACGAGAAGAAATAACGCATCATAAAATATTAGCTTGTATCTTCTAAACAACACGTTGTATCTCGAAAAGATTTGGTGTGGCGTGTACGTCTAAACGTGTAGCCTCAAAAGAGAACCCACAGGAGAATTTTCTTTCGTCAAAATTTGTCAGAAAACCACGTTTTAAGGAAATCCCGCATCGTGAGAAATTATCTTGTTCTTCCTAAACAACACGTTGTAACTCGAAAAGCTTTGCTGTTGCGTGTATGTCTAAGCGTGTAGCATCAAATGAGAATGCACAGGAGAGTTTTCTCTCAAAAATATGTAAGAATACTACGTTATAAGGAAATACAGTTTTGCAGAGTAAAGACAAATACTTATTTATTGGAAAAACTTTACGAGAAGAAATAACGCATCGTACAAAATTAGATTGTATTTCCTAAACAACACGTTGTAACTTAAAAAGATTTGGTGTGGCCTGTACATCTAAACGTGTAGTCTCAAAAGAGAACCCATAGGAGAATTTTCTTTGGTCAAAATTTGTCAGAAAACCACGTATTAAGGAAATCCTTCATCGTGCGAAATTATCTTGTTTTTTCCTAAACAACATGTTGTAACGCGAAAAGCTTTGGTGTTGCGTGTATATCTAAGCGTGTAGCCTCAAAAAAGAACGCACAGGAGAGTTTTCTCTTGAAAGGATATGTAAGAATACCACGTTATAAGGAAATACAGTGTTGCAGAATAAAGACAAATATGTATGTATTGGAAACCCATAAACTTTAAGAGATGAAAAAAAGCATCGTAAAAAATTAGCTTGTATCTCCTAAACAACACGTTGTAACTCGAAAGGATTTGGTGTGGCGTGTACGTCTAAACGTGTAGCCTCAAAAGAGAACCCACAGGAGAATTTTCTTTCGTCAAAATTTTTCAGAAAACCACATTTTAAGGAAATCCCGCTTCGTGAGAAATTATCTAGTTGTTCCTAAACAACACGTTTTAACTTGAAAAGCTTTGGTGTTGGGTGTATCTGTAAGCATGTAGCCCCAAAAGAGAACGCACAGGAGAGTTTTCTCTCGAAAGAATATGTAAGAATACCACGTTATAAGGAAATACAGTGTGGCAGAGTAAAGACAAATACATATGTAAAGGAAGCACTTTATGAGAGAAATAACGCATCTTGCAAAATTAGCTTGTATGTCCTAAACAACACGTTGTAACTCGAAAAGATTTGGTGTGGCGTGTACGTCTAAAAGTGTAGCCTCAAAAGAGAACCCACGGGAGAGTTTTCTTTCCTCAAAATTTGTCAGAAAACCACGTTTTAAGGAAATCCCGCATCATGCGAAATTATCTTGTTGTTCCTAAGCAACACGTTGAAACTAGAAAATCTTTGGTGTTGCTTGTATGCCTAAGCGTGTAGCCTCAAAAGAGAATGCACAGGAGAGTTTTCTCTTGAAAGAATATGTAAGAATACCACGTTATAAGGAAATATATTGCTGCAGAGTAAAGACAAATACGTACGTGTTGGAAACACATTATGAGAAGAAATAACGCATGGTACAAAATTAGCTTGTATCTCCGAAACAACACGTGTAAACTCAAAAAGATTTGGTGTGGCGTGTACATCTAAACGTGTAGCCTCAAAAGAGAACCCACAGGAGAATTTTCTTACATCAAAATTTGTCAGAAAACCACGTTTTAAGGAAATCCCGCATCGTGCGAAATTATCTTGTTTTTCCTAATCAACACACATTGTAGCACGAAAAGCTTTGGTGTTGCGTGAATGTCTAAGCGTGTAGCCTCCAAAGAGAACGCACAGGAGAGTTTTCTTTCGAAAGAATATGTAAGAATACCACGTTATAAGGAAATACAGTGTTGCAGAGTAGAGGCAAATATATACATATTGGAAATACTTAAGCTTTACGAGAAGAAATAATTCATCGTTAAAAAATTAGCTCGTATCTTCTAAACAACAAGTTGTAACTCAAAAAGTTTTGGTGTGGCGTGTAAGTCTAAACGTGTAGCCTCAAAAGAGAACGCACAGGAGAGTTTTCTCCCGAAAGAATATGTAGGAATACTACGTTATAAGGAAATACAGTGTTGTAGAGTAAAGACAAATACATTCTTATTGGAAACACTTAAACTTTACGAGAAGAAATAACACATAGTACAAAATTAGCTTGTATATCCTAAACAACACGTTAGAACTCGAAAGGATTTGGTGTGGCGTGTACGTCTAAACGTGAAGCCTCAAAACAGAACCCACAGGAGAATTTTCTTTCGTCAAAATTTGTCAGAAAACCACGTTTTAAGGAAATCCGGCATCATGCGAAATTATCTTGCTTTTCCTAAACAACACGTTGTAACTCGAAAAGCTTTGGTGTTGCGTGAATGTCTAAGTGTGTAGCCTCCAAAGAGAATGCACAGGAGAGTTTTCTTTCGAAAGAATATGTAAGAATACCACGTTATAAGGAAATACAGTCTTGCAGAGTAGAGGCAAATATATACGTATTGCAAACACTTAAACTTTACGAGAAGAAATAATTCATCGTTAAAAAATTAGCTTGTATCTCCTAAACAACAAGTTGTAACTCAAAAATATTTGGTGTGGCGTGTACGTCTAAATGTTTAGCCTCAAAAGAGAACCCACAGGAGAATTTTCTTTCGTCAAAATTCGTCAGAAAACCACGTTTTAAGGAGATCCAGCATCGTGAGAAATTATCTTGTTCTTCCTAAACAACACGTTGTAACTCGAAAAGCTTTGGTGTTGCGTGTATGTCTCAGCGTGTGCCTCAAATGAGAATGCACAGGAGAGTTTACTCTCGAAAAAATATGTAAGAATACCACCTTATAAGGAAATACAGTGTTGCAGAGTAAAGACAAATACTTACATATTGGAAAAACTTTATGAGAAGAAATAACGCATCGTACCAAATTAGCCTGTATCTCCTAAACAACACGTTGAAACTTAAAAAGATTTGGTGTGACCTGTACGTCTAAACGTGTAGTCTCAAAAGAGAACCAATAGGAGAAATTTCTTTTGTCAAAATTTGTCAGAAAACCACGTATTAAGGAAATCCCTCATCATGCGAAATTATCTTGTTTTTCCTAAACAACACGTTGTAATGCGAAAAACTTTGGTGTTGCGTGTATGTCTAAGCATGTAGCCTCAAAAGAGGATGCACAGGAGAGTTTTCTCTCGAAAGAATATGTAAGAATACCACGTTATAAGGAAATACAGTGTTGCAGACTAAAGGCAAATACATACGTATTGGAAACACTTTACGAGAAGAAATAACGCATCGTACAAAATTAGCTTGATCTCCTAAACAACACATTGTAACTCAAAAAGTTTTGGTGTGGCGTGTACGTCTAAACATGTAGCCTCAAAAGAAAACCCACAGGAGATTTTTTGTTTGTTAAAATTTGTCAGAAATCCATGTTTTAAGGAAATCACTCATCGTGCGAAATTATCTTGTTTTTCCTAAACAACACGTTGTAACTCGAAAAGCTTTGATGTTGCATGTATGTCTAAGCGTGTAGCCTCAAAAGAGAACGCACAGGAGAGTTTTCTCTCGAAAGAACATGTAAGAATACCACATTATAAGGAAATACAGTTTTGCAGAGAAAAGACAAATACATATGTATTTGAAACACTCTATGAGAAGAAATAACGCATCGTAAAAGATTAGTTTGTATCTCCTAAACAACACGTTGTAACTCGAAAAGATTTGGTGTGGCATGTACGTCTAAACGTGTAGCCTCAAAAGACAACCCACAGGAGAATTTTCTTTCTTCAAAATTTGTCAGTAAACCACTTATTAAGGAAATCCCGCATCATGCGAAACTATCTTGTTTTTCCTAAACAACACATTGTAACTCGAAAATCTTTGGTGTTGCGTGTATGTCTAAGCATGTAGCCTCAAAAGAGAATGCACAGGAGAGATTTCTCTCGAACGAGTATGTAAGAATACCACGTTATAAGGAAATACATTGTGGCAAATTAAAGATAAATACGTTCCTTTTGGAAACACTTAAACTTTACAAGAAGATATAAAGCATCGTAAAAAATTAGCTTGTATCTCCTAAAGAACACGTTGTAACTCGAAAACATTTGGTGTGGCGTGTACGTCTAAACATTTAGCCTCAAATGAAAACCCACAGGAGAATTTTCTTTCCTCAAAATTTGTCAGAAAACCACGTTTTAAGGAATTCCCGCATCATGAGAAATTATCTTGTTTTTCCTAAACAACACGTTCTAACTCGAAATGCTTTGGTGTTGCGTGTATGTCTAAGCGTGTAGCCTCAAAAGAGAATGCACAGGAGAGTTTTCTCTCGAAAGAATATGTACGAATACCATGTTATAAGGAAATACAGTGTTGTAGAGTAAAGACAAATACGTACATATTGAAAACACTTTAGGAGAAGAAATAACGCATCATACAAAATTAGCTTGTATCTCCTAAACAACACGTTGTAACCCGAAAAGATTTGGTGTGGCGTGTACGTCTAAACATGTAGCCTCAAAAGAGAACCCACAGGTGAATTTTCTTTCGTCAAAATTTGTCAGAAAACCACGTTTTAAGGAAATCCCGCATTGTGCGCAATTATCTTGTTTTTCATAAACAAACATTGTAACTCGAAAAGCTTTGGTGTTGGGTGTATGTGTAAGCGTGTAGCCTCAAAAGAGAATGCACAGGAGAGTTTTCTCTCGAAAGAATATGTAAGAATACCACATTAAAAGGAAATATATTGCTGCAGAGTAAAGACAAATACATACGTATTGGAAACATATTATGAGAAGAAATAACGCATGGTACAAAATTTGCTTGTATCTCCTAAACAACACGTGGTAACTCAAAAAGATTTGGTGTGGCGTGCACGTCTAAATGTGTAGCCTCAACAGAGAACCCACAGGAGAATTTTCTTACGTCAAAATTTGTCAGAAAACCACTTTTTAAGGAAATCCCGCATCGTGGGAAATTATCTTGTTTTTCCTAATCAACACGTTGTAACTCGAAAAGCTTTGGTGGTGCGTGTATGTCTAAGTGTGTAGCCTCCAAAGAGAACGCGCAGGTTAGTTTTCTCTCGAAAGAATATGTAAGAATACCACATTATAAGGAAATACAGTGTTGCAGAATATAGACAAATATGTACTTATTGGAAACACTTTACGAAAAGAAATAACGCATCATGCAAACTTAGCTTGTATCTCCTAAACAACACGTTGTAACTCGAAAAGATTTGATGTGGCGTGAACGACTAAACGTGTAGCCTCAAAGGAGAACCCACAGGAGAGCTTTCTTTCGTCAAAATTTGTCAGAAAACCACGTTTTAAGGAAATCCCGCATCGTGAGAAATTATCTTGTTCTTCCTAAACAACACGTTGTAACTCGAAAAGCTTTGCTGTTGCGTGTATGTCTAAGCGTGTAGCATCAAATGAGAATGCACAGGAGAGTTTTCTCTCAAAAATATGTAAGAATACTACGTTATAAGGAAATACAGTTTTGCAGAGTAAAGACAAATACTTATTTATTGGAAAAACTTTACGAGAAGAAATAACGCATCGTACAAAATTAGATTGTATTTAAAAAACAACACGTTGTAACTTAAAAAGATTTGGTGTGGCCTGTACATCTAAACGTGTAGTCTCAAAAGAGAACCCATAGGAGAATTTTCTTTGGTCAAAATTTGTCAGAAAACCACGTATTAAGGAAATCCTTCATCGTGCGAAATTATCTTGTTTTTTCCTAAACAACATGTTGTAACGCGAAAAGCTTTGGTGTTGCGTGTATATCTAAGCGTGTAGCCTCAAAAAAGAACGCACAGGAGAGTTTTCTCTTGAAAGGATATGTAAGAATACCACGTTATAAGGAAATACAGTGTTGCAGAATAAAGACAAATATGTATGTATTGGAAACCCATAAACTTTAAGAGATGAAAAAAAGCATCGTAAAAAATTAGCTTGTATCTCCTAAACAACACGTTGTAACTCGAAAGGATTTGGTGTGGCGTGTACGTCTAAACGTGTAGCCTCAAAAGAGAACCCACAGGAGAATTTTCTTTCGTCAAAATTTTTCAGAAAACCACATTTTAAGGAAATCCCGCTTCGTGAGAAATTATCTAGTTGTTCCTAAACAACACGTTTTAACTTGAAAAGCTTTGGTGTTGGGTGTATCTGTAAGCATGTAGCCCCAAAAGAGAACGCACAGGAGAGTTTTCTCTCGAAAGAATATGTAAGAATACCACGTTATAAGGAAATACAGTGTGGCAGAGTAAAGACAAATACATATGTAAAGGAAGCACTTTATGAGAGAAATAACGCATCTTGCAAAATTAGCTTGTATGTCCTAAACAACACGTTGTAACTCGAAAAGATTTGGTGTGGCGTGTACGTCTAAAAGTGTAGCCTCAAAAGAGAACCCACGGGAGAGTTTTCTTTCCTCAAAATTTGTCAGAAAACCACGTTTTAAGGAAATCCCGCATCATGCGAAATTATCTTGTTGTTCCTAAGCAACACGTTGAAACTAGAAAATCTTTGGTGTTGCTTGTATGCCTAAGCGTGTAGCCTCAAAAGAGAATGCACAGGAGAGTTTTCTCTTGAAAGAATATGTAAGAATACCACGTTATAAGGAAATATATTGCTGCAGAGTAAAGACAAATACGTACGTGTTGGAAACACATTATGAGAAGAAATAACGCATGGTACAAAATTAGCTTGTATCTCCGAAACAACACGTGTAAACTCAAAAAGATTTGGTGTGGCGTGTACATCTAAACGTGTAGCCTCAAAAGAGAACCCACAGGAGAATTTTCTTACATCAAAATTTGTCAGAAAACCACGTTTTAAGGAAATCCCGCATCGTGCGAAATTATCTTGTTTTTCCTAATCAACACACATTGTAGCACGAAAAGCTTTGGTGTTGCGTGAATGTCTAAGCGTGTAGCCTCCAAAGAGAACGCACAGGAGAGTTTTCTTTCGAAAGAATATGTAAGAATACCACGTTATAAGGAAATACAGTGTTGCAGAGTAGAGGCAAATATATACATATTGGAAATACTTAAGCTTTACGAGAAGAAATAATTCATCGTTAAAAAATTAGCTCGTATCTTCTAAACAACAAGTTGTAACTCAAAAAGTTTTGGTGTGGCGTGTAAGTCTAAACGTGTAGCCTCAAAAGAGAACGCACAGGAGAGTTTTCTCCCGAAAGAATATGTAGGAATACTACGTTATAAGGAAATACAGTGTTGTAGAGTAAAGACAAATACATTCTTATTGGAAACACTTAAACTTTACGAGAAGAAATAACACATAGTACAAAATTAGCTTGTATATCCTAAACAACACGTTAGAACTCGAAAGGATTTGGTGTGGCGTGTACGTCTAAACGTGAAGCCTCAAAACAGAACCCACAGGAGAATTTTCTTTCGTCAAAATTTGTCAGAAAACCACGTTTTAAGGAAATCCGGCATCATGCGAAATTATCTTGCTTTTCCTAAACAACACGTTGTAACTCGAAAAGCTTTGGTGTTGCGTGAATGTCTAAGTGTGTAGCCTCCAAAGAGAATGCACAGGAGAGTTTTCTTTCGAAAGAATATGTAAGAATACCACGTTATAAGGAAATACAGTCTTGCAGAGTAGAGGCAAATATATACGTATTGCAAACACTTAAACTTTACGAGAAGAAATAATTCATCGTTAAAAAATTAGCTTGTATCTCCTAAACAACAAGTTGTAACTCAAAAATATTTGGTGTGGCGTGTACGTCTAAATGTTTAGCCTCAAAAGAGAACCCACAGGAGAATTTTCTTTCGTCAAAATTCGTCAGAAAACCACGTTTTAAGGAGATCCAGCATCGTGAGAAATTATCTTGTTCTTCCTAAACAACACGTTGTAACTCGAAAAGCTTTGGTGTTGCGTGTATGTCTCAGCGTGTGCCTCAAATGAGAATGCACAGGAGAGTTTACTCTCGAAAAAATATGTAAGAATACCACCTTATAAGGAAATACAGTGTTGCAGAGTAAAGACAAATACTTACATATTGGAAAAACTTTATGAGAAGAAATAACGCATCGTACCAAATTAGCCTGTATCTCCTAAACAACACGTTGAAACTTAAAAAGATTTGGTGTGACCTGTACGTCTAAACGTGTAGTCTCAAAAGAGAACCAATAGGAGAAATTTCTTTTGTCAAAATTTGTCAGAAAACCACGTATTAAGGAAATCCCTCATCATGCGAAATTATCTTGTTTTTCCTAAACAACACGTTGTAATGCGAAAAACTTTGGTGTTGCGTGTATGTCTAAGCATGTAGCCTCAAAAGAGGATGCACAGGAGAGTTTTCTCTCGAAAGAATATGTAAGAATACCACGTTATAAGGAAATACAGTGTTGCAGACTAAAGGCAAATACATACGTATTGGAAACACTTTACGAGAAGAAATAACGCATCGTACAAAATTAGCTTGATCTCCTAAACAACACATTGTAACTCAAAAAGTTTTGGTGTGGCGTGTACGTCTAAACATGTAGCCTCAAAAGAAAACCCACAGGAGATTTTTTGTTTGTTAAAATTTGTCAGAAATCCATGTTTTAAGGAAATCACTCATCGTGCGAAATTATCTTGTTTTTCCTAAACAACACGTTGTAACTCGAAAAGCTTTGATGTTGCATGTATGTCTAAGCGTGTAGCCTCAAAAGAGAACGCACAGGAGAGTTTTCTCTCGAAAGAACATGTAAGAATACCACATTATAAGGAAATACAGTTTTGCAGAGAAAAGACAAATACATATGTATTTGAAACACTCTATGAGAAGAAATAACGCATCGTAAAAGATTAGTTTGTATCTCCTAAACAACACGTTGTAACTCGAAAAGATTTGGTGTGGCATGTACGTCTAAACGTGTAGCCTCAAAAGACAACCCACAGGAGAATTTTCTTTCTTCAAAATTTGTCAGTAAACCACTTATTAAGGAAATCCCGCATCATGCGAAACTATCTTGTTTTTCCTAAACAACACATTGTAACTCGAAAATCTTTGGTGTTGCGTGTATGTCTAAGCATGTAGCCTCAAAAGAGAATGCACAGGAGAGATTTCTCTCGAACGAGTATGTAAGAATACCACGTTATAAGGAAATACATTGTGGCAAATTAAAGATAAATACGTTCCTTTTGGAAACACTTAAACTTTACAAGAAGATATAAAGCATCGTAAAAAATTAGCTTGTATCTCCTAAAGAACACGTTGTAACTCGAAAACATTTGGTGTGGCGTGTACGTCTAAACATTTAGCCTCAAATGAAAACCCACAGGAGAATTTTCTTTCCTCAAAATTTGTCAGAAAACCACGTTTTAAGGAATTCCCGCATCATGAGAAATTATCTTGTTTTTCCTAAACAACACGTTCTAACTCGAAATGCTTTGGTGTTGCGTGTATGTCTAAGCGTGTAGCCTCAAAAGAGAATGCACAGGAGAGTTTTCTCTCGAAAGAATATGTACGAATACCATGTTATAAGGAAATACAGTGTTGTAGAGTAAAGACAAATACGTACATATTGAAAACACTTTAGGAGAAGAAATAACGCATCATACAAAATTAGCTTGTATCTCCTAAACAACACGTTGTAACCCGAAAAGATTTGGTGTGGCGTGTACGTCTAAACATGTAGCCTCAAAAGAGAACCCACAGGTGAATTTTCTTTCGTCAAAATTTGTCAGAAAACCACGTTTTAAGGAAATCCCGCATTGTGCGCAATTATCTTGTTTTTCATAAACAAACATTGTAACTCGAAAAGCTTTGGTGTTGGGTGTATGTGTAAGCGTGTAGCCTCAAAAGAGAATGCACAGGAGAGTTTTCTCTCGAAAGAATATGTAAGAATACCACATTAAAAGGAAATATATTGCTGCAGAGTAAAGACAAATACATACGTATTGGAAACATATTATGAGAAGAAATAATGCATGGTACAAAATTTGCTTGTATCTCCTAAACAACACGTGGTAACTCAAAAAGATTTGGTGTGGCGTGCACGTCTAAATGTGTAGCCTCAACAGAGAACCCACAGGAGAATTTTCTTACGTCAAAATTTGTCAGAAAACCACTTTTTAAGGAAATCCCGCATCGTGGGAAATTATCTTGTTTTTCCTAATCAACACGTTGTAACTCGAAAAGCTTTGGTGGTGCGTGTATGTCTAAGTGTGTAGCCTCCAAAGAGAACGCGCAGGTTAGTTTTCTCTCGAAAGAATATGTAAGAATACCACATTATAAGGAAATACAGTGTTGCAGAATATAGACAAATATGTACTTATTGGAAACACTTTACGAAAAGAAATAACGCATCATGCAAACTTAGCTTGTATCTCCTAAACAACACGTTGTAACTCGAAAAGATTTGATGTGGCGTGAACGACTAAACGTGTAGCCTCAAAGGAGAACCCACAGGAGAGCTTTCTTTCGTCAAAATTTGTCAGAAAACCACGTTTTAAGGAAATCCTGCATCCTGCTAAATTATCTTGTTTTTCCTAAACAACATGTTGTAACTCGAAAAGCTTTGGTGTTGCGTATATGTCTAAGCGTGTAGCCTCAAAAGAGAACGCACAGGAGAGTTTTCTCCCGAAAGAATATGTAGGAATACCACGTTATAAGGAAATACAGTGTTGCAGAGTAAAGACAAATAAATACTTATTGGAAACACTTAAATTTTACGAGAAGAAATGAAACATAGTACAAAATTAGCTTGTATATCCTAAACAACACGTTATAACTCGAAAGGATTTGGTGTTGCGTGTATGTCTAAGCATGTAGCCTCAAAAGAGAATGCACAGGAGAGTTTTCTCTCGAAAGAATATGTAAGAATACCATGTTATAAGGAAACATATTGCTGCAGAGTAAAGACAAATACATACGTTTTGGAAACACATTAAGAGAAGAAATAACGCATGGTACAAAATTAGCTTGTATCTCCGAAACAACACGTGGTAACTCAAAAATATTTGGTGTGGCGTGTACATCTAAACGTGTAGCCTCAAAAGACAACCCACAGGAGAATTTTCTTACGTCAAAATTTGTCAGAAAACCACGTTTTAAGGAAATCCCGCATCGTGCGAAATTATCTTGTTTTTCCTAATCAACACGTTGTAACTCGAAAAGCTTTGGTGGTGCGTGTATGTCTAAGCGTGTAGCCTCCAAAGAGAACGCACAGGATAGTTTTCTCTCGAAAGAATATGTAAGAATACCACGTTATAAGGAAATACAGTGTTGCAGAGTATAGACAAATATGTACTTATTGGAAACACTTTAGGAGAATAAATAACGCATCATGTAAAATTAGCTTGTATCTCCTAAACAACACGTTGTAACTCGACAAGATTTGGTGTGGCGTGTATGTCTAAACGTGTAGCCTCAAAAGAGAACCCACAGGAGAGTTTTCTTTCGTCAAAATTTGTCAGAAAACCACATTTTAAGGAAATACCGCATCGTGCGAAATTATCTTGTTTATCCTAAACAACATGTTGTAACTCGAAAAGCTTTGGTGGTGCGTGTATGTCTAAGCGTGTAGCCTCAAAAGAGAACGCACAGGAGAGTTTTCTTCCGAAAGAATATGTAGGAATACCACGTTATAAGGAAATACAGTGTTGCAGAGTAAAGACAAATACATACTTATTGGAAACACTTAAGCTTTACGAGAAGAAATAACACATAGTACAAAATTAGCTTGTATATCCTAAAGAACACATTATAACTCGAAAGGATTTGGTGTGGCGTGTACGTCTAAACGTGTAGCCTCAAAAGAGAACCCACAGGAGAATTTTCTTTCGTCAAAATTTGTCAGAAAACCACGTTTTAAGAAAATCCCGCATCATGCGAAATTATCTTGTTTTTCCTAAACAACACGTTGTAACTCGAAAAGCTTTGGTGTTGGGTGAATGTCTAAGCGTGTAGCCTCCAAAGAGAACGCACAGGAGAGTTTTCTCTCGAAAGAATATGTAAGAATATCACGTTATAAGGAAATACAATGTGGGAGAGTAGAGGCAAGTACATACGTATTGGAAACACTTAAACTTTACGAGAAGAAATAATTCATCGTAAAAAAATTAGCTTGTATCTCCTAAACAACAAGTTGTAACTCAAAAAGATTTGGTTTGGCGTGTACGTCTAAACGTGTAGCCTCAAAAGAGAACGCACAGGGGAGTTTTCTCCCGAAAGAATATGTAGGAATACCACGTTATAAGGAAATACAGTGTTGCAGAGTAAAGACAAATACATACTTATTGGAAACAGTTAAGCTTTACGAGAAGAAATAACACATAGTACAAAAGTAGCTTGTATATCCTAAACAACAGGTTATAACTCGATAGGATTTGGTGTGGCGTGTACATCTAAACGTGTAGCCTCAAAAGAGAACCCACAGGAGTATTTTCTTTCGTCAACACTTTTCAGAAAACCACGTTTTAAGGGAATCCCGCATCATGCGAAATTATCTTGTTTTTCCTAAACAACACGTTGTAACTCGAAAAGCTTTGGTGTTGCGTGAATGTCTAAGCCTGTAGCCTCCAAAGAGAACGCACAGGAGAGTTTTCTATCGAAAGAATATGTAAGAATACCACGTTATAAGGAAATACAGTGTGGCAGAGTAAAGAAAATACGTATGTAATGGGAGCACTTTATGAGAGAAATAACGCATCTTGCAAAACTAGCTTGTATGTCCTAAACAACACGTTGTAACTCGAAAAGATTTGGTGTGGCGTGTACGTCTAAAAGTGTAGCCTCAAAAGAGAACCCACAGGAGAGTTTTCTTTCGTCAAAATTTGTTAGAAAACCACGTTTTAAGGAAATCCCGCATCGTGCAAAATTATCTTGTTTTTCCTAATCAACACGTTGTAACTCGAAAAGCTTTGGTGGTGCGTGTATGTCTAAGCATGTAGCCTCCAAAGAGAATGCACAGGATAGTTTTCTCTCCAAAGAATATGTAAGAATACCACGTTATAAGGAAATACAGTGTTGCAGAATTTAGACAAATATGTACTTATTGGAAACACTTTAGGAGAAGAAATAACGCATCATGCAAAATTAGCTTGTATCTCCTAAACAACATGTTGTAACTCGACAAGATTTGGTGTGGCGTGTATGTCTAAACGTGTAGCCTCAAAAGAGAACCCACAGGAGACTTTTCTTTCGTCAAAATTTGTCAGAAAACCACGTTTTAAGGAAATACCGCATCGTGCGAAATTATCTTGTTTTTCCTAAACAACATGTAACTCGAAAAGCTTTGGTGGTGCGTGTATGTCTAAGCGTGTAGCCTCAAAAGAGAACGCACAGGAGAGTTTTCTTCCGAAAGAATATGTAGGAATACCACGTTATAAGGAAATACAGTGTTGCAGAGTAAAGACAAATGCATACTTATTGGAAACACTTAAGCTTTACGAGAAGAAATAACACATAGTAAAAATTAGTTTGTATACCCTAAACAACACGTTATAACTCGAAAGGATTTGGTGTGGCATGTACGTCTAAACGTGTAGCCTCAAAAGAGAACCCACAGGAGAATTTTCTTTCATCAAAATTTGTCAGAAAACCACGTTTTAAGGAAATCCCACATCATGCGAAATTATCTTGTTTTTCCTAAAAAACACGTTGTAACTCTAAAAGCTTTGGTGTCTAAGCGTGTAGCCTCCAAAGAGAACGCACAGGAGAGTTTTCTCTCGAAAGAATATGTAAGAATACCACGTTATAAGGAAATACAGTGTTGCAGCGTAGAGGCAAATATATACATATTGGAAACACTTAAACTTTACGAGAAGAAATAATTCATCGTTAAAAAATTAGCTTGTATCTCCTAAACAACAAGTTGTAACTCAAAAAGATTTGGTGTGGCGTGTACGTCTAAACGTGTAGCCTCAAAAGAGAACGCACGGGAGAGTTTTCTCCCGAAAGAAAAGTAGGAATACTAAGTTATAAGGAAATACAGTGTTGCAGAGTAAAGACAAATACATACATATTGGAAACACTTAAGCTTTACGAGAAGAAATAACACATAGTACAAAATTAGCTTGTATATCCTAAACAACACGTTAGAACTCAAAAGGATTTGGTGTGGCATGTACGTCTAAATGTGAATCCTCAAAAGAGAACCCACAGGAGAATTTTCTTTCGTCAAATTTGTCAGAAAACCACGTTTTAAGGAAATCCCGCATCATGCGAAATTATCTTGTTTTTCCTAAACAACACGTTGTACCTCGAAAAGCTTTCGTGTTGCGTGAATGTCTAAGTGTGTAGCCTCCAAAAAGAACGCACAGGAGAGTTTTCTCTCGAAAGAATATGTAAGAATACCACGTTATAAGGAAATACAGTGTTGCAGAGTAGAGGCAAATACATACGTATTGGAAACACTTAAACTTTACGAGAAGAAATAATTCATTGTAAAAAAATTAGCTTGTATCTCCTAAACAACGAGTTGCAACTCAAAAAGATTTGGTGTGGCGTGTACGTCTAAACGTTTAGCCTCAAAAGAGAACCCACAGGAGAATTTTCTTTCGTCAAAATTTGTCAGAAAACCACGTTTTAAGGAAATCTCGCATCGTGAGAAATTATCTTGTTCTTCCTAAACAACACGTTGTAACTCGAAAAGCTTTGCTGTTGCCTGTATGTCTCAGCGTGTAGCCTCAAATGAGAATGCACAGGAGAGTTTTCTCTCGAAAAAATATGTAAGAATACCACGTTATAAGGAAATACAGTGTTGCAGAGTAAAGACAAATACTTATTGGAAAAACTTTATGAGAAGAAATAACGCATCGTACAAAATTAGCTTGTATCTCCTAAACAACACATTGTAACTCGAAAAGATTTGGTGTGGCGTGTACGTCTAAACGTGAAGCCTCAAAAGAGAACCCACAGGAGAATTTTTGTTCGTAAAATTTGTCAGAAATCCATGTTTTAAGGAAATCACTCATCGTGCGAAATTATCTTGTTTTTCCTAAACAACACGTTGTAACTAGAAAAGCTTTGATGTTGCGTGTATGTCTAAGCGTGTAGCCTCAAAAGAGAATGCACAGGAGAGTTTTCTCTCGAAAGAACATGTAAGAATACCACATTATAAGGAAATACAGTTTTGCAGAGTAAAGACAAATACATATGTATTTGAAACACTCTATGAGAAGAAATAAAGCATCGTAAAAAATTAGTTTGTATCTCCTAAACAACACGTTGTAACTCGAAAAGATTTGGTGTGGCATGTACGTCTAAACGTGTAGCCTCCAAAGAGAACCCACAGGAGAATTTTCTTTCGTCAAAATTTGTCAGAAAACCACTTATTAAGGAAATCCCGCATCATGCGAAACTATCTTGTATTTCCTAAACAACACATTGTAACTCGAAAATCTTTGGTGTTGCGTGTATGTCTAAGCATGTAGCCTCAAAAGAGAACGCACAGGAGAGATTTCTCTCGAACGAGTATGTAAGAATACCACGTTATAAGGAAATACATTGTGGCAAATTAAAGATAAATACATTCCTTTTGGAAACACTTAAACTTTACAAGAAGATATAAAGCATCGTAAAAAATTAGCTTGTATCTCCTAAAGAACACGTTGTAACTCGAAAACATTTGGTGTGGCGTGTACGTCTAAACGTTTAGCCTCAAATGAAAACGCACAGGAGAATTTTATTTCCTCAAAATTTGTCAGAAAACCACGTTTTAAGGAATTCCCGCATCATGAGAAATTATCTTGTTTTTCCTAAACAACACGTTCTAACTCGAAATGCTTTGGTGTTGCGTGTATGTCTAAGCGTGTAGCCTCCAAAGAGAATGCACAGGATAGTTTTCTCTCCAAAGAATATGTAAGAATACCACGTTATAAGGAAATACAGTGTTGCAGAATTTAGACAAATATGTACTTATTGGAAACACTTTAGGAGAAGAAATAACGCATCATGCAAAATTATCTTGTATCTCCTAAACAACACGTTGTAACTCGACAAGATTTGGTGTGGCATGTATGTCTAAACGTGTAGCCTCAAAAGAGAACCCACAGGAGAATTTTCTTTCATCAAAATTTGTCAGAAAACCACGTTTTAAGGAAATCCCGCATCATGCGAAATTATCTTGTTTTTCCTAAAAAACACGTTGTAACTCGAAAAGCTTTGGTGTTGTGTATATGTCTAAGCGTGTAGCCTCCAAAGAGAACGCACAGGAGAGTTTTCTCTCGAAAGAATATGTAAGAATACCACGTTATAAGGAAATACAGTGTTGCAGCGTAGAGGCAAATATATACATATTGGAAACACTTAAACTTTACGAGAAGAAATAATTCATCGTTAAAAAATTAGCTTGTATCTCCTAAACAACAAGTTGTAACACAAAAAGATTTGGTGTGGCGTGTACGTCTAAACGTGTAGCCTCAAAAGAGACGCACGGGAGAGTTTTCTCCCGAAAGAAAAGTAGGAATACTACGTTATAAGGAAATACAGTGTTGCAGAGTAAAGACAAATACATACATATTGGAAACACTTAAGCTTTACGAGAAGAAATAACACATAGTACAAAATTAGCTTGTATATCCTAAACAACACGTTAGGACTCAAAAGGATTTGGTGTGGTGTGTACGTCTAAACGTGAATCCTCAAAAGAGAACCCACAGGAGAATTTTCTTTCGTCAAATTTGTCAGAAAACCACGTTTTAAGGAAATCCCGCATCATGCGAAATTATGTTGTTTTTCCTAAACAACACGTTGTACCTCGAAAAGCTTTCGTGTTGCGTGAATGTCTAAGTGTGTAGCCTCCAAAAAGAACGCACAGGAGAGTTTTCTCTCGAAAGAATATGTAAGAATACCACGTTATAAGGAAATACAGTGTTGCAGAGTAGAGGCAAATGCATACGTATTGGAAACACTTAAACTTTACAAGAAGAAATAATTCATTGTAAAAAAATTAGCTTGTATCTCCTAAACAACAAGTTGCAACTCAAAAAGATTTGGTGTGGCGTGTACGTCTAAACGTTTAGCCTCAAAAGAGAACCCACAGGAGAATTTTCTTTCATCAAAATTTGTCAGAAAACCACGTTTTATGGAAATCCCGCATCGTGAGAAATTATCTTGTTCTTCCTAAACAACACGTTGTAACTCGAAAAGCTTTGCTGTTGCGTGTATGTCTCAGCGTGTAGCCTCAAATGAGAACGCACAGGAGAGTTTTCTCTCGAAAAAATATGTAAGAATACCACGTTATAAGGAAATACAGTGTTGCAGAGTAAAGACAAATACTTATTGGAAAAACTTTATGAGAAGAAATAACACATCGTACAAAATTAGCTTGTATCTCCTAAACAACACATTGTAACTCGAAAAGATTTGGTGTGGCGTGTACGTCTAAACGTGTAGCCTCAAAGGAGAACCCACAGGAGAATTTTTGTTCGTAAAATTTGTCAGAAATCCATGTTTTAAGGAAATCACTCATCGTGCGAAATTATCTTGTTTTTCCTAAACAACACGTTGTAACTCGAAAAGCTTTGATGTTGCGTGTATGTCTAAGCGTGTAGCCTCAAAAGAGAACGCACAGGAGAGTTTTCTCTCGAAAGAACATGTAAGAATACCACATTATAAGGAAATACAGTTTTGCAGAGTAAAGACAAATACATATGTATTTGAAACACTCTATGAGAAGAAATAACGCATCGTAAAATATTAGTTTGTATCTCCTAAACAACACGTTGTAACTCGAAAAGATTTCGTGTGGCATGTACGTCTAAACGTGTAGCCTCAAAAGAGAACCCACAGGAGAATTTTCTTTCGTCAAAATTTGTCAGAAAACCACTTATTAAGGAAATCCCGCACCATGCGAAACTATCTTGTTTTTCCTAAACAACACATTGTAACTCGAAAATCTTTGGTGTTGCGTGTATGTCTAAGCATGTAGCCTCAAAAGAGAACGCACAGGAAAGATTTCTCTCGAACGAGTATGTAAGAATACCACGTTATAAGGAAATTCATTGTGGCAAATTAAAGATAAATACATTCCTTTTGGAAACACTTAAACTTTACAAGAAGATATAAAGCATCGTAAAAAATTAGCTTGTATCTCCTAAAGAACACGTTGTAACTCGAAAACATTTGGTGTGGCGTGTATGTCTAAACATTTAGCCTCAAATGAAAATCCACAGGAGAATTTTATTTCCCCAAAATTTGTCAGAAAACCACGTTTTAAGGAATTCCCGCATCGTGCGAAATTATCTTGTTTTTCCTAAACAACACGTTCTAACTCGAAATACTTTGGTGTTGCGTGTATGTCTAAGCGTGTAGCCTCAAAAGAGAATGCACAGGAGAGTTTTCTCTCGAAAGAATATGTACTAATACCATGTTATAAGGAAATACAGTGTTGTAGAGTAAAGACAAATACGTACATATTGGAAACACTTTAGGAGAAGAAATAACGCATCGTACAAAATTAGCTTGTATCTCCTAAACAACACGTTGTAACTCGAAAAGATTTGGTGTGGCGTATACGTCTAAACATGTAGCCTCAAAAGAGAACCCACAGGAGAATTTTCTTTCGTCAAAATTTGTCAGAAAACCACGTTTTAAGGAAATCCAGCATTGTGCGCAATTATCTTGTTTTTCATAAACAAAACATTGTAACTCGAAAAGCTTTGGTGTTGGGTGTATGTCTAAGCGTGTAGCCTCAAAAGAGAATGCACAGGAGAGTTTTCTCTCGAAAGAATATGTAAGAATACCACGTTAAAAGGAAATATATTGCTAAAGAGTAAAGACAAATACATACGTATTAGAAACATATTATGAGAAGAAATAATGCATGGTACAAAATTTGCTTGTATCTCCTAAACAACACGTGGTAACTCAAAAAGATTTGGTGTGGCGTGCACGTCTAAATGTGTAGCCTCAAAAGAGAACCCACAGGAGAATTTTCTTACGTCAAAATTTGTCAGAAAACCACTTTTTAAGGAAATCCCGCATCGTGGGAAATTATCTTGTTTTTCCTAATCAACACGTTGTAACTCGAAAAGTTTTGGTGGTGTCTGTATGTCTAAGCATGTAGCCTCCAAAGAGAACGCAAGGGATAGTTTTCTCTCGAAAGAATATGTAAGAATACCACGTTATAAGGAAATACAGTGTTGCAGAGTGTACTTATTGGAAACACTTTACGAAAAGAAATAACACATCATGCAAACTTACCTTGTATCTGCTAAACAACACGTTGTAACTCGAAAAGATTTGGTGTGGCGTGAACGACTAAACGTGTACCCTCAAAGGAGAACCCACAGGAGAGTTTTCTTTCATCAAAATTTGTCAGAAAACCACGTTTTAAGGAAATCCTGCATCCTGCGAAATTATCTTGTTTTTCCTAAACAACATGTTGTAACTCGAAAAGCTTTGGTGTTGCGTATATGTCTAAGCATGTAGCCTCAAAAGAGAACGCACAGGAGAGTTTTCTCCCGAAAGAATATGTAGGAATACCACGTTATAAGGAAATACAGTGTTGCAGAGTAAAGACAAATAAATACTTATTGGAAACACTTAAACTTTACGAGAAGAAATAAAACATAGATTAAAAATTCAGGAGACAGCAGGTGTTGGAGAGGGTGCGGAGAAAGAGGAACACTCCTCCACTGCTGGTGGGGTTGCAAATTGGTACAACCACTCTGGAAAGCAGTCTGGCGGTTCCTCCGAAAACTGGGCACCTCACTTCCAGAAGATCCTGCTATACCACTCCTGGGCATATACCCAGAGGATTCCCCACCATGGAATAAGGATTCATGCTCTACTATGTTCATAGCAGCCCTATTTATAATTGCCAGATGCTGGAAAGAACCCAGGTATCCCTCAACAGAAGAGTGGATACAAAAAATGTGGTATATCTACACAATGGAGTACTATTCAGCCATTAGAAACAATGAATTCATGAAATTCTTAGGCAAATGAATCGAGCTAGAGAACATCATACTAAGTGAGGTAACCCAGACTCAAAAGGCAAATCATGGTATGCACTAACTAATAAGTGGTTATTAACCTAGAAAACTGGAATACCCAAAACATAATCCACACATCAAATGAGATACAAGAAGAAAGCAGGAGTGGTCCCTGCTTCTGGAAAGACTCAGTGAAACAGTATTTGGCAAAACCAGAACGGGGAACTGGGAAGGGGTGGGAGGGAGGACAGGGGAAGAGAAGGGGGCTTACGGGACTTTCGGGGAGTGGGGGGGGGGCTAGAAAAGGGGAAATCACTTGAAATGTAAATAAATTATATCGAATAAAAAAAAGAATGAAAAAAAAAAGAAATAAAACATTACAAAATTAGCTTGTATATCCTAAACAACACGTTATAACTCGAAAGGATTTGGTGTTGCGTGTATGTCTAAGCATGTAGCCTCAAAAGAGAATGCACAGGAGAGTTTTCTCTCAAAAGAATATGTAAGAATACCACGTTATAAGGAAACATATTGCTGCAGAGTAAAGACAAATACATACGTTTTGGAAACACATTATGAGAAGAAATAACGCATGGTACAAAATTAGCTTGCATCTCCGAAACAACACATGGTTACTCAAAAAGATTTGGTGTGGCTTGTACATCTAAACGTGTAGCCTCAAAAGAGAACCCACAGGAGAATTTTCTTACGTCAAAATTTGTCTGAAAACCACGTTTTAAGGAAATCCCGCATCGTGCGAAATTATCTTGTTTTTCCTAATCAACACGTTGTAACTCGAAAAGCTTTGGTGGTGCGTGTATGTCTAAGCGTGTAGCCTCCAAAGAGAATGCACAGGATAGTTTTCTCTCCAAAGAATATGTAAGAATACCACGTTATAAGGAAATACAGTGTTGCAGAGTATAGACAAATATGTACTTATTGGAAACACTTTAGGAGAAGAAATAACGCATCATGTAAAATTAGCTTGTATCTCCTAAACAACACGTTGTAACTCGACAAGATTTGGTGTGGCGTGTATGTCTAAACGTGTAGCCTCAAAAGAGAACCCACAGGAGAGTTTTCTTTCATCAAAATTTGTCAGAAAACCACGTTTTAAGGAAATACCGCATCGTGCGAAATTATCTTGTTTATCCTAAACAACATGTTGTAACTCGAAAAGCTTTGGTGGTGCGTGTATGTCTAAGCGTGTAGCCTCCAAAGAGAACGCACAGGAGAGTTTTCTCTCGAAAGAATATGTAAGAATACCACGTTATAAGGAAATACAGTGTTGCAGAGTAAAGACAAATACATACTTATTGGAAACACTTAAGCTTTACGAGAAGAAATAACACATAGTACAAAATTAGCTTGTATATCCTAAACAACACGTTATAACTCGAAAGGATTTGGTGTGGTGTGTACGTCTAAACGTGTAGCCTCAAAAGACAACCCACAGGAGAATTTTCTTTCGTCAAAATTTGTCAGAAAACCATGTTTTAAAGAAATCCCGCATCATGCGAAATTATCTTGTTTTTCCTAAACAACACGTTGTAACTCGAAAAGCTTTGGTGTTGGGTGAATGTCTAAGCGTGTAGCCTCCAAAGAGAACGCACAGGAGAGTTTTCTCTCGAAAGAATATGTAAGAATATCACGTTATAAGGAAATACAGTGTGGCAGAGTATAGACAAATTTGTATTTATTGGAAACACTTTAGGAGAAGAAATAACGCATCATGTAAAATTAGCTTGTATCTCCTAAACAACACGTTGCAACTCGACAAGATTTGGTGTGGCGTGTATTTCTAAAGGTGTAGCCTCAAAAGAGAACCCACAGGAGAGTTTTCTTTCGTCAAAATTTGTCAGAAAACCACGTTTTAAGGAAATACCGCATCGTGCGAAACTATCTTGTTTTTCCTAAACAACATGTTGCAACTCGAAAAGCTTTGGTGGTGCGTGTATGTCTAAGCGTGTAGCCTCAAAAGAGAACGCACAGGAGAGTTTTCTTCTGAAAGAATATGTAGGAATACCACGTTATAAGGAAATACAGTGTTGCAGAGTAAAGACAAATACATACTTATTGAAAAAACTTAAGCTTTACGAGAAGAAATAACACATAGTACAAAATTAGCTTGTATATCCTAAACAACACGTTATATCTCGAAAGGATTTGGTGTGGCGTGTACGTCTAAACGTGCAGCCTCAAAAGAGAACCCACAGGAGAATTTTCTTTCATCAAAATTTGTCAGAAAACCACGTTTTAAGGAAATCCCGCATCATGCGAAATTATCTTGTTTTTCCTAAACAACACGTTTTAACTCGAAAAGCTTTGGTGTTGCGTGAATGTCTAAGTGTGTAGCCTCCAAAGAGAACGCACAGGAGAGTTTTCTCTCGAAAGAATATGTAAGAATATCACGTTATAAGGAAATACAGTGTTGCAGAGTAGAGGCAAATACATACGTATTGGAAACACTTAAACTTTACGAGAAGAAATAATTCATCTTAAAAAAATTAGCTTGTATCTCCTAAACAACAAGTTGTAACTCAAAAAGATTTGGTGTGGCGTGTATGTCTAAATGTGTAGCCTCAAAAGAGAACGCACAGGAGATTTTTCTCTCAAAAGAATATGTAAGAATACAACGTTATAAGGAAATACAGTGTTGCAGAGTAGAGGCAAATACATATGTATTGTAAACACTTAAACTTTACGAGAAGAAATAATTCATTGTAAAAAAATTAGCTTGTATTTCCTAAACAACAAGTTGCAACTCAAAGAGATTTGGTGTGGCGTGTACGTCTAAACGTTTAGCCTCAAAAGAGAACCGACAGGAGAATTTTCTTTCGTCAAAATTTGTCAGAAAACCATGTTTTAAGGAAATCCCGCATCGTGAGAAATTATCTTGTTCTTCCTAAACAACACGTAACTCGAAAAGCTTTGCTGTTGCGTGTATGTCTCAGCGTGTAGCCTCAAATGAGAACGCACAGGAGAGTTTTCTCTCGAAAAAATATGTAAGAGTACCATGTTATAAGGAAATTCAGTGTTGCAGAGTAAAGACAAATACTTACTTATTGGAAAAACTTTATGAGAAGAAAGAACGCATCGTACAAAATTAGCTTGTATCTCCTAAACAACACATTGTAATTCGAAAAGATTTGGTGTGGCGTGTACGTCTAAACGTGTAGCCTCAAAAGAGAACCCACAGGAGAATTTTTGTTCGTAAAATTTGTCAGAAATCCATGTTTTAAGGAAATCACTCATCGTGCGAAATTATCTTGTTTTTCCTAAACAACACGTTGTAACTCGAAAAGCTTTGATGTTGCGTGTATGTCTAAGCGTGTAGCCTCAAAAGATAACGCACAGGAGAGTTTTCTCTCGAAAGAACATGTAAGAATACCACATTATAAGGAAATACAGTTTTGCAGAGTAAAGACAAATACGTATGTATTTGAAACACTCTATGAGAAGAAATAACGCATCGTAAAAAATTAGTTTGTATCTCCTAAACAACACGTGGTAACTCGAAAAGATTTCATGTGGCATGTACGTCTAAACGTGTAGCCTCAAAAGAGAACCCACAGGAGAATTTTCTTTCGTCAAAATTTGTCAGAAAACCACTTATTAAGGAAATCCCGCATCATGCGAAACTATCTTGTTTTTCCTAAACAACACATTGTATTTCGAAAATCTTTGGTGTTGCGTGTATGTCTAAGCATGTAGCCTCAAAAGAGAACACACAGGAGAGATTTCTCTCGAACGAGTATGTAAGAATACCACGTTATAAGGAAATACATTGTGGCAAATTAAAGATAAATACGTTCCTTTTGGAAACACTTAAACTTTACAAGAAGATATAAAGCATCGTAAAAAATTAGCTTGTATCTCCTAAAGAACACGTTGTAACTCGAAAACATTTGGTATGGCGTGTACGTCTAAACGTTTAGCCTCAAATGAAAACCCACAGGAGAATTTTATTTCCTCAAAATTTGTCAGAAAACCACGTTTTAAGGAATTCCCGCATCGTGCGAAATTATCTTGTTTTTCCTAAACAACACGTTCTAACTCGAAATGCTTTGGTGTTGCGTGTATGTCTAAGCGTGTAGCCTCAAATGAGA
Source organism: Apodemus sylvaticus (assembly GCF_947179515.1). Taxonomy (NCBI): domain Eukaryota; kingdom Metazoa; phylum Chordata; class Mammalia; order Rodentia; family Muridae; genus Apodemus; species Apodemus sylvaticus. The sequence continues at coordinate 108,003,085 of NC_067482.1, forward strand.
ATGCACAGGAGAGTTTTCTCTCGAAAGAATATGTACGAATACCATGTTATAAGGAAATACAGTGTTGTAGAGTTAAGACAAATACGTACATATTGGAAACACTTTAGGAGAAGAAATAACGCATCGTACAAAATTAGCTTGTATCTCCTAAACAACACGTTGTAACTCGAAAAGATTTGGTGTGGCGTGTACGTCTAAACATGTAGCCTCAAAAGAGAACACACAGGAGAATTTTCTTTCGTCAAAATTTTTCAGAAAACCACGTTTTAAGGAAATCCCGCATTGTGCGCAATTATCTTGTTTTTCATAAACAAAACATTGTAACTCGAAAAGCTTTGGTGTTGGGTGTATGTGTAAGCGTGTAGCCTCAAAAGAGAATGCACAGGAGAGTTTTCTCTCGAAAGAATATGTAAGAATACCACGTTATAAGGAAATATATTGCTGCAGAGTAAAGACAAATACATACGTATTGGAAACATATTATGAGAAGAAATAATGCATGGTACAAAATTTGCTTGTATCTCCTAAACAACACGTGGTAACTCAAAAAGATTTGGTGTGGCGTGCACGTCTAAATGTGTAGCCTCAAAAGAGAACCCACAGGAGAATTTTCTTACGTCAAAATTTGTCAGAAAACCACATTTTAAGGAAATCCCGCATCGTGCGAAATTATCCTGTTTTTCCTAATCAACACGTTGTAACTCGAAAAGCTTTGGTGGTGTGTGTATGTCTAAGCGTGTAGCCTCCAAAGAGAATGCACAGGATAGTTTTCTCTCGAAAGAATATGTAAGAATACCACGTTATAAGGAAATACAATGTTGCAGAGTATAGACAAATATGTACTTATTGGAAACACTTTACGAGAAGAAATAACGCATCATGCAAAATTAGCTTGTATCTCCTAAACAACACGTTGCAACTCGAAAAGATTTGTTGTGGCGTGTACGACTAAACGTGTAGCCTCAAAGGAGAACCCACAGAAGGGTTTTCTTTCGTCAAAATTTGTCAGAAAACCACGTTTTAAGGAAATCCTGCATCGTGCGAAATTATCTTGTTTTTCCTAAACAACATGTTGTAACTCGAAAAGCTTTGATGTTGCATATATGTCTAAATGTGTAGCCTCAAAACAGAAGGCAGAGGAGAGTTTTCTCTCGAAAGAATATGTAAGAATACCATGTTATAACGAAATACAGTTTTGCAGAGTAAAGACAAATATGTACTTATTGGAAACACTTTACTAGAAGAAATAACGCATCGTACAAAATTAGCTTGTATCTCCAAAACTACACGTTGTAACTCGAAAAGAATTGTTGTGGCGTGTACGTCTTAACGTGTAGCATCAAAAGAGAACCCAAAGGAGAATTTTCTTTTGTCAAAATTTTTCAGAAAATCACGTTTTAAGGAAATCCCGCATCGTGCGAAATTATCTTGTTTTTCCTAAACAACACGTTGTAACTCGAAAAGCTTTCGTGTTGCGTGTATGTCTAAGTGTGTAGCCTCAAAAGAGAAGGCACCGGAGAGTTTTCTCTCCAAAGAATATGTAAGAATACCACGTTATAAGGAAATACAGTGTTGCAGAGTAAAGACAGCTAATTTTGTTCGATGCGTTATTTCTTCTCATAAAGTGTTTCCAATATGTACTTATTTGTCTTTACTCTGCAAAATTGTATTTCCTTATAACGTGGTATTCTTATATATTCTTTTGAGAGAAAACTCTCCTGTGCCTTCTCTTTTGAGGATCCACGCTTACCCATACACGCAACACCAAATCTTTTCGAGTTACAACATGTTGTTTAGGAAAAAGAAGATGATTTCGCACGATGCAGGATTTCCTTAAAACGAGGTTTTCTGTAAAATTTTGACGAAAGAAAATTCTCCTGTGGGTTCTCTTTTGAGGCTACACGTTTAGACGTACATGCCACACCAAATCTTTTCGAGTTACAACATGTTGTTTCGGAGATACAAGCATAATTTTGTAAGATGCGTTACTTCTTCTCGTAAAGTGTTTCCAATATGTAAGTACTTGTCTTTACTCTGCAACACTGTATTTCCTTATAACGTGGTATTCTTATATATTCTTTCAAGAGAAAACTATCCTGTGCGTTCCCTTTTTAGGCTACACACTTAGACATACAGGCAACACGAAAGCTTTTCGAGTTACAACGTGTTGTTTATGAAAAACAAGATAATTTCGCACGATGCGGGATTTCCTTAAAACGTAGTTTTCTGAAACATTTTGACGAAAGAAAATTCTTCAGTGGGTTCTCTTTTGAGGCTACACGTTTAGACGTACACGCCACACCAAATTCTTTCGATTTACCACGTGTTGTTTAGGAGATACAAGCTAATTTTGTATGATTCGTTATTTCTTCTCATAAAGTGTTTCCAATAAGTACGTATTTGTCTTTACTCTGCAACACTGTATTTCCTTATAACGTTGTATTCTTACATATTCTTTCAAGAGAAAACTCTCCTGTGCGTTCTCTTTAGAGGCCATACGCTTAGACATACACGCAACGCCAAAGCTTTTCGAGTTACAATGTGTTGTTTAGGAAAAACAAGATACTTTCACAGGATGCGAGATTTCCATAAAACGTGGTTTTCTGAAAAATTTTGACGAAACAAAGTTCTCCTGTGGGTTCTCTTTTGAGACTACACCTGTAGAGGTACGAGTCACACCAAATCTTTTCGAGTTACAACTTGTTGTTTAGGAGATACAAGCTAATTTTTTCGTTGCCTTATTTCTTCTCTTAAAGTGTTTCCAGTAGTGTTTGTCTTTACTCTGCAACACAGTATTTCCTTATAACGTGGTATTCTTACATATTCTTTCGAGCAAAAACTCTCCTGTGTGCTCTCTTTTGAGGCTACACGCTTAGACATACACGCAACACCAAAGCTTTTCGAGTTACAACATGTTGTTTAGGAAAAACAAGATAATTTCGTACGATGCGAGATTTCCTTAAAACTTGGTTTCTGACAAATTTTGATGAAAGAAGATTCTCCTGTGGGTTCTCGTTTGAGGCTACACTTTTAGACTTACACGTCACACCAAATCTTTTCCAGTTACAACGTGTTGTTTAGGAGATACAAGCTAATTTTGTATGATGCGTTATTTCTTCTCGTAAAGTGTTTCCAATATGTACTTATTTGTCTTTACTCTGCAAATTTGTATTTCCTTATAACGTGATATTCTTACATCTTCTTTCGAGAGAAAATTCTCCTGTGCCTTCTCTTTTGAGGCTACACGCTTACACATACACGCAACACAAAAGCTTTTCGATTTACAACGTGTTGTTTAGGAAAAACAAGATAATTTCGTACGATGTGAGATTTCCTTAAAACGTGGTTTCTGACAAATTTTGATGAAAGAAGATTCTCCTGTCGGTTCTCGTTTGAGGCTACACTTTTAGACTTACAGGTAACACCAAATCTTTTCGAGTTACAACGTGTTGTTTAGGAGATACAAGCTAATTTTGTACGATGCGTTATTTCTTCTCGTAAAGTGTTTCCAATATGTACTTATTTGTCTTTACTCTGCAAAATTGTATTTCCTTATAACGTGATATTCTTACATATTCTTTCGAGAGAAAATTCTCCTGTGCCTTCTCTTTTGAGGCTACACGTTTACACATACACGCAACACCAAAGCTTTCGAGTTACAACATGTTGTTTAGGAAAAAGAAGATGATTTCGCACGATGCGGCATTTCCTTAAAACGAGGTGTTCTGAAAAATTTTGAAGTAAGAAAATTCTCCTGTGGGTTCTCTTTTGAGGATACACATTTAGACGTACATGCCACACCAAATCCTTTCGAGTTACCACGTGTTGTTTAGGAGATACAAGCTAATTTTGTACGATGCGTTATTTCTTCTTGTAAAGTGTTTCCGATACGTACTTATTTGTCTTTACTCTGCAACAATGTATTTCCTTATAACGTGGTATTCTTACATATTATTTTGAGGGAAAACTCTCCTGTGCGTTCTCTTTTGAGGCAACACGCTTAGACAAACATGCAACGCCAAAGTTTTTCGAGTTACAATGTGTTGTTTAGGAAAAACAAGATAATTTGGCATGATGCGAGATTTCCATAAAACGTGGTTTTCTGACAAATTTTGACGAAAGAAAATTCTCCTGTGGGTTCTCTTTTGAGGCTACACGTTTAGATGTACACGCCACACCAAATCCTTTCGAGTTACCACGTGTTGTTTAGGAGATACAAGCTAATTTTCTAGGATGCGATATTTCTTCTCTTAAAGTGTTTCCAATACGTACGTAGTTGTCTTTACTCTGCAACACTGTATTTCCTTATAACGTGGTATTCTTACATATTCTTTCGAGAGAAACCTCTCCTGTGTGTTCTCCTTTGAGGCTACACGCGTAGACATCCACGCAACACCAAAGCTTTTCGAGTTACAACGTGTTGTTTAGGAAAAACACGATAATTTCGCACGATGCGAGACATCCTTAAAACGTGGTTTCTGACAAATTTTGATGAAAGAAAATTCTCCTGTGGGTTCTCGTTTGAGGCTACACTTTTAGACGTACACGTCACAACAAATCTTTTTAAGTTACAACGTGTTGTTTAGGAGATACAAGATAATTTTGTAAGATGCGTTATTTCTTCTCGTAAAGTGTTTCCAATATGTACTTATTGGTCTTTACTCTGCAAAATTGTATTTCCTTATAATGTGGTATTCTTACATATTCTTTCGAGAGAATACTCTCCAGTGCCTTCTCTTGTGAGGCTCCACGCTTACACATACACGCAACACCATAGCTTTTCGAGTTACAACATGTTGTTTAGGAAAAAGAAGATGATTTCGCACGATGCGGGATTTCCTTAAAACGTGGTTTTCTGAAAAATTTTGAATAAAGAAAATTCTCCTGTGGGTTCTCTTTTGAGGCTACACGTTTAGACGTACACGCCACACCAAATCCTTTCGAGTTACCACGTGTTGTTTAGGAGATACAAGCTAATTTTGTACGATGCATTATTTCTTCTCGTAAAGTGTTTCCAATACGTACTTATTTGTCTTTAATCTGCAACACTGTATTTCCTTATAACATAGTATTCTTACATATTATTTCGAGGGAAAACTCTCCTGTGCGTTCTCTTTTGAGGGGACACGCTTAGACAAACACGCAACGCCAAAGCTTTTCGAGTTACAATGTGTTGTTTAGGAAAAACAAGATAATTTAGCACGATGCGAGATTTACATAAAATGTGGTTTTCTGAAAAATTTTGACGAAAGAAAGTTCTCCTGTGGGTTCTCTTTTGTGGCTACTCGTGTAGAGGTACGAGCCACACCAAATCTTTTCGAATTACAACGTGTTGTTTAGGAGATATAAGCTAATTTTTTACGATGCGTTAATTCTTCTCGTAAAGTGTTTCCAATAAGTACATATTTGTCTTTACACTGCAACATTATATTTCCTTATAACGTGGTATTCTTACATATTCCTTCGAGGGAAAACTATCCTGTGCGTTCCCTTTTGAGGCTACACACTTAGACATACAGGCAACACCAAAGCTTTTCGAGTTACAACGTTTTGTTTATGGAAAACAAGATAATTTTGCACGATGCGGGATTTCCTTAAAACGTGGTTTTCTGACAAATTTTGATGAAAGAAAATTCTCCTGTGGCTTCTCTTTTGAGGCTACACGTTTAGACGTGCACGCCGCACCAAATCCTTTCGAGTAACCACGTGTTGTTTAAGAGATACAAGCTAATTTTGTATGATGCGTTATTTCTTTTCGTAAAGTGGTTCCAATACGTATGTATTTGTCTTTACTCTGCAACACTGTATTTCCTTATAACGTTGTATTCTTACATGTTCTTTTGAGAGAAATCTCTCCTGTGCATTCTCTTTAGAGGCTACATGCTCAGACATACACGCAACACCAAAGCTTTTCGAGTTACAACGTGTTGTTTAGGAAAAACAAGATAATTTTGCACGATGCGGGATTTCCTTAAAACATGGTTTTCTGACAAATTTTGACGAAAGAAAGTTCTCCTGTGGGTTCTCTTTTGAGGCTACACGTGTAGCCGTACGAGCCACTCCAAATAATTTTGAGATACAACGTGTTCTTTATGAGATACAAGCAAATATTGTACGATGCGCTATTTCTTCTCATAAAGTGTTTCCAATACATACATATTTGTCTATACTCTGCAACACTGTATTTCCTTATAACATGGTATTCTTACATATTCTTTCAAGGGATAATTCTCCTGCGCATTCTCTTTTGAGGCTACACGATTAGACAAACACGCAACACCAAAGCTTTTCGAGTTACAACATGTTGTTTAGGAAAAAGAAGATGATTTCACACGATGCGGGATTGCCTAAAAACCTGGTTTTCTGAAAAATTTTGACGAAAGAAAATTCTCCTGTGGGTTCTCTTTTGAGGCTACATATTTAGACGTACACGTCACACCAAATCTTTTCGAGTTACAACGTGTTGTTTAGGGCATACAAGCTAATTTTTTTATAATGCGTTAATTCTCGTAAAGTGTTTCCAATACGTACGTATTTGTCTTTACTCTGCAACACTGTATTTCCTTATAACGTGGTATTCTTACAAATTCTTTCGAGAGAAAACTATTCTGTGCATTCCCTTTTGAGGCTAAATACTTAGAGATACAGGCAACACCAAAGCTTTTTGAGTTACAACGTGTTGTTTATAAAAAACAAGATAATTTCGCACGATGCCTGATTTCCTTAAAACATGGTCTTCTGACAAATTTTGATGAACGAAAATTATTCTGTTGGTTCTCTTTTGAAGCTTCACGTTTAGACGTGCACGCCACACCTAATCCTTTCGAGTTGCCACGTGTTGTTTAGGAGATACAAGCTAATTTTGTAAGATGCTTTATTTCTTCTCCTAAAGTGTTTCCAATACGTACGTATTTGTCTTTACTCTGCAACACTGTATTTCCTTATAATGTGGTATTCTTACACATTCTTTCGAGAGAAAACTATCCTGTGCCTTCCCTTTTGAGGCTACACACTTAGACATACAGGCAACACCAAAGCTTTTCAAGTTACAACGTGTTGTTTATGAAAAATATGATAATTTCACACGATGCGGGATTTCCTTAAAACTTGGTGTTCTGACAAACTTTGACTAAAGAAAATTCTCCTGTGGGTTCTCTTATGAGGCTACACGTTTAGACGTGCACGCCACACCAAATCCTTTTGAATTACCATGTGTTGTTTAGGAGATAAAAGCTAATTTTCTAAGATGCGTTATTTCTTCTTGTAAAGAGTTTCCAATATGTACATATTTGTCTTTACTCTGCAACACTGTATTTCCTTATAACATTGTATTCTTACATGTTCTTTCGAGAGAAAACTCTCCTGTGCATTCTCTTTAGAAGCTACACGCTTAGATATACACGCAACACCAAAGCTTTTCGAGTTACAACGTGTTGTTTAGGAAAAACAAGATAATTTTGCACGATGCGGGATATCATTAAAACGTGGTTTTCTGACAAATTTTGACTAAAGAAAGTTCTCCTGTGCATTGTCTTTTGAGGCTACAGGTTTAGACGTACACGCCACACCAAATCTTTTCGAGTTACAACTTGTTGTTTAGGAGATACAAGCAATTATTTTCGATGCGTTATTTCTTCTTGTAAAGTGTGTCGAATACGTAATTAATTGTCTTTACTCTGCAACACTGTATTTCCTTATAACGTGGTATTCTTACATATTCTTTCGAGGGAAAACTCTCCTGTGCGTTCTCTTTTGGGCTACACACTTAGACGTACACGCAACGCCAAAGCTTTTCTAGTTACAACATGTTGTTTAGGAAAAACAAGATAATTTCGCACGATGCGGGATTTCCTTAAAACGTGGTGTTCTGACAAATTTTGACGAAAGAAAATTCTCCTGTGGGTACTCTTTTGACGCTACACGTTTAGAGGTACACGCCACACCAAATCCTATCGAGTTACTACGTGTTGTTTAGGAGATACAAGCTAATTTTGTACGATGCTTTATTTCTTCTCGTAAAGTGTTTCCAAACTTACGTATTTGTCTTTACTCTGCAACACTGTATTTCCTTATAATGTTGAATTCTTACATGTTCTTGCGAGAGAAAACTTTCCTGTGCATTCTCTTTAGAGGCTACATGCTCACACATACACGCAACACCAAAGCTTTTCGAGTTACAACGTGTTGTTTAGGAAAAACAAGATAATTTTGCACGATGCAGATATCTTTAAAACGTGGTTTTCTGACAAATTTTGACGAAAGAAAGTTCTCCTGTGCATTGTCTTTTGAGGCTACAGGTTTAGACATACATGCCACACCAAATCTTTTTGAGTTACAACCTGTTGTTTAGGAGATACAAGCAAATTTTTTACGATGCGTTATTTCTTCTTGTAAAGTGTTTCCAATACATAAGTATTTGTCTTTACTCTACAACACTGTATTTCCTTATAACGTGGTATTCTTACATATTCTTTCAAGAGAAAACTCTCCTGTGAGTTCTCTTTTGATGCTACACGCTTAGACATACACGCAACACCAAAGCTTTTCGAGTTACAACGTGTTGTTTAGGAGATACAAGTTAATTTTGTACGATGCGTTATTTCTTCTCATAAAGTGTTTCCAATATGTACTTAATTGTCTTTACTCTGCAACACTGTATTTCCTTATAACGTGGTATTCTTACATATTCTTTCGAGGGAAAACTCTCCTGTGCATTCTCTTTTGGGCTACACGCTTAGACATACACGCAACGCCAAAGATTTTCGAGTTACAACGTGTTGTTTAGGAAAAACAAGATAATTTCGCACGATGCGAGATTTCCATAAAACGTGGTTTTCTGAAAAAATTTGACGAAAGAAAGTTCTCCTGTGGGTTCTCTTTTGAGGCTACACGTTGAGACATACACGTCACACCAAATCTTTTCAAGTTACAACGTGTTGTTTAGGAGATACAAGCTAATTTTGTATGATGCGTTATTTCTTCTCATAAAGTGTTTCCAATAAGTACTTATTTGTCTTTACTCTGCAAAATTGTATTTCCTTATAACGTGGTATTCTTGCATATTCTTTCGAGAGAAAACTCTCCTGTGCTTTCTCTTTTGAGGCTCCACACTTACACATACACGCAACACCAAAGCTTTTCAAGTTACAACATGTTGTTTAGGAAAAAGAAGATGATTTCGCATGATGCGGGATTTCCTTAAAACGTCGTTTTCTGAAAAATTTTGACAAAAGAAAATTCTCCTGTGGGTTCTCTTTTGAGGCTACACATTTAGACGTACATGCCACACCAAATCTTGTCGAGTTACAACGTGTTGTTTAGGAGATACAAGCTAATTTTTTACGATGTGTTTATTCTTCTCGTAAAGTGTTTCCAACACATACGTATTTGTCTTTACTCTGCCACATTGTATATCCTTATAACGTGGTATTCTTACATATTCTTTTGATAGAAAACTATCCTGTGCGTTCCCTTTTGAGGCTACACACTTAGACATACAGGCAACATCAACGCTTTTCGAGTTACAACTTGTTGTTTATGAAAAACAAGATAATTTCCACGATGCGGGATTTCCTTAAAACGTGGTGTTCTGACAAATTTTGACGAAAGAAAATTCTCCTGTGGGTACTCTTTTGACGCTACACGTTTAGAGGTACACGCCACACCGAATCCTATCGAGTTACCACGTGTTGTTTAGGAGATACAAGCTAATTTTGTATGATGCTTTATTTCTTCTCGTAATGTGTTTCCAAACTTACGTATTTGTCTTTACTCTGCAACATTGTATTTCCTTATAATGTTGAATTCTTACATGTTCTTGCGAGAGAAAACTTTCCTGTGCATTCTCTTTAGAGGCGACATGCTCACACATACACGCAACACCAAAGATTTTCGAGTTACAACGTGTTGTTTAGGAAAAACAAGATAATTTTGCACGATGCAGATATCCTTAAAACGTGGTTTTCTGACAAATTTTGACGAAAGAAAGTTCTCCTGTGCATTGTCTTTTGAGGCTACAGGTTTAGACGTACATGCCACACCAAATCTTTTTGAGTTACAACTTGTTGTTTAGGAGATGCAAGTTAATTTTGTACGATGCGTTATTTCTTCTCGTAAAGTGTTTCCAATACATAAGTATTTGTCTTTACTCTGCAACACTGTATTTCCTTATAACGTGGTATTCTTACATATTCTTTCGAGGGAAAACTCTCCTGTGCATTCTCTTTTGGGCTACACGCTTAGACATACATGCAACACCAAAGCTTTTCGAGTTACAACGTGTTGTTTAGGAAAAACAAGATAATTTCGCACGATGCGAGATTTCCATAAAACGTGGTTTTCTGAAAAAAATTGACGAAAGAAAGTTCTCCTGTGGGTTCTCTTTTTTTTTCTTTTTTTTTATTCGATATAATTTATTTACATTTCAAATGATTTCCCCTTTTCTAGCCCCCCACTCCCCGAAAGTCCCTTAAGTCCCCTTCTCTTTCCCTGTCCTCCCACCCACCCCTTCCCATTTCCCTGTTCTGGTTTTGCCGAATACTGTTTCACTGAGTCTCTCCAGAACCAGGGGCCAGTCCTCCTTTCTCCTTGTACCTCATTTGATGTGTGGATTATGTTTCGGGTATTCCAGTTTTCTAGGTTAATAACCACATATTAGTGAGTGCTTACCATGATTCACCTTTTGAGTCTGGGTTACCTCACTTAGTATGATGTTCTCTAGCTCCATCCATTTGCCTAAGAATTTCATGAATTCATTGTTTCTAATGGCTGAATAGTACTCCATTGTGTAGATATACCACATTTTTTGTATCCACTATTCTGTTGAGGGATACCTGGGTTCTTTCCAGCATCTGGCAATTATAAATAGGGCTTCTATGAACATAGTAGAGCATGTATCCTTATTATATGGTGGGGAATCCTCTGGGTATATGCCCAGGAGTGGTATAGCAGGATCTTCTGGAAGTGAGGTGCCCAGTTTTCGGAGGAACCGCCAGACTGATTTCCAGAGTGGTTGTACCAATTTGCAGCCCCACCAGCAGTGGAGGAGTGTTCCTCTTTCTCCGCACCCTCTCCAACACCTGATGTCTCCTGAATTTTTAATCTTAGCCATTCTGATTGGTGTAAGATGAAATCTCAGGGTTGTTTTGATTTGCATTTCCCTAATGACTAATGAAGTTGAGCATTTTTTAAGATGCTTCTCCGCCATCCGAAGTTCTTCAGGTGTGAATTCTTTGTTTAACTCTGTACCCCATTTTTTAATAGGATTGTTCGGTTTTCTGGAGTCTAACTTCTTGAGTTCTTTATATATATTGGATATTAGCCCTCTATCTGATGTAGGATTGGTGAAGATCTTTTCCCAATTTGTTGGTTGCCGATTTGTCCTCTTGATGGTGTCCTTTGTCTTACAGAAACTTTGTATCTTTATGAGGTCCCATTTGTCAATTCTTGCTCTTAGAGCATACGCTATTGGTGTTCTGTTCAGAAACTTTCTCCCTGTACCGATGTCCTCAAGGGTCTTCCCCAGTTTCTTTTCTATTAGCTTCAGAGTGTCTGGCTTTATGTGGAGGTCCTTGATCCATTTGGATTTGAGCTTAGTACAAGGAGACAAGGATGGATCAAGTCGCATTCTTCTGCATGCTGACATCCAGTTGAACCAGCACCATTTGTTGAAAAGGCTATCTTTTTTCCATTGGATGTTTTCAGCCTCTTTGTCGAGGATCAAGTGGCCATAGGTGTGTGGTTTCATTTCTGGATCTTCATGGGTTCTCTTTTGAGGCTACACGTTGAGACATACACGTCACACCAAATCCTTTCAAGTTACAACGTGTTGTTTAGGAGATACAAGCTAATTTTGTACGATGTGTTATTTCTTCTCCTAAAGTGTTTCCAATAAGTACTTATTTGTCTTTACTCTGCAAAATTGTATTTCCTTATAACGTGGTATTCTTGCATATTCTTTCGAGAGAAAACTTTCCTGTGCCTTCTCTTTTGAGGCTCCTCACTTACACATACACGCAACACCAAAGCTTTTCGAGTTACAACCTGTTATTTAGGAAAAAGAAGATGATTTCGCATGATGCGGGATTTCCTTAAAACGTGGTTTTCTGAAAAATTTTGAAGAAAGAAAATTCTCCTGTGGGTTCTCTTTCGAGGCTACACGTTTAGACGTACATGCCACACCAAATCTTTTCGAGTTACAATGTGTTGTTTAGGAGATACAAGCTAATTTTTTCGATGCGTTAATTCGTCTCCTAAAGTGTTTCCAGTACGTATTTGTCTTTACTCTGCAACATTGTATTTCCTTATAACGTGGTATTCTTACATATTCTTTCGAAATAAAACTATCCTGTGCGTTCTCTTTTGAGGTTACACGCTTAGACACACACGCAACACCAAAGCTTTTCGAGTTACAATGTGTTGTTTAGGAAAAACAAGATAATTTCGCATGATGCGAGATTTCCTTAAAACCTGGTTTCTGACAAATTTTGATGAAAGAAAATTCTCTTGTGGGTTCTCTGTTGAGGCTACACCTTTAGACATACGTGTCACACCAAATCTTTTCGAGTTACAACGTGTTGTTTAGGAGATACAAGCTAATTTTGTACGATGTGTTATTTCTTCTCGTAAAGGGTTTCCAATATGTACTTATTTGTCTTTACTCTGCAAAATTGTATTTCCTTATAACGTGGTATTCTTACATAATCTTTCAAGAGAAAACTCTCCTGTGCCTTCTCTTTTGAGGCTACACGCTTACACATACATGCAACACCAAAGCTTTTCGAGTTACAACATGTTGTTTAGGAAAAAGAAGATGATTTCGCACGATGCGGGATTTCCTTGAAGTGTGGTTTTCTGAAAAATTTTGACGAAAGAAAATTCTCCTGTGGGTTCTCTTGTGAGGCTACACGTTTAGACGAACATGCCACACCAAATCTTTTCGAGTTACAACGTGTTGTTTCGGAGATACAAGATAATTTTGTAGGATGTGTTAATTATTCTCATAAAGTGTTTCCAAGACTTACATATTTGTCTTTACTCTGCAACACTGTATTTCCTTATAACGTGGTATTCTTACATATTCTTTCGAGAGAAAACTATCCCGTGCTTTCACTTTTGCGGCTACACACTTAGACAAAGAGGCAACACCAAACCTTTTCGAGTTACAACGTGTTGTTTATGAAAAACAAGATAATTTCGCACGATGCAGGATTTCCTTAAAACGTAGTTTTCTGAAAAATTTGACGAAAGAAAATTCTTCAGTGGGTTTTCTTTTGAGGCTACATGTTTAGACGTACACGCCACACCAATTCCTTTCGAGTTACCACGTGTTGTTTACGAGATACAAGCTAATTTTGTATGATGCGTTATTTCTTCTCGTAAAGTGTTTCCAATATGTACGTATTTGTCTTTACTCTGCAACACTTTATATCCTTATAACGTGGTATTCTTACATATTCTTTGGAGAGAAAACTCTACTGTGCGTTCTCTTTAGAGGCTACACACTTAGACATACACGCAACGCCAAAGCTTTTCGAGTTACAATGTGCTGTTTAGGAAAAACAAGATAATTTCGCACGATGTGAGATTTCCATAAAACGTGGTAGTCTGAAAAATGTTGACGAAAGAAAGTTCTCCTGTGGATTTTCTTTTGAGGCTACACATGTAGAGGTACGAGCCACACCAAATCTTTTCGAGTAACAACGTGTTGTTTAGGAGATACAAGCTAATTTTGTACGATGCATTATTTCTTCTCTTAAAGTGTTTCCAATACTATTTGTCTTTACTCTGCAACACTGTATTTCCTTATAACGTGGTATTTTTACATATTCTTTCGAGAGAAAACTCTCCTGTGAGTTCTCTTTTGAGGCTACACGCTTAGACATACACGCAACACCAAAGGTTTTCGAGTTAAAACGTGTTGTTTAGGAAAAACAAGATAATTTCGCACGATGCGAGATTTCCTTAAAACGTGGTTTCTGACAAATTTTGATGAAATAAAATTCTCCTGTGGGTTCTCTTTTGAGGCTACACTTTTAGACGTACACGTCACAACAAATCTTTTCAAGTTACAACGTGTTGTTTAGGAGATACAAGGTAATTTTGAACGATGCGTTATTTCTTCTCGTAAAGTGTTTCCAATATGTATTTATTTGTCTTTACTCTGCAAAATTGTATTTCCTTATAACGTGGTATTCGTACATACTCTTTCGAGAGAAAACTCTCCTTTGCCTTCTCTTTTGAGGCTCCACGCTTACACATACACGCAACACCAAAGCTTTTCGAGTTACAACATGTTGTTTAGGAAAAAGAAGATGATTTCGCACGATGCGGGATTTCCTTAAAACGTGATTTTCTGAAAATTTTTGAAGAAATGAAATTCTCCTGTAGGTTCTCTTTTGAGGCTACACTTTTAGACGTACATGCCACACCAAATCTTTTCGAGTTACAACGTGTTGTTTAGGAGATTCAAGCTAATTTTTTACGATGCGTTAATTCTTCTCGTGAAGTGTTTCCAATACGTACGTATTTGTCTTTACTCTGCAACATTGTATTTCCTTATAACGTGGTATTCTTACATATTCTTTCTAGAGAAAACTATCCTGTGCGTTCTCTTTTGAGGTTACACACTTAGACATACACGCAACACCAAAGATTTTTGAGTTATAACGTGTTATTTAGGAAAAACAAGATAATTTCGCACGATGCGATATATCCTTAAAACGTGGTTACTGACAAATTTTGATGAAAGAAAATTCTCTTGTGGGTTCCCTTTTGAGGCTACACGCTTAGACGTACACGTCACACCAAATCTTTTCGAGTTACAACGTGTTGTTTAGGAGATACAAGCTAATTTTTTACGATGCGTTATTTCTTCTTGTAAAGTGTTTCCAATATGTACTTATTTGTCTTTACTCTGCAAAATTGTACTTCCTTATAACGTGGTATTCTTACATATTCTTTCAAGAGAGAACTCTCCTGTGCCTTCTCTATTGAGGCTCCACGCTTACACATACACGCAACACCAAAGCTTTTCGAGTTACAACATGTTGCTTAGGAAAAAGAAGATGATTTCGCACGATGCGGGATTTCCTTAAAACGTAGTTTTCTGAAAAATTTTGAAGAAAGAAAATTCTCCTGTGGGTTCTCTTTTGAGGCTACACATTTAGACGTACACGGAACACCAAATCTTTTCGAGTTACAACATGTTGTTTTGGAGATACAAGCTAATTTTGTAAGATGTGTTACTTCTGCTTGTAAAGTTTCCCAATACGTACTTATTTGTCTTTACTCTGCAACACTGTATTTCCTTATAACATGGTATTCTTATATATTCTTTTGAGGGAAACGTCTCCTGTGCGTTCTCTTTTGGGCTACACTCTTAGACATACACACAACACCAAAGCTTTTCGAGTTACAACGTGTTGTTTATGAAAAAGAATATAATTTCACACGATGCGGGATTTCCTTAAAACGTGGTTTTCTGACAAATTTTGACGAAAGAAAATTCTCCTGTGGGTTCTCTTTTGAGGCTTCACGTTTAGAAGTGCATGCCACACCAAATCCTTTCGAGTTACCACGTGTTGTTTAGGAGATACAAGCTAATTTTTTACGATGCGTTATTTCTTCTCGTAAAGTGTTTCCAATAAGTAAGTATTTGCCTTTACTCTGAAACACTGTATTTCCTTATAACGTGGTATTCTTACATGTTCTTTGGAGAGAAAAATCTCCTGTGCGTTCTCTTAAGTGGCTACACGCATAGACATACACGCACCACCAAAGCTTTTCGAGTTACAACGTGTTGTTTAGGAAAAACAAGATAATTTCGCATGATGCGGGATATCCTTAAAACATGGTTTTCTGACAAATTTTGACGAAAGAAAATTCTCTTGTGGGTTCTCTTTTGAGGGTACACATTTAGACGTACAAGCCACACCAAATCCTTTCGAGTTATAACGTGTTGTTTAGGAGATACAAGCTAATTTTGTACTATGTGTTATTTCTACTCATTAAGTTTAAGTGTTTCCAATAAGTATGTATTTGTCTTTACTCTGCAACACTGTGTTTCCTTATAACGTGGTATTCCTACATATTCTTTCGGGAGAAAACTCTCCTGTGCGTTCTCTTTTGAGGCTACACGCTTAGACATACACGGAACACCAATGCTTTTCGAGTTATAACATGTTGTTTAGGAAAAACAAGATAATTTCGCACGATGCGGGATTTCCTTAAAACGTGGTTTTTGACAAATTTTGACAAAAGAAAACTCTCCTGTGGGTTGTCTTTTGAGGCTACACGTTTAGACGTACACGCCACACCAAATCTTTTCGAGTTACAGCGTGTTGTTTAGGAGATACAAGCTAATTTTGCATGATGCGTTATTTCTTCTTGTAAAGTGTTTCCAATAAGTACGTATTTGTCTTTACTCTGCAACACTGTATTTCCTTATCACGTGGTATTCTTACATATTCTTTCGAGAGAAAACTATCCTGTGCGTTCTCTTTGGAAGCTACACGCTTAGACATACACGCAACACCAAAGCTTTTCGAATTACAACGTGTTGATTAGGAAAAACAAGATAATTTCGCCCGATGCGGGATTTCCTTAAAACGTGGTTTTCTGACAAATTTTGACGTAAGAAAATTCTCCTGTGGGTTCTCTTTTGAGGCTACATGTTCAGACGTACACGCCACACCAAATCTTTTTGAGTTACCACGTGTTGTTTTGGAGATACAAGCTAATTTTGTACCATGTGCTATTTCTTCTCATAATGTGTTTCCAATAAGTACGTATACGTCTTTACTCTGCAGCAATATGTTTCCTTATAACGTGGTATTCTTACATATTCTTTCGAGAGAAAACTCTCCTGTGCATTCTCTTTTGAGGCTGCACGCTTAGACATACACCCTACACCAAAGCTTTTCGAGTTAAAACGTGTTGTTTAGGAAGAACAAGATAATTTTTCACGATGCGGGATTTCCTTAAAACGTGGCTTTCTGAAAAATTTTGATGAAAGAAAATTCTCCTGTGGGTTCTCTTTTGAGGCTACACGTTTAGACGTACACGCCACACCAAATCTTTTCGAGTTACAACGTGTTGTTTAGGAGATACAAGCTAATTTTGTACGATGCTTTATTTCATCTCGTAAAGTTTATGGGTTTCCAATACATACGTATTTGTCTTTATTCTGCAACATTGTATTTCCTTATAACGTGGTATCCTTACAAATTCTATCGAGAAAAAACTCTCCTGTGCGTTCTCTTTTGAGGCTACACGCTTAGACATACACGCAACACCAAAGCTTTTCGAGTTACAACGTGTTGTTTAGGAAAAACAAGATAATTTCGCACGATGCGGGATTTCCTTAAAACGTGGTTTTCTGAAAAGTTTTGACGAAAGAAAATTCTCCTGTGGGTTCTCTTTTGAGGCTACACGTTTAGACGTACATCCACACCAAATCTTTTCGAGTTACAACTTGTTGTTTAGGAGATACAAACTAATTTTGTACGTTGCGTATTTCTTCTGGAAAAGTGTTTCCAATACATACGTATTTGCCTTTACTCTGCAACACTGTATTTACTTATAAAGTGGTATTCTTACATACTCTTTTGAGAGAAAACTCTCCTATGCGTTCTCTTTTGAGGCTACACGCTTAGACACAGACGCAACACCAAAGCTTTTTGAGTTACAACGTGTTGTTTAGGAAAAAGAAGATAATTGCGCACGATGCGGGATTTCCTTAAAACGTGGTTTTCTGAAAAATTTTGACTAAAGAATATTCTCCTGTGGGTTCTCTTTTGAAGCTACACGTTTAGACGTACAGGCCACACCAAATCTTTGTAAGTTACAACGTGTTGTTTAGGAGATACAAGCTAATTTTGTACTATGCTTTATTTCTTCTCGTAAAGTTTTTCCAATACGTATTTGTCTTTACTCTACAACACTGTGTTTCCTAATAACGTGGTATTCTTACATATTCTTTCGAGACAAAACTCTCCTTTGCATTCTCTTTTGAGGCTACACGCTTAGACATACATGCAACAACAAAGCTTTTCGAGTTACAACGTGTTGTTTCCGAAAAAAAAAGATAATTTCGCACGATGCGGAATTTCCATAAAACGTGGTTTTCTGACAAATTTTGACGAAAGAAAATTCTCCTGTGGGTTCTCTTTTGAGGCTACACGTTTAGATGTACATGCCACACCAAATCTTTTTGAGATACAACGTGTTGTTTAGGAGATACAAGCTAATTTTTTTAGGTGCGTTATTTCTTCTCGTAAAGTTTAAGTGTTTCCAATACGTATGTATTTGCCTTTACTCAGCAACACTGTATTTCTTTATAACGTGGTATTCTTACATATTCTTTCGAGAGAAAACTCTCCTGTGCGTTCTCTTTGGAGGCTACACGCTTAGACATACATGCAACACCAAAGCTTTTCGAGTTACAACGTGTTGTTTAGGAAAAACAAGATAATTTCGCATGATGCGCGATTTCCTTAAAACTTGGTTTTCTGACAAATTTTGAACGAAAGAAAATTCTCCCGTGGGTTCTCTTTTGAGGGTACACATTTAGACGTACAAGCCACACCAAATCCTTTCGAGTTATAACGTGTTGTTTAGGAGATACAAGCTAATTTTGTACTATGTGTTATTTCTACTCGTTAAGTTTAAGTGTTTCCAATAAGTATGTATTTGTCTTTACTCTGCAACACTGTATTTCCTTATAATGTGGTATTCCTACATATTCTTTCGGGAGAAAACTCTCCTGTGCGTTCTCTTTTGAGGCTACACGCTTAGACATACACGCAACACCAATGCTTTTCGAGTTACAACATGTTGTTTAGGAAAAACAAGATAATTTCGCACGATGCGGGATTTCCTTAAAACGTGGTTTTTGACAAATTTTGACAAAAGAAAACTCTCTTGTGGGTTCTCTTTTGAGGCTACACGTTTAGACCTACACGCCACACCAAATCTTTTCGAGTTACAGTGTGTTGTTTAGGAGATACAAGCTAATTTTACATGATGCGTTATTTCTTCTCGTAAAGTGTTTCCCATAAGTACGTATTTGTCTTTACTCTGCAACACTTTATTTCCTTATAACATGGTTTTCTTACATATTCTTTTGAGAGAAAACTATCCTGTGCGTTCTCTTTGGAGGCTACACGCTTAGACATACACGCAACACCAAAGCTTTTCGAGTTACAACGTGTTGATTAGGAAAAACAAGATAATTACGCACGAAGCGGGATTTCCTTAAAACGTGGTTTTCTGACAAATTTTGACGTTAGAAAATTCTCCTGTGGGTTCTCTTCTGAGGCTACACTCTCAGACGTACATGCCACACCAAATCTTTTTGAGTTACCACGTGTTGTTTTGGAGATACAAGCTAATTTTGTACCATGCGTTATTTCTTCTCATAATGTGTTTCCATTAAGTACGTGTATGTCTTTACTCTGCAGCAATATATTTCCTTATAACGTGGCATTCTTACATATTCTTTCGAGAGAAAACTCTCCTGTGCATTCTCTTTTGAGGCTGCATGCTTAGACATACACGCAACACCAAAGCTTTTCTAGTTACAACGTGTTGTTTAGGAAAAACAAGATAATTTCGCACGATGCGGGATTTCCTTAAAACGTGGTTTTCTGACAAATTTTGACGAAAGAAAATTCTCCTGTGGGTTCTCTTTTGAGGCTACACGTTTAGATGTACACGCCACACCAAATCTTTTTGAGATACAACGTGTTGTTTAGGAGATACACGCTAATTTTTTTAGGTGCGTTATTTCTTCTCGTAAAGTTTAAGTGTTTCCAATACGTATGTATTTGCCTTTACTCTGCAACACTGTATTTCTTTATAACGTGGTATTCTTACATATTCTTTCGAGAGAAAACTCTCCTGTGCGTTCTCTTTGGAGGCTACACGCTTAGACATACATGCAACACCAAAGCTTTTCGAGTTACAACGTGTTGTTTAGGAAAAACAAGATAATTTCGCATGATGCGCGATTTCCTTAAAACTTGGTTTTCTGACAAATTTTGAACGAAAGAAAATTCTCCCGTGGGTTCTCTTTTGAGGGTACACATTTAGACGTACAAGCCACACCAAATCCTTTCGAGTTATAACGTGTTGTTTAGGAGATACAAGCTAATTTTGTACTATGTGTTATTTCTACTCGTTAAGTTTAAGTGTTTCCAATAAGTATGTATTTGTCTTTACTCTGCAACACTGTATTTCCTTATAATGTGGTATTCCTACATATTCTTTCGGGAGAAAACTCTCCTGTGCGTTCTCTTTTGAGGCTACACGCTTAGACATACACGCAACACCAATGCTTTTCGAGTTACAACATGTTGTTTAGGAAAAACAAGATAATTTCGCACGATGCGGGATTTCCTTAAAACGTGGTTTTTGACAAATTTTGACAAAAGAAAACTCTCCTGTGGGTTCTCTTTTGAGGCTACACGTTTAGACCTACACGCCACACCAAATCTTTTCGAGTTACAGCGTGTTGTTTAGGAGATACAAGCTAATTTTACATGATGCGTTATTTCTTCTCGTAAAGTGTTTCCCATAAGTACGTATTTGTCTTTACTCTGCAACACTTTATTTCCTTATAACATGGTTTTCTTACATATTCTTTTGAGAGAAAACTATCCTGTGCGTTCTCTTTGGAGGCTACACGCTTAGACATACACGCAACACCAAAGCTTTTCGAGTTACAACGTGTTGATTAGGAAAAACAAGATAATTACGCACGATGCGGGATTTCCTTAAAACGTGGTTTTCTGACAAATTTTGACGTTAGAAAATTCTCCTGTGGGTTCTCTTCTGAGGCTACACTCTCAGACGTACATGCCACACCAAATCTTTTTGAGTTACCACGTGTTGTTTCGGAGATACAAGCTAATTTTGTACCATGCGTTATTTCTTCTCATAATGTGTTTCCATTAAGTACGTGTATGTCTTTACTCTGCAGCAATATATTTCCTTATAACGTGGCATTCTTACATATTCTTTCGAGAGAAAACTCTCCTGTGCATTCTCTTTTGAGGCTGCATGCTTAGACATACACGCAACACCAAAGCTTTTCTAGTTACAATGTGTTGTTTAGGAAAAACAAGATAATTTCGCACGATGCGGGATTTCCTTAAAACGTGGTTTTCTGACAAATTTTGACGAAAGAAAACTCTCCTGTGGGTTCTCTTTTGAGGCTACACTTTTAGACGAACACGCCACACCAAATCTTTTTGAGTTACAACGTGTTGTTTAGGACATACAAGCTAATTTTGCAAGATGCGTTATTTCTCTCATAAAGTGCTTCCAATACGTACGTATTTGTCTTTACTCTGCCACACTGTATTTCCTTATAACGTGGTATTCTTACATATTCTTTCGAGAGAAAACTCTCCTGTGTGTTCTCTTTTGGGGCTACACGCTTAGACATACACCAAACACCAAAGCTTTTCGAATTACAACGTGTTGTTTAGGAAAAACAAGATAATTGCGCACGATGCGGGATTTCCTTAAAACGTGGTTTTCTGGAAAATTTTGACGAAAGAAAATTCTCCTGTGGGTTCTCTTTTGAGGCTACACGTTTAGATGTACAGGCCACACCAAATCTTTTTAAGTTACAACGTGTTGTTTAGGAGATAGAAGCTAATTTTTTACGATGCGTTATTTCTTCTCCTAAAGTTTTTTCCAATACGTATTTGTCTTTACTCTACAACACTGTGTTTCATAATAACGTGGTATTCTTACATATTCTTTCGAGAAAAAACTCTCCTTTGCATTCTCTTTTGAGGCTACACGCTTAGACATACACGCAACAACAAAGCTTTTTGAGTTACAACGTGTTGTTTCGAAAAAACAAGATAATTTCGCACGATGCGGGATTTCCATAAAACGTGGTTTTCTGACAAATTTTGAAGAAAGAAAATTCTCCTGTGGGTTCTCTTTTGAGGCTACACATTTAGACTTACACACCACACCAAATCCTTTCGAGTTACAAGGTGTTGGTTAGGAGATACAAGCTAATTTTTTAAGATGCGTTATTTCTTCTCGTAAAGGTTAAATGTTTCCAATACGTATGTATTTGCCTTTACTCTGCAACACTGTATTTCCTTATAACGTGGTAATCTTGCATATTCTTTCGAGAGAAAAACTCTCCTGTGCGTTCTCTTTAGAGGCTACATGCTTAGACATACACGCAACACCAAAGCTTTTCGAATTACAACCTGTTTTAAGTAAATCCCGCATTGTGCGAAATTATCTGGTTTTTCCTACACAACACATTGTAACTCGAAAAGCTTTGGTGTTGCGTGTATGTCTAAACGTGTGGCCTCAAAAGAGAACGCACAGGAGAGTTTTCTCTCGAAAGAATATATAAGAATACCACGTTATAAGGAAATACAGTGTTGCAGAGTAAAGACAATTACGTATGTATTGGAAACACTTTACGAGAAGAAATAACGCATCGTACAAAATTAGCTTGTATCTCCTAAACAACACGATGTAACTCGAAAAGATTTGGTGTGGCGTGTACGTCTAAACGTACAGCCTCAAAAGAGAACTCACAGGAGAATTTTCTTTCGTCAAAATTTGTCAGAAAACCACGTTTTATGGAAATCCCGCATCGTGGAAATTATCTTGTTTTTCCTAAACAACACGTTGTAACTCGAAAAGCTTTGGTGCTGCGTGTATGTCTAAGCATGTAGCCTCAAAAGAGAACACACAAGAGAGTTTTCTCTCGAAAGAATATGTAAGAATACCACGTTATAAGGAAATACAGTGTTGCAGAGTAAAGACAAATAAGTACGTATTGGACACACTTTACGAGAAGAAATAACGCATCTTAAAAAATTAGCTTGTATCTCCTAAATAACACGTTGAAACTCAAAAAGATTTGGTGTGGCGTGTACATCTAAATGTGTAGCCTCAAAAGAGAACCCACAGGAGAATTTTCTTTCGTCAAAATTTGTCAGAAAACCAAGTTTTTAGGAAATCCCGCATCTTGCAAAATTATCTTGTTCTTCCTAAACAACACGGTGTAACTCGAAAAGCTTTGGTGTTGCGTATATGTCTAAGCGTGTAGCCTCAAATGTGAACGCACAGGAGAGTTTTCTCTTGAAAGAATATGTAAGAATACCACATTATAAGGAAATACAGTGTTGCAGAATAAAGACATATACTTACTTATTGGAAACACTTTAGGAGAACAAATAACGCATCGTACAAAATTAGCTTGTATCTCCTAAACAACACGGTGTAACTTAAAAAGATTTGGTGTGGCCTGTACGTCTAAACGTGTAGCCTCAAAAGAGAACCCATAGAGGAATTTTCCTTGGTCAAAATTTGTCAGAAAACCACTTATTAAGGAAATCCCGCATCGTGCGTAATTTTCTTGTTTTTCCTAAACAACACGTTGTAACTTGAAAAGCTTTGGTGTTGCGTGTATGTCTAAGTGCGTAGCCTCAAAGGGGAACGCACAGGAGAGTTTTCTCTCGAAAGAATATGTAAGAATACCGCGTTATAAGGAAATACAGTGAAGCAGAATATAGACAAATACGTACTTATTGGAAACACTTTACGAGAAGAAATAAAGCATCATGCAAAATTAGCTTGTATCTCCTAAAGAACACGTTGTAACTGGAAAAGATTTGGTGTGGTGTGTACGTCTAAACGTGTAGCCTCAAAAGAGAACCCACAGGAGACTTTTCTTTGGTCAAAATTTGTCAAAAACCACTTTTTACGGAAATCCCGCACCGTGCGAAAATATCTTGTTTTTCCTAAACAACACTTTGTAACTCGAAAGGATTTGGTGTTGCGTGTATTTCTAATCGTGTAGCCTCAAAAGAGAATGCACAGGAGAGTTTTCCCCGAAAGAATATGTAGGAATACCACGTTTTAAGGAAATACAGTGTTGCAGAGTAAAGACAAATACATACTTATTGGAAACACTTAAACTTTACGAGATGAAATAACACATAGTACAAAATTAGCTTGTATATCCTAAACAACACGTTATAACTCGAAAGGATTTGTTGTGGCGTGTACGTCTAAACGTGTACCCTCAAAAGAGAACCCACAGGAGAATTTTATCCTGTGCGTTCTCTTTTGAGGCTACACGCTTAGACATACACGCAACACCAAAGCTTTTCGAGTTACAACGTGTTGTTTAGGAAAAACAAGATAATTTCGCACGATGCGAGATTTCCTTAAAACCTGGTTTCTGACAAATTTTGATGAAATAAAATTCTCCTGTGGGTTCTCTTTTGAGGCTACACTTTTAGACGTACACGCCACACCAAATCTTTTCGAGTTACAACGTGTTGTTTAGGAGATACAAGCTAATTTTGTACGATGCGTTATTTCTTCTTGTAAGTGTTTCCAATATGTACTTATTTGTCTATACTCTGCAAAATTGTATTTCCGTATAACGTGGTATTCTTACATATTCTTTCGAGAGAAAATTCTCCTGTGCCTTTTCTTTTGAGGCTCCACGCTTACACATACACGCAACACCAATGCTTTTCAAGTTACAACATGTTGTTTAGGAAAAAGAAGATGATTTCACACGATGCGGGATTTCCTTAAAACGTGGTTTTTTGAAAAATTTTGAAGAAAGAAAATTCTCCTGTAGGTTCTCTTTTGAGGCTACACGTTTAGACGTACATGCCACACCAAATCTTTTCGAGTTACAACGTGTTGTTTAGGAGATACAAGCTAATTTTTTAAGATGCGTTAATTCTTCTCGTAAAGTGTTTCCAATACATACGTATTTGTCTTTACTCTGCAACATTGTATTTCCTTATAACGTGGTATTCTTACATATTCTTTCAAGAGAAAACTATCCTGTGCATTCTCTTTTGAGGTTACACACTTAGACATACAGGCAACATCAAAGCTTTTTGAGTTATAACGTGTTATTTAGGAAAAACAAGATAATTTCGCACGATGCAAGATTTCCTTAAAACGTGGTTTCTGACAAATTTTGATGAAATAAAAGTCTCTTGTGGGTTCCCTTTTGAGGCTACACGCTTAGACGTACACGTCACACCAAATCTTTTCGTGTTACAACGTGTTGTTTAGGAGATACAAGCTACTTTTTTACGATGCGTTATTTCTTCTTGTAAAGTGATTCCAATATGTACTTATTTGTCTTTACTCTGCAAAATTGTATTTCCTTATAACGTGGTATTCTTATATAATCTTTCGAGAGAAAACTCTCCTGTGCCTTCTCTTTTGAGGCTTCATGCTTACACATACACGCAACACCAAAGCTTTTCGAGTTACAACATGTTGTTTAGGAAAAAGAAGATGATTTCGCACGATGCAGGATTTCCTTAAAACGTGGTTTTCTGAAAAATTTTGACGAAAGAAAATTCTCCTGTCGGTTCTCTTTTGAGGCTACACATTTAGACGTACTCGGCACACCAAATCTTTTCGAGTTACCACGTGTTGTTTCGGAGATACAAGCTAATTTTGTAAGATGTGTTACTTCTGCTCGTAAAGTTTTCCAATAAGTACTTATTTGTCTTTACTCTACAACAGTGTATTTCCTTATAACGTTGTATTCTTACATATTCTTTCGAGAGAAAACTCTCCTGTGCGTTCTCTTTAGAGGCTACACGCTTAGACATACACGCAACGCCAAAGCTTTTCGAGTTACAATGTGTCGTTTAGGAAATACAAGATAATTTTGCACGATGCGAGATTTCCATAAAACGTGGTTGTCTGAAAAATTTTGACGAAAGAAAGTTATCCTGTGGGTTCTCTTTTGAGGCTACACGTGTAGAGGTACGAGCCACACCAAATCTTTTCGAGTTACAACGTGTTGTTTAGGAGATACAAGCTAATTTTGTACGATGTGTTATTTCTTCTCTTAAAGTGTTTCCAATACGTACGTAGTTGTCTTTACTCTGCAACACTTTATTTCCTTATAACGTGGTATTCTTACATATTCTTTCGAGAGAAAACTCTCCTGTGCGTTCTCTTTTGAGGCTACACGCTTAGACATACCCGCAACACCAAAGCTTTTCGAGTTACAACGTGTTGTTTAGGAAAAACAAGATAATTTCGCACGATGCGAGATTTCCTTAAAACGTGGTTTCTGACAAATTTTGATGAAAGAAAATTCTCCTGTGTGTTCTCGTTTGAGGCTACACTTTTAGACGTACACGTCACACCAAATCCTTTCGAGTTACAATGTGTTGTTTAGGAGATACAAGATAATTTTGTAAGATGTGTTATTTCTTCTCGTAAAGTGTTTCCAATATGTACTTATTTGTCTTTACTCTGCAAAATTGTATTTCCTTATAACGTGGTATTCTTACATATTCTTTCGAGTGAAAACTCTCCAGTGCCTTCTCTTTTGAGGCTCCACGCTTACACATACACGCAACACCATAGCTTTTCGAGTTACAACATGTTGTTTAGGAAAAAGAAGATGATTTCGCACGATGCGGGATTTCCTTAAAATGTGGTTTTCTGAAAAATTTTGAATAAAGAAAATTCTCCTGTGGGTTCTCTTTTGAGGCTACACGTTTAGATGTACACGCCACACCAAATCATTTCAAGTTACCACGTATTGTTTAGGAGATACAAGCTAATTTTGTACGAAGCATTATTTCTTCTCGTAAAGTGTTTCCAATACGTACTTATTTGTCTTTAATCTGCTACACTGTATTTCCTTATAACATGGTATTCTTACATATTATTTCGAGGGAAAACTCTCCTGTGCGTTCTCTTTTGAGGGGACACGCTTAGACAAACATGCAACGCCAAAGCTTTTCGAGTTACAATGTGTTGTTTAGGAAAAACAAGATAATTTAGCACGATGCGAGATTTCCATAAAACGTGGTTTTCTGAAAAATTTTGACGAAAGAAAGTTCTCCTGTGGGTTCTCTTTTGAGGCTACACGTGTAGAGGTACGAGCCACACCAAATCTTTTCGAATTACAACGTGTTGTTTAGGAGATATAAGCTAATTTTTTACGATGCGTTAATTCTTCTCATAAAGTGTTTCCAATAAGTACATATTTGTCTTTACACTGCAGCATTATATTTCCTTATAACGTGGTATTCTTACATATTCCTTCGAGAGAAAACTATCCTGTGCGTTCCCTTTTGAGGCTACACACTTAGACATACAGGCAACACCAAAGCTTTTCGAGTTACAACGTGTTGTTTATGGAAAACAATATAATTTTGTACGATGCGGGATTTCCTTAACACGTGGTTTTCTGACAAATTTTGACGAAAGAAAATTCTCCTGTGGCTTCTGTTTTGAGGCTACACGTTTAGACGTGCACGCCACACCAAATCCTTCCGAGTTACAACATGTTGTTTAAGAGATTCAAGCTAATTTTGTATGATGCGTTATTTCTTTTCGTAAAGTGGTTCCAATACATATGTATTTGTCTTTACTCTGCAACACTGTATTTCCTTATAACGTTGTATTCTTACATGTTCTTTCGAGAGAAAACTCTCCTGTGCATTCTCTTTAGAGGCTACATGCTCAGACATACACGCAATACCAAAGCTTTTCGAGGTACAACGTGTTGTTTAGGAAAAACAAGATAATTTTGCACGAAGCGGGATTTCCTTAAAACGTGGTTTTCTGACAAATTTTGACGAAAGAAAGTTCTCCTGTAGGTTCTCTTTTGAGGCTACACGTGTAGATGTACGAGCCACACCAAATATTTTTCAGTTACAACGTGTTGTTTAGGAGACACAAGCAAATATTGTATGATGCGTTATTTCTTCTCGTAAAGTGTTTCCAATACGTACATATTTGTCTTTACTCTGCAACACTGTATTTCCTTATAACATGGGATTCTTACATATTTTTTTCGAGGGAAAACTCTCCTGTGCATTCTCTTTTGAGGCTACACGATTAGACAAACACGCAACACCAAAGCTTTTCGAGTTACAACGTGTTGTTTAGGAAAAAGAAGATGATTTCGCATGATGCGGGATTTCCTAAAAACCTGGTTTTCTGAAAAATTTTGACGAAAGAAAATTCTCCTGTGGGTTCACTTTTGAGGCTACATATTTAGACGTACACGTCACACCAAATCTTTTCGAGTTACATTGTGTTGTTTAGGAGATACAAGCTAATTTTTTATAATGCGTTAATTCTCGTAAAGTGTTTCCAATACGTACGTATTTGTCTTTACTCTGCAACACTGTATTTCCTTATAACGTGGTATTCTTACATATTCTTTCGAGAGAAAACTATCCTGTGCATTCCCTTTTGAGGCTAAACACTTAGACATACAGGCAACACCAAAGCTTTTTGAGTTACAACGTGTTGTTTATAAAAAACAAGATACTTTCGCACGATGCCGGATTTCCTTAAAACATGGTTTTCTGACAAATTTTGACGAAAGAAAATTATTCTTTTGGTTCTCTTTTGAGGCTTCACGTTTCGACGTGCACGTCACACCTAATCCTTTCGAGTTACCACGTGTTGTTTAGGACATACAAGCTAATTTTGTACGATGCTTTATTTCTTCTCGTAAAGTGTTTCCAATACGTACGTATTTGTCTTTACTCTGCAACACTGTATTTCCTTATAACGTGGTATTCTTACACATTCTTTCGAGAGAAAACTATCCTGTGCGTTCCCTTTTGAGGCTACACACTTAGACATACAGGCAACACCAAAGCTTGTCAAGTTACAACGTGTTGTTTATGAAAAAGAAGATAATTTCGCACGATGCGTGATTTCCTTAAAACTTGGTGTTCTGACAAATTTTGACGAAAGAAAATTCTCCTGTGGGTTCTCTTTTGAGGCTACACGTTTAGACGTGCACGCCACACCATATGCTTTTGAATTACCACGTGTTGTTTAGGAGATACAAGCTAATTTTGTACGATGCATTATTTATTCTCGTAAAGTGTTTCCAATATTTACGTATTTGTCTTTACTCTGCAACACTGTATTTCCTTATAACATTGTATTCTTACATGTTCTTTCGAGAGAAAACTCTCCGGTGCGTTCTCTTTAGAGGCTACACGCTTAGACATACACGCAACACCAAAGCTTTTCGAGTTACAACGTGTTGTTTAGGAAAAACAGGATAATTTTGCACGATGCGGGATATCCTTAAAACGTGGTTTTCTGACAAATTTTGACGAAAGAAAGTTCTCCTGTGCGTTGTCTTTTGAGGCTACAGGTTTAGAAGTACACGCCACACCAAATCTTTTCGAGTTACAACTTGTTGTTTAGGAGATACAAGCAAATTTTGTTCGATGCGTTATTTCTTCTTGTAAAGTGTGTCCAATATGTACTTAATTGTCTTTACTCTGCAACACTGTATTTCCTTATAACGTGATATTCTTACATATTCTTTCGAGGAAAAACTCTCCTGTGCGTTCTCTTTTGGGCTACATGCTTAGACATACACGCAGCACCAAAGCTTTTCGAGTTACAATGTGTTGTTTAGGAAAAACAAGATAATTTCGCACAATGCAGGACTTCCTTAAAACGTGGTTTTCTGAAAAAATTTTGACCAAAGAAAATTCTCCTGTGGGTTCTCTTTTGATGCTACACGTTTAGATGTAAACACCACACCAAATCTTTTCGAGTTACAACGTGTTGTTTACACCAAAGCTTTTCGAGTTACAACGTGTTGTTTAGGAAAAACAAGATAATTTCGCACGATGCGGGATTTCCTTAAAACATGGTTTTCTGACATATTTTGACGAAAGAAAATTCTCCTGTGGGTTCTCTTTTGAGGCTACACGTTTCAACGTACATGCCACACAAAATCTTTTCGCGTTACAACGTGTTGTTTAGGAAATACAAGCTAATTTTGTACGATGTATCATTCCTTCTCATAAAGTGTTTCCAATATGTATGTATCTGTCTTTACTCTGCAACACTGTATGTCCTTATAACGTGGTATTCTTACATATTCTTTCGAGAGAATACTCTCTTGTGCATTCTCTTTTGAGGCTACACGCTTCGACATACATGCAAAACCAAAGCTTTTCGAGTTACAACGTGTTGTTTAGGAAAAACCAGATAATTTCACACGATGCTGGATTTCCTTAAAACGTGGTTTTCTGAAAAAATTTTGACGAAAGAAAATTCTCCTGTGGGTTCTCTTTTGAGGCTACACCTTTAGATGTAAACACCACACCAAATCCTTTCGAGTTACTACGTGTTGTTTAGGAGATACAAGCTAATTTTTTCCCATGCATTATTTCTTCTCGTAAAGTGTTTCAAATACGTACATAATTGTCTTTACTCTGTAACACTGTTTTTCCATATAACGTAGTATTCCTACATATTCTTTCGAGAGAAAACTCTCCTGTGCGTTCTCTTTTGAGGCTACATTCTTAGACATACACCCAATACCAAAGCTTTTTGAGTTACAACGTGTTGTTTAGGAAAAACAAGATAATTTCGCACGATGTGGGATTTCCTTAAAACGTGGTTTTCTGACAAATTTTGACCAAAGAAAATTCTACTGTGGGTTCTCTTATAAGGCTACACTTTTAGACGTACACGCCACACCAAATCTTTTCGAGTTACGACGTGTTGTTTAGGAGAAACAAGCTAATTTTGTATGATGCAATATTTCGTCTGGTAAAGTGTTTCCAATACATATGTAATTGTCTTTATTCTGCAACACTGTATTTCCTTATAACTTGGTATTCTTACATATTCTTTCGAGAGAAAACTCTCCTGTGCATTCTCTTTTGAGGCTACACGCTTAGACTTACACGCTACACCAAAGCTTTTCGAGTTACAACTTGTTGTTTAGGAAAAACAAGATAATTTCGCACGATGCCGGATTTCCTTAAAATGTGGTTTTCTGACAAATTTTGACCAAAGAAAATTCTCCAGTGTATTCTCTTTAGATGCTACACGTTTAGAGGTACATGCCACACCAAATCTTTTCGAGTTACAACGTGCTTTTTAGTAAATACAAGCTAATTTTGTACGATGCATTATTTCTTCTCGTAAAGTGTTTCCAATATGTATGCATCTGTCTTTACTCTGCAACACTGTATTTCCTTATAACGTGGTATTCTTTCATATTCTTTCTAGAGAAAACTCTCCTGTGCGTTCTCTTTTGAGGCTACACGCTTAGACATACACGCAGAACCAAAGCTATTTGAGTCACAACGTGTTGTTTATGAAAAACAAGATAATTTCGCACGATGGGGGATTTCCTTAATACGTGGTTTTCTGACAAATTTTGACGAAAGAAAATTCTCCTGTGGGTTCTCTTTTGAGGCTACACGCCACACCAAATCTTTTCGAGTTACAACGCATTGTTTAGGAGATACAAGCTAATTTTGTACGATGCGTTATTTCTTCTCGTAAAGTGTTTCCAATACGTACGTATTTGTCTTTACTCTGCAACACTGTATTTCCTTATAACGTGGTATTCTTATATATTCTTTCGAGAGAAAACTCTCCTGTGCTTTCTCTTTGAGCTGACACGTTTAGACATACACGCAACACCAAAGCTTTTCGAGTTAAAACGTGTTGTTAGGGAAACACAAGATAATTTCGCACGATGCGGGATTTCCTTAAAACGTGGTTTTCTGACAAATTTTGACGAAAGAAAATTCTCCTGTGGGTTCTCTTTTGAGGCTACACATTTCAACGTACATGCCACACCAAATCTTTTCGAGTTACAGCGTGTTGTTTAGGAAATACAAGCTAATTTTGTACGATGTATTATTCCTTCTCGTAAAGTGTTTCCAATAGGTATGTATCTGTCTTTACTCTGCAACACTGTATTTCCTTATAACGTGGTATTCTTACATATTCTTTCGAGAGAATACTCTACTGTGCATTCTCTTTTGAGGCTACACGCTTAGACATACACGCAACACCAAAGCTTTTCGAGTTACAACGTGTTGTTTAGCAAAAACAAAATAATTTCGCACGATGCGGGATTTCCTTAAAACGTGGTTTTCTGAAAAAATTTTGATGAAAGAAAATACTCCTGTGGGTTCTCTTTTGAGGCTACACGTTTAGATGTAAACACCACATCAAATCCTTTTGAGTCACAACGTGTTGTTTAGGAGATACAAGCTAATTTTATACCATGCGTTATTTCTTCTCGTAAAGTGTTTCCAATACGTACATATTTGTCTTTACTCTGCAACACTGTATTTCCATATATCGTGGTTTTCTTACATATTCTTTCGAGAGAAACCTCTCCTGTGCGTTCTCTTTTGAGGCTACATGCTTAGACATACAGGCAACACCAAAGCTTTTCGAGTTACAACGTGTTGTTTTGGAAAAACAAAATAATTTCTCACGATGCGGGATTTCCTTAAAACGTGGTTTTCTGAAAAATTTTGACGAAAGAAAATACTCCTGTGGGTTCTCTTTTGAGGCTACACGTTTAGACGTACACGCCACATGAAATCCTTTTGAGTCACAACGTGTTGTTTAGGAGATACAAGCTAATTTTGTAGATGCGTTATTTCTTCTCGTTAAGTGTTTCCAATACGTACATATTTGTCTTTACTCTGCAACACTGTATTTCCATATATCGTGGTTTTCTTACATATTCTTTCGAGAGAAACCTCTCCTGTGCGTTCTCTTTTGAGGCTACATGCTTAGACATACAGGCAACACCAAAGCTTGTCGAGTTACAACGTGTTGTTTTGGAAAAACAAAATAATTTCGCACGATGCGGGATTTCCTTAAAACGTGGTTGTCTGACAAATTTTGACGAAAGAAAATTCTCCTGTGGGTTCTCTTTTGAGGCTACATGTTTAGACGTACACGCCACATGAAATCTTTTCCAGTTACAACGTGTTGTTTAGGAGATACAAGCT
Source organism: Apodemus sylvaticus (assembly GCF_947179515.1). Lineage (NCBI taxonomy): Eukaryota > Metazoa > Chordata > Mammalia > Rodentia > Muridae > Apodemus > Apodemus sylvaticus. The sequence goes on from NC_067482.1 coordinate 108,035,904, forward strand.
AATTTTGTAGATGCGTTATTTCTTCTCGTTAAGTGTTTCCAATACGTATGTATTTGTCTTTACTCTGCAACACTGTATTACCTTATAACGTGGTATTCTTACATATTCTTTCGAGAGAAAACTCTCCTGTGCATTCTCTTTAGAGGCCACACGTTTAGACATACACGCAACCCAAAAGCTTTTCGAGTTACAACGTGTTGTTTAGGAAAAACAAGATAATTTCGCATGATGCAGGATTTCCTTAAAACGTGGTTTTCTCAAAAAATTTTGACGAAAGAAAATTCTCCTGTGGGTTCTCTTTTGAGGCTACACGTTTAGATGTAAACACCACACCAAACCTTTTCGAGTTACAACGTGTTGTTTAGGAGATACAAGCTAATTTTTTTACCATGCGTTATTTCTTCTCATAAAGTGTTTCCAATATATACATATTGGTCTTTACTCTGCAACACTGTATTTCCAAATAACGTGGTATTCTTACATATTCTTTCGAGAGAAAACTCTCCTGTGCATTCTCTTCTGAGGCTACACACTTAGACATACACGCAACACCAAAGCTTTTCGAGTAAGAACGTGTTGTTTAGGAATAACAAGATAATTTCGCACGATGAGGGATTTCCTTAAAACGTGGTTTTCTGACAAATTTTGACGAAAGAAAATTCTCCTGTGGGTTCCCTTTTGGGGCTACATGTTTAGACGTACACGCCACACCAAATCTTTTCGAGTTACAACGTGTTGTTTAGGAGATACAAGCTAATTTTGTACGATACATTATTTCTTCTCGTAAAGTGTTTCCAATAAGTACCTATTTGTCTTTACTCTGCAACACTGTATTTCCTTATAACGTGGTATTCTTACATATTCTTTCAAGAGAAAACTCTTCTGTGCGTTCTCTTCTGAGGCTACACGCTTAGACATACACGCAACACAAAAGCTTTTTGAGTTACAACGTGTTGTTTAGGAAAAACAAGATAATTTTGCACGATGCGGGATTTCCTTAAAAGGTGGTTTTCTGACAAATTTTGACGAAAGAAAATTCTCCTGTGGGTTCTTTTTTGAGGCTACACGTTTAGATGTAAACACCACACCAAATCTTTTCGAGTTACAACGTGTTGTTGAGGAGGTACAAGCTAATTTTTTACCATGTGTTATTTCTTCTCATAAAGTGTTTCCAATATATACATATTGGTCTTTACTCTGCAACACTGTATTTCCAAATAACGTGGTATTCTTACATATTCTTTCGAGAGAAAACTCTCCTGTGCATTCTCTTCTGAGGCTACACACTTAGACATACACGCAACACCAAAGCTTTTCGAGTAAGAACGTGTTGTTTAGGAATAACAAGATAATTTCGCACGATGAGGGATTTCCTTAAAACGTGGTTTTCTGACAAATTTTGACGAAAGAAAATTCTCCTGTGGGTTCCCTTTTGGGGCTACATGTTTAGACGTACACGCCACACCAAATCTTTTCGAGTTACAACGTGTTGTTTAGGAGATACAAGCTAATTTTGTACGATACATTATTTCTTCTCGTAAAGTGTTTCCAATAAGTACCTATTTGTCTTTACTCTGCAACACTGTATTTCCTTATAACGTGGTATTCTTACATATTCTTTCAAGAGAAAACTCTTCTGTGCGTTCTCTTCTGAGGCTACACGCTTAGACATACACGCAACACAAAAGCTTTTTGAGTTACAACGTGTTGTTTAGGAAAAACAAGATAATTTTGCACGATGCGGGATTTCCTTAAAAGGTGGTTTTCTGACAAATTTTGACGAAAGAAAATTCTCCTGTGGGTTCTTTTTTGAGGCTACACGTTTAGATGTAAACACCACACCAAATCTTTTCGAGTTACAACGTGTTGTTGAGGAGGTACAAGCTAATTTTTTACCATGAGTTTTTTCCTCTCGTAAAGTGTTTCCATACGTACATATTTGTCTTTACTCTGCAACACTGTATTTCCATATAACGTGGTATTCTTATATATTCTTTCGAGAGAAAACTCTCCTGTGCGTTCTCTTTTGAGGCTACACGCTTAGACATACACGCAACACCAAAACTTTTCGAGGTACAAGGTATTGTTTAGGAAAAACAAGATAATTTCGCACGATGCGGGATTTCCATAAAACGTGGTTTTCTGGAAAATTTTGGCGAAAGAAAATTCTCCTGTGGGTTCACCTTTGAGGCTACACGTTTAGATGTAAACGCCACAACAAATCTTTTCGAGTTACAACGTGTTGTTTAGGAGATACAAGCTAATTTTTTACCATGCGAGAAGAAATACCGAATGTTGCAGAGTAAAGACAAATACATAAGTATTGGAAACACTTTATGAGAAGAAATAATGCATCGTACAAAATTAGCTTGTATCTCCTAAACAACACGTTGTAACTCGAAAAGAATTGGTGTGGCATGTATGTCTAAAGGTGTAGCCTCAGAAGAGATCCCATAGGAGAATTTTCTTTCATCAAAATTTTTCAGAAAATCACGTTTTAAGGAAATCCCGCATCGTGCGAAATTATCTTGTTTTTCCTAAACAACACGTTGTAACTCGAAGAGCTTTGGTGTTGCATGTATGTGTTAGTGTGTAGCCTCAAAAGGGAACACACAGGATAGTTTTCTCTCGAAAGAATATGTAAGAATACCACGAATAAGGAAATACAGTGTTGCAGAGTAAAGACAAATACGTACGTATAGGAAACACTTTACTAGAAGAATTAACGCGTCTTACAAAATAAGCATGTATCTCCTAAACAACACGTTGTAACTCGAAAAGATTTGGTGTGGCATGTATATCTAAACGTGTAGCCTCAAATGAGAACCCACAGGAGAATTTTCTTTCGTCAAAATTTTTCAGAAAACCACGTTTTAAGGAAATCCCGCATCATGCCAAATCATCTTCTTTTTCCTAAACAACATGTTTTAACTCGAAAAGCTTTGGTGTTGCGTGTAGGTCTAAGCGTGGAACCTCAAAAGAGAAGGCACAGGAGAGTTTTCTCTCGAAAGAACACGTAAGAATTCAACGTTATAAGGAAATACAGTGTTGAAGAGTAAAGACAAATGCATATGTATTGGAAACACTTTGCAAGAAGAAATAACGCATCGTACAAAATTAGCTTGTATCTCCTAAACAACACGTGGTAACTCGAAAGGATTTGGTGTGACGTGTACATCTAAATGCGTAGCCTCAAAAGAGAACCCACAGGAGAATTTTCTTTCGTCAAAATTTGTCAGAAAACCACGATTTAAGGAAATCCTGCATCGTGCGAAGTTATCTTGTTTTTCATAAACAACACGTTGTAACTCGAAACGCTTTGGTGTTGCCTGTATGTCTAAGTGTGTAGCCTCAAAAGGGAACGCCCAGGATAGTTTTCTCTCGAAAGATTATGTAAGAATACCACGTTATAAGGAAATACAGTGTGGCAGAGTAAAGACAAATACGTACATATTGGAAACACTTTAGGAGAAGAATTAGCGCATCATAAAATATTAGCTTATATCTCCTAAACAACACGTTGTAATTCGAAAAGATTTGGTGTGGCGTGTACGTCTAAACGTGTAGCCTCAACAGAGAACACACAGGAGAATTTTCTTTCGTTAAAATTTTTCAGAAAACCACGTATTTAGGAAATCCCGCATCGTGCAACATCATCTCTTTTTCCTAAACAACATGATGTAACTCGAAAAGCTTTAGTCTTCCGTGTATGTCTAAGCATGGAGCCTCAAAAGAGAAGGCACAGGAGAGTTTTCTCTCGAAAGAATATGTAAGAATACCACGTTATAAGGAAATACAATTTTGCAGAGTAAAGTCAAATAAGTACATATTGGAAACACTTTATGAGAAGAAATAACGCATCATAAAAAATTAGCTTGTATCTCCTAAACAACACGTTGTAACTCGAAAAGATTTGGTGTGACGTGTACGTCTAAACGTGTAGCCTCAAAAGCGAACCCACAGGAGAATTTTCTTTCATCAAAATTTGTCAGAAACCACGTTTTAAGGAAATCTCGCATCGTACGAAACTATCTTGTTTTCCCTAAACAACACGTTGTAAATCGAAAAGCTCTGGCGTTATGTGTATGTCTAAGCAGGTAGCCTCAAAGGAGAACGCACAGGAGAGTTTTCTCTCAAAAGAATATGTAAGAATACCACGTTATAAGGAAATACAGTGTTGCAGAGTAAAGACAAACACGTACGTATTGGAAACACTTTACGAGAAGATTTAAAGCACAGTACAAAATTAGCTTGTATTTCCTAAACAACACGTTGTAACTCGAAAAGATTTGGTGTGGCGTGTACGTCTAAACGTGTACCCTCAAAAGAGAACCCACAGGAGAATTTTTTTCGTTAAAATTTTTCAGAAAACCACGTTTTAAGGAAATCCCGCATGGTGCCAAATCATCTTCTTTTTCCTAAACAACATGTTGTAACTCGAAAAGCTTTGGTGTTGCCTGTATGTCTAAGCGTGGAGCCTCAAAAGAGAACGCACAGGAGAGTTTTCTCTCGAAAGAATATGTAAGAATACCACGTTATAAAGAAATACAATTTTGCAGAGTAAAGGCAATTAAGTACATATTGGAATCACTTTACGAGAAGTAATAACGCATCGTACAAAATTAGCTTGTATCTCCTAAACAACACGTTGTAACTCGAAAAGATTTGGTGTGACGTGTACGTCTAAACGTGTAGCCCCAAAAGAGAACCCACAGGAGAATTTTCTTTCATCAAAATTTGTCAGAAACCACGTTTTATGGAAATCTCGCATCGAGCGAAATTATCTATTTTTTCCTAAACAACACGTTTTAACTCGAAAAGCTCTGGTGTTGCGTGTTTGTCTAAGCATGTAGCCTCAAAAGAGAACACACAGGAGAGTTTCTCTCGAAAGAATATGTAAGAATACCACGTTATAAGGAAATACAGTGTTGCAGAGTAAAGAGAAACACGTACGTATTGGAAACACTTTATGAGAAGAATTAATGCATAGTACAAAATTAGGTTGTATCTCCTAAACAACAAGTTGTAACTCGAAACTTTTGGTGTGGTGTGTACGTCTAAACGTGTAGCCTCAAAAGAGAACCCACAGGAGAATTTTCTTTCTTCAAAATTATTCAGAAAACCACGTTTTAAGGAAATTCCGCATCGTGCGAAATCACCTTCTTTTTCCTAAACAACATGTTGTAACTAGAAAAGCATTGGTGTTGCGTGTATGTGTAAGCGTGGAGCCTCAAAAGAGAAGGCACAGGAGAGTTTTCTCTCGAGAGAATATGTAAGAATACCACGTTATAAGGAAATACAATTTTGCAGAGTAAAGACAAATAAGTACATATTGGAAACACTTTAGGAGAAGAATTAACGCATCGTACAAAATTAGCTTGTATCTCCAAAACAACACATTGTAACTCGAAAAGATTTGGTGTGGCGTGTTCATTTAAACATGTAGCCTCAAAAGAGAACCCACAGGAGAATTTTCTTTCTTCAAAATTTGTCAGAAAACCACGTTTTAAGGAAATCCCGTATCGTGCGAAATCATCTTCTTTTTGCTAAACAAAACGTTATACCTCGAAAAGCTTTGGTGTTGCGTGTATGTGTAAGCATGTAGCCTCTAAAGAGAACGCACAGGAGAGTTTTCTCTCGAAAGAACATGTAAGAATACAACGTTATAAGGAAATACAGTGTTGCAGAGTAAAGACAAATACGTACGTATTGGAAAAACTTTACGAGAAGAAATATTGCATCGTACAAAATTTGCTTGTATCTCCTAAACAACACGTGGTAATTCGAAAGGATTTGGTGTGGTGTGTACGTCTAAACGTGTAGCCTCAAAAGAGAAAGCACAGGAGAATATTCTTTCTTCAAAATTTGTCAGAAAACCACGTTTTAAGGAAATCCCGCATCGTGCGAAATTATCTTGTTTTTCCTAAACAACACGTTGTACCTCGAAAAGCTTTGGTGTTGCCTGTATATCTAAGTGTGTAGCCTCAAAAGGGAACGCACAGGATAGTTTTCTCTCGAAATAATATGTAAGAATACCACGTTATAAGGAAATACAGTGTTGCAGAGTAAAGACAAATACTTACATATTGGAAAAACTTTACGAGAAGAATTAACGCATAGTACAAAATTAGCTTGAATCTCCTAAACAACACATTGTTACTCGAAAAGATTTGCTGTAGCGTGCACGTCTAAACGTGTAGCCTCAAAAGAGAACCCACAGGAGAATTTTCTTTCGTCAAAATTTTTCAGAAAACCACGTTTTAAGGAAATCCCGCATTGTGCGAAATCATCTTTTTCCTAAACAACATGTTGTAACTCGAAAAGCTTAGGTGTTGCGTGTATGTCTAAGTGTGGAGCCTGAAAAGAGAAGGCACAGAAGAGTTTTCTCTCGAAAGAATATGTAAGAATACCACATTATAAGGAAATACAATTTTGCAGAGTAAAGACAAATAAGTACAAATTGGAAATATTTTACGGGAAGAAATAACGCATCGTATAAAATTAGCTTGTATCTCCTAAACAACACGTTGTAACTCGAAAAGATTTGGTGTGAGGTGTACGTCTAAACGTGTAGCCTCAAAAGAGAACCGACAGGAGAATTTTCTTTCATCAAAATTTGTCAGAAACCACGTTTTAAGGAAATCTCGCATCGTGCGAAATTAACTTATTTTTCCTAAACAACACATTGTAACTCGAAAACCTTTGCTGTTGCGTGTATGTCTAAGCATGTAGCCTCAAAAGAGAACACCCAGGAGAGTTTTCTCTCGAAAGAATATGTAAGAATACTACGTTATAAGGAAATACAGTGTTGCAGAGTAAAGACAAATACGTACGTATTGGAAACACTTTAAGAGAAGAAATAACGTGTCGTACAAAATTAGCTTGTATCTCCTAAACAACACGTTGGAACTCGAAAAGATTTGGTGAGGCTCGTACGTCTACACGTGCAGCCTCAAAAGAGAACCCACAGGAGAATTTTCTTTCTTCAAAATTTGTCAGAAAACCACGTTTTAAGGAAATCCCGCATCGTGCGAAATTATCTTGTTTTTCATAAACAACACGTTGTACCTCGAAAAGCTTTGGTGTTGCCTGTATATCTAAGTCTGTAGCCTCAAAAGGGAACGCACAGGATAGTTTTCTCTCGAAAGAATATGTAAGAATACCACGTTATAAGGAAATACAGTGTTGCAGAGTAAAGACAAATACTTACATATTGGAAAAACTTTACGAGAAGAATTAACGCATAGTACAAAATTAGCTTGAATCTCCTAAACAACACATTGTTACTCGAAAAGATTTGCTGTAGCGTGTACGTCTAAACGTGTAGCCTCAAAAGAGAACCCACAGGAGAATTTTCTTTCGTCAAAATTTTTCAGAAAACCACGTTTTAAGGAAATCCCGCATTGTGCGAAATCATCTTTTTCCTAAACCACATGTTGTAACTCGAAAAGCTTTGGTGTTGCGTGTATGTCTAAGTGTGGAGCCTGAAAAGAGAAGGCACAGAAGAGTTTTCTCTCGAAAAAATATGTAAGAATACCACATTATAAGGAAATACAATTTTGCAGAGTAAAGACAAATAAGTACAAATTGGAAATATTTTACGGGAAGAAATAACGCATCGTACAAAGTTAGGTTGTATCTCCTAAACAACACGTTGTAACTCGAAAAGATTTGGTGTGAGGTGTACGTCTAAACGTGTAGCCTCAAAAGAGAACCCACAGGAGAATTTTCTTTCATCAAAATTTGTCAGAAACCACGTTTTAAGGAAATCTCGCATCGTGCGAAATTATCTTATTTTTCCTAAACAACACATTGTAACTCGAAAACCTTTGCTGTTGCGTGTATGTCTAAGCATGTAGCCTCAAAAGAGAACACCCAGGAGAGTTTTCTCTCGAAAGAATATGTAAGAATACTACGTTATAAGGAAATACAGTGTTGCAGAGTAAAGACAAATACGTACGTATTGGAAACACTTTAAGAGAAGAAATAACGTGTCGTACAAAATTAGCTTGTATCTCCTAAACAACACGTTGGAACTCGAAAAGATTTGGTGAGGTTCGTACGTCTACACGTGCAGCCTCAAAAGAGAACCCACAGGAGAATTTTCTTTCTTCAAAATTTGTCAGAAAACCATGTTTTAAGGAAATCCCGCATCGTGCGAAATTATCTTGTTTTTCATAAACAACACGTTGTACCTCGAAAAGCTTTGGTGTTGCCTGTATATCTAAGTGTGTAGCCTCAAAAGGGAACGCACAGGATAGTTTTCTCTCGAAAGAATATGTAAGAATACCACGTTATAAGGAAATACAGTGTTGCAGAGTAAAGACAAATACTTACATATTGGAAAAACTTTACGAGAAGAATTAACGCATAGTACAAAATTAGCTTGAATCTCCTAAACAACACATTGTTACTCGAAAAGATTTGCTGTAGCGTGTACGTCTAAACGTGTAGCCTCAAAAGAGAACCCACAGGAAAATTTTCTTTCGTCAAAATTTTTCAGAAAACCACGTTTTAAGGAAATCCCGCATCGTGCGAAATCATCTTTTTCCTAAACAACATGTTGTAACTCGAAAAGCTTTGGGGTTACGTGTATGTCTAAGTGTGGAGCCTGAAAAGAGAAGGCAAGGAAGAGTTTTCTCTCGAAAGAATATGTAAGAATACCACATTATAAGGAAATAAAATTTTGCAGAGTAAAGGCAAATAAGTACAAATTGGAAATATTTTACGGGATGAAATAACGCATCGTACAAAATTAGCTTGTATCTCCTAAACAACACGTTGTAACTAGAAAAGATTTGGTGTGAGGTGTATGTCTAAACGTGTAGCCTCAAAAGAGAACCGACAGGAGAATTTTCTTTCATCAAAATTTGTCAGAAACCACGTTTTAAGGAAATCTCGCATCGTGCGAAATTATCTTATTTTTCCTAATCAACACATTGTAACTCGAAAACCTTTGCTGTTGCGTGTATGTGTAAGCATGTAGCCTCAAAAGAGAACACCCAGGAGAGTTTTCTCTTGAAAGAATATGTAAGAATACTACGTTATAAGGAAATACAGTGTTGCAGAGTAAAGACAAATACGTACGTATTGGAAACACTTTAAGAGAAGAAATAACGTGTCGTACAAAATTAGCTTGTATCTCCTAAACAACACGTTGGAACTCGAAAAGATTTGGTGAGGCTCGTACGTCTACACGTGTAGCCTCAAAAGAGAACCCACAGGAGAACTTTCTTTCGTCAAAATTTGTCAGAAAACCACGTTTTAAGGAAATCCCGCATCGTGCAATATTATCTTGTTTTTCCTAAACAACACGTTGTAACTCGAAAAGCTTTGGTGTTGCGTGTATGTCTAAGCGTGTAGCCTCTAAAGAGAATGCACAGGAGAGTTTTCTCTCGAAAGAACATGTAAGAATACAACGGTATAAGAAAATACAGTTTTGCAGTGTAAAGACAAATAAGTATGTATTGGAAACACTTTACGAGAAGAAATAATGCATCTTACAAAATTATCTTGTATCTCCTAAACAACACGTGGTATCTCGAAAGGATTTGGTGTGGTGTGTACGTCTAAACGTGTAGCCTCAAAAGAGAACCCACAGGAGAATTTTCTTTCGTCAAAATTTGTCAGAAAACCACGATTTAAGGAAATCCCGCAAGGTGCAATATTATCTTCTTTTTCGTAAACAACACGTTGTAACTCGAAACGCTTTGGTGTTGCCTGTATGTCTAAGTGTGTAGCCTCAAAAGGGAATGCCCAGGATAGTTTTCTCTAGTAAGAATACCTAAGAATACCACATTATAATGAAATACAGTATTGCAGAGTAAAGACAAATACGTACGTATTGGAATCACTTAATGAGAAGAATTAACGCATCGTACAAAATTAGCTTGTATCTCCTAAACAACACATTGTAACTCGAAAAGATTTGATGTGGCGTGTATGTCTAAACGTGTAGCCTCAAAAGAGAACCCACAGGAGAATTTTCTTTCGTTAAAATTTTTCAGAAAACCACGTATTAAGGAAATCCCGCATCGTGCGAAATCATCTTCTTTTTCCTAAACAACATGTTGTAACTCGAAAAGCTTTAGTGTTGCGTGTATGTCTAAGCGTGGAGCCTCAATAGAGAAGGCACAGGAGAGTTTTCTTTCAAAAGAATAGGTAAGAATACCACGTTATAAGGAAATACAGTGTTGTAGAGTCAACAAAAATACATATGTATTGGAAACACTTTAGGAGAAGAAGTAACGCATCATACAATATTAGCTTGTATCTCCTAAACAACACGTTATAACTCGAAAAGATTTGGTGTGACGTGTACGTCTAAACGTGTAGCCTCAAAAGAGAACCCACAGGAGAATTTTCTTTCATCAAAATTTGTCAGAAACCACGTTTTAAGAAAATCTCGCATCGTGCGAAATTATCTTGTTTTTCCAAACAACACGTTGTAAATCGAAAAGCTTTGGGGTTGCGTGTATTTCTAAGCGTGTAGCCTCAAAAGAGAACGCACAGAAAAGTTTTGTCTCGAAAGAATATGTAGGAATACCACGTTATAAGGAAATACGGTGTGGCAGAGTAAAGACAACTAAGTACGTATTGGAAACACTTTAAGAGAAGAAATAACGCATCGTACAAAATTAGCTTGTATCTCCTAAACAACACGTTGTAACTCGAAAAGATTTGGTGTGGCTCATACCTCTACACGTGTAGCCTCAAAAGAGAACCCACAGGAAAACTTTTTTCGTCAAAATTTTTCAGAAAACCACGTTTTATGGAAATCTCGCATCGTGCGAAATAATCCTGTTTTTCCTAAACAACACGTTGTAACTCGAAAAGCCTTGGTGTTGCGTGTATGTCTAAGCGTGTAGCCTCAAAAGAGAATGCACAGGAGAGTTTTTCCTCGAAAGAATATGTAAGAATACCACGTTATAAGGAAATACAGTGTTGCAGAGAAAGACAAATACGTACGTTTTGGCAACACTTTACGAGAAGAAATAACACATCATACAAAATTAGCTTGTATCTCCTAAACAACACGTGGTAACTCGAAAGGATTTGGTGTGGCGTGCACGTCTATACGTTTAGCGTCAAAAGAGAACCCACAGGAGAATATTCTTTTGTCAAAATTTGTCAGAAAACCACGTTTTAAGGAAATCCCACATCGTGCGAAATTATCTTTTTATTCATAAACAACACGTTGTAACTCGAAAAGCTTTGGTGTTGCCTGTATGTCTAAGTGTGTAGCCTCAAAAGGGAACGCACAGGATAGTTTTCTCTCGAAAGAATATGTAAGAATACCACGTTATAAGGAAATACAGTGTTGAAGAGTAAAGACAAATACTTACGTATTGGAAACACCTTACGAGAAGAATTAACGCATCTTACAAAATTAGCTTGTATCTCCTAAACAACAGGTTGTAACTCGAAAAGATTTGGTGTAGCGTGTACGTCTAAACGTGTAGCCTCAAAAGAGAACCCACAGGAGAATTTTCTTTCGTCAAAATTTTTCAGAAAACTACGTTTTAATGAAATCCCGCATCGTGCGATATCATCTTCTTTTTCCTAAACAACATGTTGTAACTCGAAAAGCTTTCGTGTTGCGTGTATGTGTAAGCATGGAGCCTCAAAAGAGAAGGCACAGGAGGGTTTTCTCTCGAAAGAATATGTAAGAATACCACTTTATTAGGAAATACAATTTTGCAGAGTAAAAACAAATAAGTATATATTGGGAACACTTTACGAGAAGAAATAAGGCATCGAACAAAATTAGCTTGTATCTCCTAAACAACACGTGGTAACTCGAAAAGTTTTGGTTTGGCTTGTACGTCTAAACGTGTAGCCTCAAAAGAGAACACAAAGGGGAATTTTCTTTCGTCAAAATTTGTCAGAAAACCACGTTTTAAGGAAATCCCGCATCCTCCGAAATTATCTTGTTTTTCCTAAACAACACGTTGTAACTCAAAAAGCTTTGGTGTTGCGTGTATGTCTAAGCGTGTATCTTCAAAAGAGAATGAACAGGAGAGTTTTCTCTCGAAAGAACATGTAAGAATACAACGTTATAAGGAAATACAGTGTTGCAAAGTAAAGACAAAAAGTACATATTGGAAACACTTTACGAGAAGAAATTACGCATCATACAATATTAGCTTGTATCTCCTAAACAACAAGTGGAAACTCGAAAACATTTGGTTTGGCATGTACGTCTAAAAGTGAAGCCTCAAAAGAGAAACCACTGGAGAATTTTCTTTCTTCAAAATTTGTCAGAAAACCACGTTTTAACGAAATCCCACATCCTACAAAATTATCTTGTTTTCCTAAACAACAAGTTGTAACTCGAAAATCTTTGGTGTTGCGTGTATGTCTAAGTGTGTAGCCTCAAAAGGGAATGCACAGGAGAGTTTTTTCTCTCGAAAGAATATGTAAGAATACCACGTTATAAGGAAATACAGTGTTGCAGAGAGAAGACAAATACGTACATATTGGAAACACTTTAAGAGCAGAAATAAAGCATTGTACAAAATTGGCTTGTATCTCCTAAACAACACGTTGTAACTCGAAAAGATTTCGTGTGACATGTACGTCTAAACATGTAGCCTCAAAAGAGAACCGATAGTAGAATTTTCTTACATCAAAATTTGTCAGAAACCACGTTTTAACGAAATCTCGCATCGTGCGAAATTATCTAGTTTTTCCTAAACAACACGTTGTAACTCGAAAATCTTCTGTCTTGCGTGTATGGCTAAGCGTGTAGACTCAAAGGAGAACGCACAGGAGAGTTTTCTCTCGAAAGAATATGTAAGAATACCACGTTATAAGGAAATACAGTGTTGCAGAGTAAAGACAAAAACGTATGTATTGGAAACACTTTACAAGAAGAAATAACGCATCATACTAAATTAGCTTGTATCTCCTAAACAACAGGTTGTAACTCGAAAGGATTTGGTGTGGCATGTACGTCTAAACGTGTAGCCTCAAAAGAGAACCGACAGGAGAATTTTCTATCGTCAAAATATGTGAGAAAACCACGTTTTAAGGAAATCCCTCATCGTGCAAAATTATCTTCTTTTTCCTAAACAACAAGTTGTAACTCGAAAAGTTTTGGTGTTGCGTGTATGTCTAAGCGCGTAGCCTCAAAAGAGAACGCAAAGGAGAGTATTTTCTCGATAGAATTTGTAAGAATACCACGTTATAAGGAAATATAGTGTTGCAGAGTAAAGACAAATACGTACGTATTGGAAACACTTTACGAGAAGAAATAACGCATTGTACAAAATTAGCTTGTATCTCCTAAACAACACGTTGTAACTCGAAAAGATTTGATGTGGCGTGTACGTCTAAACGTGTAGCCTCAAAAGAGAACCCACAGGAGAATTTTCTTTGGTCAAATTTGTCAGAAAACCACGTATTAAGGAAATCCTGCATCGTGCGAAATTATCTTGTTTTTCCTAAACAACACGTTGTAACTCGAAAAGCTGTTGTGTTGCGTGTATGTCTCAGTGTATAGCCTCAAAAGAGAACACACAGGAGAGTTTTCTCTCGAAAGAATATGTAAGAATACCACGTTATAAGGAAATACAGTGTTGCAGAGTAAAGACAAATACGTACGTATTGGAAACCCTTAAACTTTAAGAGATGAAATAAAGCATCGTCCAAAATTAGCTCGTATCTCCTAAACAACACGTTGTAACTTGAAATGACTTGGTGTGGAGTGTACGTCTAAACGTGTAGCCTCAAAAGAGAACCCATAGGAGAATTTTCTTTCGTCAAAATTTTCAGAAAACCACGTTTTAAGGAAATCCTGCATCGTGCAAAATTATCGTGAGAGAGTATCTTGTTTTTCCTAAACAACACGTTGTAATTCGAAAAGCTTTGGTGCTGCATGTATGTCTCAGCGTGTAGCCTCAAAAGAGAACGCACAGGAGAGTTTTCTCTCGAAAGAGTATGTAAGAATACCACGTTATAAGGAAATACAGTGTTGCAGAGTAAAGACAAATACGTACTTATTGGAAACACTTTATGAGAAGAAATAACGCATTGTAAAAAATTAGTTTGTATCTCCTAAACAACACGTTGTAACTCGAAAACATTTGGTGTGGCGTGTACGTCTAAATGTGTAGCCTCAAAAGAAAACCCACAGGAGAATTTTCTTTGGTAAAAATTTGTCAGAAAACCACGTATTAAGGAAATCCCGCATCGTGCGAAATTATCTTGTTTTTCCTAAACAACGCGTTGTAACTCGAAAAGCTTTGGTGTTGCGTGTATGTCTAAGCATGTAGCCTCAAAAGAGAACACACAGAAGAGTTTTCTCTCAAAAGAATATGTAAGAATACCACGTTATAAGGAAGTACAATGTTGCAGAATAAAGACAAATACTTACGTATTGGAAACCCTTAAAATTAGCGAGATGAAATAAATCATCATACAAAATTAGCTTGTATCTCCTAAACAACACGTTGTAACTCGAAAAGATTTGGTGTGGCGTGTACGTCTAAACGTGTAGCCTCAAAAGAGAACCACAGGACAATTTTTTTTCATCAAAATTTGTCAGAAAACCACGTTTTAAGGAAATCCCGCATCGTGAGAAATTATCTTGTTCTTCCTAAACAACACGTTGTAATTCGAAAAGCTTTGGTGTTGCGTGTATGTGTAAGCATGTAGCCTCAAAAGAGAACACCCAGGAGAGTTTTCTCTCGAAAGAATATGTAAGAATACTACGTTATAAGGAAATACAGTGTTGCAGAGTAAAGACAAATACGTACGTATTGGAAACACTTTAAGAGAAGAAATAACGTGTCGTACAAAATTAGCTTGTATCTCCTAAACAACACGTTGGAACTCGAAAAGATTTGGTGAGGCTCGTACGTCTACACGTGTAGCCTCAAAAGAGAACCCACAGGAGAACTTTCTTTCGTCAAAATTTGTCAGAAAACCACGTTTTAAGGAAATCCCGCATCGTGCAATATTATCTTGTTTTTCCTAAACAACACGTTGTAACTCGAAAAGCTTTGGTGTTGCGTGTATGTCTAAGCGTGTAGCCTCTAAAGAGAATGCCCAGGATAGTTTTCTCTAGTAAGAATACCTAAGAATACCACATTATAATGAAATACAGTATTGCAGAGTAAAGACAAATACGTAAGTATTGGAATCACTTAATGAGAAGAATTAACGCATCGAACAAAATTAGCTTGTATCTCCTAAACAACGCATTGTAACTCGAAAAGATTTGATGTGGCGTGTACATCTAAACGTGTAGCCTCAAAAGAGAACGCACAGGAGAATTTTCTTTCGTTAAAATTTTTCAGAAAACCACGTATTAAGGAAATCCCGCATCGTGCGAAATCATCTTCTTTTTCCTAAACAACATGTTGTAACTCGAAAAGCTTTAGTGTTGCGTGTATGTCTAAGCGTGGAGCCTCAATAGAGAAGGCACAGGAGAGTTTTCTTTCAAAAGAATAGGTAAGAATACCACGTTATAAGGAAATACAGTGTTGTAGAGTCAACAAAAATACATATGTATTGGAAACACTTTAGGAGAAGAAGTAACGCATCATACAAAATTAGCTTGTATCTCCTAAACAACACGTTATAACTCGAAAAAATTTGGTGTGACATGTACGTCTAAACGTGTAGCCTCAAAAGAGAACCCACAGGAGAATTTTCTTTCATCAAAATTTGTCAGAAACCACGTTTTAAGAAAATCTCGCATCGTGCGAAATTATCTTGTTTTTCCAAACAACACGTTGTAAATCGAAAAGCTTTGGGGTTGCGTGTATTTCTAAGCGTGTAGCCTCAAAAGAGAACGCACAGAAAAGTTTTCTCTCGAAAGAATATGTAGGAATACCACGTTATAAGCAAATACGGTGTAGCCTCAAAAGAGAATGGACAGGAGAGTTTTCTCCCAAAAGAATATGTAGGAATACCACGTTATTAGGAAATACAGTGTTGCAGAGTAAAGACAAATACATACTTATTGGAAACACTTAAACTTTATGAGAAGAAATAACACATAGTACAAAATTAGCTTGTATCTCCTAAACAACATGTTATAACTCGAAATGATTTGGTGTGGCGTGTATGTCTAAACGTGTACCCTCAAAAGAGAACCCACGGGAGAATTTTCTTTCATCAAAATTTGTCAGAAAACCAGGTTTTAAGGAAATCCCGCATCATGCGAAATTATCTTGTTTTTCCTAAACAACACCTTGTAACTCGAAAAGCTTTGGTGTTGCGTGTATGTCGAAGCATGTAGCCTCCAAAGAGAACGCACAGGAGAGTTTACTGTCGAAAGAATATGTAAGAATACCACGTTATAAGGAAATACAGTGTTGCAGAGTAAAGGCAAATACATACGTATTGGAAACACTTAAACTTTACGAGAAGAAATAACGCATCATAAAAAAATTAGCTTTTATCTCCTAAACAACATGTTGTAACTCGAAAGGATTTGGTGTGGCGTGTACGTTTAAACATGTAGCCTCAAAAGAGAACCCACAGGAGAATTTTCTTTCATCAAAATTTGTCCAAAAACCACGTTATAAGGAAATCCCTCATTGTGCGAAATTATCTTGTTTTTCCTAAACAAAATGTCGTAACTCGAAAAGCTTTGGTGTTGTGTGTATGTCTAAGCGTGTAGCCTCAAAAGAGAAGGCACAGGAGAGTTTTCTCTCGAAAGAATATGTAAGGATACCACGTTATAAGGAAATACAATGTTGCAGAGTAAAGACATATTCTTACTTATTGGAAAATCTTTACGAGAAGAAATAACCTATCGTACAAAATTAGCTTGTATCTCCTAAACAACACGTTGTAACTTAAAAAGATTAGGTGTGGCCTGTACATCTAAACGTGTAGCCTCAAAAGAGAACCCATAGGAGAATTTTCCTTGGTCAAAATTTGTCAGAAAACCACTTATTAAGGAAATCGCACAGCGCACGAAATTATCTGGTTTTTCCTAAACAACACGTTGTAACGCGAAAAGCTTTGGTGTTGCCTGTATGTCTAAGCGTGTAGCCTCAAAGGGGAACACACAGGAGAGTTTTCTCTCGAAAGAATATGTAAGAATACCACGTTATAAGGAAATACAGTGTTGCAGACTAAAGGCAAATACGTACCTATTGGAAACACTTTACGAGAAGAAATAACGCATCGTACAAAATTAGCTTGTATCTCCTAAACAACACGTTGTAACTCGAAAAGATTTGGTGTGGCCTGTACTTCTAAACGTGTATCCTCAAAAGAGAACCCACAGGAGAATTTTCTTTCGTCAAAATTTGTCAGAAAACCACGTTTTAAGGAAATCCCGCATCGTGAGAAATTATCTTGTTCTTCCTAAACAACACGTTTTAACTTGAAAAGCTTTGGTGTTGGGTGTATGTCTAAGCATGTAGCCCCAAAAGAGAATGCAGAGGAGAGTTTTCTCTCGAAAGAATATGTAAGAATACCACCTTATAAGGAAATACAGTGTTGCAGAGTAAAGACAATTACATACTTATTGGAAAAACTTTACGAGAAGAAATAACGCATCGTACAAAATTAACTTGTGTCTCCTAAACAACACGTTGTAACTTAAAAAGATTTGGTGTGGCAAGTACGTCTAAATGTGTAGTCTCAAAAGAGAACCCATAGGATAATTTTCTTTGGTCAATATTTGTCAGAAAACCACGTATTAAGGAAATCCCTCATCGTGCGAAATTATCTTGTTTTTCCTAAACAACACGTTGTAACTTGAAAAGCTTTGGAGTTGCGTGTATGTCTAAGCGTGTAGCCTCAAAAGAGGATGCACAGGAGAGTTTTCTCTCGAAAGAATATGTAAGAATACCACGTTATAAGGAAATACAGTGTTGCAGACTAAAGGCAAATACATACATATTGGAAACACTTTACGAGAACAAATAACGCATCGTACAAAATTAGCTTGTATCTCCTAAACAACACGTTGTAACTCGAAAAGATTTGGTGTGGCGTGTACGTCTAAACGTGTAGCCTCAAAAGAGAACCCACAGGAGAATTTTCTTTCGTAAAAATTTGTCAGAAAACCACTTATTAAGGAAATCCTGCATCGTGCGAAACTATCTAGTTTTCCTAAACAACACATTGTTACTCGAAAATATTTGCTGTTGTGTGTATGTCTAAGCATGTAGCCTCAAAAGAGAACGCACAGGAGAGATTTCTCTCGAACGAGTATGTAAGAATACCATGATATAAGGAAATACATTGTGGCAAATTAAAGATAAATACGTACCTTTTGGAAACTCTTAAACTTTACAAGAAGATATAAAGCATCGTAAAAAATTAGCTTTTATCTCCTAAACAACACGTTGTAACTCGAAAAGATTTGGTGTGGCATGTACGTCTAAACGTGTAGCCTCAAATGAAAACCCACAGGAGAATTTTTTTTCGTCAAAATTTTTCAGAAAACCACGTTTTAAGGAAATCCAGCATCGTGCGAAATTATCTTGTTTTTCCTAAGCAACACATTGTAAGTCGAAAAGCTTTGGTGTTGCGTGTATGTCTAAGCGTGTAGCCTCCAAAGAGAACGCACAGGAGAGTTTTCTCTCGAAAGAATATGTAAGAATACCACGTTGTAAGGAAATACAGTGTTGCAGAGTAAAGAAAGATACGTATGTATTGGAAACCCACAAACTTTATGAGATGAAATAAAGCATCGTACAAAATTAGCTTGTATCTCCTAAACAACACTTTGTAACTCAAAAAGATTTGGTGTGGCCTGTACGTCTAAACGTGTAGCCTCAAAAGAGAGCCCACAGGACAATTTTCTTTCGTCAAAATTTGTCAGAAAACCACGTTTTAAGGAAATCCCGCATCGTGAGAAATTATCTTGTTCCTCCTAAACAACACGTTTTAACTTGAAAAGCTTTGGTGTTGGTCGTATGTCTAAGCATGTAGCCCCAAAAGAGTATGCAGAGGAGAGTTTTCTCTCGAAAGAATATATAAGAATACCACCTTATAAGGAAATACAGTGTTGCAGAGTAAAGACAAATACATACTTATTGGAAAAACTTTACGAGAAGAAATAACGCATCGTAAAAAATTAGCTTGTGTCTCCTAAACAACACGTTGTAACTTAAAAATTTTGGTGTGGCCTGTACGTCTAAACGTGTAGTCTCAAAAGAGAACCCATAGGATAATTTTCTTTGGTCAATATTTGTCTGAAAACCACATATTAAGGAAATCCCTCATCGTGTGAAATTATCTAGTTTTTCCTAACAAACACGTTGTAACTCGAAAAGCTTTGGTGTTGCGTGTATGTCTAAGCGTGTAGCCTCAAAAGAGGATGCACAGGAGAGTTTTCTCTCGAAAGAATATGTAAGAATACCACGTTATAAGGAAATACAGTGTTGCAGACTAAAGGCAAATACATACGTATTGGAAAAACTTTACGAGAACAAATAACGCATCGTACAAAATTAGCTTGTATCTCCTAAACAACACTTTGTAACTAGAAAAGATTTGGTGTGGCGTGTACGTCTAAACGTGTAGCCTCAAAAGAGAACCCACAGGAGAATTTTCTTTCGTCAAAATTTGTCAGAAAACCACTTATTAAGGAAATCCTGCATCGTGCGAAACTATCTAGTTTTCCTAAACAACACATTGTTACTCGAAAATATTTGCTGTTGCGTGTATGTCTAAGCATGTAGCCTCAAAAGAGAACACACAGAAGAGATTTCTCTCGAACGAGTATGTAAGAATACCACGTTATAAGGAAATACATTGTGGCAAATTAAAGATAAATACGTACCTTTTGGAAACTCTTAAACTTTACAAGAAGATATAAAGCATCGTAAAAAATTAGCTTTTTTCTCCTAAACAACACGTTGTAACTCGAAAAGATTTGGTGTGGCATGTACGTCTAAACGTGTAGCCTCAAATGAAAACCCACAGGAGAATTTTCTTTCATCAAAATTTTTCAGAAAACCACGTTTTAAGGAAATCCAGCATCGTGCGAAATTATCTTGTTTTTCCGAAACAACACGTTGTAAGTCGAAAAGCTTTGGTGTTGCGTGTATGTCTAAGCGTGTAGCCTCCAAAGAGAACGCACAGGAGAGTTTTCTCTCGAAAGAATATGTAAGAATACCACGTTGTAAGGAAATACAGTATTGCTGAGTAAAGAAAGATACGTATGTATTGGAAACCCACAAACTTTACGAGATGAAATAAAGCAACGTACAAAATTAGCTTGTATCTCCTAAACAACACATTGTAACTCGAAAAGATTTGGTGTGGCCTGTACGTCTAAACGTGTAGCCTCAAAAGAGAACCCACAGGACAATTTTCTTTTGTCAAAATTTTTCAGAAAACCACGTTTTAAGGAAATACCGCATCGTGAGAAATTATCTTGTTCTTCCTAAACAACACGTTTTAACTCGAAAAGCTTTGGTGTTGGGTGTATGTCTAAGCATGTAGCCCCAAAAGAGAACGCACAGGAGAGTTTTCTCTCAAAAGAATATGTAAGAATACCACGTTATAAGGAAATACAGTGTGGCAGAGTAAAGACAAATATGTACATATTGGAAGCGCTTTATGAGAGAAATAACGCATCTTGCAAAATTAGCTTGTATGTCCTAAACAACACGTTGTAACTCGAAAAGATTTGGTGTTGGGTGTATGTCTAAGCATGTAGCCCCAAAAGAGAACGCACAGGAGAGTTTTCTCTCAAAAGAATATGTAAGAATACCACGTTATAAGGAAATACAGTGTGGCAGAGTAAAGAGAAATATGTACATATTGGAAGCGCTTTATGAGAGAAATAGCGCATCTTGCAAAATTAGCTTGTATGTCCTAAACAACACGTTGTAACTCGAAAAGATTTGGTGTGGTGTCTACGTCTAAACGTGTAGCCTCAAAAGGGAACCCACAGGAGAGTTTTCTTTTGTCAAAATTTGTCAGAAAACCACGTTTTAAGGAAATCCCGCATCGTGAGAAATTATCTTGTTTTTCCTAAACAACACGTTGTATCTAGAAAAGCTTTGGTGTTGCGTGTATGTCTAAGTGTGTAGCCTCAAAAGAGAATGCACAGGAGAGTTTTCTCTCGAAAGAATATGTAAGAATACCAAGTTATAAGGAAATATATTGCTGCAGAGTAAAGACAAATACGAAAGTATTGGAAACACATTATGAGAAGAAATAACGCATGGTACAAAATTAGCTTGTATCTCCGAAACAACACGTGGTAACTCAAAAAGATTTGGTGTGGCGTGTACGACTAAATGGGTAGCCTCAAAAGAGAACACACAGGAGAATTTTCTTACGTCAAAATTTGTCAGAAAACCACATTTTAAGGAAATCCCGCATCGTGCGAAATTATTTTGTTTTTCCTAATCAACACGTTGTAACTCGAAAAGCTTTGGTGTTGCGTGTATGTCTAAGCGTGTAGCCTCCAAAGAGAACGCACGGGATAGTTTTCTCTCAAAAGAATATGTAAGAATACCACGTTATAAGGAAATACAGTGTTGCAGAGTATTGACAAATATGTACTTATTGGAAAAACTTTAGGAGAAGAAATAACGCATCATGCAAAATTAGCTTGTATCTCCTAAACAACACACTGTAACTCGAAAAGATTTGGGGTGGCGTGTATGTCTAAACGTGTAGCCTCAAAAGAGAACCCACAGGAGAGATTTCTTTCGTCAAAATTTGTCAGAAAACCACGTTTTAAGGAAATACTGCATCGTGCGAAATTATCTTGTTTTTCCTAAACAACATGTTGTAACTCGAAAAGCTTTGGTGTTGCGTGTATGTCTAAGCGTGTAGCCTCAAAAGAGAATGCACAGGAGAGTTTTCTCCCGAAAGAATATGTAGGAATACCACGTTATAAGGAAATACAGTGTTGCAGAGTAAAGACAAATACATACTTATTGGAAACACTTAAACTTTACGAGAAGAAATAACACATAGTACAAAATTAGCTTGTATATCCTAAACAACACGTTGTAACTCGAAAAGATTTGGTGTGGCGTGTACGTCTAAACGTGTAGCCTTCAAAAGAGAACCCACAGGAGAATTTTCTTTAGTCAAAATTTGTCAGAAACCACGTTTTAAGGAAATCCCGTATCGTGCGAAATTATCTTGTTTTTCCTAAACAACACGTTGTAACTAGAAAAGCTTTGGTGTTGCGTGTATGTCTGAGCGTGTAGCCTCAAAAGAGAATGCACAGGAGAGTTTTCTCTCGAA
The DNA here is from genome assembly GCF_947179515.1 of Apodemus sylvaticus. Lineage (NCBI taxonomy): Eukaryota > Metazoa > Chordata > Mammalia > Rodentia > Muridae > Apodemus > Apodemus sylvaticus. The sequence continues at coordinate 108,058,095 of NC_067482.1, forward strand.
AGAATATGTAAGAATACCATGTTATAAGGAAATATATAGCTGCAGAGTAATGACAAATTTGTACGTATTGGAAACACATTATGAGAAGAAATAACGCATGGTACAAAATTAGCTTGTATCTCCGAAACAACACGTGGTAACTCACAAAGATTTAGTGTGGTGTGTACGTCTGAACGTGTAGCCTCAAAAGAGATCCCACAGGAGAATTTTCTTACGTCAACATTTGTCAGAAAACCACGTTTTAAGGAAATCCCGCATTGTGAGAAATTATCTTGTTCTTCCTAAACAACACGTTGTAACTCGAAAAGCTTTGCTGTTGCGTGTATGTCTAAGCCTGTCGCCTCAAATGAGAACGCACAGAAGAGTTTTCTCTCGAAAAAATATGTAAGAATACCACGTTATAAGGAAATACAGTGTTGCAGAGTAAAGACAAATACTTACTTATTGGAAAAACTTTACAAGAAGAAATAACGCATCGTACAAAATTAGCTTGTATCTCCTAAACAACACGTTGTAACTTAAAAAGATTTGGTGTGGCCTGTATGTCTAAACGTATGGTCTCAAAAGAGAACCCATAGGAGAATTTTCTTTGGTCAAAATTTGTCAGAAAACCACGTATTGAGGAAATCCCTCATCGTGCGAAATTATCTTGTTTTTCCTAAACAACACGTTGTAACGCGAAAAGCTTTGGTGTTGCGTGTATGTCTAAGCATGTAGCCTCAAAAGAGGACGCACAGGAGAGTTTTCTCTCGAAAGAATATGTAAGAATACCACGTTATAAGGAAATACAGTGCTGCAGAGTAAAGACAAATATGTATGTATTGGAAACCCATGAACTTTAAGAGATGAAATAAAGCATCGTACAAAATTAGCTTGTATCTCCTAAACAACACGTTGTAACTCGAAAAGATTTGGTGTGGCATGTACGTCTAAACTTGTAGCCTCAAAAGAGAACCGACAGGACAATTTTCTTTCGTCAAAATTTTTAAGAAAACCACGATTTAAGGAAATCCCGCATCGTGAGAAATTATCTTGTTCTTCCTAAACAACACGTTTTAACTCGAAAAGCTTTGGTGTTGCGTGTATGTCTAAGCGTGTAGCCCAAAAGAGAACGCACAGGAGAGTTTTCTCTCAAAAGAATATGTAAGAATACCACGTTATAAGGAAATACAGTGTGGCAGAGTAAAGACAAATACGTACATATTGGAAGCACTTTATGAGAGAAATAATGCATCTTGCAAAATTAGCTTGTATGTCCTAAACAACACGTTGTAATTCGAAAAGATTTGGTGTGGCGTGTACGTCTAAACGTGTAGCCTCAAAAGAGAACCCAAAGGAGAATTTTAAGAGAACCCAAAGGAGAATTTTCTTTCGTCAAAATTTTTCAGAAACTCACGTTTTAAGGAAATCCGCATCATGTGAAATTATCTTGTTTTTCCTGAACAACACGTTGTAACTCGAAAAGCGTTCGTGTTGCGTGTATGTCTAAGTGTGTAGCCTCAAAACAGAAGGCACAGGAGAGATTTCTCTCGAAAGAATATGTAAGAATACCACGTTATAAGGAAATACAATTTTGCAGAGTAAAGACATATATGTACGTATTGGAAACACTTTACGAGAAGAAATAATGCATCATACAATATTAGCTTGTATCTCCTAAACAACACGTTGTAACTCGAAAAGAATTGGTGTGGTGTGAACGTCTAAACGTGTAGCCTCAAAAGAGAACCGAAAGGAGAATTTTCTTTCGTCAAAATTTTTCAGAAAATCACGTTTTAAGGAAATCCCGCATCGTGCGAAATTATCTTGTTTTTCCTAAACAACACGTTGTAAGTCGAAAAGCTTTCATGTTGCGTGTATGTCTAAATGTGTAGCCTCAAAAGAGAAGGCAGAGGAGAGTTTTCTCTCGAAAGAATATGTAAGAATACCATGTTATAACGAAATACAGTTTTGCAGAGTAAAGACAAATACGTACTTATTGGAAACACGTTACTAGAAGAAATAACGCATCGTACAAAATTAGCTTGTATCTCCAAAACTACACGTTGTAACTCGAAAAGAATTGTTGTGGCGTGTACGTCTTAACGTGTAGCATCAAAAGAGAACCCAAAGGAGAATTTTCTTTTGTCAAAATTTTTCAGAAAATCACGTTTTAAGGAAATCCCGCATCGTGCGAAATTATCTTGTTTTTCCTAAACAACACGTTGTAACTCGAAAAGCTTTCGTGTTGCGTGTATGTCTAAGTGTGTAGCCTCAAAAGAGAAGGCACCGGAGAGTTTTCTCTCCAAAGAATATGTAAGAATACCACGTTATAAGGAAATACAGTGTTGCAGAGTAAAGACAGCTAATTTTGTTCGATGCGTTATTTCTTCTCATAAAGTGTTTCCAATATGTACTTATTTGTCTTTACTCTGCAAAATTGTATTTCCTTATAACATGGTATTCTTACATATTCTTTCAAGAGAAAACTCTCCTGTGCCTTCTCTTTTGAGGCTCCACGCTTACACATACACGCAACACCAAAGCTTTTCGAGTTACAACATGTTGTTTAGGAAAAAGAAGATGATTTCCCACGATGCGCGATTTACTTAAAACGTGGTTTTCTGACATATTTTGACAAAAGAAAATTCTCCTGTGGGTTCTCTTTTGAGGTTACACGTTTAGGCGTACATGCCACACCAAATCTTTTCAAGTTACAACATGTTGTTTAGGAGATACAAGCTAATTTTGTCCAATGTGTTAATTATTCTCCTAAAGTGTTTCCAATACGTACGTATTTGTCTTTACTCTGCAACATTCTATTTCCTTATAACGTGATATTCTTACATATTATTTCGAGAGAAAACTATCCTGTGCGTTCCCTTTTGAGGCTACACACTTAGACATACAGGCAACTCCAAAGCTTTTCGAGTTACAACATGTTGTTTAGGAAAAACAAGATAATTTCGCACGATGCAGGATTTCATTAAAACGTGGTTTTCTGACAAAATTTGAAGAAAGAAAATTCTCCTGTGGGTTCTCTTTTGAGGATACACGTTTAGAAGTACACACCACACCAAATCCTTTCGAGTTACCACGTGTTGTTTAGGAGATACAAGCTAATTTTGTACGATGCGTTATTTCTTCTCGTAAAGTCTTTCCAATACGTACATATTTGTCTTTACTCTGCAACACTGTATTTCTTTATAATGTTTTATTCTTACATGTTCTTTCGAGAAAAAACTCTCCTGTGCGTTCTCTTTAGAGGCTACATGCTTAGACATACACGCAACACCAAAGCTTTTTGAGTTACAACGTGTTGTTTAGGAAAAACAAGATAATTTTGCACGATGTGGGATTTCCTTAAAACGTTGTTTTCTGACAAATTTGACGAAAGAAAGTTCTTCTGTGGGTTCTCTTTTGAGGCTACACGTGTAGACGTATGAGCCACACCAAATCTTTTCAAGTTAGAACGTGTTGTTTAGGAGATACAAGCAAATTTTGTAAGATGCGTTATTTCTTCTCGTAAAGTGTTTCCAATAAGTACTTATTTGTCTTTACTCTGCAACACTGTATTTCCTTATAACATGGAATTCTTACATATTCTTTCGAGGGAAAACTCTCCTGTGTGTTCTCCTTTGAGGCTACACGCTTAGACAAACACACGACGCCAAAGCTTTTCGAGTTACAACGTGTTGTTTAGGAAAAACAAGATAATTTCGCACAATGCGAGATTTCCTTAAAACGTGGTTTTCTGAAATATCTTGAGAAAGAAAGTTTTCCTGTGGGTTCTCTTTTGAGGCTCACATGTAGAAGTACGAGCCACACAAAATCTTTTCGAGTTACAATATGTTGTTTAGGAGATACACGCTATTTTTGTACAATGGGTTATTTCTTCTCATAAAGAGTTTCCAATACGTACGTAGTTGTCTTTACTCTGCAACACTGTATTTCCTTATAACGTGGTATTCTTACATATTCTTTCGAGAGAAAACTCTCCTGTGCATTCTCTTTTGCGCTTACACGCTTAGACATACACGCAACACCAAAGCTTTTCAAGTTACAACGTGTTGTTTAGGAAAAAGAAGGTAATTTCGCACTATGCGGGATTTCCTTAAAACGTGGTTTCTAACAAATTTTGATGAAAGAAAAATCTCCTGTGGGTTCTCTTTTAAGGCTACACGTTTAGACGTACACGCCACACCAAATCCTTTTGAGTTACCACATGTTGTTTAGGAGATACAATCTAATTTATATGATGCGTTATTTCTTCTGGTAAAGTGTTTCCAATACGTATTTATTTGCCTGTACTCTGCAACACTGTATTTCCTTATAACGTTGTATTCTTACATGTTCTTTCGAGAGAAAACTCTCCTGTGTGTTCTCTTTAGAGGCTACACGCTTAGACATACACGCAACACCAAAGCTTTTTGAGTTACAACTTGTTGTTTAGGAAAAACAAGATAATTTTGCACGATGCGGGATTTCCTTAAAACGTGGTTTTCTGACAATTTTGACGAAAGAAAGTTCTCCTGTGGGTTCTCTTTTGAGGTTACACGTGCATACGTACAAGCCACACCAAATCTTTTCAAGTTACAACGTGTTGTTTAGGAGATAGAAGCAAATTTTGTACTATGCTTTATTTCTTCTCAGTAAGTGTTTCCAATACGTACTTATTTGTCTTTACTCTACAACACTGTATTTCCTTATAACGTGGTATTCTTACATATTCTTTCGAGGGAAAACTCTCCTGTGCATTCTCTTTTGAGGCTACACGCTTAGACAAACACGCAACGCCAAAGCTTTTCGAGTTACAAAGTGTTGTTTAGGAAAAACAAGATAATTTCGCACGATGCGAGATTTCCATAAAACGTGGTTTTCTGAAAAATTTTGAAGAAAGAAAGTTCTCCTGTGGGTTCTCTTTTGAGGCTACACGTGTAGAAGAACGAGCCACACCAAATCATTTCGAGTTACAACGTGTTGTTTAGGAGATACAAGCTAATTTTGTTCGATGCGTTATTTCTTCTCATAAAGTGTTTCAAATAGGTACGTATTTGTCTTTACTCTGCAACACTGTATTTCCTTATAACGTGGTATTCTTCCATATTCTTTCGAGAAAAAACTCTCCTGTGCGTTCTCTTGTGAGGCTACAAGGTTAGACATACACGCAACACCAAAGCTTTTCGAGTTACAACGTGTTTTTAAGGAAAAACAAGATAATTTCGCACGATGCGAGATTTCCTTAAAACGTGGTTTCTGACAAATTTTGATGAAAGAAAATTCTCCTGTCGGTTCTCTTTTGAGGGTACACGTTTAGACATACACGTCACACCAAATCTTTTCGATTTACAACGTGTTGTTTAGGAGATACAAGCTAATTTTGTATGATGCGTTATTTCTTCACCTAAAGTGTTTCCAATATGTACTTATTTGTCTTTACTCTGCAAAATTGTATTTCCTAAAAACGTGGTATTCTTACATATTCTTTCGAGAGAAAACTCTCCTGTGCCTTCTCTTTTGAGGCTCCACGCTTACACATACACGCAACACCAAAGCTTTTCGAGTTACAACATGTTGTTTAGGAAAAAGAAGATGATTTCCCACGATGCGGGATTTCCTTAAAACGTGGTTTTCTGACAAATTTTGACGAAAGAAAATTCTGCTGTGGGTTCTCTTTTGAGGCTACATGTTTAGACGTACACGCCACACCAAATCTTTCCGAGATACAACGTATTGTTTAGGAGATACAAGCTAATTTTGTATGATGCGTTAATTCTTCTCATAAAGTGTTTCCAATATGTACGTATTTGTCTTTACTCTTCAACACTGTATTTCCTTATAACGTGGTATTCTTACACATTCTTTCGAGAGAAAACTATACTGTGCGTTCCCTTTTGAGGCTACACACTTAGACATAAAGGCAACACCAAAGCTTTTCGAGGTATAACGTATTGTTTATGAAAAACAAGATGATTTCGCACGATGCGGTATTTTCTTAAAACGTGGTTTTCTGACAAATTTTGATGAAAGAAAATTGTCCTGTGGGTTCTCTTTTGAGGCTACATGTTTAGAGGTACATGCCACACCAAATCCTTTTGAGTTACCACGTGTTGTTTAGGAGATACAAGCTAATTTTGTATGATGTGTTATTTCATCTTGTAAAGTGTTACCAATAAGTAAGTATTTGTCTTTACTCTGCAACACTGTATTTCCTTATACCGTTGTATTCTTACATGTTCTTTCGAGAGAAAACTCTCCTGTGTGTTCTCTTTAGAGGCTACACGCTTAGACATACACGCAACAACAAAGCTTTTCGAGTTACAACGTGTTGTTTTAGAAAAACAAGATAATTTTGCACGATGCGAGATTTCCATAAAACGTGGTTTTCTGACAAATTTTGACGAAAGAAAATTCTCCTGTGGGTTCTCTTTTGAGGCTACACGTTTAGATGTACACGCCACACCAAATCCTTTCGAGTTACCACGTGTTGTTTAGGAGATACAAGCTAATTTTTTACGATGCGTTATTTCTTCTCGTAAAGTGTTTCCAATACGTACGTATTTGTCTTTACTCTGCAACACTGTATTTCCTTATAACGTTGTATTCTTACATGTTCTTTCGAGAGAAAACTCTCCTGTGCGTTCTCTTTAGAGGCTACAAGCTCAGACATACACGCAACACCAAAGCTTTTTGAGTTACAACGTGTTGTTTAGGAAAAACAAGATAATTTTGCACGATGAGAGATTTCCCTAAAACGTGGTTTTTGGACAAATTTTGACAAAAGAAAGTTCTCCTGTGGGTTCTCTTTTGAGGTTACACATGTATACGTACGAGCCACACCAAATCCTTTCGAGTTACAAGGAGTTGTTTAGGAGATACAAGCTAATTTTGTACCATGCATTAATTCTTCTCATAAAGTATTTACAATACGTACCTATTTATCTTTACTCTGCAACACTGTATTTACTTATAACGTGGTATTCTTACATATTCTTTCGAGAGAAAACTCTCCTCTGCGTTCTCTTTTGAGGCTACACGCTTAGACCTACACACAACACCAAAGCTTTTCGAGATACAACGTGTTGTTTAGGAAAAACAAGGTAATTTCGCACGATGCGATATTTCCTTAAAACGTGGTTTTCTGACAAATTTTGACGAAACAAAATTCTCCTGTGGGTTCTCTTTGGAGGCTACACGTTTAGATGTAAACAGCACACCAAATCAGTTCGAGTTACTACGTGTTGATTAGGAGATACAAGCTAATTTTGTACGATGCCTTATTTCTTCTCGTAAAGTGTTTCCAATATGTACGTATTTGTCTTTACTCTTCAACACTGCATTTCCTTATAACGTGGTATTCTTACATATTCTTTCGAGAGAAAACTCTCCTGTGCCTTCTCTTTTGAGGCTACACCCTTAGACATACACGCAAACCAAAGATTTTCGAGTTACAATATGTTGTTTAGGAAAAACAAGATAATTTCGCACGATGCGGGATTTCCATAAAATGTGGTTTTCTGAAAAATTTTAACGAAAGAAAATTATCCTGTGGGTTCTCTTTTGAGGCTACACATTTAGACGTACAGGCCACACCAAATCCTTTCGAGTTACAACGTGTTGTTTAGGAGATACAAGCTAATTTTGTACAATGCGTTATTTCTTCTCGTAAAGTGTTTCCAATACATACGTATTTGTCTTTACTCTGCAACTCTGTATTTCCTTATAACGTGGTATTTTAACATATTCTTTCGAGAGAAAACTCTCCTGTGCATTCTCTTTTGAGGCTATAGGCTTAGACATACACACAACACCAAAGCTTTTCGAGTTATAACGTGTTGTTTATGAAAAACTAGATAATTTCGCACGATGAGGGATTTCCATAAAACGTGGTTTTCTGACAAATTTTGACAAGAGAAAATTATCCCGTGGGTTCTCTTTTGAGGCCACACGTTTAGATGTACACGCCACACCAAATCATTTCGAGTTACAACGTGTTGTTTAGGGGATACAAGCTAATTTTGCACAAAGAGTTATTTCTTCTCGTAAAGTATTTCCAATACCTACGTAATTGTCTTTACTCAGCAACACTGTATTTCCTTATAACGTGGTATTCTTACATATTCTTTCGAGAGAAAACTCTCCTTTGCATTCCCTTTTGAGGCTACACGCTTAGACGTACACGCAACACCAAAGCTTTTCGAGTTATAACGTGTTGTTTAGGAAAAACAAGATAATTTCGCAAGATGCGGGATTTCCATAAAACGTGGTTTTCTGACAAATTTTAACCTAAGAAAATTCTCCTGTGGGTTCTCTTTTGAGGCTACACGTTTAGACGTACACGCCACACCAAATCTTTTCGAGTTACAACGTTTTGTTTCAGAGATACAGACTAATTTTGTACGATGCGTCATTTCTTCTCGTAAAGTGTTGCCAATACATATGTATTTGTCTTTATTCTGCAACACGATATTTCCTTAAAACGTGGTATTCTTACATATTCTTTCGAGAAAAGACTCTCCTGTGCCTTCTCTTTTGAGGCTACACGCTTAGACATACACGCAACACCAAAGCTTTTCGAGTTACAACGTGTTGTTTAGGAAAAACAAGATAATTTCGCAAGATGCGGGATTTCCTTAAAACGTGGTTTTCTGAAAAATTTTGACGAAAGAAAATTCGCCTGTGGGTTCTCTTTTGAGGCTACATGTTTAGACGTACACGCCACACCAAATCTTTTTCAGTTACAACATGTTGTTTAGGAGATACAGACTAATTTTGTACGATGCCTTATTTTTTCTCGTAAGGTGTTGCCAATACGTACATATTTATCTTTACTCTGCAACTCTGTATTTCCTTAAAACGTGGTATTCTTACATATTCTTTCGAGAGAAAACTCTCCTGTGCCTTCTCTTTTGAGGCTACACGTTTAGATGTACACGCCACACAAAATATTTCGAGTTACAACGTGTTGTTTAGGAGATAAAAGCTAATTTTGTACGATGCGTTATTTCTTCTCGTAAAGTGTTTCCTATACATAAGTATTTGTCTTTACTCTGCAACACTGTCTTTCCTTATAACGTGGTATTTTTACATATTCTTTCGAGAGAAAATTCTCCTGTGCCTTCTCTTTTGAGGCTACACGCTTACACATACACGCAACACCAAAGCTTTTCGAGTTACGACATGTTGTTTAGGAAAAACAAGATAATTTCGCACGATGTGGGATTTCTTTAAAATGTGGTTTTCTGGCAAAATTTGATGAAAGAAAGTTCTCCTGTGGGTTCTCTTTCGAGGCTACACGTTTAGACATACAGGTGACACCAAATCTTTTCGAGTTAAACGTGTTGTTTAGGAGATACAAGCTAATTTTGCACGAAGCATTACTTCTTCTCCTAAAGTGTTTCCAATACGTACGTATTTGTCTTTACTCTGCTACACTGTATTTCCTTATAACGTGGTATTCTTACATATTCTTTCGAGAGAAAACTCTCCTGTGCCTTCTCTTTTGAGGCTACACGCTTAGACATACACGCAACACCAAAGCTTTTGGAGTTACAACGTGTTGTTTAGGAAAAACAAGATAATTTCGCAAGATGCGGGATTTCCTTAAAACGTGGTTTTCTGACCAATTTTGATGTAAGAAAATTCTGCTGTGGGTTCTCTTTTGAGGCTACACATTTAGACGTACACGCCACACCAAATCTTTTCGAGTTACGTGTTGTTTAGTAGATACAGACTAATTTTGTACGATGCGTTATTTCTTCTCGTAAAGTGTTGCCAATACGAATGTATTTGTCTTTACTCTGCAACACTGTATTTCCTTAAAACGTGGTATTCTTACATATTCTTTCGAGAAAAAACTCTCCTGTGCCTTCTCTCTTGAGGCTACACGCTTAGACATACAGGCAACACCAAAGCTTTTCGAGTTACAATGTGTTGTTTAGGAAAAACAAGATAATTTCGCAAGATGCGGGATTTCCTTAAAACGTGGTTTTCTGAAAAATTTTGACCAAAGAAAATTCTCCTGTTGGTTCTCTTTTGAGGCTACACGTTTAGACGTACACGCTACACCAAATCCTTTTCAGTTACAACGTGTTGTTTAGGAGATACAGACTAATTTTGTACGATGCCTTATTTTTTCTCGTAAGGTGTTGCCAATACGTACAAATTTGTCTTTACTCTGCAACTCTGTATTTCCTTAAAACGTGGTATTCTTACATATTCGTTCGAGAGAAAACTCTGCTGTGCCTTCTCTTTTGAGGCTACACGTTTAGATGTACACGACACACAAAATATTTCGAGTTACAACGTGTTGTTTAGGAGATAAAAGCTAATTTTGTACGATGCTTTATTTCTTCTCGTAAAGTGTTTCCTATACATAAGTATTTGTATTTACACTGCAACACTGTATTTCCTTATAACGTGGTATTCTTACATATTCTTTCGAGAGAAAACTCTCCTGTGCCTTCTCTTTTGAGGCTACACGCTTAGACATACATGCAACACCAAAGCTTTTCGAGTTACGACATGTTGTTTAGGAAAAACAAGATAATTTCGCACGATGTGGGACTTCCTTGAAACGTGGTTCGTCTGACAAATTGACGAACGAAAATTATCCTGTGGGTTCTCTTTTGAGGCTACATGTTTACACGTACACGCCACACCAAATATTTTCGAGTTACAACGTGTTGTTTAGGAGATACAAGCTAATTTTGTATGATGCGTTATTTCTTCTCGTAAAGTGTTTCCAATACGTATGTATTTGTCTTTACTCTGCAACACTGTATTTCCTTATAACGTGGTATTCTTACATATTCTTTCGAGAGAAACTCTCCTGTGCCTTCTCTTTTGAGGCCACACGTTTAGACATACATGCAACACCAAAGCTTTTCGAGTTACAACGTGTTGTTTAGGGTTCTCTTTTGAGGCTACATGAAGAAATAATGCATCGTTCAAAATTAGCTTGGAAACACTTTATGAGAAAAATTAACGCATTATAAAAAATTAGCTTGTCTCTCCTAAACAACACGTTGTAACTCGTGTAGCCTCAAAAGAGAACCCACAGGAGAATTTTCTCTCAAAAGAAGATGTAAGAATACCACGTTGTAAGGAAATACAGTGTTGTAGACTAAAGACAAATACGTACGTACTGGAAACACTTTTAGAGATGAAATAACGCATCGTTCAAAATTAGCTTGTATCTCCTTAACAACACGTTGTCACTCGAAACGATTTGGTGTGGGGTGTACGACTAAACCTGTAGCCTCAAAAGAGAACACAGAGGAGATTTTTCTTCTTTCAAAATTTTTCAGAAATCACGTTTTTAGGAAATCCCGCATTGTGCGAAATTATCTTGTTTTTCCTAAACAACATGTTGTAACTCGAAAAGCTTTGGTGTTACTTGTATATCTAAGCGTGTAGCCTCAAAAGAGAATGCACAGGAGAGTTTTCTCTCAAAAGAATATGTAAGAATACCACGTTATAAGGAAATACAGTGTTGCAGAATAAAGACAAATACGTACGTATTGGAAACACTTTATGAGAAGAAATAACACATCATACAAAATTAGCTTGTATCTCCTAAACAGCACGTTGTAACTCGAAAAGAGTTGGTGTGGCATGTACGTTTAAATGTGTAGCCTCAAAAGAGAACCCACAGGAGAATTTTCTTTCGTCAAAATATGTCAGAAAACCACGTTTTATGGTAATCCCGCATCGTGCGAAATTATCTTGTTTTTCCTAAACAACACGTTGTAACATGAAAAGCTTTGCTGTTGCGTGTATGTCTAAGCCTGTATCCTCAAAAGCGAATGCACAGGAGTGTTTTCTCTTGAAATAAGATGTAAGAATACCACGTTCGAAGGAAATACAGTGTTGCAGACTAAAGACAAATAGGTACTTATTGGAAACACTTTTAGAGATGAAATAACGCATCGTTCAAAGTTAGATTGTATCTCCTAAACAACACGTTGTAACTTGAAACTGTTTGGTGTGGTGTTTACATCTAAATGCGTAGCCTCAAAAGAGAACCCACAGGAGAATTTTCTTTCGTCAAAATTTTTCAGAAATCACGTTTTTAGGAAATCCCGCATCGTGCGAAATTATCTTGTTTTTCCTAAACAACACGTTATAACTCGAAAAGCTTTGGTGCTGCGTGTATGTCTAAGCGTGTAGCCTTAAAAGAGAATGCACAGGAGAGTTTTCTCTCGAACGAATATGTAAGAATACCACGTTATAAGGAAATACAGTGTTGCAGAGTAAAGATAGATACATACGTATTTGAAACACTTTACGAGAAGAAATAATGCATCGCACAAAATTAGCTTGTATTTCCTAAAAAGCACATTGTAACTTGAAAGGTTTTGGTGTGGCGTATACGTCTAAATGTGTAGCCACAAAAGAGAACCCACAGGAAAATTTTCTTTCGTCAAAATTTTTCAGAAAACCACGTTTTAAGGAAATCCCGCGTCCTGCGAAATCATCTTCTTTTTCCTAAACTACATGTTTTAACTTGAATAGCTTTGGTGTTGCCTGTATGTCTACGTGTGTAGCCACAAAAGGGAACGCACAGGACAGTTTTCTATCGAAAGAATATGTAAGAATACCACGTTATAAGGAAATACAATGTTGCAGAGTAAAGACAAATACGTACGTATTGGAAACACTTTATGAGAAGAATTAACACATTGTAAAATATTAGCTTGTATCTCCTAAACAACACGTTGTAACTCGAACAGATTTGGTGTGGCGTGTACGTCTAAACATGTAGCCTCAAAAGAGAACCCACAGGAGAACTTTCTATTGTCAAATATTTCAGAAAACCACGTTTATGGAAATCTCGCATCGTGCGAAATTATCTAGTTTTTCCTAAACAACACGTTGTAACTCGAAAAGCTTTGGTGTTGCTTGTATGCCTAAACATGTAGCCTCAAAAGAGAACGCTCAGGAGAGTTTTCCCTCGAAAGAATATGTAAGAATACCACGTTATAAGGAAATACAGTGTTGCAGAGAAAGACAAATACGTACGTATTGGAAACAATTTATGAGAAGAAATAACACATCGTACAAAATTAGCCTGTATCTCCTAAACAACACGTGGTAACTCGAAAGGATTTGGTGTGGCGTGCACGTCTAAACGTGTAGCATCATAAGAGAAGCCACAGGAGAATTTTCTTTCTTCAAAATTTGTCAGAACACAACGGTTTAAGGAAATCCGAGAACGCACAGGAGAGTTTTCTCTCGAAATAATATGTAAGAATACCACGTTATAAGGAAATACAGTGTTGCAGAGTAGAGGCAAATACATACTTATTGGAAAAACTTAAACTTTACGAGAAGAAATAATGCATCGTAAAAAAATTAGCTTGTATCTCCTAAACAACACGTTGTAACTTAAAAAGATTTGGTGTGGCCTGTACGTCTAAACGTGTAGTCTCAAATGAGAACCCATAGGAGAATTTTCTTTGGTCAAAATTTGTCAGAAAATCACGTATTAAGGAAATCCCTCTTCGTGCGAAATTATCTTGTTTTTCCTAAACAACACGTTGTAACGCGAAAATCTTTGGTATTGCGTGTATGTCTAAGCGTGTAGCCTCAAAAGAGGACGCACAGGAGAGTTTTCTCTCGAAAGAATATGTAAGAATACCACGTTATAAGGAAATACAGTGTTGCAGACTAAAGGCAAATACGTACCTATTGGAAACACCTTACAAGAAGAAATAAAGCATCGTAAAAAATTAGCTTTTATCTCCTAAACAACAGTTTGTAACTCGAAAAGATTTGGTGTGGCGTGCACGTCTAAACGTGTAGCCTCAAAAGATAACCCACAGGAGAATTTTTTTTCGTTAATATTTCTCAGAAAACCATGTTTTAAGGAAATCACTCATCGTGCGAAATTATCTTGTTTTTCCTAAACAACACGTTGTAACTCGAAAAGCTTTGATGTTGCGTTTCCAATACATATGTATTTTCCTTTACTCTGCAACACTGTATTTCCTTACAACGTGGTATTCTTACATATTCTTTCGAGAGAAAACTCTCCTGTGCGTTCTCTTTTGGGGCTACACGCTTAGACATACACGCAACACCAAAGCTTTTCGAGTTAAAAAGTTTTGTTTAGGAAAAACAAGATAATTTCGCATGATGCGGTATTTCCTTCATACGTGGTTTTCTGACAATTTCGACCAAAGAAAATTCTCCTATGGTTTCTCTTTTGAGGCTACACGATTAGACGTACACGCCACACCAAATCTTTTTAAGTTACAACGTGTTGTTTAGGAGATACAAGCTAATTTTGTAAGATGCGTTATTTCTTCTCGTAAAGTTTTTCCAATACGTAAATATTTGTCTTTACTCTGCAACACTGTATTTCCTAATAACGTGGTATTCTTATATATTCTTTCGAGAAAAAAACTCTCCTTTGCATTCTCTTTTGAGGCTACACGCTTAGACATACACGCAACACCAAAGGTTTTCGCGTTACAACGTGTTGCTTAGGAAAAACAAGGTAATTTCGCACGATGCAGGATTTCCTTAAAACGTGGTTTTCTGACAAATTTTGATGAACGAAAATTCTCCTGTGGGTTCTCGTTTGAGGCTACACGTTTAGACGTACACACCACACCAAATCTTTTCGAGTTATAACGTGATGTTTAGGAGATACATACTAATTTTGTACGATGCCTTATTTCTTCTCGTAAAGTTTAAGTGTTTCCAATAAGTACGTATTTGTCTTTACTCTGCAACACTGTATTTCCTTATAACGTGGTATTCTTACATATTCTTTCGAGAGAAAACTCTCCTGTGAGTTCTCTTTTGAGGCTACATGCTTTGACATACACGCAACACCAAAGCTTTTCGAGTTACAATGTGTTGTTTAGGAAAAACAAGATAATTTATCACGATGCGGGATTTCCTTAAAACGTGGTTTTCTGACAAATTTTGACGAAAGAAAATACTCCTGTGGGTTCTCTTTTGAGGCTACACATTTAGACGTACACACCACATCAAATCTTTTCGAGTTACAACGTGTTGTTTAGGAGATACAAGCTAATATTTTTACGAAGCGTTATTTCTTCTCATAAAGTTTAAGTGTTTCCATTACGTACATATTTGCCTTTACTCTGCAACACTGTATTTCCTTATAACGTGGTATTCTTGCATATTCTTTCGAGAGAAAACTCTCCTGTGCATTCTCCTTTGAGGCTACGTGCTTAGATATACACGCAACACCAAAGCTTTTCGAGTTACAACGTGTTATTTAGGAAAAACAACATAATTTCGCACGATGCGGGATTTCCTTAAAACGTGGTTTTCTGACAAATTTTGAAGAAATAAAACTCTCCTGTGGGTACTCTTTTGAGGCTACACGTTTAGACGTACATGCCACACCAAATCTTTTCGAGTTACAACGTGTTGTTTAGGACATACAAGCTAATTTTGCAAGATGCGTTATTTCTCTCATAAAGTGTTTCCAATACATATGTATTAGTCTTTACTCTGCAACACTGTATTTCCTTATAATGTGGTATCCTTACATATTCTTTCGAGAGAAAACTCTCCTTTGCATTCTCTTTTGAGGCTACACACTTAGACATACACGCAACACCAAAGCTTTTCGAGTTACAACGTGTTGTTTAGGAAAAACAAGATAATTTAGCACGATGCGGGATTTCCTTAAAACGTGGTTTTCTGACAAATTTTGACGAAAGAAAATTCTCCTGTGGGTTCTCCTTTGAGGCTAAACGTTTAGACATACACGCCACACCAAATCTTTTTGAGTTATATCGTGTTGTTTAGGAGATACAAGCTAATTTTTTACCATGCATTATTTCTTCTCGTAAAGTGTTTCCCTTACTTCCGTATTTGTCTTTACTCTGCAGCACTGTATTTCCTTATAACGTGGTATTCTTACATATTCTTTCAAGAGAAACCTCTCCTGTGCATTCTCTTTTGAGGCTACACGCTTAGACATACATGCAACACCAAAGCTTTTCGAGTTACAATGTGTTCTTTATGTAAAACAAGATAATTTTGCACGATGCAGGATGTCCTTAAAACGTGGTTTTCTGAAAAATTTTGACGAAAGAAAATTCTACTGGGGGTTCTCTTTTGAGGCTACGCGTTTAGACATACATGGAACACCAAATGTTTTCAAGTTACAACGTGTTGTTTAGGACATACAAACTATTTTTGTATGATGCGTTATTTCTCTCATAAAGTGTTTCCAATACATATGTATTTGTCTTTACTTTGCAACCCTGTATTTCTGTATAACGTGATATTCTTACATATTCTTTCGAGAGAAAACTCTCCTGTGCATTCTCCTTTGAGGCTATACGCTTAGATATACACGCAACACCTAAGCTTTTTGAGTTAAAACGTGTTGTTTAGGAAGAACAAGATAATTTCTCACGATGCGGGATTTTCTTAAAACGTGGTTTTCTGACAAATTTTGACGAAAGAAAATTGTCCTGTGGGTTCTCTTTTGAGGCTACTCGTTTAGACGTACAGGCCACACTAAATCCTCTCGAGTAACAACGTGTTGTTTAGGAGTCACAAGCTAATTTTGTACGATGCTTTATTTCAACTCATAAAGTTTAAGGGTTTCCAATATGTACGTTTTTGTCTTTACTCAGCAACACTGTACTTCCTTTAAAGTGGTATTCTTACGTATTCTTTCGAGAGAAAACTCTCCTGTGTGTTCTCTTTTGAGGCTACACGCTTAGACATACACGCAACACCAAAGCTTTTCAAGTTAAAACGTGTTGTTTAGGAAAAACAAGATAATTTCGCACGATACGATATTTCCTTAAAAGGTGGTTTCTGACAAATTTTGATGAAAGAAAATTCTCCTGTGGGTTCCCTTTTGAGGCTACACGTTTAGACTTACATGCCACACCAAATCTTTTCGAGTTACAACATGTTGTTTAGGAGATACGAGCTCATTTTGTACGATGCTTTATTTCATCCCATAAAGTTTAAGGGTTTCCAATACGTACGTATTTGTCTTTACTCTGCAAGACTGTATTTCCTTATAACGTGGTATTTTTACATATTCTTTTGAGAGAAAACTCTCCTGTGTGTTCTCTTTTGAGGCTACACGCTGAGACATACACGCAACACCAAAGCTTTTCGAGTTACAACGTGTTGTTTAGGAAAAACAAGATAATTTCGCACCATGCAGGATTTCCTTAATACGTGGTTTTGTGACAAATTTGACCAAAGAAAATTCTCCTGTGGGTTCTCTTTTTTAGGCTACACGTTTAGACGTACACGCCACACCAAATCTTTTCGAGTTACAACGTGTTTTTTAGGAGATACAAGCTACTTTTGTATGATGCGTTATTTCTTCTCATAAAGTGTTTCCAATACGTACGTATTTGTCTTTATTCTGCAACACTGTACTTCCTTATAACGTGGTATTCTTACATATTCTTTCGAGAGAAACCTCTCCTGTGTGTTCTCTTTTGAGGCTACACGCTTAGACATACACGCAACACGAAAGATTTTCGAGTTACCACGTGTTGTTTAGGAAAAACAAGATAATTTCCCACGATGCAGGATTACCTTATAACGTGGTTTCTGACAAATTTTGACGAAAGGAAATTCTCCTATGGGTTCTCTTTTGAGGCTACAGGTTTAGACGTACACGCCACACCAAATCTTTTCGAGTTAAAACGTGTTGTTTAGGAGATACGAGCTAATTTTGTAAGATGCTTTATTTCATCTTGTAAAGTTTAAGGATTTCCAATACGTACCTATTTGTCTTTACTCTGCTACACTGTATTTCCTTATAACGTGGTATTCTTACATATTCTTTCGAGAGAAAACTCTCCTGTGTGTTCTCTTTTGAGGCTACACGCTGAGACATACACGCAACACAAAAACTTTTCGAGTTACAACGTGTTGTTTAAGAAAAACACGATAATTTCACACGATGCGGGATTTCCTTAAAACGTGGTTTTCTGAAAATTTTGACGAAAGAAAATTCTCCTATGGGTTCTCTTTTGAGGCTACACGTTTAGACGTACACGCCACACCAAATCTTTTCGAGTTACAACGTGTTGTTTAGGAGATACGAGCTCATTTTGTCCGATGCTTTATTTCATCTCGTAACATTTAAGGGTTTCCAATATGTACGTATTTGTCTTTACTCTGCAACACTGTATTTCCTTATAACGTGGTATTCTTACATATTCTGTTGAGAGAAAACTCTCCTGTGTGTTCTCTTTTGAGGCTACACGCGGAGACATACACGAAACACCAAAGCTTTTCGAGTTACAACGTGTTGTTTAGGAAAAACAAGATAATTTCGCACGATGCGGGATTTCCTTAATACGTGGTTTTCTGACAAATTTGACCAAAGAATATTCTCCTGTGGGTTCTCTATTTGAGGCTACACGTTTAGACGTACACGCCACACCAAATCTTTTCGAGTTACAACGTGTTGTTTAGGAGATACAAGCTAATTTTGTATGATGCGTTATTTCTTCTCGTAAAGTGTTTCCAATAGGTACGTCTTTGTCTTTACTTTGCAACACTGTATTTCCTTATAACCTGGTATTCTTACATATTCTTTCGAGTGAAAACTCTCCTGTGTGTTCTCTTTTGAGGCAACACACTGAGACATACACGAAACACCAAAGCTTTTCGAGTTATAACGTGTTGTTTAGGAAAAACAAGATAATTTCGCAGGATGCGGGATTTCTTTAAAACGTGGTTTTCTGACAAAATTTGACGAAAGAAAATTCTCCAGTGGGTTCTCTTTTGAGGCTAAACTTTTAGACGTACACGCCAAACCAAATGTTTTCGAGTTTCCACTTGTTTTTTAGGAGATACAAGCTAATATTGTATGATGCTTAATTTCTTCTCGTAACGTGTTTCCAATATGTACGTATTTGTCTTTATTCTGCAACACTGTATTTCCTTATAACGTAGTATTCTTACATATTCTTTCGAGAAAAACCTCTCCTTTGCATTCTCTTTTGAGGCTACACGCTTAGACATACACGCAACACCAAAGCTTTTCGAGTTACCACGTGTTGTTTAGGAAAAACAAGATAATTTCGCTCGATGCGGTATTTCCTTAAAACGTGGTTTTCTGACAAATTTTGACGAATGAAAATTCTCCTTTGTGTTCTCCTTTGAGGCTACACGTTTAGACATACACGCCAAACCAATTCTTTACGAGTTACCACGTGTTGTTTAGGAGATACAAGCTAATTTTGTTCGATGCGTTATTTCTTCTCGTAAGTGTTCCCAATATATTCTTATTTGTCTTTACTCTGCAAAATTGTATTTCCTAATAACGTGGTATTCTTACATATTCTTTCAAGAGAAAACTCTCCTGTGCCTTCTCTTTTGAGGCTCCACGCTTACACATACACGCAACTCTAAAGCTTTTCGAGTTACAACATGTTGTTTAGGAAAAAGAAGATGATTTCGCACGATGCGAGATTTCCTTAAAACGTGGTTTTCTGACAAATTTTGAGGAAAGAAAATTCTCCTGTGGGTTCTCTTTTGAGGCTACACATTTAGACGTACACACCACACCAAATCTTTTCGAGTTACAATGTGTTGTTTAGGAGATACAATCTAATTTTGTATGATGCATTATTTCTTCTCGTAAAGTCTTTCCAATATGTACGTAGTTGTCTTTACTCTGCAACACTGTATTTCCTTATAAAGTGGTATTCTTACATATTCTTTTGAGAAAAAACTCTCCTTTACATTCTCTTTTGAGGCTACATGCTTAGACATACACGCAACACTAAAGCTTTTCAAGTTATAACTTGTTGTTTAGGAAAAAGAAGATAATTTTTCTCGATGAGGGATTTCCTTAAAACGTGGTTTTCTCACATATTTTGACGAAAGAAAATTCTCCTTTCTGTTCTCTTTTGAGGCTACATGTTTAGCCGTACACGCCACACCAAATCCTTTTGAGTTACAACCTGTTGTTTAGGAGATACAAGCTAATTTTGTATGATGCGTTATTTCTTCTCGTAAAGTGTTTCCAATACATACATATTTGTCTTTACCTGCAACACTGTATTTCCTTATAACGTGGTATTCTTACATATTCTTCCGAGAGAAAACTCTCCTGTGCGTTCTCTTTTGAGGCTACACGCTTATTCATACACGCAACACCAAAGCATTTCGAGTTACAACGTGTTGTTTAGGAAAAACAAGATAATTTCGCACGATGCGAGATTTCCTTAAAACGTGGTTTCTGACAAATTTTGATGAAAGAAAATTCTCCTGTCGGTACCCTTTTGAGGCTACACGTTTAGACGTACACGTCACACCAAATCTTTTCGAGTTACAACGTGTTGTTTAGGAGATACAAGCTAATTTTGTACGATGCGTTATTTCTTCTCTTACAGTGTTTCAAATATGTACTTATTTGTCTTTAATCTGCAACACTGTATTTCCTTATAACGTGGTATTCTTACATATTCTTTCGAGAGAAAACTCTCCTGTGCGTTCTCTTTTGAGGCTACACCCTTAGTGTTACACGCAGGACCATAGCTTTTCGAGTTACAATGTGTTGTTTAGGAAGAACAAGATAATTTCGCACGATGCTGGATTTCTTTACAACGTAGTTTTCTGACAAATTTTGACGAAGGAAAATTCTCCTGTGGGTTCTCTTTTGAGGCACATGTTTAGACGTACACGCCACACCAAATCTTTTAGAGTTATAACGTGTTGTTTAGGAGATACAAGCAAATTTTTTACGATGTGTTTTTTCTTCTCATAAAGCTTAAGTGTTTCCAATCAGTATGTATTTGTCTTTACTCTGCAACACTGTATTTCCTTATAACGTGGTATTCTTACATATTCTTTTGAGAGAAAACTCTCCTGTGCATTCTCTTTTGAGGCTAAATGCTTAGACAAATTTTGACGAAAGAAAATACTCCTGAGGGTTCTCTTTTGAGGCTACACGTTTAGACGTACACGCCACACCAAATCTTTTCAAGTTACAACGTGTTGTTTAGGAGATACAAGCTAATTTTTTAAGATGCGTTATTTCTTCTCGTAAAGTTTAAGTGTTTCCAATACGTACGTATTTGCCTTTAGTCTGCAACACTGTTTTCCTTATAACGTGGTATTCTTGCATATTCGTTCGAGAGAAAACTCTCCTGTGCATTCTCCTTTGAGGCTACACGCTTAGACATACATGCAACACCAAAGCTTTTCGAGTTACAACGTGTTGTTTAGGAAGAACAAGATAATATCTCACGATGCGGGATTTCCTTAAAACGTGGTTTGCTGACAAATTTTGACGAAATAAAATTGTCCTGTGGGTTCTCTTTTGGGGCTACACGTTTAGACGTACAAGCCACACCAAATCTTTTCCAGTAAAAACGTGTTTTTTAGGAGATACAAGCTAATTTTGTACGATGCTTTATTTCATCTCATAAAGTTTAAGTGTTTCCAATATGTACGTTTTCGTCTTTACTCAGCAACACTGTACTTCCTTATAAAGTGGTATTCGTAACTATTCTTTCGAGAGAAAACTCTCCTGTACGTTCTCTCTTGAGGCTACATGCTTAGACATACACGCAACACCAAAGCTTTTCGAGTTACAACATGTTGTTCAGGAAAAACAAGATAATTTCGCACGATGCTGGGTTTCCTTAATACGTGGTTTTCTGACAAATTTTGACCAAACAAAATTCTCCTGTGAGTTCTCTTTTGAGGCTACACGTTTAGCCGTACACGCCACACCAAATCTTTTCGAGTTACAACCTGTTGTTTAAGAGATACAAGCTAATTTTTTTACGATGCGTTATTTCTTCTCATAAAGTGTTTCCAATAAGTGCATATTTGTCTTTACTCTGCAACACAGTGTTTCCTTATAACGTGGTATTCTTACATATTCTTTCGAGAGAAAAATCTCCTGTGCGTTCTCTTTTGAGGCTACATGCTTAGACATACACGCAACACCTAAGCTTTTCGAGTTACAACGTGTTTTTTAGGAAGAACAAGATAATTTCTCACGATGCGGGATTTCCTTAAAACGTGGTTTTCTGACAAATTTTGACGAAAGAAATTTGTCCTGTGGTTCTCTTTGAGGCTACACGTTTAGATGTACACGCCACACCAAATCTTTTCGAGTTACAACGTGTTGTTTAGGAGATATAAGCTAATTTTGTACGATGCTTTATTTATCTCATAAAATTTATGGGTTTCCAATACGAAAGTATTTGTCATTATTCTGCAACAGTGTACTTCCTTATAACGTGGTATTATTACATATTCAGTCGAGAGAAAACTCTCCTGTGTGTTCTCTTTTGAGGCTACACGCTTAGACATACACGCAACACCAAAGCTTTTCGAGTTATAACGCGTTGTTTAGGAAAAACAAGATAATTTCGCACGATGCGGGATTTCCTTAATACGTGGTTTTCTGACAAATTTTGACCAAAGAAAATTCTCCTGTGGGTTCTCTTTTGAGGCTACACGTTTAGACGTACAGGTCACACCAAATCTTTTCGAGTTACAACGTGTTGTTTAGGAGATACAAGCTAATTTTTTACGATGCGTTATTTCTTCTCATAAAGTGTTTCCAATAAGTATGTATTTGTCTTTACTCTGCAACACTGTATTTTCTTATAACGTGGTATTCTTACACATTCTTTCGAGAGAAAACTCTCCTGTGTGCTCTCTTTTGAGTCTACACGCTTAAACATACATGCAACACCAAAGCTTTTCGAGTTACAAGGTGTTGTTTAGGAAAAACAAGATAATTTCGCACGATGCGGGATTTCCTTAAAACGTGGTTTTCTGAATATTTGACGAAAGAAAATTCTCCTATGGGTTCTCTCTTGAGGCTACACGTTTAGACGTACACGCCACACCAAATCTTTTCGAGTTACAACGTGTTGTTTAGGAGATACGAGCTAATTTTGTACGATGCTTTATTTCATCTCGTAAAGTTTAAGGGTTTCCAATACGTACCTATTTGTCTTTACTCTGCAACACTGTATTTCCTTATAACGTGGTATTCTTACATATTCTTTCGAGAGAAAACTCTCCTGTGTGTTCTCTTTTGAGGCTACACGCTGAGACATACACGCAACACCAAAGCTCTTCGAGTTAAAACGTGTTGTTTAGGAAAAACAAGATAATTTTGCACGATGTAGTTTTTCCTTAATACATGGTTTTCTGACAAATTTGACCAAAGAAAATTCTCCTGTGGGTTCTCTTTTGAGGCTACACGTTTAGATGTACACGCCACACCAAATCATTTAGAGTTACAACATGTTGTTTAGGAGACACAAGCTAATTTTGTACGATGCGTTATTTCTTCTTGTAAAATGTTTCTAATATGTACGTATTTGTCTTTACTCTGCAACACTGTATTTCCTTATAGCGTGGTATTCTTATTTATTCTTTCGAGAAATAACTCTCCTTTGCCTTCTCTTTTGAGGCTACATGCTTAGACATACACGCAACACCCAAGCTTTTCGAGTTACAAAGTGTTATTTAAGAAAAACAAGATAATTTTGCACTATGAGGGATTTCCTTAAAACGTAGTTTTCTCACAAATTTTGACGATAGAAAATTCTCCTGTGGGTTCTCTTTTGAGGCTACACGTTTAGACGTACATGCCCCACCAAATCCTTTCGAGTTACAACCTGTTGTTTAGGAGATACAAACTAATTTTGTATGATGCGTTATTTCTTCTCGTAAAGTGTTTCCAATAAGTACGTATTTGTCTTTACTCTGCAACACTGTATTTCCTTATAACCTGGTATTCTTACATATTCTTTCTAGTGAAAACTCTCCTGTGTGTTCTCTTTTGAGGCTACACACTGAGGCAAACACGCAACACCAAATCTTTTCGAGTTACAACGTGTTGTTTAGAAAAAACAAGATAATTTCCCACGATGCAGGATTTCCTTAATACGTGGTTTTCTGACAAATTTGAACAAACAAAATTCGCCTGTGGGTTCTCTTTTGAGGCTACACGTTTAGACGTACACACCACATCAAATCTTTTCGAGTTACAACGTGTTGTTTAGGAGATACAAGCTAATTTTGTATGATGCATTATTTCTTCTCGTAAAGTGTTTCCAATATGTACGTATTTGTCTTTACTCTGCAACACTGTATTTCCTTATAACGTGGTATTCTTACATATACTTTCGAGAAAAACCTCTCCTTTGCATTCTCTTTTGAGGCTACACGCTTAGACATACACGCAACACCAAAGCTTTTCGAGTTACAACTTGTTGTTTAGGAAAAACAAGATAATTTTTCACGCTGAGGGATTTCCTTAAAACGTGGTTTTCTTACATATTTTGACGATAAAAAATTCTCCTGTCGGTTCTCTTTTGAGGCTACATGTTTATAAGTACACGTCACACCAAATATTTTCGAGTTACAACGTGTTGTTTATGAGATACAAGCTAATTTTGTACGAATTTTTATTTCTTCTCTTAAAGTGTTTACAATATGTACGTATTTGTCTTTACTCTGCAACACTGTATTTCCTTATAACGTGGTATTCTTACATATTCTTTCGAAAGAAAACTCTCCTTGCATTCCCTTTAGAGGCTACACACTTAGACATACACGCAACACCAAAGCTTTTCGAGTTACAACGTGTTGTTTAGGAAAAACAAGATAATTTCGCACGATGCGGAATTTCCTTAAAACGTGGTTTTCTGACAAATTTTGATGAAAGAAAACTCTCCTGTGGGTTCTCTTTTGAGGATACACGTTTAGACGTACACGCCACACCAAATCTTTTCGAGTTACAACATGTTGTTTAGGACCTACAAGCTAATTTTGCAAGATGCGTTATTTCTCTCATAAAGTGTTTCCAGTACGTTTGTATTTGTCTTTACTCTGCTACACTGTATTTCCTTATAACGTGGTATTCTTACATATTCTTTCGAGAGAAAACTCTCCTATGCGTTCTCTTTTGGGGCTACACGCTTAGACATACACCCAACACCAAAGCTTTTCGAGTTAAAACGTGTTGTTTAGGAAGAACAAGATAATTTCTCACGATGCGGTATTTCCTTAAAACGTGGTTTGCTGAAAAATTTTGACGAAAGAAAATTGTCCTGTGGGTTCTCTTTTGAGGCTACACGTTTAGACGTACATGCCACACCAAATCTTTTCGAGTTACAACGTGTTGTTTAGGAGATACAAGCTAATTTTGTACGATGCTTTATTTCATCTCGTAAAGTTTAAGGGTTTCCAATACATACGTGTTTGTCTTTACTCTGCAACACTGTATTTCCTTATAACGTGGTATTCTTTCATATTCTTTCGAGAGAAAACTCTCCTGTGCGTTCTCTTTTGAGGCTACAAGTTTAGACATACACGCAACGGCAAAGCTTTTCGAGTTACAACATGTTGTTTAGGAAGAACAAGATAATTTCCCACGATGCAGGATTTCCTTAAAACGTGGTGTTCTGACAAATTTTGACGAAAGAAAATTCTCCTGTGGGTTCTCTTTTGAGGCTACACCTTTAGACGTACACACCACACCAAATCTTTTGAGTTACACCGTGCTGTTTAGGAGATACAAGCTAATTTTTTTTACGATGCGTTATTTCTTCTCGTAAAGTTTAAGTGTTTCCAATACATACGTTTTTGCCTTTACTCTGCAACCCTGTAATTCCTAATAATGTGGTATTCTTACATATTCTTTCGAGAGAAAACTCTCCTGTGCGTTCTCTTTTGAGGCTACACGCTTAGACATACAAGCAACACCACAGTTTTTCGAGTTACAATGTGTTGTTTAGGAAAAACAAGATAATTTAGCACGATGCGGGATTTCCTTAAAACATGGTTTTCTGACAAATTTTGACGAAAGAAAATACTCCTGAGGGTTCTCTTTAGAGGCTACACGTTTAGACGTACACGCCACACCAAATCTTTTCGAGTTACAACGTGTTGTTTAGGAGATACAAGCTAATTTTTTAAGATGTGTTATTTCTCTCGTAAAGTTTAAGTGTTTCAAATACGTACGTATTTGCCTTTACTCTGCAACACTGTTTTCCTTATAACATGGTATTCTTGCATATTCTTTCGAGAGAAAACTTTCCTGTGCGTTCTCTTTTGAGGCTACACGCTTAGACATACAAGCAACACCAAAGCTTTTCGAGTTACAACTTGTTGTTTTGGAAGAACAAGATAATTTCTCACGATGCGGGATTTCCTTAAAACGTGGTTTGCTGACAAATTTTGACGAAAGAAAATAGTCCTGTGGGTTCTCTTTTGGGGCTACACGTTTAGACGTACAAGCCACACCAAATCTTTTCCAGTAAAAACGTGTTGTTTAGGAGATACAAGCTAATTTTGTACGATGCTTTATTTCATCTCGTAAGTTTAAGGGTTTCCAATATGTACGTTTTCGTCTTTACTCAGCAACACTGTACTTCCTTATAAAGTGGTATTCTTAACTATTCTTTCGAGAGAAAACTCTTCTGTGCGTTTTCTTTTGAGGCTACACACTTAGACATACATGCAACAACAAAGCTTTTCGAGTTACAACGTGTTGTTTAGGAAATACAAGATAATTTCACACGATGCGGGGTTTCCTTAATACGTGGTTTTCTGACAAATTTTGACCAAAGAAAATTCTCCTGTGGGTTCTCTTTTGAGGCTACACGTTTAGCCGTACATGCCACATCAATTCTTTTCGAGTTACAACCTGTTGTTTAGGAGATACAAGCTAATTTTGAACGATGCGTTATTTCATCTCTAAAAGTGTTTCCAATAAGTACGTATTTGTCTTTACTCTGCAACACTGTATTTCCTTATAACGTGGTATTCTTACATATTCTTTCGAGAGAAAACTCTCCTGTGCGTTCTCTTTTGAGGCTACATGCTTAGACATACACGCAACACCAAAGCTTTTCGAGTTACAACGTGTTTTTTAGGAAGAACAAGATAATTTCTCACGATGCGGGATTTCCTTAAAACGTGGTTTTCTGACAAATTTTGACGAAAGAAAATTGTCCTGTGGTTCTCTTTTGAGGCTACACGTTTAGATGTACACGCCACACCAAATCTTTTCGAGTTACAACGTGTTGTTTAGGAGATACAAGCTAATTTTGTACGATGCTTTATTTCATCTCTTAAAGTTTAAGGGTTTCCAATACGTAAGTATTTGTCATTATTCTGCAACAGTGTACTTCCTTATAACGTGGTAGTCTTACATATTCTTTCGAGAGAAAACACTCCTGTGTGTTCTCCTTTGAGGCTACACGCTTAGACATACACGCAACACCAAAGCTTTTCGAGTTACAATGCGTTGTTTAGGAAAAAACAAGATAATTTCTCACGATGCTGGATTTCCTTAATACGTGGTTTTCTGACAAATTTGACCAAAGAAAATTGTCCTGTGGGTTCTCTTTTGAGGCTACACATTTAGACGTACACGCCACAGCAAATCATTTAGAGTTACAACGTGTTGTTTAGGAGATACAAGCTAATTTTGTACGATGCGTTATTTCTTCTCGTAAAGTGTTTCCAATATGTACGTATTTGTCTTTACTCTGCAACACTGTATTTCCTTATAATGTGGTATCCTTACATATTCTTTCGAGAAAAAACTCTCCTTTGCATTCTCTTTTGAGGCTACACGCTTAGACATACACGCAACACCAAAGATTTCGAGTTACAACTTGTTGTTTAGGAAAAACAAGATAATATTGCATGATGAGGGATTTCCTTAAAACGTGGTTTTCTCACATATTTTGACGATAAAAAAATTCTCCTGTCAGTTCTTTTTTGAGGCTACACGTTTAGTTGTACACGTCACACCAAATATTTTCAAGTTACAACCTGTTGTTTAGGAGATACAAGCTAATTTTGTACGGTTTTTTATTTCTTCTCTTAAAGTGTTTCCAATATGTACATATTTGTCGTTACTCTGCAACACTGTATTTCCTTAAAACGTGGTATTCTTACATATTCTTTCGAGAGAAAACTCTCCTTGCATATCCTTTTGAGGCTACACACTTAGACATACACGCAACACCAAAGCTTTTCGAGTTACAACTTGTTCTTTAGGAAAAACAAGATAATTTTGCAGGATGCGGGATTTCGTTAAAACGTGGTTTTCTGACAAATTTTGAAGAAAGAAAATTCTCCAGGGCGCTCTCTTTTGAGGCTACACGTTTAGACATACACACCAAACGAAATGTTTGTGAGTTTCCACTTTTTGTTTAGGAGATACAAGCTAATATTTCATGATGCGTAATTTCTTCTCGTAAAGTGTTACCAATATGTACGTATTTGTCTTTACTCTGCAACACTGTATTTCCATATAACGTTGTATTCTTACATGTTCTTTCGAGAGAAAACTCTCCTGTGCATTCTCCTTTGAGGCTACACGCTTAGACATATACGCAACACCAATGCTTTTCGAGTTACAACGTGTTGTTTAGGAAAAACAAGATAATTTCTCATGATGCAGGATTTCCTTAAAACGTGGTTTTTTGACAAATTTTGACGAAAGAAAATTCTCCTTTGTGTTCTCTTTTGCGACTACACGTTTAGACGTACACGCCAAACCAAACCTTTCGAGTTACCACGTGTTGTTTAGGAGATACAAGCTAATTTTATCCGATGCGTTATTTCTTCTCCTAAAGTGTTTCCAATATGTACTTATTTGCCTTTACTCGGCAAAATTGTATTTCTTTATAACGTGGTATTCTTACATATTCTTTCGAGGGAAAACTCACCTGTGCCTTCGCTTTTGAGGCTCCACGCTTAAACATACAGGCAACACCAAAGCTTTTTGAGTTACAACATGTTGTTTAGGAAAAAGAAGATGATTTCGCATGATGCGGGATTTCCTTAAAACGTGGTTTTCTGAAAAAATTTAACGAAAGAAAATTGTCCGGTGGGTTCACATTTGAGGCTACACGTTTAGACGTACACGCCACACCAAATCTTTTCCAGTTACAACGTGTTGTTTAGGAGATACAAGTTAATTTTTTACGATGCGTTATTTCTTCTCGTAAAGTGTTTCCAACATGTACGTATTTGTCTTTACTCTGCAACACTGTATTTGCTTATAACGTGGTATTCTTATATATTCTTTCTAGAAAAAACTCTCCTTTACATTCTCTTTTGAGGCTACACGCTTAGACATACACGCAACACCAAAGCTTTTCGAGTTACAACTTGTTGTTTAGGAAAAACAAGATAATTTTGCACGATGAGGGATTTCCTTAAAACGTGGTTTTCTCACATATTTTGATGAAAGAAAATTCTCCTGTGGGTTCTCTTTTGAGGCTACACGTTTAGCTGTACACGCCAAACCAAATCCTTTTGACTTACAACCTGTTGTTTAGGAGATACAAGCTAATAATGTATGTTGCGTTATTTCTTCTCGTAAAGTGTTTCCAATACATACGTATTTGTCTTTACTCTGCAACACTGTATTTCCTTATAAGGTGGTATTCTTACATATTCTTTCGAGGAAAAACTCTCCTGTGTGTTCTCTTTTGAGGCTACATGCTTAGACATACACGCAACACCAAAGCTTTTCGAGTTACAACGTGTTGTTTAGGGAAAACAAGATAATTTCGCACGATGCGAGATTTCCTTAAAACGTGGTTTCTGACAAATTTTGTTGAAAGAAAATTCTCCTGTGGGTTCTCTTTTAAGGCTACATGTTTAGACGTACACATCACACCAAATCTTTTCGAGTTACAACGTGTTGTTTAGGAGATACAATCTAATTTTGTACGATGCATTATTTCTTCTCTTAAAGTGTTTCCAATATGTACGTATTTGTCTTTACTCTGCAACACTGTATTTCCTTATAACGTGGTATTCTTACATATTCTTTCGAGAGAAAACTCTCCTGTGCATTCCCTTTTGTGGCTACACACTTAGACATACACGCAACACCAAAGCTTTTTGAGTTACAACTTGTTGTTTAGGAAAAACAAGATAATTTCGCAGGATGCGGGATTTCGTTAAAACGTGATTTTCTGACAAATTTTGAAGAAAGAAAATTCTCCAATGGGTTCTCTTTTGAGGCTACACGTTTAGACGTACACGCCACATGAAGTCCTTTCGAGTTACCACGTGTTGTTTAGTAGATACAAGCTAATTTTTTACGATGCATTATTTCTTCTTGTAAAGTGTTTCCAACAAGTATGTATTTGTCTTTACTCTGCAACACTGTATTTCCTTATAACGTTTTATTCTTACATGTTCTTTCTAGAGAAAACTCTCCTGTGCATACTCTTTAGAGGCTACACGCTTAGACATACACGCAACAACAAAGCTTTTCGAGTTACAACGTGTTGTTTAGGAAAAACAAGATAATTTTGCACGATGCGGGATTTACTTAAAACGTGGTTTTTCTGACAAATTTTGAAGAAAGAAAGTTATCCTGTGGGTCCTCTTTTGAGGCTACACGTGTAGACATACGAGCCACACCAAATCTTTTCGAGTTACAACGTGTTGTTTAGGAGATACAAGCTAATTTTGTATGATGCATTATTTCTTCTCTTAAAGTGTTTCCAATAGGTATGTAATTGTCTTTTCTGTGCAACACTGTATTTCCTTATAACGTGGTATTCTTACATGTTCGTTCAAGAGAAAACTCTCCTGTGCATTCTCTTTTGAGGCTACACGCTTAGACATACACGCAACACCAAAGCTTTTCGAGTTACAACGTGTTGTTTAGGAAAAACTAGAAAATATCGCACGAAGCGAGATTTCCATACAACGTGGTTTCTGACAAATTTTGATGAAAGAAAATTCTCCTATGGGTTCTCTTTTGAGGCTACACGTTTAGACGTACACGCCACACCAATTCTTTTCGAGTTACCACGTGTTGTTTAGGAGATACAAGCTAATTTTTTACAATGAATTATTTCTTCTCGTAAAGTGTTTCCAACAAGTATGTATTTGTCTTTACTCTGCAACACTGTATTCCTTATAACGTTGTATTCTTACATGTTCTTTCGAGAGAAAACTCTCCTGTGTGTACTCTTTAGAGGCTACACGCTTAGACATACACGCAACACCAAAGCTTTTCGAGTTACAACGTGTTGTTTAGGAAAAACAAGATAATTTTGCACGATGCGGGCTTTCCTTAAGACGTGGTTTACTGACAAATTTTGACGAAAGAAAGTTCTCCTGTGGGTTCTCTTTTGAGGCTACACGTGTAGTCGTACGAGCCACACCAAATCTTTTCTAGTTACAACGTGTTGTTTAGGAGATACAAGCTAATTTTTTACGATGCATTATTTCTTCTCTTAAAGTGTTTCCAATAGGTACGTATTTGTCTTTACTCTGCAACACTGTATTTCCTTATAACGAGGTATTCTTACATATTCTTTCAAGAGAAAACTCTCCTGTGCGTTCTCTTTTGAGGCTACACGCTTAGACATACACGCAACACCAAAGCTTTTCGAGTTACAACGTGTTCTTTAGGAAAAACAAGATAATTTCGCACGATTCGAGATTTCCTTAAAACGTGGTTTCTGACAAATTTTGATGAAAGAAAATTCTCCTGTGGGTTCGCTTTTGAGGCTACACGTTTAGACGTACACGTCACATCAAATCTTTTCGAGTTACAACGTGTTGTTTAGGATATACAAGCTAATTTTTTACGATGCATTATTTCTTCTCGTAAAGTGTTTCTAATATGTACGTATTTGTCTTTACTCTGCAACCCTGTATTTCCTTATAACGTGGTATTCTTACATATTTGTTCGATAGAAAACTCTCCTGGGCATTCCCTTTAGAGGCTACACAGTTAGACATACAAGAAACACCAAAGCTTTTCGAGTTACAACTTGTTGTTTAGGAAAAACAAGATAATTTCGCACGATGCGGGATTTCCTTATAACGTGGTTTTCTGACAAATTTTGAAGAAAGAAAATTCTACTGTGGGGTCTCTTTTGAGGCTACACTTTGAGATGTACATGCCAAACCAAATCTTTTCGAGTTACCACTTGTTGTTTAGGAGATACAAGCTTATATTTTATGATCCGTCATTTCTTCTCGTAAAGTGTTTCCAATATTTACGTTTTTGTCTTTACTCTGCAATACTGTATTTCCTTATAACGTTGTAGTCTTACATGTTCCTTCGAGAGAAAACTCTCCTGTGCATTCTCTTTTGGGGCTACATGCTTAGATATACACGCAACACCAAAGCTTTTTGAGTTACAACGTGTTGTTTAGGAAAAACAAGATAATTTTGCACGATGCGGGATTTCCTTAAAACGTGGTTATCTAATTTTGATGAAAGAAAATTCTCCTGTTGGTTCTCTTTTGAGGCTACACGTTTAGACGTACATGCCAAACCAAATCTTTTCGAGTTACCACGTGTTGTTTAGGAGATACAAGGTAATTTTGTATGATGTATTATTTCTTCTCGTAAAGTGTTTCCAATATGTACTTATTTGTCTTTACTCTGCAAAATTGTATTTCCTAATAACGTGGTATTCTTACATATTCTCTTGAGAGAAAACTATCCTGTGCCTTCTCTTTTGAGGCTCCACGCTTAGACATACACGCAACACTAAAGCTTTTCGAGTTACAATATGTTGTTTAGGAAAAAGAAGATGATTTCACACGATGCGGGATTTCCTTAAAACATGGTTTTGTGAAAAATTTTGATGAAAGAAAATTCTCCTGTGGTTTCTCCTTTGAGGCTACACGTTTAGACGTACAGGCCACACCAAATCTTTTCGACATACAACTTGTTGTTTAGGAGATACAAGCTAATTTTGTACTATGCGTTAATTCTTCTCGTAAAGTGTTTCCAATACGTACGTGTTTGTCTTTACACTGCAACATTGTATTTCCTTATAACGTGGCATTCTTACATATTCTTTCGAGAGAAAACTCTCCTGTGCTTTCTCTTTTGAGGCTACACGCTTAGACATACACGCAACACCAGAGCTTTTCGAGTTACAACGTGTTGTTTAGGAAAAACAAGATAATTTCGCACAATGCGAGATTTCCTTAAAACGTGGTTTCTGACAAATTTTGATGAAAGAAAATTCTCCTGTGGGATCTCTTTTGAGGCTACACGTTTAGACGTACACCCCACACCAAATCTTTTCGAGTAACAAGGTGTTGTTTAGGAGATTCAAGCTAATTTTGTACGATGCGTTAATTCTTCTCGTAAAGTGTTTCCAATATGTACATATTTGTCTTTACTCTGCAACACTGTATTTCCTTATAACGGGGTATTCTTACATATTCTTTCGAGAGAAAACTCTCCTGTGCATTCCCTTTTGAGGCTACACACTTAGACATACACGCAAACCAAAGCTTTTCGAGTTACAACTTGTTGTTTAGGAAAAACAAGATGATTTCGCAGGATGCGGGATTTCGTTAAAACGTGGTTTTCTGACAAATTTTGAAGAAAGAAAATTCTCCAGTGGGTTCTCTTTTGAGGCTACACTTTTAGACGTACACGCCAAACCAAATGTTTTCGAGTTTCCACTTTTTCTTTAGGAGATACAAGCTAATATTGTATGATGCGTAATTTCTTCTCGTAAAGTGTTTCCAATAAGTACGTATTTGTCTTTACTCTGCAACACTGTATTTCCTTATAACTTTGTATTACATGTTCTTTCGAGAGAAAACTCTCCTGTGCATTCTCTTTTGAGGCTACATGCTGAGACATACACGCAACACCAAAGCGTTTCGAGGTACAAGGTGTTGTTTAGGAAAAACAAGATAATTTCGCACGATGCGGGATTTCCTTAAAACGTGGTTTTCTGACAAATTTTGACGAAAGAAAATTCTCCTTTGTGTTCTCTTTTGAGGCTACACGTTTAGACGTACACGCCAAACCAAATCTTTTCGAGTTACCACGTGTTGTTTAGGAGATACAAGCTAATTTTGTACGATGCGTTATTTCTTCTCCTAAAGTGTTTCCAATATGTACTTATTTGCCTTTACTCTGCAAAATTGTATTTCTATATAACGTGGTATTCTTACATATTCTTTCGAGAGAAAACTCTCCTGTGCCTTCGCTTTTGAGGCTCCACGCTTAGACATACACGCAACACCAAAGCTTTTTGAGTTACAACATGTTGTTTAGGAAAAAGAAGATGATTTCGCACGATGCGGGATTTCCTTAAAACGTGGTTTTCTGAAAAGTTTTATCGAAAGAAAATTGTCCTGTGGGTTCTCGTTTGAGGCAACACGTTTAGACGTACACGCCACACCAAATCTTTTCGAGTTACAACGTGTTGTTTAGGAGATAAAAGTTAATTTTTTACGATGCGTTATTTCTTCTCATAAAGTGTTTCCAATATGTACGTATCTGTCTTTACGCTGCAACACTCTATTTCCTTATAACGTGGTATTCTTACATATTCTTTCTAGAAAAAAACTCTCCTTTACATTCTCTTTTGAGGCTACATGCTTAGACATACACACAACACCAAAGCTTTTCGAGTTACAACGTGTTGTTTAGGAAAAACAAGATAATTTTGCATGATGAGGGATTTCCTTATAACGTGGTTTTCTGACAAATTTTGAAGAAAGAAAATTCTCCTGTGGGGTCTCTTTTGAGGCTACACTTTTAGACGTAAACGCCAAACCAAATCTTTTCGTGTTACCACTTGTTGTTTAGGAGATACTAGCTTATATTTTATGATGTGTCATTTCTTCTCGTAAAGTGTTTCCAATATGTACGTATTTGTCTTTACTCTCCAACACTGTATTTCCTTATAACGTTGTATTCTTACATGTTCTTTCGAGAGAAAACTCTCCTGTGCATTCGCTTTTGAGGCTACATGCTGAGACATACACGCAACACCAAAGCTTTTCGTGTTACAAGTTGTTGTTTAGGAAAAACAAGATAATTTCGCACGATGGGGGATTTCCTTAAAATGTGGTTTTCTGACAAATTTTGACGAAAGAAAATTCTCCTTTGTGTTCTCTTTGGCGGCTACACGTTTAGACGTACACGCCAAACCAAACCTTTTCGAGTTACCACGTGTTGTTTAGGAGATACAAGCTAATTTTGTCCGATGCGTTATTTCTTCTCCTAAAGTGTTTCCAATATGTACTTATTTGCCTTTACTCGGCCTAATTGCATTTCTTTATAACGTCTATTCTTACATATTCTTTCGAGAGAAAACTCTCCTGTGCCTTCGCTTTTGAGGCTCCATGCTTAGACATACACGCAACACCAAAGTTTTTTGAGTTACAACATGTTGTTTAGGAAAAAGAAGATGATTTCGCATGATGCGGGATTTCCTTAAAACGTGGTTTTCTGAAAAAATTTAACGAAAGAAAATTGTCCTGTGGGTTCTCTTTTGAGGCTACACGTTTTGACGTACATGCCACACCAAATCATTTCGAGTTACAACGTGTTGTTTAGGTGATACAAGTTAATTTTTTACGATGCGTTATTTCTTCTCGTAAAGAGTTTCCAATATGTACGTATTTGTCTTTACTCTGCAACAATGTATTTCCTTATAACGTGGTATTCTTACATATTCTTTGAGAAAAAAACTCTCCTTTACATTCTCTTTTGAGGCTACACGCTTAGACATACACGCAACACCAAAGCTTTTCGAGTTACAACTTGTTGTTTAGGAAAAACAAGATAATTTTGCACGATGAGGGATTTCCTTAAAACGTGGTTTTCTCACATATTTTGACGAAAGAAAATTCTCCTGTGGGTTCTCTTTTGAGGCTACACGTTTAGCCGTACACGCCACACCAAATCCTTTCGAGTTGCAACCTGTTGTTTAGGAGATACAAGCTAATTTTGTATGATGCATTATTTCTTCTCATAAAGTGTTTCCAATACATACGTATTTGTCTTTACTCTGCAACACTGTATTTCCTTATAATGTGATATTCTTACATATTCTTTCGAGGGAAAACTCTCCTGTGTGTTCTCTTTTGAGGCTACATGCTTAGACATACACACAACACCAAAGCTTTTCGAGTTACAACGTGTTGTGTAGGAAAAACTAGATAATTTCGCACAATGCGTGATTTCCTTAAAACGTGGTTTCTGACAAATTTTGATGAAAGAAAATTCTCCTGTGGGTTCTCTTTTGAGGCTACACGTTGAGACGTACATGTCACACCAAATCTTTTCGAGTTACATCGAGTAGTTTAGGAGACACAAGCTAATTTTGTAAGATGCGATATTTCTTCTCTTAAAGTGTTTCCAATATGTACGTATTTGTCTTTACTCTGCAACACTGTATTTCTTATAACGTGGTATTCTTACATATTCTTTCGAGAGAAAACTCTCCTGTGCATTCCCTTTTGTGGCTACACACTTAGTCATACACGCAACACCAAAGCTTTTCGAATTACAACTTGTTGTTTAGGAAAAACAAGATAATTTCGCAGGATGCAGGATTTCGTTAAAACGTGATTTTCTGACAAATTTTGAAGAAAGAAAATTCTCCTATGGGTTCTCTTTTGAGGCTACACGTTTAGACGTACACGCCACACCAAGTCCTTTCGAGTTACCACGTGTTGTTTAGGAGATACAAGCTAATTGTTTACAATGCGTTATTTCTTCTCGTAAAGTGTTTCCATCAAGTATTATTTGACTTTACTCTGCAACACTGTATTCCCTTATAACGTTGTATTCTTACATGTTCTTTTGAGAGAAAACTCTCCTGTGTGTACTCTTTAGAGGCTACACGCTTAGACATACACGCAATGCCAAAGCTTTTCGAATTACAATGTGTTGTTTAGGAAAAGCAAGATAATTTTGCACGATGCGAGATTTCCATAAAACGTGGTTTTCTGAAAAATTTTGACGAAAGAAAGTTTT
This sequence comes from Apodemus sylvaticus, assembly GCF_947179515.1. Classification (NCBI taxonomy): domain Eukaryota; kingdom Metazoa; phylum Chordata; class Mammalia; order Rodentia; family Muridae; genus Apodemus; species Apodemus sylvaticus. The sequence continues at coordinate 108,094,846 of NC_067482.1, forward strand.
CCTGTGGGTTCTCTTTTGAGGCTACACGTATAGAGGTACGAGCCACAACAAATCTTTTCGAGTTCCAATTGTTGTTTAGGAGATACAAGATAATTTTGTACGATGTGTTATTTCTTCTCTTAAAGTGTTTCCAATACGTACGTATTTGTCTTTACTCTGCAACACTGTATTTTTTTATAACATGGTATTCTTACATATTCTTTCGAGAGAAAACTCTCCTGTGCATTCTCTTTTGAGGCTACAAGCTTAGACATACACGCAACACCAAAGCTTTTCGAGTTACAACATGTTGTTCAGGAAAAAGAAGATGATTTGGCACGATGCGGGATTTCCTTAAAACGTGGTTTTCTGAAAAATTTTGACGAAAGAAAATTCTCCTGTGGGTTCTCTTTTGAGGCTACACGTTTAGACGTACACGCCGCACCAAATCTTTTCGAGTTACAACGTTTTGTTTAGGAGATACAAGCTAATTTTCTACGATGCGTTACTTCTTCTCGTAAAGTGTTTCCAATATGTACGTATTTGTCTACTCTGCAACACTGTATTTCCTTATAACGTGGTATTCTTACATATTCTTTCGAGAGAAAACTATCCTGTGCGTTCCCTTTTGAGGCTACACACTTAGACATACAGGCAACACCAAAGCTTTTCGAGTTACAACATGTCGTTTAGGAAAAACCAGATAATTTCGCACGATGCAGGATTTCCTTAAAACGTGGTTTTCTGACAAATTTTGACGAAAGAAAATTCTCCTGTCGGTTCTCTTTTGAGGCTACACATTTAGACGTACACGCCACACCAAATCCTTTAGAGTTACCACGTGTTGTTTAGGAGATACAAGCTAATTTTGTATGATGCGTTATTTCTTCTCATAAAGTGTTTCCAATACGTACGTATTTGTCTTTACTCTGCAACACTGTATTTCCTTTTAACATTGTATTCTTACATGTTCTTCCGAGAGAAAACTCTCCTGTGCATTGTCTTTAGAGGCAACATGCTCAGACATACACGCAACACCAAAACTTTTCGAGTTACAAAGTGTTGTTTAGGAAAAACAAGATAATTTTGCACGATGCGGGATTTCCTTAAAACGTGTTTTTTTGACAAATTTTGACGAAAGAAAGTTCTCCTGTTGGTTCTCTTTTGAGGCTACACGTGTAGAAGTACGAGCCACACCAAATACTTTCGAGTTATAACGTGTTGTTTAGGAGATACAAGCAAATTTTGTACGATGCGTTATTTCTTCCCTAAATTGTTTCCAATATGTCGTTATTTATCTTTACTCTGCAACACTGTATTTTCTTATAACGTGGTATTCTTACATATTCTTTCGAGGGAAAACTCTCCTGTGCATGCTCTTTTGAGGCTACACGCTTAGACAAACACGCACGCCAAACTTTTCGAGTTACAACGTGTTGTTTAGGAAAAACAAGATAATTTCGCACGATGCGAGATTTCCATAAAACGTGGTTTTCAGACAAATTTTGACGAAAGAAAGTTCTTCTCTGGGTTCTCTTTTGAGGCTACACGTGTAGAGGTACGAGCCACACCAAATCTTTTCGAGTTACAATGTGTTGTTTAGGAGATACAAGCTAATTTTTTACAATGCGTTATTTCTTCTCTTAAAGTGTTTCCAATACGTACGTAGTTGTCTTTATTCTGCAACACTGTATTTCCTTATAACGTGGTATTCTTACATATTCGTTCGAGAGAAAACTCTCCTGTGCATTCTCTTTTGAGGCTACATGCTTAGACATACACGCAACACCAAAGCTTTTCGAGTTACAATGTGTTGTTTAGGAAAAACAAGATAATTTCGCACGATGCGCTATTTCCTTAAAACGTGGTTTCAGACAAATTTTGATGAAAGAAAATTCTCCTGTGGGTTCTCGTTTGAGGCTACACTTTTAGACGTACATGCCACACCAAATCTTTTCGAGTTACAACGTGTTGTTTAGGAGATACAAGCTAATTTTTTACGATGTGTTATTTCTTCTCGTAAAGTGTTTCCAATATGTACTTATTTGTCTTTACTCTGCAAAATTGTATTTCCTTTTAACGTGGTATTCTTACATATTCTTTCAAGAGAACACTCTCCTGTGCCTTCTCTTTTGAGTCTCCACGCTTACACATACACGCAACACCAACGCTTTTCGAGTTACAACATGTTGTTTCTGAAAAAGAAGATGATTTCGCACGATGCGGGATTTCCTTAAAACGTGGTTTTCTGAAAAATTTTGACGAAAGAAAATTCTCCTGTGGGTCCTCTTTTGAGGCTACATGTTTAGATGTACACGCCACACCAAATCTTTTCGAGTTACAACGTTTTGTTTAGGAGATACAAGCTAATTTTGTAAGATGCGTTAACTCTTCTCATAAAGTGTTTCCAATACATACGTATTTGTCTTTATTCTGCAACACTGTATTTCCTTATAACGTGGTATTCTTACATATTCTTTCGAGGGAAAACTCTCCTGTGCGTTCTCTTTCGAGGCTACACGCTTAGACAAACACGCAACACCAAAGCTTTTCGAGTTACAACGTGTTGTTTAGGAAAAAACAAGATAATTTTGCACGATGCGAGATTTTCATAAATCGTGGTTTTCTAAAAAATTTTGACGAAAGAATTTCCTCCTGTGGGTTCTCTTTTGAGGCTACACTTGTAGAGGTACGAGCCACACCAAATCTTTTCGAGTTACAAAGTTTTGTTTAGGAGATACAAGCTATTTTTGTACGATGCTTTATTTCTTCTCTTAACGTGTTTCCAATATGTACGTATTTGTCTTTACTCTGCCACACTGTATTTCCTTATAACGTGGTATTCCTACATTTTCTTTCGAGAGAAAACTCTCCTGTGCGTTCTCTTTTGAGGCTACACGCTTAGACATACACGCAACACCAAAGCTTTTCGATTTACAATGTGTTGTTTATGAAAAACAAGATAATTTCACACGATGCGAGATTTCCTTAAAATGTGGTTTCTGACAAATTTTGATGAAAGAAAATTCTTGGGCCTGGGAGCGGCGGCAGCAGCAGCAGTAGCAGCAGCAGCGGCTGGTCCAGAGGAAGGGCCATCAGCAGTAGAAACAAGCGGACAGGGTCCAGGCAGACCCGGTGCCCACGACCACTGGCCATCGCTGGCCAGCCAGGCTGTAAGCAGCGGCGGATTTATGGTGCCTTTCACCACACAGAAGCCACATCAGAACTCTGCCTCCCACCAGTCAGTTACGAGGGCTCCATATTGGTTCTCGGTTGCCAGAGAAATCAGACTGAGGTACGCAAATATAACCCGAGACCAACATCGCGGGGGTCTAAGCCCGACGGGCGTTGGCCTGCACCCAGGCCCTGAGCTGATCGGGGGTCCACCGGGGTGCAAATCCGGCCAGGAGGTTTTTTTCCTCCCGGGCCGGCGCGCGCCACACCACCATTTTGCCTGGGGGAAGCCAGGGAGACCTAGCAGGCAAAACCAAACTGGCTAACAGGCATAGCCCGAGGCGGACATAGCAGGGGTCTCAGACGGTCAGGCCCTGGACTGCCCCCAGGTCCTGGGCTGCTCGGCAGGCCATCTGTGTGCCGACCCAGCCAGGAGCTTGTTTGCCTCGGCCGGCGCACACCGCCACCATTTTGCCTACAGGAAGCCGGAGAGACCTAGCAGGCAAAACCAAACCAGCGAACAGGCATAGCCCAAGGCGGACATAGCAGGGGTCTCAGACGGTCAGGCCCTGGACTGCACCCAGGCCCAGGACTGCTCGGTGGGCCATCTGTGTGCTGACCCGGCCAGGAGGTTGTTTATCAGAGCCGTTTGCGCACCACCGCCATTTTGCCTGCGAGAAGCCAGAGAGACTAGCAGACAAAACCAAACCAGCTAACAGGCATAGCCCAAGGCGGACAAAGCAGGGGTCTCAGACGGTCAGGCCCTGGACTGCCCCCAGGCCCTGGGCTGCTCGGTGGGCCATCTGTGTGCCGACCCGGCCAGGAGGTTGTTTATCCGGGCCAGTTTGCGCACCACCGCCATTTTGCCTACGGGAAGCCAGAGAGGCCTAGCAGGCAAAACCAAACCAGCTAACAGGCATAGCCCGAGGCGGACATAGCAGGGGTCTCAGACGGTCAGGCCCTGGACTGCCCCCCAGGCCCTGGGCTGCTCGTTGGGCCATCTGTGTGCTGACCCAGCCAGGAGGTTGTTAGCCCAGCAGACTCTCCCAGCACTCTCAGGGAACTCGCACACGCCACCATCCTAGCCACCTGACACACCCAATTAACACCCACAGCTGAGGGGAACTTTGCACCGACATTGGCCTGCCAGGCTTTTGCCTAGACTCAGGGCCTGGGCAGCTAGGCTAGCCTTGTGTGCACCAACCCAGTTGGGAGTTCTGCTGCACAGATCAGCCTGGGCGGCAGCACCACATCTCCAAGTCCTGCAAGTGGCTAGCTGGGTTTCCGGGCGGCCAGCTGGGAGAAGTCAGTGTGCTCCAGTGAATCCAGTGGGCCCCAGCAGGAGCCTTCGGGTGCCTGCTTTGGGATCTGAACAGCCTGGGCAGCAGCACCCTGTCTACAAGCAGTGCAGGAGGTAAGCTGTGCACCAGAGGCCAACGGGGAAGGGGCAGCTTGCACTGGTGAGTCCAGCACTGACAAGACAAACTAACACCAGTGAGAACTAGATGGCAAAAGGCAAACGCAGGAACGTCACTAACAGAAATCAAGGCAATATGGCAACATCTGAACCCAATTCTCCTCTACCAACACGTCCTGGATACCCCATCACACCAGTAAAACAATATTTGGATTTAAAATCACTGGTCATGATGCTGGTACAGGAACACATGAAGGACATACTTAAAGAAATTCAGGAGAAAATGGATCAAAAGTTAGAAGCCCTTGCAAGGGAAACACAAAAATCATTGAAAGAAATCCAGGAGAATACAAAAGCCAACAAGGAGGAAATGCAAAAAACACTTAAAGAAATACAGGAGAACTTTGGTCAACAGGCTGAGGTCATGAAAGACGAAACACAAAAATCTCTTAATGAAATACAGGAGAACTTTGGTCAACAGGCTGAGCTCATGAAAGAGGAAACACAAAAATCTCTTAAAGAATTACAGGAAAACACAAACATGCAAGTGAAGGAGCTAAGCAAAACCATCCAGGATCTAAAATCAGAAGTAGAAACAACTAAGAAAACTCAAAGGGAGACAACTTTGGAGATAGAAAGCCTTGGGAAGAAATCAGGGGACAGAGATGCAAATATCAACAACAGAATACACGAGATAGAAGAAAGAATCTCAGATGCTGAAGATTCCATAGAAACCATGGACTCAACAGTTAAAGAAAATGCAAAATGCAAAAAGCTTGTAACCCAAAATATCCAGGAAATCAGGGACACAATGAGAAGACCAAACCTAAGGATTATAGGCATAGATGAGAGTGAAGATTTACAACTTAAAGGGCCAGCAAATATCTTCAATAAAATTATGGAAGAAAACTTCCCTAACCTAAAGAGAGAGATGCCCATGAATATACAAGAAGCCTACAGAACTCCAAATAGATTGGACCAGAACAGAAATACTTCCCGTCACATAATAATCAAAACACCAAATGTTCTAAACAAAGAAAGAATACTAAAGGCAGTAAGAGAAAAAGGCCAAGTAACATATAAAGGAAGACCTATCAGAATCACAGCAGACTTTTCACCGGAGACTATGAAGGCTAGAAGGTCCTGGGCAGATCTCATGCAGACTCTAAGAGAACACAAATGCCAACCAAAACTACTATATCCAGCAAAACTCTCAATCACCATAGATGGAGAAACTAAGATATTTCATGACAAAACCAAGTTTACCCAATATCTATCCACAAACCCGGCCCTAAAAAGGATAATAGGAGGACAACACCAATACAAGGAGGGAAACTTCACCCTGGAAAAAGCAAGATAGTAACCTTTCATCAAACCCAAAAGAAGTTAAGCATTCAAATTTAAAAATAACGTCAAAAATGATAGGAAGTAACAATCACTATTCCTTAATATCTCTTAACATCAATGGACTCAATGCCCCAATAAAAAGACACAGACTAACTGAATGGATACGTAAACAGGACCCTACATTTTGCTGCTTACAGGAAACACACCTCAGGGTCAAAGACAAACACTACCTTAGAGTAAAAGGCTGGAAGACAATTTTACAAGCAAATGGTCTCAGGAAACAAGCTGGAGTAGCCATTTTAATATCAGATAAAATTGACTTTCAACCCAAAGTCATCAAAAGAGACCCTGAGGGACACTTCTTGCTGGTCAAAGGAAAAATACAAAAAGAAGAACTGTCAATCCTGAACATCTATGCCCCAAATGCAAGGGCACCCTCTTTCGTAAAAGAAACTTTATTAAAACTAAATTGCACCTAACACAATAATTGTGGGTGACTTCAACACTGCACTTTCCTCAATGGACCGATCAGGAAAACAGAAACTAAACAGGGACACAATGAAACTAATTGAAGCTTTGGACCAATTAGATTTAACAGATATATATAGAACATTCTATCCTAAAACAAAAGAATATACCTTTTTCTCAGCACCTCATGGTACCTTCTCCAAAATCGACCATATAATTGGTCACAAGACAGACCTCAACAAATATAAGAAGATAGAACTAATCCCATGCCTCCTATCTGATCACTATGGAGTAGAAGTGGTCTTCAATAGCAACAGAAACAACAGAAAACCCACATACACGTGGAAACTGAACAATACTCTACTCAATGATACCTTGGTCAAGGAAGAAATAAAGAAAGAAATTAAAGACTTTTTAGAACACAATAAAAATGAAAACACAACATACCCAAATCTATGGGACACAATGAAAGCAGTGCTAAGAGGAAAACTCATAGCCCTGAGTGCCTCCAAAAAGAAAATGGAGAGAGCATACATTACCAGCTTAATGACACACCTGAAAGCCCTAGAACAAAAAGAAGCTATTTCGCCCAGGAGGAGTAGAAGTCAGGAAATCATCAAACTCAGGGCCGAAATCAATCAAGTAGAAACAAAGAGAACCATTCAAAAAATCAACAAAACCAGGAGCTGGTTCTTTGAGAAAATCAACAAGATAGATAAACCCTTAGCCAGACTGACCAAAGGGCACAGAGAAAGTATCCAAATTAACAAACTTAGAAATGAAAAGGGAGATATAACAACTGAAACCGAGGAAATCCAAAAAATCATCAGATCCTACTACAAGAGCCTGTACTCAACACAACTGGAGAATCTGGAGGAAATGGACAATTTCCTTGACAGATACCAAATACCAAAATTAAATCAGGACCAACTAGACCATCTAAACAGTCCCATAATGCCTAAAGAAATAGAAGGAGTCATAGAAAGTCTTCCAACCAAAAAAAGCACAGGACCAGATGGCTTCAGTGCAGAATTCTACCAGACCTTCAAAGAAGAGTTAACACCTATACTCTTCAAACTATTCCACAAAATAGAAACAGAAGGAACACTACCCAATTCCTTCTACGAAGCCACAATTCCGCTGATACCAAAGCCACAAAAAGATCCAACAAAGAAAGAGAACTTCAGACCAATTTCCCTTATGAACATCGATGCAAAAATACTCAATAAAATTCTTGTCAACCGAATCCAAGAACACATCAAAACGATCATCCACCATGATCAAGTAGGCTTTATCCCGGGAATGCAGGGTTGGTTCAATATACGGAAATCCATCAATACAATCAACTACATAAACAAACTCAAAGAACAAAACCACATGGTCATTTCATTGGATGCTGAAAAAGCATTTGACAAAATTCAGCATCCCTTCATGCTTAAAGTCTTGGAGAGAACAGGAATTCAAGGCCCATACCTAAACATAGTAAAAGCAATATACAGCAAACCGGTAGCCAGCATCAAACTAAATGGAGAGAAACTTGAAGCAATCCCACTGAAATCAGGGACCAGACAAGGCTGCCCCCTTTCTCCTTATCTTTTCAATATTGTACTTGAGGTACTAGCTCGGGCAATTCGACAACATAAGGAGGTCAAAGGGATACAAATTGGAAAGGAAGAAGTCAAAATATCATTATTTGCAGACAACATGATCGTCTACCTAAGTGACCCAAAGAACTCCACTAGAGAGCTCCTACAGCTGATAAACAACTTCAGCAAAGTGGCAGGTTATAAAATCATCTCCAGCAAATCAGTGGCCTTCCTATACTCAAAGGATAAGCAGGCTGAGAAAGAAATTAGGGAAATGACCCCCTTCACAATATCTTGTTTTTTCTAATCAACACATTGTAACACGAAAATCTTTGGTTTTGCGTGTAAGTCTAAGCGTGTAGCCTCAAAAAAGAATGCACAAAAGAGTTTTATCTCGAGAGAATATGTAAGAATACCAGGTTATAAGGAAATACAGTGTTTCAGAGTACAGACATATACATATGAATTGGAAACACTTTACGAGAAGAAATAATGCTTCATACAAAATTAGCTTGTATCTCCTATACAACAAGTGGTAACTCGAAAAGATTTGGTGTGGCGTGTAGGTCTAAATGGGTAGCCTCAAAACAGAACCCACAGGAGAATTTTCTTTCGTCAAAATTTTCAGAAAACCACGTTTTAAGGACATCCCGCATCGTGCGAAATTATCATGTTTTTCTTAAACAACACGTTGTAACTCGAAAAGCTTTTGTGTTGCGTGTATTTCTCAGAGTGTAGCCTCAAAAGAGAACACACAGGAGAGTTTTCTTTCGAAAGAATATGTAAGAATACCACGTTATAAGGAAATACATTGTTGCAGAGTAAAGACAAATACGTATGTATTGGAAACACTTTAGGAGAAGAAATAATGCATCATACAAAATTAGCTTGTATCTCCTAAACAACACGTTGTAACTCGAAAGGATTTGGTGTGGCGTGAACGTCTAAATTGGTAGCCTCAAAAGAGAACCCACAGGAGAATTTTCTTTCGTCAACATTTGTCAGAAACCCACGTTTTAAGGAAATCCCGCATCGTGTGAAATTATCTTATTTTTCCTAATCAACACGTTGTAACACGAAATGCTTTGGTTTGCCTGTATGTCTAAGCGTGTAGCCTCAAAAGAGAAGGCACAGGAGAGTTTTCTCTCGAAAGAATATGTAAGAATACCACCTTATGAGGAAATACAGTGTTGCAGAGTAAAGACAAATACATACATATTGGAAACACTTTAAGAGAAGAAATAAGGCATCGTAAAAATTAGCTTGTATCTCCTAAACTACACGTTGTAACTCGAAAGGATTTGGTGTGGCGTGTACGTCTAAACGTGTAGCCTCAAAAGAGAACCCACAGGAGAATTTTCTTTCTTCAAAATTTGTCAGAAAACCATGTTTTAAGGAAATCCGGCATCGTGCGAAATTATCTTGTTTTTTCTAATCAACACATTGTAACGCGAAAATCTTTGGTGTTGCGTGTATGTCTAAGCATGTAGCCTCAAAAGAGAATGTACAGGAGAGTTTTATCTCGAAAGAATATGTAAGAATACCACGTTATAAAGAAATACAGTGTTGCAGAGTAAGGACAAATACGTATGTATTGGAAACACTTTACGAGAAGAAATATCGCTTCATACAAAATTAGCTTGTATCTCCTATACAACAAGTGGTAACTCGAAAAAATTTGGTGTGGCGTGTACGTCTAAACATGTAGCCTCAAAAGAGAACGAACAGGAGAATTTTCTTTCATCAAATTTGTCAGAAAACCACGTTTTAAAGAAATCCTGCATCGTGCGAAATTATCTTATTTTTCCTAATCAACACGTTGTAACATGAAATGCTTTGGTTTTGCCTGTATGTCTAAGTGTGTAGTCTCAAAAGAGAAGGCACAGGAGAGTTTTCTCTTGAAAGAATATGTAAGAATAGCACGTTATAAGGAAATACAGTGTTGCAGAGTAAAGACAAATACATACTTATTGGAAACACTTCAAGAGAAGAAATAACGCATCGTACAAAATTAACTTGTATCTCCTAAAGAACACGTTGTAAGTCGAAAAGATTTGGTGTGGCGTGTACGGCTAAATGTGTAGCCTCAAAAGAGAACCCACAGGAGAATTTTCTTTCGTCAAAATTTGTCAGAAATCCACGTTTTATGGAAATCCCGCATGGGGGAAATTATCTAGTTTTTCCTAAACAACACATTGTATCTCGAAAAGCTTTGGTGTTGCGTGTATGACTAAGCATGTAGCCTCAAAAGGGAAGGCACAGCAGAGTTTTCTCTCGAAAGAATATGTAAGAATACCACGATATAAGGAAATACAGTGTTGCAGAGTAAAGACAAATACATAAGTATTGGAAACACTTTACAAGAAGAAATAACGCATCGTAAAAATTAGCTTGTATCTCCTAAACTACACGTTGTAACTCGAAAAGATTTGGTGTGGTGTGTATGTCTAAAGGTGTAGCCTCAAAACAGAACCCACAGGAGAATTTTCTTTCGTCAAAATTTTTCAGAAAACCACGTTTTAAGGAAATCCCGCATCGTGCGAAATTATCATGTTTTTCCTAAAAAACACGTTGTCACTCGAAAAGCTTTGGTATTGCGTGTATGTCTTAGCGTGTAGCCTCAAAAGAGAACCAACAGGAGAATTTTCTTTCATCTAAATTTGTCAGAGAACCACGTTTTAAGGAAATCCCGCATCGTGTTAAATTATCTTGTTTTTCCTAAACAACACGTTGGAACTCGAAAAGCTTTGGTGTTGCGTGTATGTCTAAGCGTGTAGCATCCTTATAACATGGTATGCTTACATGTTCTTTCGAGAGAAAACTCTCCTGTGCCTACTCTTTTGAGGCTACACGCTTACCCATAAACACAACACCAAAGCTTTTCCAGTTACGACGTGTTGTTTAGGAAAAACAAGATCATTTAGCACTATGCCGGATTTCCATAAAACGTGCTTTTCTGACAAATTTTGACGAAAGAAAATTCTCCTGTGGGTTCTCTTTTGAGGCTACATGTTTAGACGTACACGCCACATCAAATCTTTTCGAGTTACAACTTGTTGTTTAGGAGATACAAGCTAATTATGTACGATGCTTTATTTCTTCTCTTAAAGTGTTTCCAATACGTACGTATTTGTCTTTAATCTGCAACAATGTATTTCCTTATAACGTGGTATTCTTACATATTCTTTCGAGAGAAAAATGTCCTGAGCATTTCCTTTGAGGCTACACACTTAGACATACACGCAACACCAAAGCTTTTCGAGTTCCAACCTGTTGTTTAGGAAAAACAAGATAATTTCGCATGATGCGGGATTTCCTTAAAACGTGGTTTTCTGACAAATTTTTACGAAAGAAAATTCTCCTGTGGGTTCTCTTTTGAGGCTACACACTTAGAAGTACACGTCACACCAAATATTTTCGAGTTACAACGTGTGTTTAGGAGATACAAGCTAATTTTGAACGATGCGTTATTTCTTCTCGTAAGGTGTTTCCAATACTTACGTATTTGTCTTTACTCTGCAACACTGTATTTCCTTATAACGTGGTATTCTTACTTATTCCTTCAAGAGAAAACTCTCCTGTGCCTTCACTTTTGAGGCTACACGATTAGACATACACGCAACACCAAAGCTTTTTGAGTTACAACGTGTTGTTTTGGAAAAACAAGATAATTTCGCACGATGCGGGATTTCCTTAAAACGTGGTTTTCTGAAAAAATGTTGACTAAAGAAAATTCTCCTGTGGGTTCTCTTTTGCGGTTACACGTTAAGACATACACGCAACACCAAAGCTTTTCGAGTTACAACGTGCTGTTTGGGAGATACAAGCTAATTTTGTAAGATGCGTTATTTCTCTTCATAAAGTGTTTCCAATAGGTACGTTTTTGTCTTTACTCTGCAACACTGTATTTCCTTATGAGGTGGTATTCTTACATATTATTTCGAGAGAAAACTCTCCTGTGTGTTCTCTTTTGAGGCTACACGCTTATACATACACGCAACACCAAAGCTTTTCGAGTTACAACATGTTGTTTAGGAAAAACAAGATAATTTCGCACGATGCGGTATTTCCTTAAAACGTGGTTTTCTGACAAATTTTGAAGAAAGAAAATTCTCCAGTGGGTTCTCATTTGAGGCTACACGTTTAGAAGTACACGTCACACCAAATCCTTTCGAGTTACAACATGTTGTTTAGGAGATACAATCTAATTTATGCGATGCGTTATATCATCTCGTAAAGTGTTTCCAATAAGTACATATTTGTCTTTACTCTGCAACACTGTATTTCCTTATAACGTGGTATTCTTACATATTCTTTCAAGAGAAAACTCTCCTGTGCCTTCTCTTTTGAGGCTACATGCTTACACATACACAAAACACCAAAGCTTTTCGCGTTACAACGTGTTGATTAAGAAAAACAAGATAATTTCGCACGATGCGGGATTTCCTTAAAACGTGGTTTTCTGACAAATTTTGACGAAAGAAAATTCTCCAGTTGGTTCTCTTTTGAGGCTACACGTTCAGACGTACATGCCACACCAAATATTTTCGAGTTACAACGTGTTGTTTAGGAGATACAAGCTAATTTTGTACGATGCGTTATTTCTTCTCGTAAAGTGTTTACAATATATATGTATTTGTCTTTACTCTGCAACACTGTATTTCCTTATAACGTAGTATTCGTACATATTCTTTCGAGATAAAACTCTCCTGTGCATTCTCTTTTGAGGCTACACGCTTAGACATACACGCAACACCAAACTTTTCTAGTTACAACATGTTGTTTAGGAAAAACAAGATAATTTCGCACGAAGCGGGATTTCCTTAAAACGTGGTTTTCTGACAAAATTTTATGAAAGAAAATTCTCCTGTGGGTTCTCTTTTGAGGCTACAAGTTTAGATGTACACGCCACATCAAATCCTTTCGAGTTACAACGTGTTGTTTAGGAGATACAACCTAATTTTGTACTATGCGTTATTTCTTCTTGTAAAGTGTTTCCAATACGTACATATTTGTCTTTACTCTGCAACACTGTGTTTCCTTATAACATGGTGTTCTTACATATTCTTTCGAGAGAAAACTGTCCTGTACGCTTTCTTTTGAGGCTACACACTTAGACATACACGCAACACCAAAGCTTTTCGAGTTCCAACGTGTTGTTTAGGAAAAACAAGATAATTTAACACGATGCGGGATTTCCTTAAAACGTGGTTCTCTGACAAATTTTTACAAAAGAAAATTCTCCTGTGGGTTCTCTTTTGAGGCTACACGTTTAGAAGTACACGTCACACCAAATCATTTCGAGTTACAACGTGTTGTTTAGGAGATACAAGCTAATTTTGTACGATGCATTATTTCTTCTCGTAAAGTGTTTCCAATACTTGTGTATTTGTCTTTACCCTGCAACACTGTATTTCCTTATAACGTGATATTCTTACTTATTCCTTCAAGAGAAAACTCTCCTGTGCCTTCTCTTTTGAGGCTACACGATTAGACATACACGCAACACCAAAGTTTTTTGAGTTACAACGTGTTGTTTTGGAAAAACAAGATAATTTCGCACGATGCGGGATTTCCTTAAAATGTGGTTTTCTGAAAAAATGTTGATTAAAGAAAATTCTCCTGTGGGTTCTCTTTTGAGGCTACACGTTAAGACATACACGCAACACCAAAGCTTTTCGAGTTACAACGTGCTGTTTAGGAGATACAAGCTGATTTTGTAAGATGCGTTATTTCACTTCGTAAAGTGTTTCCAATAGGTACGTATTTGTCTTTACTCTGCAACACTGTATTTCCTTATAAGGTGGTATTCTTACATATTCTTTCGAGAGAAAACTCTCCTGAGTGTTCTATTTTGAGGCTACACGCTTAGACATACACGCAACACCAAAGCTTTTCGAGTTACAACATGTTGTTTAGGAAAAACAAGATAATTTCGCACGATGCGGGATTTCCTTAAAACGTGGATTTCTGACAAATTTTGACGAAAGAAAATTCTCCTTGGCTTCTCTTTTGAGGCTACACGTTTAGAAGTACACGTCACACCAAATATTTTCGAGTTACAACGTGTTGTTTAGGAGATACAATCTAATTTTTGCGATGCGTTATTTCTTCTCGGAAAGTGTTTCCAATAAGTACGTATTTGTCTTTACTCTGCAACACTGTATTTCCTTATAACATAGTATTCTTGCATATTCTTTCGAGAGAAAACTCTCCTGTGCCTTCTCTTTTGAGGCTACACACTTAGACAGACACGCAACACGAAAGCTTTTCGAGTTACGACGTGTTGTTTAGGAAAAACAGGATAATTTCCCACGATACGGGATTTCCTCCAAACTTGGTTTTCTGACAAATTTTGACGAAAGAAAATTCTCCTGTGGGTTCTTTTTTGAGGCTACACGTTTAGACGTACACGCCACACCAAATCTTTTCGAGTTACAACGTGTTGATTAGGAGATACAAGCTAATTTTGTACGATGCGTTATTTCTTCTCTTAAAGTGTTTCCAATAAGTACGTATTTGTCTTTACTCTGCAACACTGTATTTCCTTTTAACGTGGTATGCTTACATATTCTTTCGAGAGATAATTCTCCTGTGCCTACTCTTTTGAGGCTACACGCTTACCCATACACGCAATACCAAAGCTTTTCGAGTTTCGACGTGTTGTTTCGGAAAAACAAGATCGTTTCACACGATGCTGGATTTCCTTAAAACGTGCTTTTCTGAAAAATTTTGACGAGAGAAAATTCTCCTGTGGGTTCTCTTTTGAGGCTACACGTTTAGACGTACACGCCACACCAAAACTTTTCGAGTTACAACTTGTTGTTTAGGAGATAAAAGCTAATTTTGTTGGATGCTTTATTTCTTCTCGTAAAGTGTTTCCAATACGTATGTATTTGTCTTTACTCTGCAACACTGTATTTCCTTATAACGTGGTATTCTTACATATTCTTTCGAGAGAAAACTCTCCTGTGCCTTCTCTTTTGAGGCTACATGCTTAGACATACAGGCAAAACCCAAGCATTTCGTGTTACAACGTGTTGATAAGGAAAAATAAGATAATTTTGCACGATGCGGGATATCCTTAAAACGTGGTTTTCTGAAAAAGTTTGACGAAAGAAAATTCTGCTGTTGGTTCTCTTTTGAGGCTACACATTTAGACGTACACGCCACACCAAAACCTTTCGAGTTGCAACGTGTTGTTTAGGAGATACAAGCTAATTTTGTATGATGCTTTATTTCTTCTCGTAAAGTGTTTCCAATACGTACGTATTTGTCTTTACTCTGCAACATTGTATTTTCTTATAACGTGGTATTCTTACATATTCTTTCGAGAGAAAACTCTCCTGTGCCTTCTCTTTTGAGGGTACACGCTTAGGCATACAGGCAAAACCAAAGCATTTCGTGTTACAACATGTTGATTAGGAAAAATAAGATAATTTCTCACGATGCGGGATTTCCATAAAACGTGGTTTTCTGACAAATTTTGACGGAAGAAAATTCTCCTGTTGGTTCTCTTATGAGGCTACACGTTTAGACGTACACGACACACCAAATCTTTTCGAGTTACAACGTGTTGTATAGGAGATACAAGCTAATTTTGTTAGAAGCGTTATTTCTTCTCGTAAAGTGTTTCCAATAGGTATGTATTTGTCTTTACTCTGCAATACTGTATTTCCTTATAACGTGGTATTCTTACATATTCTTTCGAAAGAAAACTCTCCTGTACCTTCTATTTTGAGGCTACATGCTTAGACATACACGCAACACCGAAGCTTTTCGAGTTACAACGTGTAGTTTAGGAGATACAAGCTAATTTTGTACGATGCGTTATTTCTTCTCATAAAGTGTTTCCAATACGTACGTTTTTGTCTTTACTCTGCAACACTGTATTTCCTTATAAGGTGGTATTCTTACATATTCTTTCGATAGAAAACTCTCTTGTGCATTCTTTTTTGAGGCTACAAACTTAGTCATACACGCAACACCAAAGCATTTAGCGTTACAACATGTTGATTAGGAAAAAAAAGATACTTTCCTTAAAACGTGGTTTTCTGAAAAATTTTGACGAAAGGAAATTCTCCTGTGGGTTCTGTTTTGAGGCTACACGTGTACACGTACACGCCCCACCAAATCCTTTCGAGTTACAACGTGCTGTTTAGGAGATACAAGCTAATTTTGTATGATACGTTATTTCTTTTCGTAAAGTGTTTCCAATAGAGTACGTATTTGTCTTTGCTCTGAGACACTGTGTTTCCTAATAAAGTGGTATTATTACATATTCTTTCCATAGAAAACTCACCTGTGCGTTCTCCTTTGAGGCTACACGCTTTGACATACATGCAACACCAAAGCTTTTCGCATTACAACGTGTTGATTAGGAAAAACAAGATAATTTCGCAGGATGCGGGATTTCCTTAAAACGTGGTTTTCTGACAATTTTGACGAAAGAAAATTCTCCTGTGGGTTCTCTTTATAGGCTACACGTTTAGACATACACGCCACACCAAATCTTTTCGAGTTACAACGTGTTGTTTAGGAGATACAAGCTAATTTTGTTTTTTTCGTCAAAATTTGTCAGAAAACCACGTTTTAAGGAAATCCCGCATCGTGCGAAATTAACTTTTTTTTTCCTAAACAACACGTTTTAACAGGAAAAGCTTTGCTGTTGCGAGTATATCTAAGCATGTAGCCTCAAAAGAGATCGCACATGAGAGTTTGCTCTCGAAAGAATATGTAAGAATACCACGTTATAAGGAAATACATTGTTGCAGAGTAAAGACAAATACATACGTATTGGAAACACTTTACAAGAAGAAATAACGCCTCGTACAAAATTAGCTTGTATCGCCTAAACAACACTTTGTAACTCGAAAACATTTGGTGTGGCATGTACGTCTAAACGTGTAGCCTCAAAAGAGAACCAACAGGAGAATTTTCTGTCGTCCAAATTTGTCAGAAAACAACGTTTTAAGGAAATCCCGCATCGTGCGAAATTATCTTGTTTTTCCTAAACAAAGTGTTATAACTCGAAAAGCTTTGGTGTTGCGTGTATGTCTAAGCATGTAGCCTCAAAAGAGAAGGCACAGGAGAGTTTTCTCCTGAATGAATATGTAACAATACCACGTTATAAGGATATACAGTATTGCAGAGTAAAGACAAATACGTATTGGAAACACTTTACTAGAAGAAATAACGCATCTTACAAAATTAGCTTGCATCTCCTAAACAACACGTTGTAACTCGAAAAGATTTGGTGTGGCCTGTACGTTTAAATATGTAGCCTCAAAGGAGAAATCACAGGAGAATTTTCTTTCATCAAAATTTGTCAGAAAACCACGTTTTAAGGAAATCCCAAATCGTGCGAAATTATCTTGTTTTTCCTAAACAACACATCGTATCTCGAAAAGCTTTGGTGTTGCGTGTATGTCTAAGCGTGTAGCCTCAAAACAGAAGGCGCAGGAGAGTTTTCTCTCGAAAGAATATGTAAGAATACCACATTATAAGGAAATACAGTGTTGCAGAGTAAAGACAAACATGTACGTATTGGAAAGACTTTACAAGAAGAAATAACGCATCATAAAAATTAGCTTGTATCTCTTAAACTACACGTTGTAACTTGAAAAGATTTGGTGTAGCTTGTATTTCTAAACGTGTAGCCTCAAAAGAGAACCCACAGGAGAATTTTCTTTCGTCAATTTTTTTTCAGAAAACCACGTTTTAAGGAAATCCCGCAACATGCGAAATTATCTTGTTTTTCCTAAACAACACGTTGTAACTCGAAAAGCTTTGGTGTTCTGTCTATGTCTAAGCGTGCAGCCTCAAAAGAGAAGTCACAGGAGAGTTTTCTCTCGAAAGAATATGTAATAATACCAAGTTATATGGAAATACAGTGTTGCAGAGTAAAGACATATAGGTACATGTTGGAAACACTTTATGAGAAGAAATAACGCATCGTAAAAAATTAGCTTGTATCTCCTAAACAACACGTTGTAACTCGAAAAGCTTTGGTGTTGCGTGTATATTTAAGCGTGTAGCTTCAAAAGAGAACACACAGGAGAGTTTTCTCTCGAAAGAATATGTAAGAATACCACATTATTATTAAATACAGTGCTGCAGAGTAAAGACAAATATGTATATATTGGAAACACTTTACGAGAAGAAATAACGCATCGTACAAAATTAGCTTGTAACTCCTAAACAACACGTTGTACTCGAAAATATTTGGTGTGGCATGTACGTCTAAACGTGTAGCCTCAAAAGAGAACACACAGGAGAAATTTCTTTCGACAAAATTTGTCACAAAACAAAGTTTTGATGAAATCCCGCATCGTGAGAAATTATCTTGTTTTTCCTAATCAACAAGTTGTAACTCGAAAAGCTTTGGTGTTGCGTGTATGTCTAAGCGTGTAGCCTCAAAAGAGAAGGCACAGGAGAGTTTTCTCTTGAAAGAATACGTAAGAATACCACGTTATAAGGAAATACAGTGTTGCAGAGTAAAGACAAATACGTACCTATTGGAAACACTTAAACTTTACGAGAATAAAAAATGCATCGTAAAAAATTAGCTTGTATCTCATAAACAACACGTTGTAACTCAAAAAGATTTGGTGTGGCGTGTACGTCTAAACGTGTAGCCTCAAAAGAGAACCCACAGGAGAATTTTCTTTCGTCAAAATTTGTCAGAAAACCACGTTATAAGGACATCCCGCATTGTGCGAAATTATCTTGTTTTTCCTAAACAACACATTGTAACTCGAAAATCTTTGGTGTTGCGTGTATGTCTAAGCGTGTAGCCTCAAAAGAGAAGGCACAGGAGAGTTTTCTCTCGAAAGAATATGTAAGAATACCACGTTATAAGGAAATACAGTGTTGCAGAGTAAAGACAAATACTTACGTATTGGAAACACTTTAAGAGAAGAAATAACGCATCTTAAAAAATTAGGTGATATCTCCTAAACAACACGTTGTAACTCAAAAAGATTTCGTGTGGCATGTACGTCTAAACGTGTAGCCTTCAAAAGAGAACCCACAGGAGAATTTTCTTTTGTCAAAATTTGTCTGAAAACCACGTTTTAAGGAAATCCAGCTTCGCGCGAAATTATCTTGTTTTTCCTAAACAACACGTTGTAACCCGAAACGCTTTGGTGTTGTGTGTATGTCTAAGCGTGTAGCTTCAAAAGAGAAGGCACAGGAGAGTTTTCTCTCAAAAGAATATGTAAGAATACCACGTTATAAGGAAATACAGTGTTACAGAGTAAAGAGAAGTACGTATGTACTGGAAACACTTTACGAGAAGAAATAACGCATCTTACAAAATTAGGTTGTATCTCCTAAACAACACGTTGTAACTCGAAAAGATTTGGTGTGGCGTGTATGTCTCAACGTGTAGCCTCAAAAGAGAGCCCACAGGAGAATTTTCTTTTGTCAATATTTGTCAGAAAACCACGTTTTAAGGAAATCCCGCATCGGGCGAAATTATCTTGTTTTTCCTAAACAACATGTTGTAACTCGAAAAGCGTTCGTATTGCGTGTATGTCTAAGAGTGTAGCCTCAAAAGAGAAGGCACAGGAGAGTTTTCTCTCAAAAGAATATGTAAGAATAACACGTTATAAGGAAATACAATGTTGTAGAGAAAAGACAAATACGTACATATTGGAAACACTTAAACTATACGAGAAGAAATAATGCATCGTACAAAATTAGTTTGTATCTCCTAAACAGCACGTTGTAACTCGAAAAGATTTGGTGTGGCGTGTACGTCTAAACGTGTAGCCTCAAAGAGAACGCACAGGAAAATTTTCATTCATCAAAATTTGTCAGAAACCACGTTTTAAAGAAATCCCGCATTGTGCGAAATTATCTTATTTTTCCTAAACAACATGTTATAAATCGAAAAGCTTTGGTGTTGCGTGTATGTCTAAGCATGTAGCCTCAAAAGAGAAGGCACAGGAGAGTTTTCTCGAAAGAATATGTAAGAATACCACGTTATAAGGAAATACTGTGTTGCAGAGTAAAGACAAATACGTACATATTGGAAACACTTTACAAGAAGAAATAACCCATCGTACAAAATTAGCTTGTATCTCCTAAACTACACGTTGTAACTCGAAAAGATTTGGTGTGGCGTGTACGTCTAAACGTGTAGCCTCAAATGAGAAGCCACTGGAGAATTTTCGTTCTTCAAATTTTTTTTAGAAAACCACGTTTTAAGGAAATCACGCATCGTGTGAAATTATCTTGTTTTTCCTAAACAACAAATTTTAACTCGAAAAGCTTTGTTGTTGCATGTATGTCTAAGCGAGTAGCATCAAAAAAGAAGAGGCACAGGAGAGTATTCTCTCGAAAGAATACATAAGAATACCACATTATAAGGAAATACAGTGTGGCAGAGTAAAGACAAATACATACATAGTGGAAACACTTTACAAGAAGAAATAACGCATCGTACAAAATTAGGTTGTATCTCTTAAACAGCACTTTGTAACTCGAAAAGATTTGGTGTGGCGTGTACATCTAAACGTGTAGCCTCAAAGGAGAACCCACAGGAGAATTTTCTTTCGTCAAAATTTGTCAGAAAACCACGTTTAAGGAAATCCCGCATCGTGTGAAATTATCTTGTTTTTCCTAAAGAACACGTTGTAACTCGAAAAGCTTTGGTGTTGCGTGTATGTCTAAGATTGTAGCCTCAAAAGAGAAGGCAAAGGAGAGTTTTCTCTCAAAAGAATATGTAAGAATACCACGTTATAAGGAAATACAGTGTTGCAAAGTAAAGACAAATACGTACATTTTGGAAATATTTTACGAGCAGAATTAACGCCTCGTTCAAAATTAGTTTGTATCTCCTAAACAACACGTTGTAACTCGAAAAGATTTGGAGTGGCTTGTACGTCTAAACATGTAGCCTCAAAAGAGAACCCACAGGAGAATTTTCTTTCGTCAAAATTTGTCAGAAAACCACGTTTTAAGGAAATCCGGCATCGTGCGAATTTATCTTGTTTTTCCTAATCAACACGTTGTAACACAAAATGCTTTGGTTTTGCGTGTATGTCTAAGCGCGTAGCCTCAAAAGCAAAGGCACAGGAGAGTTTTCTCTCGAAAGAATATGTAGGAATACCACGTTATAAGGTAATATAGTGTTGCAGAGTAAAGACAAATACGTACCTATTGGAAACACTTAAAATTTACGAGAATAAAAAATGCATCGTAAAAAATTAGCTTGTATCTCATAAACAGCACATTGTAACTCGAAAAGATTTGGTGTGGCGTGTATGTCTAAACATGTAGCCTCAAAAGAGAACCCACAGGAGAATTTTCTTTCATCAAAATTTGTCAGAAAACCAAGTTTTAAGGAAATCCCGCATCGTGCGAAATTATCTTGTTTTTCCTAAACAACATGTTGTAACTCAAAAGCTTTGGTGTTGCGTGTATGTCTAAGCGTGTAGCCTCAAAAGAGAAGGCACAGGAGAGTTTTCTCTCGAAAGAATATGTAAGAATACCACGTTATAAGGAAATACAGTTTTGCAGAATAAAGACAAATACGTACCTATTGGAAACACTTAAAGTTTATGAGAAGAAATAACGCATCTTAAAAAATTAGCTTGTATCTCCTAAACAACACATTGTAACTCGAAAAGACTTGGTGTGGCGTGTACATCTAAACGTGTAGCCTCAAAAGAGAACCTACAGGAGAATTTTCTTTCGTCAAAATTTGTCAGAAAACCACGTTTTAAGGAAATCCCATATCGTGCGAAATTATCTTATTTTTCCTAAACAACACGTTGTAACATGAAAAGCATTGGTGTTGTATGTCTTAGCATGTAGCCTCAAAGGAGAACGCACAGGAGAGTTTTATCTCGAAAAAATATGTAAGAATACCACGTTATAAGGAAATCGAATGCTGCAGAGTAAAGACAAATACATACTTATTGGAAACACGTTCCGAGAAGAAATAACGCATCGTAAAAATTAGCTTGTATCTCCTAAACAACACGTTGTAACTCGAAAAGATTTGGTGGGGCGTGTACGTCTAAACATGTAGCCTCAAAAGAGAACCCACAGGATAATTTTCTTTCGTCAAAATTTGTCAGAAAACCATGTTTTAAGGTAATCCCGCATCGTGCGAAATTATCTTGTTTTTCCTAATCAACATGTTGTAACTCGAAAAGCTTTGGTGTTGTGTGTATGTCTAAGCGTGTAGCCTCAAAAGAGAAGGCACAGGAGAGTTTTCTCTCAAAGAATATGTAAGAATACCACGTTATAAAGAAATACAGTTTTGCAGAGTAAAGACAAATATGTATGCATTGGAGAAACTTTAGGAGTAGAAATAACGCATCGTACAAAATTAGCTTGTATCTCCTAAACAACACGTTGTAACTCGAAAGTATTTGGTATGGCGTGTATGTCTAAACATGTAGCCTCAAAAGAGAACCCACAGGAGAATTTTCATTCGTCAAAATTTGTCAGAAAACCACGTTTTAAGGAAATCCTGCATCGTGACAAATTATCTTGTTTTGCCTAAACAACACGTTGTAATTCGAAAAGCTTTGGTGTTGCGTGTATGTCTAACCGTGTAGCCTCAAAAGAGAAGGCACAGGAGAGTTTTCTCTTGAAAGAATATGTAAGAATACCACGTTATAAGGAAATACAGTGTTGCAGATAAAGACAAATACATACGTATTGGAAACACTTAAACTTTACGAGAAGAAATAACTTATCGTAAAAAATTAGCTTGTATCTCCTAAACAACACGTTGTAACTCGAAAAGACTTGGTGTGGCGTGTAAGTCTAAACGTGTAGCCTCAAAAGAGAACCCACAGGAGAATTTTCTTTGTCAAAATTTGTCAGAAAACCATGTTTTAAGGAAATCCTGCATCTTGCAAAATTATCTTTTTCCTAAACAACTCATCTTAACGCATAAAGCGTTGGTGTTGCGTGTATGTCTAAGCATGTAGCCTCAAAAGAGAAGGCACAGGAGAGTTTTCTCTCGAAACAATATGTAAGAATACCACGTTATAAGGAAATACAGTGTTGCAGAGTAAAGACAATTACGTACGTATTGGAAACACTTAAACATTAGAGAAGAAATAAAGCATCATACAAAATTAGCTTATATCACCTAAACAACACGTTGTAACTCGAAACGATGTGGTGTGGCGTTTACAATTAAACATGTAGCCTTAAAAGAGAACCCACAGGAGAATTTTCTTCGTCAAAATTTGTCAGAAAACCATGTTTTAAGGAAATCCCGCATCGTTCGAAAATATCTTGTTTTTTCTAAACAACACATCGTAACTCGAAAAGCTTTGGTGTTGCGTGTATGTCTAGGCGTGTAGCCTCAAAAGAGACGGCAATGCAGAGTTTTCTCTCGAAAGAATATGTAAGAATACCACATTATAAGGAAATACAGTGTTGCAGAGTAAAGACAAATATGCACTTATTGGAAACACTTAAACTTTACGAGAAGAAATGATGCATCATAAAAAATTAGCTTGTATCTCCTAAACAGCACGTTGTAACTTGAAAAGATTTGATGTGGCGTGTATATCTAAACGTGTAGCCTCAAAAGAGAACCCACAAGAGAATTTTCTTTCCTCAAAATTTGTCAGAAAACCACGTTTTAAGGAAATCCCGCATCGTGTGTAATTATCTTGTTTTTCCTAAACAACACGTTGTAACTCGAAAAGCTTTGGTGTTGCGTGTAAGTCTTAGCGTGTAGCCTCAAAAGAGACGGCAATGGAGAGTTTTCTCTCGAAAGAATATGTAAGAATACCACATTATAAGGAAATAAAGTGTTGCAGAGTAAAGACAAATAAGTACGTAATGGAAAAACTTAAACTTTATGAGAAATAATAACACATCGTAAAAAATAGCTTGTATCTCCTAAACAACACGTTGTAACTCGAAAGGATTTGGTGCGGCATATATGACAAAACGTGTAGCCTCAAAAGAGAACCCATAGGAGAATTTTCTTTCGTCAATATTTGTCAGAAAACCACATTTTAAGGAAATCCCGCATCGTGCGAAATTATCTTGTTTTTCCTAAACAACACGTTGTAACTTGAAAAGCTTGGTGTTGCGTGTATTTCTAAGCGTGTAGCATCAAAAGAGAAGGCACAGGAGAGTTTTCTCTCGAAAGGATATGTAAGAATACCACGTTATAAGGAAATACAGTGTTGCAGAGTAAAGACAAATACGTACATATTGGAAACACTTAAACTTTACGAGAAGAAATAACTTATCGTACAAAATTAGCTTGTATCTCCTAAACAACACGTTGTAACTCGAAAAGATTTGGTGTGGCATGTGCGTCTAAACGTGTAGCCTCAAAAGAGAACCCACAGTAGAATTTTCTTTCTTCAAAATTTTTCAGACAACCACATTTTAAGGAAATCCGGCATTGTGCGAAATTATCTATTTTTTCCTAAACAAAACGTCCTGACTCGAAAATCTTTGGTGTTGCGTGTATGTCTAAGCGTGTAGCCTCAAAAGAGAAGGCACAGGAGAGTTTTCTCTCGAAAGAATATGTAAGAATACCATGTTATAAGGAAATACAGTGTTGCAGATTAAAGACAAATACGTATATATTGGAAACATTTTACGAGAAGAAATAATGCTTCGTACAAGCTTGTATCTCCTAAACAACACGTTTTAACTCAAAATGATTTGGTGTGGTGTGTACGTCTAAACGTGTAGCCTCAAAAGAGAACCCACAGGAGAATTTTCTTTCGTCAAAATTTGTTAGAAAACCACATTTTAAGGAAATACTGCATCGTGCGAAATTATCTTGTTTTTCCTAAACAACACTTCGTAACTCGAAAAGCTTTGGTTTTGTGTGTATGTCTAATCATGTAGCCTCAAAGGAGAAGGCACAGGAGAGTTTTCTCTCGAACGAATATGTAAGAATACCACCTTATAAGGATATACAGTGTTGCAGAGAAAAGACAAATACGTACATATTGGAAACACTTAAACTTTACGAGAAGAAATAATGCATCGTACAAAATTAGCTTGTACCTCCTAAACAACACGTTGTAACTCGGAAAGATTTGATGTGGCTTGTACGTCTAAAAGTGTAGCCTCAAAAAAGAACCCACAGGAGAATATTCTTAGATCAAAATTTGTCAGAAAACCACGTTTTAAGGAAATCCCGCATCGTGCGAAATTATCTTGTTTTTCCTAAACAACATGTTGTAACTCCAAAAGCTTTGGTGTTGCATGTATGTCTAAGCATGTAGCCACAAAAGGGAATGCACAGGAGAGTTTTCTCTCCAAAGAATATGTAAGAATACCACGTTATAAGGAAATACAGTGTTGCAGAGTAAAGACAAATACATATATATTGGAAACACTTAAACTTTATGAGAAGAAATAATGCATCATACAAAATTAGCTTGTATCTCCTAACAGCACGTTGTAACTCGAAAAGATTTGGTGTGGCATGTACTTCTAAACGTGTAGCCTCAAAAGAGAACCACACAGGAGAATTTTCTTTCGTCAAAATTGGTCAGTAAACCACGTTTTAAGGAAATCCCACATCTAGCGAAATTATCTTGTTTTTCCTAAACAACACGTCGTAACTCGAAAAGCTTTGGTGTTGCGTGTATGTCTAAGCGTGTAGCCTCAAAAGAGAAGGCACAGGAGAGTTTTCTCTCTAAAGAATATGTAAGAATACCACGTTATAAGGAAATACAGTGTTGCAGAGTAAAGACAAATACCTACGTATTGCAAACACTTTAGAAGAAGAAATAATGCATCGTACAAAATTAGCTTGTATCTCCTAAACTACACGTTATAACTCGAAAAGATTTGGTGTGGGGTGTACGTATAAACGTGTAGCCTCAAAAGAGAACCCACAGGAGTATTTTCTTTCATCAAAATTTTTTCAGAAAACCACGTTTTAAGGAAATCCCGCATCGTGCGAAATTATCTTGTTTTTCCTAAACAAAACGTTGTAACTCGAAAAGCTTTGGTGTTGCATGTATGTCTAAGCATGTAGCCACAAAAGGGAATGCACAGGAGAGTTTTCTCTCCAAAGAATATGTAAGAATACCACGTTATAAGGAAATACAGTGTTGCAGAGTAAAGACAAATACATACATATTGGAAATACTTAAACTTTATGAGAAGAAATAATGCATCATACAAAATTAGCTTGTATCTCCTAACAGCACGTTGTAACTCGAAAAGATTTGGTGTGGCGTGTACTTCTAAACGTGGAGCCTCAAAAGAGAACCACACAGGAGAATTTTCTTTTGTCAAAATTTGTCTGAAAACCATGTTTTAAGGAAATCCCGCATCGTTGGAAATTACCTTGTTTTTCCTAAACAACACGTTGTCACTCGAAAAGCTTTGGTGTTGCGTGTATGTCTAAGCGTATAGCCTCAAAAGAGAAGGCACAGGAGAGTTTTCTCTCGAAATAATATGTAAGAATACCACGATATAAGGAATTACAGTGTTGCAGAGTAAAGCAAATACATACGTATTGGAAACACTGTACAAGAAGAAATAACGCATCATACAAAATTAGCTTGTATCTCCTAAACAATACGTTGTAACTCGGAAAGATTTGATGTGGCTTGTACGTCTAAACGTGTGGCCTCAAAGGAGAACCCACAGGATAATATTCTTTAGTCAAAATTAGTCAGAAAACCACGTTTTAAGGAAATCCCGCATCGTGCGAAATTATCTTGGTTTTCCTAAAGAACACGTTGTAACTCGAAAAGCTTTGCTGTTGCATGAATGTCTAAGCGCGAAGCCTCAAAAGAGAAGGCACAGGAGAGTTTTCTCTTGAAAGAATATGTAAGAATACCAAGTTATAAGGAAATACAGTGTTGCAGAGTAAAGACAAATACGTAATTATTGGAAACTCTTTACAAGAAGAAATAACGCATCATACAAAATTAGCTTGTTTCTCCTAAGCTACACGTTGTAACTCGAAAAGATTTGGTGTGGCGTGTACATCTAAACGTGTAGCCTCAAAAGAGAACTCACAGGAGAGTTTTCTTTCGTCAATTTTTTTTTTTCAGAAAACCACGTTTTAAGGAAATCCCGCATCGTGCTAAATTATCTTGTTTTTCGTAAACAACACGTTGTCACTCGAAAAGCTTTGGTGTTGCGTGTATGTCTAAGCTTGTAGCCCCAAAGAGAACGCACAGGAGAGTTTTCTCTCGAAAGAATATGTAGGAATACCACGTTATAAGGAAGGACAGTGTTGCAGAGTAAAGCAAATACATACGTATTGGAAACACTTTACAAGAAGAAATAACGCATCATACAAAATTAGCTTGTATCTCCTAAACAACACATTGTAACTCAGAAAGATTTGATGTGGCTTGTATGTCTAAACGTGTAGCCTCAAAGGAGATCCCACAGGAGAATATTCTTTAGTCAAAATTGGTCAGAAAACCACGTTTGAAGGAAATCCCGCATTGTGCGAAATTATCTTGTTTTTCCTAAAGAACACTTTGTAACTCGAAAAGCTTTGGTGTTGCATGCATGTCTAAGCGTGTAGCCTCAAAAGAGAAGGCACAGGAGAGTTTTCTCTCGAAAGACTACGTAAGAATATCACGTTATATGGAAATACAGTGTTGCAGAGTAAAGACAAATACGTACGTATTCGAAACACTTTACAAGAAGAAATAACGCATCGTACAAAATTACATTGTATCTCCTAAATTACACGTTGTAACTCGAAAAGATTTCGTATGGCGTGTACGTCTAAACATGTAGCCTGAAAAGAGAACCCACAGGAGAATTTTCTTTCGTCAAAATTTTTTCAGAAAACCACGTTTTAAGGAAATCCCGCATCGTGCGAAATTATCTTGTTTTTCCTAAAGAACACGTTGTAACTCGAAAAGCTTTGGTGTTTAGTGTATGTCTAAGCGTGTAGCCTCAAAAGAGAACGCACAGGAGTGTTTTCTCTCGAAAGAATATGTAAGCATACCACGTTATTAGGAAATACAGTGTTGCAGAGTCAAGAAAAATATGTACGTATTGGAAACACTTTACGAGAAGAAATAACGCATCAAACAAAATTAGCTTGTATCTCCTAAACAACACGTTGTAACTCGAAATGATTTGGCATGGCATGTACGTCTAAACGTGTAGCCTCAAAAGAGAACCCACAGAAGAATTTTCTTTCGTCAAAATTTGTCAGAAAACAATTTTTTAAGGAAATCCCGCATCGTGCGAAATTATCTTGTGTTTCCAAAACAACACATCGTAACTCGAAAAGCTCTGATGTTGTGTGTTTGTCTAAGCGTGTACCCTCAAAAGAGAAGGCACAGGAGAGTTTTCTCTCAAAAGAATAGGTAAGAATACCACGTTATAAAGAAATACAGTGTTGCAGACTAAAGACAAATACGTTGGAAACACTTAAACTTTACGAGAAGAAATAACTTATCATACAAAATTAGCTTGTATCTCCTAAACAGCACGTTGTAACTCGAAAAGATTTGGTGTGGCATGTACGTCTAAATGTGTAGCCTTAAAAGAGAACCCCCAGGAGAATTTTCTTTGGTCAAAATTTTTCAGAAAACCACGTTTTAAGGAAATCCCGCATCGTGCGAAATTATCTTGTTTTTCCTAAACAACACGTCGTTACTAGAAAAGCTTGGTGTTGCGTGTATGTCTAAGCATGTAGCCTCAAAAGAGAATGCACTGGAGAGTTTTCTCTCGAAAGAATATGTAAGAATACCATAATATAAGGAAATACAGTGTTGCAGAGTAAAGACAAATATGTACTTATTGGAAACACTTTACGAGGAGAAATAACGCATAGTAAAAAAATTAGCTTGTATCTCCTAAACAACACATTGTAACTCGAAAACATTTGGTGTGGCGTGTACGTCTAAAGGTGTAGCCTCAAAAGAGTACCCACAGGAAAATTTTCTTTCGTCAAAATTTGTCACAAAACCACGTTTTAAGGAAATCACGCATCGTGCGAAAATTCTTGTTTTTCCTAAACAACACGTTGTAACTCGAAAAGCTTTGGTGTTGCGTGTATGTCTATGCGTGTAGCCTCAAAAGAGAAGGCACAGGAGAGTTTTCTCTGGAAACAATATGTAACAATACCACGTTATAAGGAAATACAGTGTTGCAGAATAAAGACAAATCCATACATATTGGAAACACTTAAACTTTACGAGAAGAAATAATGCGTCGTGCAAAATTAGCTTGTATCTCTTAACAGCACGTTGTAACTAGAAATGATTTGGTGTGGCGTGTACTTCTAAACGTGTAGCCTCAAAAGAGAACCCACAGGAGAATTTTCTTGCGTCAAAATTTGTCAGAAAACCACGGTTTAAGGAAATCCCGCATCACGCAAAATTATCTGGTTATTCCTAAACAACACGTTGTAACTCGAAAAGCTTTGGTGTTTCGTGTATGTCTTAGCGTGTAGCCTCAAAAGAGAAGGCAACGGAGAGTTTTCTCTCAAAAGAATATGTAAGAATACCACGTAAATAGGAACTACAGTGTTGCAGAGTAAAGACAAGTACATACTTATTGGAAACACTTTAGGAGAAGAAATAACGCATCATAAAAAATTAGCTTGTATCTCCTAAACAACACGTTGTAACTCGAAAATATTTGGTGTGGCGTGTGCGTCTAAACGTGTAGCATCAAAAGAGAACCCACAGGAGAATTTTCTTTCGTCAAAATTTATCAGAAAACCACGTTTTAAGGAAATCCCGCATCGTGCGAAATTATCTTGTTTTTCCTAAACAAAACATCGTAACTCGAAAAGCTTTGGCGTTGCTTGTATATCTAATCGTGTAGCCTCAAAAGAGAAGGCACAGGAGACTTTTCTCTCGAAAGAATATGTAAGAATACCACGTTATAAGGAAATACAGTGTTGCAGAGCAAAGACAAATACGTACGTTTTGGAAACATTTTAGGAGAAGAAATAATGCTTCGTACAAGCTTGTATCTCCTAAACAACAAGTTTTAACTCGAAATGATTTGGTGTGGCGTGTACGTCTAAACGTGTAGCCTCAAAAGAGAACCCACAGGAGAATTTTCTTTCTTCAAAATTTGTCAGAAATCCACGTTTTAAGGAAATCTCGCATCGTGCGAAATTATCTTGTTTTTCCTAATCAACACGTTGTAACTCGAAAAGATTTGGTGTTGCGTGTATGTCTAAGCGTGTAGCCTCAAAAGAGAAGGCACAGAAGAGTTTTCTCTCAAAAGAATATGTAAGAATACCACGTTATAAGGAAATACAGTGTTGCAGAGTAAAGACAAATACTTACTTATTGGAAACACTTAAACTTTATGAGAAGAAATAACTTATCATACAAATTTAGCTTGTATCTCCTAAACAGCATGTTGTAACTTAAAAAGATTTGGTGTGTCGTGTAATTCTAAACGTGTAGCCTCAAAAGAGAACCCACAGGAGAATTTTCTTTCATCAAAATTTGTCAGAAAACCATGTTATAAGGAAATCCCGCATCGTGCAAAATTATCTTGTTTTTCCTAAACAACACATCTTAACTCGAAAAGCTTTGGTGTTGCGTGTATGTCTATGCGTGTAGCCTCAAAAGAGAAGGCACAGGAGAGTTTTCTCTGGAAACAATATGTAACAATACCACGTTATAAGGAAATACAGTGTTGCAGAATAAAGACAAATCCATACATATTGGAAACACTTAAACTTTACGAGAAGAAATAATGCGTCGTGCAAAATTAGCTTGTATCTCTTAACAGCACGTTGTAACTAGAAATGATTTGGTGTGGCGTGTACTTCTAAACGTGTAGCCTCAAAAGAGAACCCACAGGAGAATTTTCTTGCGTCAAAATTTGTCAGAAAACCACGGTTTAAGGAAATCCCGCATCACGCAAAATTATCTGGTTATTCCTAAACAACACGTTGTAACTCGAAAAGCTTTGGTGTTTCGTGTATGTCTTAGCGTGTAGCCTCAAAAGAGAAGGCAACGGAGAGTTTTCTCTCAAAAGAATATGTAAGAATACCACGTAAATAGGAACTACAGTGTTGCAGAGTAAAGACAAGTACATACTTATTGGAAACACTTTAGGAGAAGAAATAACGCATCATAAAAAATTAGCTTGTATCTCCTAAACAACACGTTGTAACTCGAAAATATTTGGTGTGGCGTGTGCGTCTAAACGTGTAGCATCAAAAGAGAACCCACAGGAGAATTTTCTTTCGTCAAAATTTATCAGAAAACCACGTTTTAAGGAAATCCCGCATCGTGCGAAATTATCTTGTTTTTCCTAAACAAAACATCGTAACTCGAAAAGCTTTGGCGTTGCTTGTATATCTAATCGTGTAGCCTCAAAAGAGAAGGCACAGGAGACTTTTCTCTCGAAAGAATATGTAAGAATACCACGTTATAAGGAAATACAGTGTTGCAGAGCAAAGACAAATACGTACGTTTTGGAAACATTTTAGGAGAAGAAATAATGCTTCGTACAAGCTTGTATCTCCTAAACAACAAGTTTTAACTCGAAATGATTTGGTGTGGCGTGTACGTCTAAACGTGTAGCCTCAAAAGAGAACCCACAGGAGAATTTTCTTTCTTCAAAATTTGTCAGAAATCCACGTTTTAAGGAAATCTCGCATCGTGCGAAATTATCTTGTTTTTCCTAATCAACACGTTGTAACTCGAAAAGATTTGGTGTTGCGTGTATGTCTAAGCGTGTAGCCTCAAAAGAGAAGGCACAGAAGAGTTTTCTCTCAAAAGAATATGTAAGAATACCACGTTATAAGGAAATACAGTGTTGCAGAGTAAAGACAAATACTTACTTATTGGAAACACTTAAACTTTATGAGAAGAAATAACTTATCATACAAATTTAGCTTGTATCTCCTAAACAGCATGTTGTAACTTAAAAAGATTTGGTGTGTCGTGTAATTCTAAACGTGTAGCCTCAAAAGAGAACCCACAGGAGAATTTTCTTTCATCAAAATTTGTCAGAAAACCATGTTATAAGGAAATCCCGCATCGTGCAAAATTATCTTGTTTTTCCTAAACAACACATCTTAACTCGAAAAGCTTTGGTGTTGCGTGTATGTCTAAGCGTGTAGCCTCAAAAGAGAAGGCACAGGAGAGTTTTCACTCAAAACAATATGTAAGAATACCACGTTATAAGGAAATACAGTGTGGCAGAGTAAAGACAAATACCTACTAATTAGAAACACTTAAACTTTACGAGAAGTAATAACGCATCATTTAAAATTAGCTTATATCTCCTAAACAACACGTTGTAAATGGAAAAGATTTGGTCTGGCGTTTACAACTAAACATGTAGGCTTAAAAGAGAAAGCACAGGAGAATTTTTTTTCGTCAAAATTTGCCAGAAAAACGTGTTTTAAGGAAATCCCGCATTGTGCGAAATTATCTTGTTTTTCCTAAACAACACATCGTAACTCGAAAAGCTTTGGTGTTGCGTGTATGTCTAGGCGTGTAGCCTCAAAAGAGAAGGAGAGTTTTCTCTCAAAAGAATATGTAAGAATACCACGTTATAAGGAAATACAGTGTTGCAGAGTAAAGACAAATACGCACTTATTAGAAACACTTAAACTTTATGAGAAGAAATAATGCATCGTACAAAATTAGCTTGTATCTCCTAAACAGCACGTTGTAACTTGAAAAGATTTGGTGTGGCGTGTACACCTAAACGTGTAGCCTCAAAAGAGAACCCACAGGAGAATTTTCTTTCATCAAAATATGTCAGAAAACCACGTTTTAAGGAAATCCCTCATCGTGTGAAATTATCTTGTTTTTCCTAAACAACATGTTGTAACTCGAAAAGCTTTGGTGTTGCGTGTAAGTCTTAGCGTGTAGCCTCAAAAGAGAAGGCAATGGAGAGTTTTCTCTAGAAAGAATATGTAAGAATACCACGTTATAAGGAAATACAGTGTTGCAGAGTAAAGACAAATACGTACATATTGGAAACACTTTAACATTATGAGAAAAAATAACACATCGTAAAAAATAGCTTGTATCTCCTCAACAACACGTTGTAACTCGAAAAGACTTGGTGTGGCATGTATGACTAAACGTGTAGCCTCAAAAGAAAACCCATAGGAGAATTTTCTTTCGTCAATATTTGTCAGAAAACCACATTTTAAGGAAATCTCGCATCGTGCGAAATTATCTTGTTTTTCCTAAACAACACGTTGTAACTCGAAAAGCTTTGGTGTTGCGTGTATTTCTAAGCTTGTAGCCTCAAAAGAGAACGCACAGGAGAGTTTTCTCTCGAAAGAATATGTAAGAATACCACGTTATAAGGAAATACCGTGTTGCAGAGTAAAGACAACTACGTACGTATTGGAAATCTTTAAGAGAAGAAATAACGCATCGTACAAAATTAGCTTGTATCTCCTAAACAACACGTTATAACCCGAAAAGATTTGGTGTGGCGTGTGTGTCTAAACGTGTAGCATCAAAATAGAACCCACAGGAGAATTTTCTTTCGTCAAAATTTTTCAGAAAACCACGTTTTATGGAAATCTCGCATCGTGCAAAATTTCCTTCTTTTTCCTAAACAACACGTGGTAACTCGAAAAGCTTTGGAGTTGCGTGTTTGTCTAAGCTTCTAGCCTCAAAAGAGAATGTACAGGAGAGTTTTCCCTCGAAAGAATATGTAAGAATACCACGTTATAAGGAAATACAGTGTTGCAGAGTAAAGACAAATAAGTACATATTGGAAACACTTTACGAGAAGAAATAACGCATCATACAATATTTGCTTGTATCTCCTAAACAACACGTTGTAACTCAAAAATATTTGGTGTGGCTCGTACCTCTACACGTGTAGCCTCAAAAGAGAACCTACAGGAGAACTTTCTTTCGTCAAAATTTGTCAAAAAACCACGTTTTAAGGAAATCCCACATCGTGCAAAATTATCTTGTTTTTCCTTAACAACACGTTGTAACTCGAAAAGCTTTGGTGTTGTGTGAATGTCTGAGATTGTAGTCTCTAAAGAGAATGCACAGGAGAGTTTTCTCTCGAAAGAACATGTAAGAATACAATGTCATAAGGAAAAAGAGTGTTGCAGAGTAAAGACAAATATGTACATAAGGGAAACACTTTACGAGAAAAAATAACGCATCGTACAAAATTAGCTTGTATCTCCTAAACAACATGTGGTAACTCGAAAGGATTTGGTGTGGCGTGTACGTCTATACAGGTAGCCTCAAAAGAGAACCCACAGGAGACTTTTCTTTCGTCAAAATTTTTCCTAAAACCACGTTTTAAGGAAATCCCGCATCTTGCGAAATTATCTTGTTTTTCATAAACAACACGTTGTAACTCGAAAAGCTTTGGTGTTGCCTGTATGTCTAAGTGTGTAGCCTCAAAAGGGAAGGCACAGGATAGTTTTCTCTCGAAAGAATATGCATGAATTCCACCTTATAAGGAAATACAATGTTGCAGAATAAAGACAAATATGTACGTATGGGAAACACTTTACAAAAAGAATTAACGCAACGTAAAAAATTAACTTGTATCTCCTAAACAACACGTTGTAACTCGAAAAGATTTGGTATGGCATGTACGTCTAAACGTGTAGCCTCAAAAGAGAACCCACAGGAGAATTTTCTTTCGTCAAAATTTTTCAGAAAACCACGTTTTAAGGAAATCCCGCATCGTGCGAAATCATCTTGTTTTTCCTAAACAACATGTTGTAACTCGAAAAGCTTTGGTGTTGCGTGTATGTGTAAGCATGGAGCCTCAAAAGAGAAGGCACAGGAGAGTTTTCTCTCAAAAGAATAGGTAAGTATACCATGTTATAAGGAAATACAATTTTGCAGAGTAAAGACAAATAAGTACATATTGGAAACACTTTACGAGAAGAAATAACGCATCGTACAAAATTAGCTTGTATCTCCTAAACAACACGTTGTAACTCGAAAAGATTTGGTGTGACATGTACGTCTAAACGTGTAGCCTCAAAAGAGAACCCACAGGAGAATTTTCTTTCATCAAAATTTGTCAGAAACCACGTTTTAAAGAAATCTCGCATCGTGCAAAATTATCTTGTTTTTCCTAAACAACAGGTTGTAACTGGAAAATCTTTGGTGTTGCCTGTATGTCTAAGCTTGTAGCCTCAAAAGAGAACTCACAGGAGAGTTTTCTCTCGAAAGAATATGTAAGAATACCACGTTATAAGGAAATACAGTGTTGCAGCGTAAAGACAAATACGTACGTATTGGAAACACTTTAAGAGAAGAAATAACGCATCGTACAAAATTAGCTTGTATCTCCTAAACAACACGTTGTAACTCGAAAAGATTTGGTATGGCCTATATGTCTAAACGTGTAGCCTCAAAAGAGAAGCCACAGGAGAATTTTCTTTCGTCAAAATTGGTCAGTAAACCACATTTTAAGGAAATCCCGCATCATGCGAAATTATCTTGTTTTTCCTAAACAACCGGTCGTAACTCGAAAAGCTTTGGTGTTGCGAGTATGTCTAAGCATGTAGCCTCAAGAGAGAAGGCATAGGAAGAGAGTTTTCCCTTAAAGAAAATGTAAGAATACCACGTTAAAAAGAAATACAGTGTTGCAGAGTAAAGACAAATACGTACATATTGGAAACACTTTACAAGAAGAAATAATGCATCGTAAAAAATTAGCTTGTATCTCCTAAACTACACGTTATAACTCGAAAAGATTTGGTGTGGCGTGTACATCTAAACGTGTAGCCTCAAAAGAGAACCCACAGGAGTATTTTCTTTCGTCAAAATTTTTTCAGAAAACCACGATTTTAGGAAATCCCGCATCGTGCGAAATTATCTTGTTTTTCCTAAACAACACGTTGTAACTCGTGTGCTTTGGTGTTGCATGTATGTCTAAGCATGTAGCCTTCAAAAGAGAACGCAGAGGAGAGTTTTCTCTCGAAAGAATATGTAAGAATACCACGTTATAAGGAAATACAGTGTTGCAGAGTAAAGACAAATACGTATGTATTGGAAACACTTTACGAGAAGAAATAAAGCATCGTAAAAAATTAGCTTGTATCTCCTAAACAACACGTTGTAACTCGAAAATATTTGGTGTGGTGTGTGCGTCTAATCGTGTAGCCTCAAAAGAGATCCCACAGGAGAATTTTCGTTCGTCAAAATTTTTCAGAAAACCACGTTTTAAGGAAATCCCGCATCCTGCGAAATTATCTTGGTTTTCCCAAACAAAACGTCGTAACTCGAAGAGCTTTGGTGTTGCCTCTATGTCTAAGCGTGTAGCCTCAAAAGAGAAGGCACAGGAGAGTTTTCTCTATAAAGAATATGTAAGAATACCACGTTATAAGGAAATACATTGTTGCAGAGTAAAGACAAATACGTTCGTATTGGAAACACTTTACGAGAAGAAATAACGCTTCGTACAAGCTTGTATCTCCTAAACAACACGTTTTAACTCGAAATGATTTGGTGTGGCGTGTACGTCTAAACGTGTAGCCTCAAAAGAGAACCCACAGGAGAATTTTCTTTCGTCAAAATTTGTAAGAAAACCACGTTTTAAGGAAAGCCCGCATCATGCGAAATTATATTGTTTTTCCTAATCAACACGTGTAAATCAAAAAGATTTGGTTTTGCGTGTATGTCTAAGCATGTAGCCTCAAATGAGAAGGCACAGGAGAATTTTCTCTCGAAAGAATATGCAAGAATACCACGTTATAAGGAAATACATTGTTGCAGAGTAAAGACAAATACGTACGTATTGGAAACACTTTACGAGAAGAAATAATGCATCGTACAAAATTAGCATGTATCTCCTAAACTACACGTTATAACTCGAAAAGATTTGGTGTGACGTGTACATCTAAACGTGTAGCCTCAAAAGAGAACCCACAGGAGTATTTTCTTTGGTCAAATTTTTTTCAGAAAACCACGATTTTAGAAAATCCCAAATCGTGCGAAATTATCTTGTTTTTCCTAAACAACACGTTGTAACTCGAATAGCTTTGGTGTTGCGTGTATGTCTAAGCGTGTAGCCTCAAAAGAGAACGCACAGGACAGTTTTCTCTCGAAAGAATATGTAAGAATACCACGTTATGAGGAAATACAATGTTGCAGAGTAAACACAAATATGTACATATTGGAAACACTTAAACTTTACGAGAAGAAATAATGCATCATAAAAAATTAGCTTGTAACTCCTAAACAGCACGTTGTAACTCGAAAAGATTTGGTGTGGTGTGTACATCTAAATGTGCAGCCTCAAAAGCGAACCCACAGGAAAATTTTCTTTCGTCAAAATTTGTCAGAAAACCACGTTTTAAGGAAATCCCACATCGTGCGAAATTATCTTGTTTTTCCTAAACATCACGGTGTCACTCGAAAATCTTTGGTGTTGCGTGTATGTCTAAGCGTGTAGCCTCAAAAGAGAAGGCACAGGAGAGTTTTCTGTCAAAAGAATATGTAAGAATACCACGTTATTAGGAAATACAGTATTGCACACTAAAGAAAATACATACTTATTGGAAACACTTTACAAGAAGAAATAACGCATCGTACAAAATTAGCTTGTATCTCCTGAACAACACATGGTAACTCGAAATGATTCGGTATTGCGTGCACTTCTAAACGTGTAGCCTCAAAAGAGAACCCACAGGAGAATTTTCTTTCCTCAAAAGTTGTCAGAACACCACGTTTTAAGGAAATCTCGCATCGTGCGAAATTATCTTGTTTTTCATAAAAACACGTTGTAACTCGAAAAGCTTTGGTGTTGCCTGTATGTCTAAGTGTGTAGCCTCAAAAGGGAACGCACAGTATAGTTTTCTCTCGAAACAATATGTAAGAAAACCACGTGATAAGGAAATACAGTGTTGCAGCGTAAAGACAAATACATACATATTGGAAACGCTTTACTAGAAGAATTAACGCATCGTACAAAATTAGCTTGTATCTCCTAAACAACACGTTGTAACTCGAAAAAATTTGGTGTGGCGTGTACATCTAAAAATGTAGCCTCAAAAGAGAACCCAAAGGAGAATTTTCTTTCGTCAAAATTTGTCAGAAAACCACGTTTTAAGGAAATCCCGCATCGTGCGATATCATCTTCTTCCTAAACAACATGTTGTAACTCGAAAAGCTTTGGTGTTGCGTGTATGTGTAAGCGTGGAGCCTCAAAAGAGAAGGCACAGGAGAGTTTTCTCTTGAAAGAATATGTAAGAATACCACGTTATAAGAAAATACAATTTTGCAGGGTAAAGACAAATAAGAACTTATTGGAAACACATTACAATAAGAAATAACGTATCATAGAAAATTAGCTTGTATCTCCTAAACAACAAAAAGATTTGGTGTGACGTGTACGTCTAAATGTGTAGCCTCAAAAGAGAACCCACAGGAGAATTTTCTTTCATTAAAATTTGTCAGAAACCACGTTTTATGGAAATCTCGCATCGTGCGAAATTATCTTGTTTTTCCTAAACAACACGTTGTAACTCGAAAAGCTTTGGTGGTGCGTGTATGTCTAAGCGTGTAGCCTCAAAAGAGAACACACAGGAGAGTTTTCTCTCGAAAGAATATGTAAGAATACCACGTTATAAGGAAATACAGTGTTGCAGAGTAAAGACAAATACATACGTATTGGAAACACTTTACGAGAAGAATTAAAGCATCGTACAAAATTAGCTTGTATCTCCTAAACAACACCTTGTAACTCGATAAGATTTAGTGTGGCTCGTACCCCTACACGTGTAGCCTCAAAAGAGAACCCACAGGAGAATTTTCTTTCGTCAAAATTTTTCAGAAAACCACGTTTTATGGAAATCTCGCATCGTGCGAAATTATCTTGTTTTTACTAAACAACACGTTGTTACTCGAAAATCGTTGTCGTTGCATGTATGTCTAAGCATGTAGCCTCAAAAGAGCACGCACAGGAGAGTTTTCCCTCAAAGAATATGTAAGAATACCACGTTATAAGGAAATACAGTGTTGCAGACTAAATACAAATAAGTACGTATTGGAAACAATTTATGAGAAGAAATAACGCATCGTACAAAATTAGCATGTATCTCCTAAACAACACGTTGTAACTCGAAAAGATTTGGTGTGACGTGTACGTCTACATGTGTAGCCTCAAAAGAGAACCCACAGGAGAATTTTCTTTCATCAAAATTTGTCAGAAACCACGTTTTAAAGAAATCTCGCATCGTGAAAAATTATCTTGTTTTTCCTAAACAATAGGTTGTAACTGGAAAAGCTTTGGTGTTGCCTGTATGTCTAAGCTTGTAGCCTCAAAAGAGAACTCACAGGAGAGTTTTCTCTCGAAAGAATATTTAAGAATACCACGTTATAAGGAAATACAGTGTTGCAGAGTAAAGACAAATATGTACTTATTGGAAACACTTTAAGAGAAGAAATAACGCATCGTACAACATTAGCTTGTATCTCCTAAATAACACGTTGTAACTCGAAAAGATTTGGTATGGCTCTTACCTCTACACGTGTAGCCTCGAAAAAGAACCCACAGGAGAACTTTCTTTCGTCAAAATTTTTCAGAAAACCACGTTTTATGGAAATCTGGCATCGTGGGAAATTATCTTGTTTTTCCTAAACAACACATTGTAACTCAAAAAGCTTTGGCGTTGCGTGTTTGTGTAAGCATGGAGCCTCAAAAGAGAAGGCACAGGAGAGTTTTCTCTCGAAAGAATATGTAAGAATACCACGTTATAAGGAAAGACAATTTTGCAGAGTAAAGACAAATAAGTACATATTGGAAACACTTTACGAGAAGAAATAACGCATCGTACAAAATTAGCTTGTATCTCCTAAACAACACGTTGTAACTCGAAAAGATTTGGTGTGACATGTACGTCTAAACGTGTAGCCTCAAAAGAGAACCCACAGGAGAATTTTCTTTCGTCAAAATTTGTCAGAAACCACGTTTTAAGGGAATCTCGCATCGTGCGAAATTATCTTGTTTTTCCTAAAGAACACGTTGTAACTCGAAAAGCTTTGGTGTTGCGTGTATGTCTAAGCGTGTATCCTCAAAAGAGAACTCAAAGGAGAGTTTTCTCTCGAAAGAATATGTAAGAATACCACGTTATAAGGAAATACAGTGTTGCAGAGTAAAGACAAATATGTACGTATTGGAAACACTTTAAGAGAAGAAATAATGCATTGTACAACATTAGCTTGTATCTCCTAAACAACACGTTGTAGCTCGAAAAGATTTGGTGTGGCTCATACCTCCACACGTGTAGCCTCAAAAGAGAACCCACAAGAGAACTTTCTTTCGTCAAAATTTTTCAGAAAACCACGTTTTATGGAAATCTGGCATCGTGCGAAATAATCTTGTTTTTCCTAAACAACACATTGTAACTCAAAAAGCTTTGGCGTTGTGTGTTTGTGTAAGCATGGAGCCTCAAAAGGGAAGGCACAGGAGAGTTTTCTCTCGAAAGAATATGTAAGAATACCACCTTAAAAGGAAATACAATTTTGCAGAGTAAAGACAAATAAGTACATATTGGAAACACTTTACGAGAAGAAATAACGCATCGTACAAAATTAGCTTGTATCTCCTAAACAACAACTTGTAACTCAAAAAGATTTGGTGTGAAGTGTACGTCTAAACGTGCAGCCTCAAAAGAGCACCCACAGGAGAATTTTCCTTCATCCAATTTGTCAGAAACCACGTTTTAATGAAATCTCGCACCGTGCGAAATTATCTTGTTTTTCCTAAACAACACGTTGTAACTCGAAAAGCTTTGGTGTTGCGTTTATGTCTAAGCGTGTCACCTCAAAAGAGAACGCACAGGAGAGTTTTCTCTCGAAAGAATATATAAGAATACCACGTTATAAGGAAATACAGTGTTGCAGAGTAAAGACAAATACGTACATATTGGATACACTTTACGAGAAGAAATAACGCATCGTACAAAATTAGCTTGTATCTCCTAAACAACACGTTGCAACTCGAAAAGATTTGGTGTGGCCCGTACCTCTACACGTGTAGCCTCAAAAGAGAACCCACAGGAGAACTTTCTTTCGTCAAAATATGTCAGAAAACCATGTTTTATGGACATCTCGCATCCTGCGAAATTATCTTGTTTTTCCTAAACAACAAGTTGTAACTCGAAAAGCTGTGGGGTTGCATGTATGTCTAAGCATGTAGCCTCAAAAGAGAATGCACAGGAGAGTTTTCCCTCGAAAGAATATGTAAGAATACCACGTTATAAGGAAATACAGTGTTGCAGAGTAAAGACAAATACGTACGTATTGGAAACACTTTATGAGAAGAAATAACGCATCGTACAAAATTTGCTTGTATCTCCTAAACAACACGTTGTAACTAGAAAAGATTTGGTGTGGCTCGTACGTCTACACGTGTTGACTCAAAAGAACACCAACAGGGGAACTTTATTTCGTCAAAATTTGTCAGAAAACCACGTTTTAAGGTAATCCCGCATCGTGCAAAATTATCTTGTTTTTCCTAAACAACACGTTGTAACTCGAAAAGCTTTGGTGTTGCGTGTATGTCTAAAGGTGTGGCCTCAAAAGAGAACGCACAGGAGAGTTTTCTCTCGAAAGAATCTGTAAGAATACCACGTTATAAGGAAATACAATTTTGCAGAGTAAAGACAAATAAGTACATATTGGAAACACTTTAGTAAAAGAAATACTGCTTCATACAAAATTAGCTTGTATCTCCTAAACAACACGTTGTAACTCGAAAAGATCTGGTGTGACATGTACGTCTAAACCTGTAGCCTCAAAAGAGAACACACAGGAGAATTTTCTTTCATCAAAATTTGTCAGAAACCACGTTTTAAGGAAATCTTGCATCGTGCGAAATTATCTTGTTTTTCCTAAACAACATGTTGTATCTCGAAAAGCTTTGCTGTTGCGTGTATGTCTAAGCGTGTAGCCTCACAAGAGAACGCACAGGAGAGTTTTCTCTCGAAAGAATATGTAAGAATACCACGTTATAAGGAAATACAGTGTTGCAGAGTAAAGACAAATACGTACGTATTGGAAACACTTTAAGAGAAGAAATAATGCATCGTAAAAAAATAGCTTGTATCTTCTAAACAACACGTTGTAACTCGAAAAGATTTGTTTTGCCTCCTACGACTACACGTGTAGCCTCAAAAGAGAATGCACAGGAGAACTTTCTTTGGTCAAAATTTTTCAGAAAACCACGTTTTATGGAAATCTCGCATTGTGCGAAATTATCTTCTTTTTCCTAAACAAAACGTTGTAACTCGAAAAGCTTTGGCGTTGCGTGTATGCCTAAGCATGTAGCCTCAAAAGAGAACACACAGGAGAGTTTTCCCTCGAAAGAATATGTAAGAATACCACGTTATAGGGAAATACAATGTTGCAGAGTAAAGAGAAATAAGTACGTATTGGAAACACTTTACGAGAAGAAATAACGCATCATAAAAAATTAGCTTGTATCTCCTAGACAACACGTGGTAACTCGAAAGGATTTGGTGTGGCGTGTACGTCTAAACGTGTAGCCTCAAAAGAGAAACCACAGGATAATTTTCTTTCGTCAAAATTTGTGAGAAAACCACATTTTAAGGAAATCCCGCATCATGCGAAATAATCTTGATTTTCATAAACAACACGTTGTAACTCGAAAAGCTTTGGTGATGCCTGTATGTCTAAGTGTGTAGCCTCAAAAGGGAACGCACAGGATAGTTTTCTCTCAAAAGAATATGTAAGAATACCAAGTTATAAGGAAATACAGTGTTGCAGAGTAAAGAAAAATATGTACGTATTGGAAAACTTTACAAGAAGAAATAACGCATCGTACAAAATTAGCTTGTATCTCCTAAACAACACGTTGTAACTCGAAAAGATTTGGTGCGGCGTGTACGTCTAAATGTGTAGCTTCAAAAGAGAACCCACAGGAGAATTTTCTTTCGTTAAAATTTTTCAGAAAACCACGTTTTAAGGAAATCCCGCATCGTGCGAAATCATCTTCTTTTTCCTAAACAACAAGCTGTAACTCGAAAAGCTTTGGTGTTGCGCGTATGTCTAAGCGTGGAGCCTCAAAAGAGAAGGCACAGGAGAGTTTTCTCTTGAAAGAATATGTAAGAATACCACGTTATAAGGAAATAAATTTTTGATGAGTAAAGACAAATAAGTACATATTGGAAACACTTTACGAGAAGAAATAACGCATCTTACAAAATTAGCTTGTATCTCCTAAACAACACGTTGTTACTCGAAAACATTTGGTGTGACGTGTATGTCTAAACGTGTACCCTCAAAAGAGAACCCACAGGAGAGTTTTCTTTCATCAAAATTTGTCAGAAACCACGTTGTAAGGAAATCTCGCATCGTGCGTAATTATCTTGTTTTTCCTAAACAACACGTTGTAACTCGAAAAGCTTTGGTGTTGCATGTATGTCTAAGCGTGTAGCCTCAACAGAGAACGCAAAGGAGAGTTTTCTCTCGAAAGAATATGTAAGAATATCACGTTATAAGGAAATACAGTGTTGCAGAGTAAAGATAAACACGTACGTATGGGAAACACTTTACTAGAAGAATTAACGCATAGTAAAAAATTAACATGTATCTCCTAAACAAAACGTTGTAACTCAAAAAGATCTGGTGTGGCGTGTATGTCTAAACGTGTAGCCTCAAAAGAGAACCCACAGTGAATTTTCTTTCTTCAAAATTTTTGAGAAAACCACGTTTTAAGGAAATCCTGCATCGTGCGAAATCATCTTCTTTTTCCTAAACAACATGTTGTAACTCGAAAAGCTTTAGTGTTGCGTGTATGTCTAAACGTGGAGCCTCAAAAGAGAAGGCACAGGAGAGTTTTCTCTCGAACGAATATGTAAGAACACCACGCTATTAGGAAATACAATTTTGCAGAGTAAAGACAAATATGTACATATTGAGAACACTTTACTAGAAGAAATAATGCATTATTAAAAATTAGCTTTTATCTCCTAAACAACACGTTGTAACTCGAAAAGATTTGGTTTGGCATGTAAGTCTAAACGTGTAGCCTCAAAAGAGAACCAACAGGAGAATTTTCTTTCGTCAAAATTTGTCAGAAAACCACGTTTTAAGGAAATCCCGCATCGTGCGAAATTATTTGTTTTTCCTAAACAACACGTTGTAACTCGAAAAGCTTTGGTGTTGCGTGTATGTCTAAGCGTGTAGCCTCAAAAGAGAATGCACAGGAGAGTTTTCTCTCGGAAGAACATGTAAGAATACCACGTTATAAGGAAATACAGTGTTGCAGAGTAAAGACAAAAACGTACATATTGGAAACACTTTACGAGAAGAAATAACGCATCATAAATTATTAACTTGTATCTCCTAAACAGCAAGTGGTAACTTGAAAAGGTTTGGTTTGGCGTGTACGTCTAAAAGTGTAGCCTCAAAGACAACGAACAG
Organism: Apodemus sylvaticus; assembly: GCF_947179515.1. Lineage (NCBI taxonomy): Eukaryota > Metazoa > Chordata > Mammalia > Rodentia > Muridae > Apodemus > Apodemus sylvaticus. Next base: position 108,139,152 of record NC_067482.1, read on the forward strand.
GAGAATTTTCTTTCGTCAAAATTTGTGAGAAAACCACGTTTTAAGGAAATCCTGCATCCTGCAAAATTATCTTGTTTTTCCTAAACAACACGTTGTAATTCAAAAAAGCTTTGGTGTTGCGTGTATATCTAAGCTTGTAGCCTCAAAAGAGAACGCACAGTAGAGTATTCTCTCGAAACAATATGTGAGAATACCACGTTATAAGGAAATACAGTGTTGCAGACTAAAGACAAATACGTAAGTATTGGAAAAAACTTTACGAAAAGATATAATGCATCATACAAAATTAGCTTGTATCTCCTAAACAACACGTTGTAACTCGAAAGGATTTGGTGTGGCATGTACGGCTAAACGTGTAGCCTCAAAAGAGAAACCACAGGAGGATTTTCATTCGTCAAAATTTGTCAGAAACCCACGTTTTATGGAAATCCCGCATCTCCTAAACAACACGTTGTAATTCGAAAAGCTTTGGTGTTGCATGTATGTCTAAGCATGTGGCCTCAAAAGAGAATTCACGAGAGAGTTTCTGTCGAAAGAATATGTAAGAATACCACGTTATAAGGAAATACAGTGTTGCAGCATAAAGACAAATACGTACGTATTGGAAACACTTTACGAGAAGAAATAACGCATCGTACAAAATTAGCTTGTATCTCCTAACCAACACGTTGTAACTCGAAAAGATTTCGTGTGGCGTGTACGTCTAAACGTGTAGCCTCAAAAGAGAACCCACAAGAGAATTTTCTTTCGTCAAAATTTGTTAGAAAACCATGTTCTAAGGAAATACCTCATCGTGCGAAATTACCTTGTTTTTCCTAAACTACACGTTGTAACTCGAAAAGCTTTGGTGTTGCGTGTATGTCTAAGCGTGTAGCCTCAAAAGAGGACACAGGAGAGTTTTCTCTCGAAAGAATATGTAGGAATACCACGTTATAAGGAAATACAGTGTTGCAGAGTAAAGATAAATAGGTAGTAATTGTAAATACTTTACGAGAAGAAATGACGCATGGTACAAAATTAGCTTGTATCTCCTAAACAACACGTTGTAATCCGAAAATATTTGGTGTGGCGTGTGCGTCTAAACGTGTAGCCTCAAAAGAGAACCCACAGGAGAATTTTCTTTCTTCAAAATTTGTCAGAAAACCACGTTTTAAGGAAATCCCTCATCGTGCGAACTTATCTTGTTTTTCCTAAACAACACGTTGTAACTCGAAAAGCTTTGGTGTTCGTGTATGTCTAAGCATGTAGCCTCAAAAGAGAATGCACAGGAGAGTTTTCTCTCGATAGAATATATAAGAATACCACGTTATAAGGAAATACAGTGTTGCAAAATAAAGACAAATACGTACGTATTGGAAACACTTTACGAGAAGAAATAATGCATCGTACAAAATTAGCTTGTTTCTCCTAAAGAACACGTTGTAACTCGAAAATATTTGGCGTGGTGTGTACGTCTAAACATGTAGCCTCAAAAGAGAACCCACAGGAGAAATTTCTTTCGTCAAAATTTGTCAGAAAACCACGTTTTAAGGAAATCCCGCATCATGCGAAATTATCTTGTTTTTCCTAAACAACACGTTGTAACTCGAAAAGCTTTGGTGTTTCGTGTATGTCTAAGCATGTAGCCTCAAAAGAGAAGGCACAGGAGAGTTTTCTCTCAAAATAATATGCAAGAATACCACGTTATAAGGAAATACAGTGTTGCACAATAAAGACAAATACGTATGTATTGGAAACACTTTAGGAGAAGAAATAACGTATCTTACAAAATTAGCTTGTATCTCCAAAACAACACGTTGTAACTCGAAAAGATTTGGTGTGGCATATTCCTCTAAACGTGTAGCCTCAAAAGAGAACCCACAGGAGAATTTTCTTTGGTCAAAATTTGTCAGAAAACCAGGTTTTAACGAAATCCCATATCGTGCGAAATTATCTTGTTTTTCCTAAACAACACGTTGTAACTCGAAAATCTTTGGTGCTGCGTGTATGTCTAAGCGTGTAGCCTCAAAGAGAACACACAGGAAAGTTTTCTCTCGAAAGAATATGTAAGAATACCACGTTATAAGGAAATACAGTGTTGCATAGTAAAGACAAATACGTACGTATTGGAAACAGGTTACGAGAAGAAATAACGCATCATAAAATATTTGCTTGTATCTTCTAAACAACACGTTGTAACTCGAAAAGATTTGGTGTGGCGTGTACGTCTAAACGTGTAGCCTCAAAAGAGAACTTATAGGAGAATTTTCTTTCGTCAAAATTTTTCAGAAAATCACATTTTAAGGAAATCCCGCATCGTGCGAAATTATCTTGATTTTCCTAAACAACACCTTGTAACTTGAAAAGCTTTCGTGTTGCGTGTATGTCTAAGTGTGTAACCTCAAAAGAGAAGGCACAGGAGAGTTTTCTCTCGAAAGAATATGTAAGAATACCACGTTAATAGGAAATACAGTGTTGCAGAGTAAAGACAAATACGTACCTATTGGAAACACTTTACGAGAAGAAATAACGCATCGTACAAAATTAGCTTGTATCTCCTAAACAACACGTTGTAACTCGAAAAGATTTGGTGTGGCGTGTACGTCTAAACATGTAGCCTCAAAAGAGAACCCATAGGAGAATTTTCTTTCGTCAAAATTTTTCAGAAAATCACGTTTTAAGGAAATCCCGCATCGTGCGAAATTATCTTGTTTTTCCTAAACAACACGTTGTAACTCAAAAAGCTTTCGTGTTGCGTGTATGCCTAAGTGTGTAGCCTCAAAAGAGAAGGCACGGGAGAGTTTTCTCTCGAACGAATATATAAGAATACCACATTATAAGGAAATACAGTTTTGCAGAGTAAAGACAAATACATATGTATTGGAAACACTTTACGAGAAGAAATAGCGCATCGTACAAAATTAGCTTGTATCTCCTAAACAACACGTTGTAACTCGGAAAGATTTGGTGTGGCGTGTACGTCTAAACGTGTAGCCTCAAAAGAGAACCCATAGGAGAATTTTCTTTCCTCAAAATTTTTCAGACAATCACGTTTTAAGGAAATCCCACATCTTGCGAAATTATCTGGTTTTTCCTAAACCACACGTTGCAACTCAAACAACTTTGGTGTTGCGCATATGTCTAAGTGTGTAGCCTCAAAAAAGAAGGCACAGGATAGTTTTCTCTTGAAAGAATATGTAAGAACACCAAGTTATAAGGAAATACAGTGTTGCAGAGTAAAGACAAATACATACGTATTGGAAACACTTTACGAGAAGAAATAACGCATCATAAAAAATTAGCTTCTATCTCCTAAACAACACGTTGTAACTTGAAAGGAATTGGTGTGGCGTGTACGTCTAAACGTGTAGCCTCATAAGAGAACCCATAGGAGAATTTTCTTTCGTCAAAATTTTTCAGGATTTCCATAAAACCTGGTTTTCTGACAAATTTTGACCAAAGAAAATTCTCCTGTGGGTTCTCTTTTGAGGCTACACGTTTAGAAATGCACGCCACACCAAATCTTTTCGAGTTACAACGTGTTGTTTAGGAGATACAAGCTAATTTTTACAATGCACTATTTCTTATTGTAAAGTGTTTCCAATGCGTAGGTATTTCTCTTTACTCTGCAACACTGTATTTCCTCATAACGTGGTATTCTTACATATTCTTTCGCAGGAAACTGTCCTGTGCGTTCTCCTTTGAGGCTACAAGCTTAGACATACACGCAACACCAAAGCTTTTCGAGTTACAACGTGTTGTTTAGGAAAAACAAGATAATTTCGCATGATGTGGGATTTCCGTAAAACATGGTATTCTGAAAAATTTTGACGAAAGAAAATTCTCCTGTGGGTTCCCTTTTGAGGCTACACGTTTAGATGCAAACGTCACATCAAATCTTTTCGAGTTACAACGAGTTGTTTAGGAGGTACAAGCTAATTTTGTACCATGCGTTATTTCTGCTCGTAACGTGTTTCCAATACGTAAGTATTTGTCATTACTCTGCAACACTGTATTTCCTTATACCGTGGTATTCTTACATATTCTTTCGAGAGAAAACTCTCCTGTGCATTCTCTTTTGAGGCTACATGCTTAGACATACACGCAACACCAAAGCTTTTCGAGTTACAACGTGTTGTTTAGGAAAAACAAGATAATTTCGCACGATGCGGGATTTCCTTAAAACGTGGCTTGCTGACAAATTTTGACCAAAGAAAATTCTCCAGTGGCTTCTCTTTTGAGGCTACACCTTTAGACTTACATGCCAAACAAAATATTTTCGAGTTACAAGGTGTTGTTTAGGAGATACAAGCTAATTTTGTACAAATGCGTTATTTCTTCTCGTAAAGTTTTTCCAATACGTACGTATTTTTCTTTACTCTGCAACACTGTATTTCCTTATAATGTGGTTTTCTTACATATTCTTTCGAGAGAAAACTCTCCTGTGCGCTCTCTTTTGAGGCTACATGCTTAGACATACACGCAACACCAAAGCTTTTCAAGTTGCAACGTGTAGTTTAGGAAAAACAAGATAATTTCGCACGATGCGTGATTTCCTTAGAAAATGTTTTTCAGACAAATTTTGACGGAAGAAAATTCTCCTGTGGGTTCTCTTTTGAGGCTACACGTTTAGACGTACACACCACACCAAATATTTTCGAGTTACAACGTGTTGTTTAGGAGATGCAAGCTAATTTTGTACGATGCGTTATTTCTTCTCATAAAGTGTTTTCTATGCGTACATATTTGTCTTTATTCTGCAACACTCTATTTCCTTATAACTTGGTAGTCTTACATATTCTTTCGAGAGAAAACTCTTTTGTAATATGCGTTATTTCTTCTCGTAAAGTATTTACAATAACTACTTATTTATCTTTACTCTGCAACACTGTATTTACTTATAACGTGGTATTCTTACATATTCTTTCGAGAGAAAACTCTCCTGTGCATTCTCTTTTGAGGCTACACGCATAGACGTACACGCAACACCAAAGCTTTTCGAGTTACAATGTGTTGTTTAGGAAAAACAAGATAATTTTGCACGATACGGGATTTCCTTAATACATGGTTTTCTGACAAATTTTGACGAAAGAAAATTCTCCTGTGGGTTCTCTTTTGAGGCTACACGTTTAGACGTACACGCCACACCAAATCATTCGAGTTACAAAGTGTTGTTTAGGAGATAAAAGCTTAATTTTTACGATGCTTTATTTCTTCTCATAAAGTGTTTCCAATACGTACATATTTGTCTTTACTCTGCAACACTGTATTTCCTTATAACATTGTATTCTTACATATTCTTTCGAGAGAAAACTCTCCTGTGCATTGTCTTTTGAGGCTACACGCTTAGACATACAGGCAACACCAAAGCTTTTCGAGTTACAACGTGTTGTTTAGGAAAAACAAGATAATTTCGCACAATGAGGGATTTCATTAAAACGTGATTTCTGAAAAATTTTGACGAAATAAAATTCTCCTGTCGGTCCTCTTTTGAGGCTACACGTTTAGATGTACATGCCACACCAAATATTTTCGAATTCCAACGTGTTGTTTAGGAGATACAATCTAATTTTGTACCATGCGTCATTTCTTCTCGTAAAGTATTTACAATAACTACCTATTTATCTTTACTCTTCAACACGGTATTTCCTTATAACGTGGTATTCTTACATATTCTTTCGAGAGAAAACTCTCCTGTGCGTTCTCTTTTGAGGCTACACGCTTAGACATACACGCAACACCAAAGCTTTTCGAGTTACAACGTGTTGTTTAGGAAAAACAAGATAATTTCGCACGATGCGGGATTTCCTTAAAACGTGGTTTTCTGTCAAATTTTGACCAAAGAAAATTCTCCTTTGGGTTCTCTTTTGAGGCTACACATTTAGACGTACACGCCACACCAAATCCTTTCGAGTTACAAGGTGTTGTTTACGAGATACTAGCTAATTTTGTACGATGCGTTATTTCTTCTCATAAAGTTTTTCCAATAAGTACGTATTTTTCTTTACTCTGCAACACTGTATTTCCTTATAACGTGGTATTCTTACATATTCTTTCGAGAGAATACTCTCCTGTGCGCTCTCTTTTGATGCTACATGCTTAGACATACACGCAACACCAAAGCTTTTCGAGTTACATTGTGCTGTTTAGGAAAAACAAGATAATTTCGCACGATGAGGGATTACCTTAAAACGTGGTTTTCTGAAAAATTTTGACGAAAGAAAATTCTCCTGTGGGTTCTCTTTTGAGGCTACACATTTAGACATACACGCCACACCAAATATTTTCGAATTACAACGTGTTGTTTAAGAGATACAAGCTAATTTTGTACCATGCGTTATTTTTTCTCGTAAAGTATTTACAATAACTACCTATTGATCTTTACTCTGCAACACTGTATTTCCTTATAACATGGTATTCTTACATATTCTTTCGAGAGAAAACTCTCCTGTGCGTTCTCTTTTGAAGCTACACTCTTAGACATACACGCACCACCAAAGCTTTACGAGTTACAAAGTATTGTTTAGGAAAAACAATATAATTTCGCACGATGAGGGATTTCCTTAAAACGTGATTTTCTGACAAATTTTGACCAAAGAAAATTCTCCTGTGGGTTCTCTTTTGAGGCTACACGTTTGACGTACACGCCACACCAAATCCTTTCGAGTTACAAGGTGTTGTTTAGGAGATACAAGCTAATTTTGTAGGATGCGTTATTTCTTCTCGTAAAGTTTTTCCAATACGTACGTATTTTTCTTTACTCTGCAACACTGTATTTCCTTATAACGTGGAATTCTTACATATTCTTTCGAGAGAAAACTCTCCTGTGCGTTCTCTTTTGAGGCTAAACACTTAGACATACACGCAACACCAAAGCTTTTCGAGTTAAAACGTGTTGTTTAGGAAAAACCAGATAATTTCGCACGATGCGGGATTTCCTTAAAACGTGGTTTTCTGACAAATTTTGACCAAAGAAAATTCTCTTGTGGGTTCTCTTTTGAGGCTACACATTTGACGTACACGCCACACCAAATCCTTTCGAGGTACAAGGTGTTGTTTAGGAGATACAAGCTAATTTTGTAGGATGCGTTATTTCTTCTCGTAAAGTTTTTCCAATATGCACGTATTTTTCTTTACTCTGCAACACTGTATTTCCTCATAACGTGGTATTCTTACATATTCTTTCGAGAGAAAACTCTCCTGTGTGCTCTCTTTTGAGGCTACATGCTTAGTCATACACGCAACACCAAATCTTTTCGAGTTACAACGTATTGTTTAGGAGATACAAGCTAATTTTCAATGATGCATTATTTCTTCTCGTAACGTTTAAGTGTTTCCAAAAGGTACGTATTTTTCTTTACTTTGCAACACTGTATTTCCTTATGACGTGGTATTCTTACATATTTTTTCGAGAGAAAACTCTCCTGTGCGTTCTCTTTTGAGGCTACACGCTTAGACATACACGCAACACCAAAGATTTTCGAGTTACAACGTGCTGTTTAGGAGATACAAGCTAATTTTGAATGATGCGTTATTTCTTATCCTAAAGTGTTTCCAAAACGTACGTATTTGTCTTTCCTCTACAACACTGTATTTCCTTATAACATGGTGTTCGTACATATTCTTTCGAGACAAAGCTCTCCTGTGCATTCTCTTTTGAGGCTACACGCTTAGACATACACGCAACACCAATGCATTTCGAGTTAGATCGTGTTGTTTATGAAAAACAAGATAATTTCGCAAGATGCGGGAATTCCTTAAAACGTGGTTTTCTGACAAATTTTGACGAAAGAAAATTCTCCTGTGGGTTTTCATTTGAGGCTACACGCTTAGACGTACACGCCACACCAAATCTTTTCGAGTTACAACATGTTGTTTAGGAGATACAAGCTAATTTTGTACGATGCGTTATTTCTTCTCCTAAAGTGTTTCCAATACGTACGTATTTGTCTTTACTCTACAACATTGTATTTCCTTATAACATGGTATTTGTACATATTCTTTCATGAGAAAACTCTCCTGTGCGTTCTCTTTTGAGGCTAGACGCTTAGACATACATGCAACACCAAAGCATTTCGAGTTAGAACATGTTGTTTAGGAAAAACAAGATAATTTCGCAAGATGCGGGGAATTCTTTAAAACGTAGTTTTCTGACAAATTTTGACGAAAGAAAATTCTCCTGTGGGTTTTCATTTGAGGCTACACATTTAGACGTACACGCCACACCAAATCTTTTCGAGTTACAACGTGTTGTTTAGGAGATACAAGCTAATTTTTTACGATGCTTTATATCTTCTCGTAAAGTTTAAGTGTTTCCAAAAGCTACATATTTATCTTTAATTTGCCACACTGTATTTCCTTATAACGTGGTATTCTTACATACTCGGTTCGAGAGAAATCTCTCCTGTGCGTTCTCTTTTGAGGCTACATGCTTAGACATACATGCAACATCAAAAATTTTCGATTTACAATGTGTTGTTTAGGAAAAACAAGATAGTTTCGCACGATGCGAGATTTCCTTAATAAGTGGTTTTCTGACAAATTTTGACGAAAGAAAATTCTCTCTGTGGGTTCTCCTTTGAGGCTACACGTTTAGACGTACACGCCACAACCAACTCTCTTTTCGAGTTACAATGTGTTGTTTAGGAGATACAAACTAAATTTTACGATGCGTTATTTCTTCTCGTAAAGTGTTTCAAATACATTACGTATTTGTCTTTACTCTGCAAAATTGTATTTCCTTATAATGTGGTATTCTTACATGTTCTTTCGAGAGAAAACTCTCCTGTGAGTTCTCTTTTGAGGCTACACGCTTAGACATACACGCAACATCAAAGCTTTTCGAGTTACAACGTGTTGTTTAGGAAAAACATGATAATTTCTCACGATGAGTGATTTCCTTAAAACATGGTTTTCTGACAAATTTTAACGAAAAACAATTCTCCTGTGGGTTCTCTTTTGAGGCTACACGTTTAGACGTACACGGCCACACCACCAAATCTTTTCGAGTTACAACATGTTGTTTAGGAGATACAAGCTAATTTTGTACGAATGCATTATTTCTTCTCGTAAAGTGTTTCCAATACGTACTAATTTGTCTTTACTCTGCATCACTGTATTTCCTTATAACATGGTATTCTTACATATTCTTTCGAGAGAAAAGTCTCCTGTGCGTTCTCTTTTGAGGCTACATGATTTAGACATACACGCAACACCAAAGTTTTCGAGTTACAACGTGTTGTTTAGGAAAAACAAGATAATTTCGCAACGATGCGGGATTTCCTTAAAACGAGGTTTTCTGACAAATTTTGACCAAAGAAAATTCTCCTGTGTGTTCTCTTTTGAGGCTACACGTTTAGACGTACACGCCACACACCAAATCTTTTTGAGTAACAACATGTTGTTTAGGAGATACGAGCTAATTTTTTGCGATGCATTCTTTCTTCCTGTGCCTTCTCTTTTGAGGCTACATGCTCATAAATGCGCGCAACACCAAAGCTTTTTCGAGTTACAACGTGTTGTTTTAAAGAGATACAAGCTAAATTTTGTACTATGCTTTACTTCTCGTAAAGTTAAGTGTTTCCAAAAGGTACGTATTTGTCTTTACTTTGCAGCACTGTATTTTCTTATAACGTGTTATTCTTATATATTCTTTCGAGAGAGAAAACTCTCCTGTGCGTTCTCTTTTCTGACAAATTTTAACGAAAGAAAATTCTCCTGTGGCTTCTCTTTTGAGGCTACACGTTTAGACGTACATGCCAAACCAAATCTTTTCGAATTACAAAGTGTTGTTTAGGAGACACAAGCTAATTTTGTACGATGCGTTATTTCTTCTTGTAAAGTGTTTCCAATAGGTACATATTTGTCTTTACTCTGCAACACTGTATTTCCTTATAATGTGCGGGATTTCCTTAAAACATGGTTTTCTGACAAATTTTGACCTAAGAAAAATTCTCCTGTGGGTTCTCTTTTGAGGCTACACGTTTAGACGTACATGCCACACCAAATCTTTTCGGTTACAACGTGTTGTTTAGGAGATACAAGCTAATTTTTTATGATGCGTTATTTCTTCTCGTATAGTGTTTCCAATACGTACATGTTTGTCTTTACTCTGAAACACTGTAATTCCTTATAACGTGGTTTTCTTACATATTCTTTCGAGAGAAAACTCTCCTGTGCGTTCTCTTTTGAGGCTACACACTTAGACATACATGCAACACCAAAGCTTTTCGAGTTACAACGTGTTGTTTAGGAAAAACAAGATAATTTCGCACAATGCGGGATTTCCTTAAAACGTGGTTTTCTGAAAAATGTTGACAAAAGAAAATTTTCCTGTGAGTTCCCGTTTGAGGCTAGACGTTTAGACGTACACGCCACACCAAATCTTTTCGAGTTACAAAATGTTGTTTAGGAGATACAAGCTAATTTTTGCGATGCGTTATTTCTTCTCATAAAGTGTTTCCAATATGTATGTATTTGTCTTTACTCTGCAACACTGTATTTCCTTATAACGTGGTATTCTTATATATTCTTTCCAGAGAAAACTCTCCTGTGCCTTCTCTTTTGAGGCTACACGCTTTGAAATGCACGCAACACCAAAGCTTTTCGAGTTACAAAGTGTTGTTTAAGAGATACAAGCTAATTTTGTACGATGCGTTATTTCTTCTCGTAAAGTTTAAGTGTTTCCAATATGTACATATTTGTCTTTATTCTACAACACTGTAATTCCTTATAACATGGTATTCTTACTTATTCATTCGAGAGAAAACTCTCCTCTGCGTTCTCTTTTGAGGCTACACGCTTAGACATACACGCAACACCAAAGCTTTTCGAGTTACGACGTGTTGTTTAGGAAAAACAAGAATATTTCGCACTATGCAGGATTTCCTTAAAACGTGGTTTTCTGACAAATTTTGACGAAACAAAATTCTCCTGTGGGTTCTCTTTTGAGGCTACACGTTAAGATGTACACGCCACACCAAATGTCTTCAAGTTACAGCGTGTTGTTTAGGAGATTCAAGCTAATTTTGTACGATGCATTATTTCTTCTCCTAAAGTGTTTCCAATACGTACATATTTGTCTTTACTCTGCAACACTTTATATTCTTATAACATGGTATTCTTACATATTATTTCGAGAGAAAACTCTCCTGTGCCTTCTCTTTGGAGGCTACACACTTAGACATACACGCAACACGAAAACTTTTCGAGTTACAACGTGTTGTTTAGGAAAAAAAAGATAATTTTGCACGATGCGGGATTTCCTTAAAACGTGATTTTCTGAAAAATTTTGACGAAAGAAAATTCTCCTATGGGTTCTCCTTTGTGGCTACACGTTTAGACGTACACGCCCACACCAATTCATTTCGAGTTACAACGTGTTGTTTAGGAGATACAAGCTAATTTTGTAAGCCGCATCGTGAAAAATTATCTTGTTTTTCCTGAACAACACGTTGTAACTCGAAAAGCTTTGGTATTGCGTGTATGTGTGAGCATGTAGCCTCTAAAGACAATGCACAGGAGAGTTTTCTCTCGAAAGAACATGTAACAATACAACATTATAAGGAAATACAGTGTTGCAGAGTAAAGACAAATACGTACCTATTGGAAACACTTTACGAGAAGAAATAACGCATCGTACAAAATTAGCTGTATCTCCTAAACAACACGTGGTAACTCGAAAGGATTTGGTGTGGCGTGTACCTCTAAACGTGTAGCCTCAAAAGAGAACCCACAGGAGAATTTTCTTTCGTCAAAATTTGTCAGAACACCACGTTTTAAGGAAATCCCGCATCGTGGGAAATTATCTTGTTTTTCATAAACAACACGTTGTAACTCGAAAAGCTTTGGTGTTGTCTGTATGTCTAAGTGTGTAGCCTCAAAGGGGAACGCACAGGATAGTTTTCTATCGAAAGAATATGTAAGAATACCACGTTATAACGAAATAAAATGTTGCAGAGTAAAGACAAATACGTATGTATTGGAACCACTTTATGAGAATAATTAACACATCGTAAAAAATTAGCTTGTATCTCCTAAACAACACGTTGTAACTCGACAAGATTTGGTGTGGCCTGTACGTCTAAATGTGTAGCCTCAAAAGAGAACCCACAGGAGAATTTTCTTTCGTCAAAATTTTTCAGAAAACCTCCTTTTAAGGAAATCCCGCATCATGCGAAATCATCTTCTTTTTAATAAACAACATGTTGTAACTCGAAAAGCTTTGGTGGTGCGTGTATGTGTAAGCGTGTAGCCTCAAAAGAAAAGGCACAGGAGAGTTTTCTCTCGGAAGAATATGTAAGAATACTACGTTATAAGGAAATACAATTTTGCAGAGTAAAGACAAATAAGTACTTATTGGAAACACTTTATGAGAAGAAATAACGCATCGTACAAAATTGGCTTGTATCTCCTTAACAACACGTTGTAATTCGAAAAGATTTGGTGTGACGTGTACGTCTAAACATGTAGCCTAAAAAGAGAACCCACAGGAGAACTTTCTTTCGTCAAAATTTTTCAGAAAACCACGTTTTATGGAAATCTCGCATCGTGCGAAATTATCTTGTTTTTCCTAAACAACACTTTGTAACTCGAAAAGCTTTGGCGTTGCATGTATGTCTAAGCATGTAGCCTCAAAAGAGAACGCACAGGAGAGTTTTCCCTCGAAACAATATGTAAGAATACCACGTTATAAGGAAATACAGTGTTGCAGATTAAAGACAGATAAGTACTTATTGGAAACACTTTACAAGAAGAAATAACACATCGTAAAAAATTAGCTTGTATCTCTTAAACAACACATTGTAACTCGAAAAGATTTGGTGTGGCATGTACGTCTAAACGTGTAGCCTCAAAAGAGAACCCACAGGAGAATTTTCTTTCGTTAAAATTTTTCAGAAAACCACGTTTTAAGGAAATCCTGCATCGTGCGAAATCATCTTCTTTTTCCTAAAAAACATGATGCAACTCGAAAAGCTTTAGTGTTGCGTGTATGTCTAAGCGTGGAGCCTCAAAAGAGAAGGCACAGGAGCATTTTCTCTCGAAAGAATATGTAAGAATACCACGTTATAAGGTAATACAATTTTGCAGAGTAAAGACAAATAAGTACATATTGGAAACACTTTACGAGAAGAAATAACGCATCATAAAAAATTAACTTGTATCTCCTAAACAACACGTTGTATCTCGAAAAGATTTGGTGTGACGTGTATGTCTAAACGTGTAGCCTCAAAAGAGAACCCACAGGAGAATTTTCTTTCATCAAAATTTGTCAGAAACCACATTTTAAGGAAATCTCGCATCGTGGGAAATTATCTTGTTTTTCCTAAACAACACGTTGTAAGTCGAAAAGCTTTGGCATTGCGTGTATGTCTAAGCATGTAGCCTCAAAAGAGAACGCACAGGAGAGTTTTCCCTCGAAAGAATATGTAAGAATACCACGTTATAAGGAAATACAGTGTTGCAGATTAAAGACAAATAAGAACGTATTAGAAAAACTTTCCAAGAAGAAATAACGCATCGTACAAAATTTGCTTGTATCTCCTAAACAAGAAGTTGTAACTCGAAAATATTTGGTGTGGCATGTATGTCTAAACGTGTAGCCTCAAAAGACGACCCACAGGAGAACTTTCTTTCGTCAAAATTTGTCAGAAACCACGTTTTAAGGAAATCCCGCATCGTGAAAAATTATCTTGTTTTTCCTAAACAACACGTTATAACTCGAAAAGCTTTGGTATTGCGTGTATGTGTGAGCATGTAGCCTCTAAAGACAATGCACAGGAGAGTTTTCTCTCGAAAGAACATGTAAGAATACAACATTATAAGGAAATACAGTGTTGCAGAGTAAAGACAAATACGTACGTATTGGAAACACTTTACGAGAAGAAATAATGCATCATACAAAATTAGCTGTATCTCCTAAACAACACGTGGTAACTCGAAAGGATTTTGTGTGGCGTGTACCTCTAAACGTGTAGCCTCAAAAGAGAACCCACAGGAGAATTTTCTTTTGTCAAAATTTGTCAGAAAACCACGTTTTAAGGAAATCCCACATCGTGCGAAATTATCTTGTTTTTCATAAACAACATGTTGTAACTCGAAAAGCTTTGGCGTTGCCTATATGTCTAAGCATGTAGCCTCAAAAGAGAACGCACAGGAGAGTTTTCTCTCAAAAGAATATGTAAGAATACCACGTTATATGGAAATACAGTGTTGCAGAGTAAAGACAATTAAGTACGTATCGGAAACACTTTACAAGAAGAAATAACGCATCGTACAAAATTTGCTTGTATCTCCTAAACAACAAGTTGTAACTCGAAAAGATTTGGTGTGGCATGTACGTCTAAACCTGTAGCCTCAAAAGACAACCCACAGGAGAACTTTCTTTCGTCAAAATTTGTCAGAAAACCACGTTTTAAGGAAATCCCGCATAGTGCAAAATTATCTTGTTTTTCCTGAACAACACGTTGTAACTCGAAAAGCTTTGGTGTTGCGTGTATGAGTGAGCATGTAGCCTCTAAAGAGAATGCACAGGAGAGTTTTCTCTCGAAAGAACATGTAAGAATTCAACATTATAAGGAAATACAGTGTTGCAGTGTAAAGACAAATACGTACGTTTGGAAACACTTTACGAGAAGAAATAACGCATCGTACAAAATTAGCTTGTATCTCCTAAACAACACGTGGTAACTCGAAAGGATTTGGTGTGGCATGTACCTCTAAATGTGTAGCCTCAAAAGAGAACCCCCAGGAGAATTTTCTTTCGTCAAAATGTGTCAGAACACCACGTTTATGGAAATCCCGCATCGTGCGAAATTATCTAGTTTTTCATAAACAACACGTTGTAACTCGAAAAGCTTTGGTGTTGCCTGTATGTCTAAGTGTGTAGCCTCAAAGGGGAACACACAGGATAGTTTTCTATCGAAAGAATATGTAAGAATACCACGTTATAAGGAAATACAATGTTGCAGAGTAAAGACAAATGCGTATGTATTAGAAACATTTTACGAGAATAATTAACACATCGTAAAAATTTAGCTTGTATCTCCTAAACAACACGTTGTAACTCGACATGATTTGGTGTGTCCTGTATGTCTAAATGTGTAGCCTCAAAAGAGAACCCACAGGAGAATTTTCTTTCATCAAAATTTTTCAGAAAACCTCGTTTTAAGGAAATCCCGCATTATGCGAAATCATCTTCTTTTTCCTAAACAACATGTTATAACTCGAAAAGCTTTGCTGTTGCTTGTATGTGTAAGCGTGGAGCCTCAAAAGAGAAGGCACAGGAGAGTTTTCTCTCGAAAGAATATGTAAGAATACCACGTTATAAGGAAATACAATTTTGCAGAGTAATGACAAATAAGTACTTATTGGAAACACTGTATGAGAAGAAATAACTCATCGTACAAGTTTAGCTTGTATCTCCTAAACAACACGTTGTAACTCGAAAAGATTTGGTGTGACGTGTACGTCTAAACATGTAGCCACAAAAGAGAACCCACAGGAGAACTTTCTGTGGTCAAAATTTTTCAGAAAACCACGTTTTATGGAAATCTCGCATCGTGCGAAATTATCTTGTTTTTCCTAAACAACACTTTGTAACTCGAAAAGATTTGGCGTTGCGTGTATGTCTAAGAATGTAGCCTCAAAAGAGAACGCACAGGAGAGTTT
This sequence comes from Apodemus sylvaticus, assembly GCF_947179515.1. Classification (NCBI taxonomy): domain Eukaryota; kingdom Metazoa; phylum Chordata; class Mammalia; order Rodentia; family Muridae; genus Apodemus; species Apodemus sylvaticus. The sequence continues at coordinate 108,154,800 of NC_067482.1, forward strand.
TCCCTCGAAAGAATATGTAAGAATACCACGTTATAAGGAAATACAGTGTTGCAGAGTAAAGACAGATAAGTACTTATTGGAAACACTTTACAAGAAGAAATAACGCATCGTACAAAATTTGCTATTATCTCCTAAACAACAAGTTGTAACTCGAAATATTTGGTGTGGCTCGTACGCCTAAATGTGTAGCCTCAAAAGAGAAGACACAGGAGAATTTTCTTTCGTCAAAATTTGTCTGAACACCAAGTTTTAAGGAAATCCCGCATCGTGCGAAATTATCTTGTTTTTCATAAACAACACGTTGTAACTCGAAAAGCTTTGGTGTTGCCTGTATGTCTCAGTTTGTAGCCTCAAAAGGGAACACACAGGATAGTTTTCTCTCGAAAGAATATGCAAGAATACCACGTTATAAGGAAATACAGTGTTGCAGAGTAAAGACAAATACGTACGTATTGGAAACACTTTACGAGAAGAAATAACGCATCGTACAAAATTAGCATGTATCTCCTAAACCACACGTGTTAACTCGAAAGGATTAGGTGTGGCGTGCACGTCTAAACGTGAAGCCTCAAAAGAGAACCCACAGAGTAATTTTCTTTCGTCAAAATTTGTCAGAAAATCATGTTTTAAGGAAATCAGGCATCGTGCGAAATTATCTTGTTTTTTATAAACAACTCGTTGTAACTCGAAAAGCTATGGTGTTGCCTCTATGTCTAAGTGTTTAGCCTCAAAAGGGAACGCACAGGATAGTTTTCTCTCGAAAGAATATGTAAGAATATCACGTTATAAGGAAATACAATGTTGCAGAGTAAAGACAAATACGTACATATTGGAAACACGTTACGAGAAGTATTAACGCATTATAAAATATTAGCTTGTCTCTCCTAAACAACATGTTGTAACTCGAAAAGATTTGGTGGCATGTACGTTTAAATATGTATCCTCAAAAGAGAACCCACAGGAGAATTTTCTTTCGTAAAAAATTTTCAGAAAACCAGGTTTTAAGGAAATCCCGCATCGTGCGAAATCATCTTCTTTTTCCTAAACAACATGTTTTAACTCGAAAAGCTTTGGTGTTGCGTGTTTGTCTAATCATGTAGCCTCAAAAGAGAATGCACAGGAGAGTTTTCCCTCGAAAGAATATGTAAGAATACCATGTTTTAAGGAAATACAGTGTTGCAGAGTAATGACAAATATGTACGTTTTGGAAACACTTTACGAGAAGAAATAACACATCGTGCAATATTTGCTTGTATCTCCTAAACAACACGTTGTAACTCAAAAATAGTTGGTGTGGCTCGTACGTCTACACGTGTAGCCTCAAAAGAGAACCCACAGGAGAACTTTCTTTCGTCAAAATTTGTCAGAAAACCACGTTTTAAGGAAATCCCGCATCGTACAAAATTATTTTGTTTTTCCTAAACAACACGTTGTAATTCGAAAAGCTTTAGTGTTGCGTGTATGTCTGAGCATATAGCCTCTAAAGAGAATGCACAGGAGAGTTTTCTCTCGAAAGAACATGTAAGAATACAACGTTATAAGGAAATACAGTGTTGCAGAGTAAAGACAAATATGTACGTATTGGAAACACTTTACGAAAAGAAATAACGCATCATACAAAATTAGCTTGTATCTCCTAAACAACACGTGGTAACTCGAAATGATTTGGTGTGGCATGCACGTCTAAACGTGTAGCCTCAAAAGAGAAGCCACAGGAGAATTTTCCTTCTTCAAAATTTGTCAGAAAACCACGTTTTAAGGAAATCCTGCATCGTGCGAAATTATCTTGTTTTCCATAAACAACACGCTGTAACTCGAAAAGCTTTGGTGTTGCCTGTATGTCTAAGTGTGTAGCCTCAAAATGGAACGCACAGGATCGTTTTCTCTCGGAGGAATATGTAAGAATACCACGTTATAAGGAAATATAATGTTGCAAAGACAAATAGGTACTTATTGGAAACACTTTATGAGAATAATTAACACATCGTAAAAAATTAGCTTGTATGTCCTAAACAACACATTGTAATTCGAAAAGATTTGGTGTGGCTCGTACCTCTACACGTGTAGCCTCAAAAGAGAACCCATAGGAGAACTTTCATTCGTCAAAATTTTTCAGAAAACCACCTTCTATGGAAATCTCGCATCGTGCTAAATTATCTCGTTTTTCCTAAACAACACATTGTAACTCGAAAAGCTTTGGCATTGCGTGTTTGTCTAAGCGTGTTGCCTCAAAGAGAACGCACATGAGAGTTTTCCCTAGAAATAATACGTAAGAAAGCCACGTTATAAGGAAATACAGTGTTGCAGATTAAAGACAAATAAGTACGTATTGAAAACACTTTACGAGAAGAAATAATGCATCGTACAAAATTAGCTTGTATCTCCTAAACAACACGTGGTAACTTGAAAGGATTTGGTGTGGCGTGTACGTCTAAACGTGTAGCCTCAAAAGAGAACCCACAGGAGAATTTTCTTTCTTCAATATTTTTCAGAAAACCACTTTTTAAGGAAATCCCGCATTGTGCGAAATCATCTTCTTTTTCCTAAATAACATGTTGTAACTCAAAAAGCTTTGGTGTTGCGTGTATGTGTAAGCGTGGAGCCTCAAAAGAGAAGGCACTGGAGAGTTTTCTCTCGAAATAATATGTAAGAATACCACGTTATAAGGAAATACAATTTTGCAGAGTAAAGACAAATAAGTACATATTGGAAACACTTTATGAGAAGAAATAACGCATCTTACAATATTAGCTTGTATCTCCTAAACAACACGTTGTAACTCGAAAATATTTGGTGTGACGTGTACGTCTAAAAGTGTAGCCTCAAACGAGAACCCACAGGAGAATTTTCTTTCATCAAAATTTTTCAGAAAACCACGTTTTATGGAAATCTCGCATCGTGCGAAATTATCTTGTTTTCCTAAACAACACGTTGTAACTCGAAAAGCTTTGGCGTTGCATATTTGTCTAAGTGTGTAGCCTCAAAAGAGAACGCACAGGCGAGTTTTCTCTCGAAAGAATATGTAAGAATACCATGTTATAAGGAAATACAGTGTTGCAGAGTAAAGACAAATACTACTGGAAACACTTTAAGAGAAGAAATAAAGCATCATAAAAAATTAGCTTGTATCTCCTAAACAACACGTTGTAACTCGAGTAGATTTGGTGTGGCTCGTACCTCTACACGTGTAGCCTCAAAAGATAACCCACAGGAGAACTTTCTTTGGTCAAAATTTTTCAGAAAACCACGTTTTATGGAAATCTCGCATAGTGCGGAATTATCTTGTTTTTCCTAAACAACACATTGTAACTCGAAATGCTTTGGCGTTTCGTGTATGTCTAAGCGTGTAGCCTCAAAAGAGAATGCACAGGAGAGTTTTCTCTCCAAAGAATATGTAAGAATACCACTTTATAAGGGAATACAGTGTTGCAGAGTAAAGACAACTACGTAAGTATTGGAAACACTTTAAGAGAAGAAATAACACATCGTACAAAATTAGCTTGTATCTCCTAAACAACACGTGGTAACTCGAAAAGATTTGGTGTGGTTCGTACTTCTACACGTGTAGCCTCAAAAGAGAACAGACAGGAGACATTTGTTTCGTCAAAATTTTTCAGAAAACCACGTTTTATGGAAATCCTGCATCGTGCGAAATTATCTTGTTTTCCTAAACAACACGTTGTAACTCGAAAAGCTTTGGCGTTGCGTATTTGTCTAAGAGTGTAGCCTCAAAAGAGAACGCACAGGCAAGTTTTCTCTCGAAAGAATATGTAAGAATACCATGTTATAAGGAAATACATTGTTGCAGAGTAAAGACAAATACTACTGGAAACACTTTAAGAGAAGAAATAACGCATCGTTCAAAATTAGCTTGTATCTCCTAAACAACACGTTGTAACTCGAATAGATTTGGTGTGTCTCGTACCTCTACATGTGTAGCCTCAAAAGAGAACCCACAGGAGAACTTTCTTCCCTCAAAATTTTTCAGAAAACCACGTTTTATGGAAATCTCGCATCGTGCGTAATTATCTTGTTTTTCCTAAACAACACATTGTAACTCGAAAAGCTTTGGCGTTGCTTGTATGTCTAAGCGTGTAGCCTCTAAAGAGAACGCACAGGAGAGTTTTCTCTCGAAAGAATATGTAAGAATACAAAGTTATAAGGAAATACAGTGTTGCAGAGTAAAGACAAATACGTACATGTTGGAAACACTTAATGAGAAGAAATAACGTATCTTAAAATATTAGCTTGTATCTCCTAAACCACACGTGGTAACTCGAAAGGATTTGGTGTGGCGTGTACGTCTAAACGTGTAGCCTCAAAAGAGAACCCACTGAAGAATTTTCTTTCGTCAAAATTTTTCAGAAAACTACGTTTTAAGGAAATCCCACATCGTGCGAAATTATCTTGTTTTTCATAAACAACACGTTGTAACTCAGAAAGCTGTGGTGTTGCCTGTATGTCTAAGTGTGTAGACTAAAAAGGGAACACACAGGATAGTTTTCTCTCGAACGAATATGTAAGAATACCACGTTATAAGGAAATACAGTGTTGCAGAGTAAAGACAAATAAGAACGTATTGGAAACACTTTAAGAGAAGAAGTAACTCATCTTACAAAATTACCTTGTATCTCCGTAACAACACGTTGTAACTCGAAAAGATTTGGTGTGCCGTGTACGTCTAAACGTGTAGCCTCAAAAGAGAACCCACAGGAGAATTTTCATTCGTCAAAATTTTTCAGAAAGCCACGTTTTAAGGAAATCCCGCATCGTGCGAAATCATCTTCTTTTTCCTAAACAACATGTTGTAACTCGAAAAGCTTTGGTGTTGCGTGTATGTGTAAGCGTGGAGCCTCAAAAGAGAAGGCACAGGAGAGTTTTCTCTCGAAAGATTATGTAAGAATACCACGTTATAAGGAAATACAATTTTGCAGAGTAAAGACAAATAAGTACATATTGGAAACACTTTACAAGAAGAAATAACGCATCGTACAAAATTAGCTTGTGTCTCCTAAACAACACGTTGTAACTCGAAAAGATTTGGTGTGACGTGTACGTTAAGCGTGTAGCATCAAAAGGGAACCCACAAGAGAATTTTCTTTCATCAAAATTTGTCAGCAACCACGTTTTAAGGAAATCTCGCTCATGCGAAATTATCTTGTTTTTCCTAAACAACACGTTGTAACTCGAAAAGCTTTGGTGTTGCGTGTATGTCTAAGCATGTAGCCTCAAAACAGAATGTAAAGGAGAGTTTTTTCTCGAAAGAATATGTAAGAATACCACGTTATAAGGAAATACAGTGTTGCAGAGTAAAGACAAATACGTACATATTGGAAACACATTACGAGAAGAAATAACGCATCGTACAAAATTAGCTTGTATCTCCTAAACAACACGTTGTAACTGGAAAAGATTTGGTGTGGCTTGTACGTCTAAACGTGTAGCCTCAAAAGAGAACACACAGGAGAATTTTCTTTCGTTAAAATTTTTCAGAAAGCCACGTTTTAAGGAAATCCCGCATCGTGCGAAATCACCTTCTTTTTCCTAAAAAACATGTTGTAACTCGAATAGCTTTAGTGTTGCGTGTATGTCTAAACGTGGAGCTTCAAAAGAGAAGGCACAGGAGAGTTTTCTCTCGAAAGAATATGTAAGAATACCACGTTATAAGGAAATACAATTTTTCAGAATAAAGACAAATAAGTACATATTGGAAACTCTTTACAAGAAGAAATAACGCATCATACAAAATTAGCTTGTATCTCCTAAACAACACGTTGTAACTCAAAAGGATTTGGTGTGACGTGTACGTCTAAATGTATAGCCTCAAAAGAGAACCCACAGGTGAATTTTCTTTCATCAAAATTTGTCAGAAACCACGTTTTAAGGAAATCTCGCATCGTGCGAAATTATACTGTTTTTCCTAAATAACATGTTCTTACTCGAAAAGGTTTGGTGTTGCGTGAATGTCTAAGTGTGTAACCTCAAAAGAGAACGCACAGGATAGTTTTCTCTCGAAAGAATATGTAAGAATACCACGTTATAAGGAATTACAATGTTGCAGAGTAAAGACAAATACGTATGTATTGGAAACACATTACGAGAAGAATTAACGCATCGTAAAAAATTAGGTTTTATCTCCTAAACAAGACGTTGTAACTCGAAAAGATTTGGTGTTGCATGCACGTCTAAACGTGTAGCCTCAAAAGAGAACCTACAGGAGAATTTTCTTTCTTCAAATTTTTTCAGAAAACCACGTTTTAAGGAAATCCCGCATCGTGGGAAATCATCTTCTTTTTCTAAACAACATGTTGTAACTCAAAAAGCTTTGGTGTTGCGTGTATGTGTAAGCGTGGAGCCTCAAAAGAGGAGGCACAGGAGAGTTTTCTCTCGAAAGAATATGTAAGAATACCACGTTATAAGGAAATACAATTTTGCAGAGTAAAGACAAATAAGTACATATTGGAAACACTTTACCAGAAGAAATAACGCATCGTACAAAATTAGCTTGTATCTCCTAAACTTCACGAGGTAACTCGAAAGGATTTGGTGTGGCGTGTACGTCTAAATGTGTAGCCCCAAAAGAGAACACACAGGAGAATTTTCTTTTTTCAAAATTTTTCAGAACACCACGTTTTAAGGAAATCCCGCATCGTGTGAAATCATCTTCCTTTTCCTAAACAACATGTTGTAACTCGAAAAGCATTGGTGTTGCGTGTATGTGTAAGTGTGTAGCCTGAAAAGAGAAGGCACAGGAGAGTTTTCTCTCAAAAGAATATGTAAGAATACCACGTTATAAGGAAATACAGGGTTGCAGAGTAAAGACAAATACTATTGGAAACACTTTAAGAGAAGAAGTAACGCATCGTAAAAAATTAGCTTCTATCTCCTAAACAACACGTTGTAACTCGAAAAGATTTGGTGTGGCTTGTACCTCTACACGTGTAGCCTCAAAAGAGAACCCACAGGATAACTTTCTTCCCTCAAAATGTTTCAGAAAACCACGTTTTATGGAAATCTCGCATCGTGCGAAATTATCTTGTTTTTCCTAAACAACACATTGTAACTCGAAATGCTTTGGCGTTGCGTGTATGTCTAAGCGTGTAGCCTCTAAAGAGAACGCACAGGAGAGTTTTCTCTCGAAAGAATATGTAAGAATACAACTTTATAAGGAAATACAGTGTTGCAGAGTAAAGACAAATACGTACGTATTGGAAACACTTTATGAGAAGAAATAATGCATCGTACAAAATTAGCTTGTATCTCCTAAACAACACGTGGTAACTCGAAAGGATTTGGTGTGGCGTGTACGTCTAAATGTGTAGCCTCAAAAGAAAACACACTGAAGAATTTTCTTTCGTCAAAATGTTTCAGAAAACCACGTTTTAAGGAAATCCCGCATCGTGAGAAATTATCTTGTTTTTCATAAACAACACGTTGTAATTCGAAAAGCTTTGGTGTTGCCTGTATGTCTAAGTGTGTAGCCTAAAACGGGAAAGCACGGGATAGTTTTCTCTCAAAAGAATATGTAAGAATACCACGTTATAAGGAAATACAGTGTTGCAGAGTAAAGACAAATATCTACGTATTGGACACACTTTACAAGAAGAAGTAACGCATCCTAAAAAATTAGCTTGTATCTCCGAAACAACACGTTGTAACTCGAAAAGATTTGGTGTGGCGTGTAGGTCTAAACGTGTAGCCTCAAAAGAGAACCCACAGGAGAATTTTATTTCTTCAAAATTTTTCAGAAAACCACGTTATAAGGAAATCCCGCATCATGCGAAATCATCTTGTTTTCCTAAACAACATGTTGTAACTCGAAAAGCTTTGGTGTTGCGTGTATGTCTAAGTGTGTAGCCTCAGAAGAGAAGGCACAGGAGAGTTTTCTCTTGTAAGATTATGTAAGAATACCACGTTAAGGAAATACAATTTTTCAGAGTAAAGACAAATAAGTACATATTGGAAACACTTTACGAGAAGAAATAACGCATCATAAAATATTAGCTTGTATCTCCTAAACAACACGTTGTAACTCGAAAAGATTTGGTGTGACGTGTACGTCTAAACATGTAACCTCAACAGAGAACCCACAGGAGAATATTCTTTCATCAAAATTTGTCAGAAACCACGTTTTAAGAAATCTCGTATCGTGAGAAATTATCTTGTTTTTCCTAAACAACACGTTGTAACTCGAAAAGGTTTGGTGTTGCGTGTATGTCTAATCATGTAGCCTCAAAAGAGAACACACAGGAGACTTTTCTCTCGAAAGAATATGTAAGAATACCACGTTATAAGGAAATACAATGTTGCAGAGTAAAGACAAATACATACTTATTGGAAACACTTTACGAGAAAAATTAAGGCATCTTAAAAAATTAGCTTGTATCTCCTAAACAACACGTTGTAACTCGAAAAGATTTGGTATGGCATGTACGTCTACACGTGTAGCCTCAAAACAGAAACCACAGGAGAATTTTCTTTCGTCAAAATTTTTCAGAAAACCACGTTTTAAGGAAATCCCGCATCGTGCAAAATTATCTTGTTTTTCCTAAACAACACGTTGTAACTCGAAAAGCTTTGTTGTTGCGTGTATGTCTGAGCATGTTTCCTCTAAAGACAATGCACAAGAGAGTTTTCTCTCGAAAGAACCTGTAAGAATACAACGTTATAAGGAAATACAGTGTTGCAGAGTAAAGACAAATACGTACATATTGGAAACACTTTACGAGAAGAAATAACGCATCGTACAAAATTAGCGTGTATCTCCTAAACAACACGTGGTAACTCGAAAGGATTTGGTGTGGCATGTACGTCTAAACGTATAGCCTCAAAGGAGAACCGACAGGAGAATTTTCTTTCTTCAAAATTTGTCAGAAAACCACGTTTTAAGGAAATCCTGCATCGTGCGAAATTATCTTGTTTTTCGTAAACAACACGTTGTAACTCGAAAAGCTTTGATGTTGCCTGTATGTCTCAGTGTGTAGCCTCAAAAGGGAACGCACAGGATAGTTTTCTCTCGAAAGAATATGTAAGAGTACCACGTTATAAGGAAATACAGTGTTGCAGAGTAAAGACAAATACATACATATTGGAAACACTTTATGAGAAGAAGTAATGCATCGTACAAAATTAGCTTGTATCTCCTAAACAAAACGTTGTAACTCGAAAATATTTGGTGCGCCGTGTACGTCTTAACGTGTAGCCTCAAAAGAGAACCCACAGGAGAATTTTCTTTCGTCAAATTTTTTTCAGAAAACCACATTTTAAGGATATCCCGCATCATGCGAAATCATCTTCTTTTTTCTAAACAACATGTTGTAACTCCAAAAGCTTTGGTATTGCGTGTATGTGTAAGCGTGGAGCCTCAAAAGAGAAGGCACAGGAGAGTTTTCTCTTGAAAGAATATGTAAGAATACCACGTTATAAGGAAATACAATTTTGCAGAGTAAAGACAGTAAGTACATATTGGAAACACTTTACGAGAAGAAATAACGCATGGTACAAAATTAGCTTGTATCTCCTAAACAACACGTTGTAACTCAAAAAGATTTGGTGTGGCTCATACTGCTACACGTGTAGCCTCAAATAGAACACAGGGCAGAACTTTCTTTCGTCAAAATATATCAGAAAACCACGTTTTATGGAAATATCGCATCGTGCGAAATTATCTTGATTTTCCTAAACAACACGTTGTAACTCGAAAAGCTTTGGCGTTCCATGTATGTCTAAGCGTGTAGCCCTAAAGGAGAACGCACAGGAGAGTTTTCCCTCGAAAGAATATGTAAGAATACCACGTTATAAGGAAATAAAGTGTTGCAGAGTAAAGACAAATATGTACTTATTGGAAACACTTTATGAGAAGAAATAATGCATCGAACAAAATTTGCTTGTATCTCCTAAACAACACGTTGTAATTCGAAAAGAATTGGTGTGGCTCGTACGTCTACATGTGTAGACTCAAACGAACACAAACAGGAGAACTTTCTTTCGTCAAAATTTGTCAGAAAACCACGTTTTAAGGAAATCCCGTATCGTGCAAAGTTATCTTGTTTTTCCTAAACAACACGTTGTAATTCGAAAAGCTTTGGTGTTGCGTGTATGTCTAAACGTGTGGCCTCAAAAGAGAACGCACAGGAGAGTTTTGTCTCGAAAGAACATGTAAGAATACAACGTTATAAGGAAATACAGTGTTGCAGTGTAAAGACAAATACGTACGTATTGGAAACACTTTAGGAGAAGAAATAACGCATCATACAATATTAGCTTGTATCTCCTAAACAACACGTTGTAACTCGACAAGATTTGGTTTGGAGTGTACGTCGAAACATGTAGCCTCAACAGAGAACCCACAGGAGAATTTTCTTTCGTCAAAATTTGTCAGAAAATCACGTTTTAAGGAAATCCTGTATAGTGCGAAATTATCTTGGTTTTCATAAACAACACGTTGTAACTCGAAAACGTTTGGTGTTGCCTGTATGTCTAAGTGTGTAGCCTCAAAAGGGAACGCACAGGATAGTTTTCTCTAGAAAGAATATGTAAGAATACCACGTTATAAGGAAATACAGTGTTGCAGAGTAAAGACAAATACTTACATATTGGAAACACTTTAAGAGAAGAATTAACACATCTTGCAAAATTAGCTTGTATCTCCTAAACAACACGTTGTAACTCGAAAAGATTTGGTGTGGCGTGTACGTCTAAACGTGTAGCCTCAAAAGAGAACCCACAGAAGAATTTTCTTTCGTCAAAATTTTTCAGAAAACCACGTTTTAAGGAAATCCTGCATCGTGCGAAATCATCTTGTTTTTCCTAAACAACATGTTGTAACTCAAAAAACTTTGGTGTTGCTTGTATGTGTAAGCGTGGAGCCTCAAAAGAGAAGGCGCAGGAGAGTTTTCTCTCAAAGGAATATGAAAGAATACCACGTTATAAGGAAATACAATTTTGCAGAGTAAAGACAAATAAGTACATATTGGAAACACTTTACTAGAAGAAATAACGCATCATACAAAATTAGCTTGTATCTCCTAAACAACAAGTTGTAACTCGAAAAGATTTGGTGTGACGTGTACGTCTAAATGTGTAGCCTCAAAAGAGAACACACAGGAGAATTTTTTTTCATCAAAATTTGTCAGAAACCATGTTTTAAGGAAATCTCGCATCGTGGGAAATTATCTTGTTTTTCCTAAACAACACGTTGTTACTCGAAAAGCTATGGTGTTGCGTGTATGTCTAAGCGTGTAGCCTCAAAAGAGAACGCACAGGAGAGTTTTCTCTCAAAAGAATATGTAAGAATACCACGTTATAAGGAAATACAGTGTTGCAGAGTAAAGACAAATAGGTACGTATTGGAAACACTTTAAGAGAAGAAATAAAGCAACGTAAAAAATTAGCTTGTATCTCCTGAACAACACGTTGTAACTCGAAAAGATTTGGTGTGGCTCGTACCTCTACATGTGTAGCCTCAAAAGAGAACCAACAGGAGAACTTTCTTTCGTCAAAATTTGTCAGAAAACCACGTTTTATGGAAATCTCGCATCGTGCGAAATTATCTTGTTTTTCCTAAACAACACGTTGTAACTTGAAAAGCTTTGGAGTTGCGTGTATGTCTAAGCATGTAGCCTCAAAAGAGAACGCACAGGAGAGTTTTCCCTCGAAAGAATATGTAAGAATACCATGTTATAAGGAAATACAGTGATGCAGAGTAAAGACAAATAAGTACTTATTGGAAACACTTTATGAGAAGAAATAACGCATCATACAAAATTAGCTTGTATCTCCTAAACAACACGTGCTAACTAGAAAGGATTTGGTGTGGCGTGTACGTCTAAACGTGTAGCATCAAAAGAGAAACCACAGGAGAATTTTCTTTTGTCAAAATTTGTCAGAAAACCACATTTTAAGAAAATCACTCATCGTGCGAAATAATCTTGTTTTTCAAAAACAAGATGTAACTGGAAAAGCGTTGGTGTTGCCTGTATGTCTAAGTGTGTAGCTTCAAAAGGGTACATACAGGATAGTTTTCTCTCGAAAGAATATGTAAGAATACCACGTTATAAGGAAATACAGTGTTGCAGAGTAAAGACAAATAAGTACTTATTGGAAACACTTTATGAGAAGAAATAACGCATCGTAAAAAAATAGCTTGTATCTCCTAAACAACACGTTGTAACTCGAAAAGATTTGGTGTGACATGTACGTCTAAAAGTGCAGCCTCAAACGAGAACCGACAGGATAATATTCTTTCATCAAAATTTGTCAGAAACCACGTTTTAAGGAAATTTCGCATCGTGCGAAATTATCTTGTTTTTCCTAAACAACAAGTGCTAACTCGAAAAGCTTTGGTGTTGCGTGTATGTCTAAGCGTGTAGCCTCAAAAGAGAATGCACAGGAGAGTTTGCTCTCGAAAGAATATGTAAAAATACCACGTTATAAGGAAATACAGTGTTGCAGAGTAAAGACAAATACGTACATATTGGAAACACTTTAAGAGAAGAAATAAAGCATAATACAAAATTAGCTTGTATCTCCTAAACAACAGGTTATAACTCGAAAAGATTTGGTGTGGCTCGTACCTCTACACGTGTAGCCTCAAAAGAGAACCCACAGGAGAACTTTCTTTCGTCAAAATTTGTCAGAAAACCACGTTTTATGGAAATCTCGCATCGTGCGAAATTATCTTGTTTTTCCTAAACAACACGTTGTAACTCGAAAAGCTATGGCGTTGCTTGTTTGTCTAAGCGTGTAGCCTCAAAAGAGAATGCACAGGAGAGTTTTCCCTAGAAAGAATATGTAAGAATACCACGTTATAAGAAAATACAGTATTGCAGAGTAAAGACAAATAAGTACATATTGGAAACACTTTAGGGAAGAAATAACGCATCGTACAATATTTGCTTGTATCTCCTAAACAACACATTGTAACTCGAAAATATTTGGTGTGGCTCGTACGTCTACACGTGTAGCCTCAAAACAGAAACCACAGGAGAATTTTCTTTCGTCAAAATTTGTCAAAAAACCACGTTTTAAGGAAATCCCGCATCGTGCAAAATTATCTTGTTTTTCCTAAACAACACATTGTAACTCGAAAAGCTTTGTTGTTGCGTGTATGTCTGAGCATGTTTCCTCTAAAGACAATGCACAAGAGAGTTTTCTCTCGAAAGAACATGTAAGAATACAACGTTATAAGGAAATACAGTGTTGCAGAGTAAAGACAAATACGTACATATTGGAAACACTTTACGAGAAGAAATAACGCATCGTACAAAATTAGCGTGTATCTCCTAAACAACACGTGGTAACTCGAAAGGATTTGGTGTGGCATGTACGTCTAAACGTGTAGCCTCAAAGGAGAACCGACAGGAGAATTTTCTTTCTTCAAAATTTGTCAGAAAACCACGTTTTAAGGAAATCCTGCATCGTGCGAAATTATCTTGTTTTTCGTAAACAACACGTTGTAACTCGAAAAGCTTTGGTGTTGTCTGTGTGTCTCAGTGTGTAGCCTCAAAAGGGAACGCACAGGATAGTTTTCTCTCGAAAGAATATGTAAGAGTACCACGTTATAAGGAAATACAGTGTTGCAGAGTAAAGACAAATACCTACATATTGGAAACACTTTATGAGAAGAAGTAATGAATCGTACAAAATTAGCTTGTATCTCCTAAACAAAACGTTGTAACTCGAAAATATTTGGTGCGGCGTGTATGTCTTAACGTGTAGCCTCAAAAGAGAACCCACAGGAGAATTTTCTTTCGTCAATTTTTTTCAGAAAACCACATTTTAAGGATATGCCGCATCATGCGAAATCATCTTCTTTTTTCTAAATAAAATGTTGTAACTCCAAAAGCTTTGGTATTGCGTGTATGTGTAAGCGTGGAGCCTCAAAAGAGAAGGCACAGGAGAGTTTTCTCTCGAAAGAATATGTAAGAATACCACGTTATGAGGAAATACAGTGCTGCAGAGTAAAGACAAATAAGTATATATTGGAAACACTTTACAAAAAGAAATAATGCATCGTACAAAATAAGCTTGTATCTCCTAAACAACACGTTGTAACTCGAAAAGATTCGGTGTGACGTGTTCGTCTAAAAGTGTAGCCTCAAACGAGAACCCACAGGAGAAATTTCTTTCATCAAAATTTGTCAGAAACCACGTTTTAAGGAAATCTCGCATCGTGAAAAATTATCTTGTTTTTCCTAAACAACACATTGCAACACGAAAAGCTTTGGTGTTGCGTGTATGTCTAAGCGTGTAGCCTCAAAAGAGAATGCACAGGAGAGTTTTCTCTCGAAAGAATATGTAAGAATACCACATTATAAGGAAAAACAGTGTTGCAGAGTAAAGACAACTACGTACGTATTGGAAACACTTTAAGAGAAGAAATAAAGCATAATACAAAATTAGCTTGTATCTCCTAAACAACAGGTTATAATTCGAAAAGATTTGGTGTGGCTCGTACCTCTACACGTGTTGCCTCAAAAGAGAACCCACAGGAGAACTTTCTTTCATCAAAATTTGTCAGAAAACCACGTTTTATGGAAATCTCGCATCGTGTGAAATTATCTTGTTTTTCCTAAACAACACGTTGTAACTCGAAAAGCTTTGGCGTTGCTTGTTTGTCTAAGCGTGTAGCCTCAAAAGAGAATGCACAGGAGAGTTTTCCCTAGAAAGAATATGTAAGAAAACCACGTTATAAGAAAATACAATATTGCAGAGTAAAGACAAATAAGTACATATTGGAAACACTTTAGGGAAGAAATAACGCATCGTACAATATTTGGTTGTATCTCCTAAACAACACGTTGTAACTCGAAAATATTTGGTGTGGCTCGTACGTCTACACGTGTAGCCTCAAAACAGAAACCACAGGAGAATTTTCTTTCGTCAAAATTTGTCAAAAAACCACGTTTTAAGGAAATGCCGCATCGTGAAAAATTATCTTGTTTTTCCTAAACAACACATTGTAACTCGAAAAGCTTTGTTGTTGCGTGTATGTCTGAGCATGTTTCCTCTAAAGACAATGCACAAGAGAGTTTTCTCTCGAAAGAACCTGTAAGAATACAACGTTATAAGGAAATACAGTGTTGCAGAGTAAAGACAAATACGTACATATTGGAAACACTTTACGAGAAGAAATAACGCATTGTACAAAATTAGCGTGTATCTCCTAAACAACACGTGGTAACTCGAAAGGATTTGGTGTGGCATGTACGTCTAAACGTGTAGCCTCAAAGGAGAACCGACAGGAGAATTTTCTTTCTTCAAAATTTGTCAGAAAACCACGTTTTAAGGAAATCCTGCATCGTGCGAAATTATCTTGTTTTTCGTAAACAACACGTTGTAACTCGAAAAGCTTTGGTGTTGTCTGTATGTCTCAGTGTGTAGCCTCAAAAGGGAACGCACAGGATAGTTTTCTCTCGAAAGAATATGTAAGAGTACCACGTTATAAGGAAATACAGTGTTGCAGAGTAAAGACTAATACCTACATATTGGAAACACTTTATGAGAAGAAGTAATGAATCGTACAAAATTAGCTTGTATCTCCTAAACAAAACGTTGTAACTCGAAAATATTTGGTGCGGCGTGTATGTCTTAACGTGTAGCCTCAAAAGAGAACCCACAGGAGAATTTTCTTTCGTCAATTTTTTTCAGAAAACCACATTTTAAGGATATCCCGCATCATGTGAAATCATCTTCTTTTTTCTAAACAAAATGTTGTAACTCCAAAAGCTTTGGTATTGCATGTATGTGTAAGCGTGGAGCCTCAAAAGAGAAGGCACAGGAGAGTTTTCTCTCGAAAGAATATGTAAGAATACCACGTTATGAGGAAATACAGTGCTGCAGAGTAAAGACAAATAAGTATATATTGGAAACACTTTACAAAAAGAAATAATGCATCGTACAAAATAAGCTTGTATCTCCTAAACAACACGTTGTAACTCGAAAAGATTCGGTGTGACGTGTTCGTCTAAAAGTGTAGCCTCAAACGAGAACCCACAGGAGAAATTTCTTTCATCAAAATTTGTCAGAAACCACGTTTTAAGGAAATCTCGCATCGTGAAAAATTATCTTGTTTTTCCTAAACAACACATTGCAACACGAAAAGCTTTGGTGTTGCGTGTATGTCTAAGCGTGTAGCCTCAAAAGAGAATGCACAGGAGAGTTTTCTCTCGAAAGAATATGTAAGAATACCACATTATAAGGAAAAACAATGTTGCAGAGTAAAGACAACTACGTACGTATTGGAAACACTTTAAGAGAAGAAATAAAGCATAATACAAAATTAGCTTGTATCTCCTAAACAACAGGTTATAATTCGAAAAGATTTGGTGTGGCTCGTACCCCTACACGTGTTGCCTCAAAAGAGAACCCACAGGAGAACTTTCTTTCATCAAAATTTGTCAGAAAACCACGTTTTATGGAAATCTCGCATCGTGCGAAATTATCTTGTTTTTCCTAAACAACACGTTGTAACTCGAAAAGCTTTGGCGTTGCTTGTTTGTCTAAGCGTGTAGCCTCAAAAGAGAATGCACAGGAGAGTTTTCCCTAGAAAGAATATGTAAGAATACCACGTTATAAGAAAATACAATATTGCAGAGTAAAGACAAATAAGTACATATTGGAAACACTTTAGGGAAGAAATAACGCATCGTACAATATTTGGTTGTATCTCCTAAACAACACGTTGTAACTCGAAAATATTTGGTGTGGCTCGTACGTCTACACGTGTAGCCTCAAAACAGAAACCACAGGAGAATTTTCTTTCGTCAAAATTTGTCAAAAAACCACGTTTTAAGAAAATCCCGCATCGTGCAATATTATCTTGTTTTTCCTAAACAACACATTGTAACTCGAAAAGCTTTGTTGTTGCGTGTATGTCTGAGCATGTTTCCTCTAAAGACAATGCACAAGAGAGTTTTCTCTCGAAAGAACATGTAAGAATACAACGTTATAAGGAAATACAGTGTTGCAGAGTAAAGACAAATACGTACATATTGGAAACACTTTACGAGAAGAAATAACGCATCGTACAAAATTAGCGTGTATCTCCTAAACAACACGTGGTAACTCGAAAGGATTTGGTGTGGCATGTACGTCTAAACGTGTAGCCTCAAAGGAGAACCGACAGGAGAATTTTCTTTCTTCAAAATTTGTCAGAAAACCACGTTTTAAGGAAATCCTGCATCGTGCGAAATTATCTTGTTTTTCGTAAACAACACGTTGTAACTCGAAAAGCTTTGGTGTTGTCTGTATGTCTCAGTGTGTAGCCTCAAAAGGGAACGCACAGGATAGTTTTCTCTCGAAAGAATATGTAAGAGTACCACGTTATAAGGAAATACAGTGTTGCAGAGTAAAGACAAATACCTACATATTGGAAACACTTTATGAGAAGAAGTAATGCATCGTACAAAATTAGCTTGTATCTCCTAAACAAAACGTTGTAACTCGAAAATATTTGGTGCGGCGTGTACATCTTAACGTGTAGCCTCAAAAGAGAACCCACAGGAAAATTTTCTTTCGTCAATTTTTTTCAGAAAACCACATTTTATGGATATGCCGCATCATGCGAAATCATCTTCTTTTTTCTAAACAAAATGTTGTAACTCCAAAAGCATTGTTATTGCGTGTATGTGTAAGCGTGGAGCCTCAAAAGAGAAGGCACAGGAGAGTTTTCTCTCGAAAGAATATGTAAGAATACCACTTTATTAGGAAATACAGTGTTGCAGAGTAAAGACAAATAAGTATATATTGGAAACACTTTACAAAAAGAAATAATGCATTGTACAAAATTAGCTTGTATCTCCTAAACAACACGTTGTAACTCGAAAAGATTCGGTGTGACGTGTACGTCTAAAAGTGTAGCCTCAAACGAGAACCCACAGGAGAATTTACTTTCATCAAAATTTGTCAGAAACCACGTTTTAAGGAAATCTCGCATCGTGAAAAATTATCTTGTTTTTCCTAAACAACACATTGCAACACGAAAAGCTTTGGTGTTGCGTGTATGTCTAAGCGTGTAGCCTCAAAAGAGAATGCACAGGAGAGTTTTCTCTCGAAAGAATATGTAAGAATACCACATTATAAGGAAATACAGTGTTGCAGAGTAAAGACAACTACGAACGTATTAGAAACACTTTAGGAGAGGAAATAAAGCATAATACAAAATTAGCTTGTATCTCCTAAACAACAGGTTATAATTCGAAAAGATTTGGTGTGGCTCGTACCTCTACACGTGTTGCCTCAAAAGAGAACCCACAGGAGAACTTTCTTTCGTCAAAATTTGTCAGAAAACCACGTTTTATGGAAATCTCGCATCCTGCGAAATTATCTTGTTTTTCCTAAACAACACGTTGTAACTCGAAAAGCTTTGGCGTTGCGTGTTTGTCTAAGCGTGTAGCCTCAAAAGAGAATGCACAGGAGAGTTTTCCCTAGAAAGAATATGTAAGAATACCACGTTATAAGAAAATACAGTGTTGCAGAGTAAAGACAAATAGGTACATATTGGAAACACTTTAGGGAAGAAATAATGCATCGTACAATATTTGCTTGTATCTCCTAAACAACACGTTGTAACTCGAAAATATTTGGTGTGGCTCGTACGTCTACACGTGCAGCCTCAAAAGAGAAACCACAGGAGAATTTTCTTTCTTCAAAATGTGTCAAAAATCCACGTTTTAAGGAAATCCCGCATCTTGCAAAATTATCTTGTTTTTCCTAAACAACACGTTGTATCTCGAAAAACTTTGGTGTTGCGTGTATGTCTGAGCATGTTGCCTCTAAAGACAATGCACAAGAGAGTTTTCTCTCGAAAGAACATGTAAGAATACAACGTTATAAGGAAATACAGTGTTGCAGAGTAAAGACAAATACGTACATATTGGAAACACTTTACGAGAAGAAATAACGCATCGTACAAAATCAGCGTGTATCTCCTAAACAACACGTGGTAACTCGAAAGGATTTGGTGTGGCGTGTGCGTTTAAACGTGTAGCCTCAAAAGAGAACCGACAGGAGAATTTTCTTTCTTCAAAATTTCAGAAAACCACGTTTTAAGGAAATCCTGCATCGTGCGAAATTATCTTGTTTTTCATAAACAACACGTTGTAACTCGAAAAGCTTTGGTGTTGCCTGTATGTCTCAGTGTGTAGCCTCAAATGGGAACGCACAGGATAGTTTTCTCTCGAAAGAATATGTAAGAATGCCACGTTATAAGGAAATACAATGTTGCAGAGTAAAGACAAATATGTATGTATTGGAAACACTTTACGAAAAGAACACATCGTAGAAAATTAGCTTGTATCTCCTAAACAAAAGGTTGTACCTCGAAAAGATTTGGTGTGGCATGTACGTGTAAATGTGTAGCATCAAAAGAGAACCCACAGGAGAATTTTCTTCCTTCAAAATTTTTCAGAAAACCACGTTTTAAGGAAATCCCTCATCGTACGAAATCATCTTTTTCCTAAACAACATGTTGTAACTCGAAAAGCTTTGGTGTTGCGTGTATGTGTAAGCGTGGAGCCTCCAAAGAGAAGGCACAGGAGACTTTTCTCTCGAAAGAATATGTAAGAATAGCACGTTAAAAGGAAATACAATTTTGCAGAGTAAAGACAAATAAGTACATATTGGAAACACTTTACGAGAAGAAATAACGCATCTTAAAAAAGTAGCTTGTATCTCCTAAACAACACGTTGTAACTCGAAAAGATTTCGTGTGACATGTACGTCTAAAAGTGTAGCCTCAAACGAGAACCGACAGGAGAATATTCTTTCATCAAAATTTGTCAGAAACCACGTTTTAAGGAAATCTCGCATCGTGCGAAATTATCTTGTTTTTCCTAAACAACAAGTTGTAACTCGAAAAGCTTTGGTGTTGCGTGTATGTCTAAGTGTGTAGCCTCAAAAGAGAATGCACAGGAGAGTTTTCTCTCGAAAGAATATGTAAGAATACCACGTTATAAGGAAATACAGTGTTGCAGAGTAAAGACAAATACGTACGTATTGGAAACACTTTAAGAGAAGAAATAAAGCATAATACAAAATTAGCTTGTATCTCCTAAACAACAGGTTATAACTCGAAAAGATTTGGTGTGGCTCGTACCTCTACACGTGTAGCCTCAAAAGAGAACCCCCAGGAGAACTTTCTTTCGTCAAAATTTGTCAGAAATCCACGTTTTATGGAAATCTCGCATCGTGCGAAATTATCTTGTTTTTCCTAAACAACACGTTGTAACTCGAAAAGCTTTGGTGTTCCTTGTGTGTCTAAGCGTGTAGCCTCAAAAGAGAATGCACAGGAGAGTTTTCCCCAGAAAGAATATGTAAGAATACCACGTTAAAAGAAAATACAGTGTTGCAGAGTAAAGACAAATAAGTACATATTGGAAACACTTTAGGGAAGAAATAACGCATCGTACAATATTTGGTTGTATCTCCTAAACACGTTGTAACTCGAAAATATTTGGTGTGGCTCGTACGTCTACACGTGTAGCCTTAAAAGAGAAACCACAGGAGAATTTTCTTTCGTCAAAATGTGTCAAAAAACCACGTTTTAAGAAAATCCCGCATCGTGCAAAATTATCTTGTTTTTCCTAAACAACACGTTGTAACTCGAAAAGCTTTGTTGTTGCGTGTATGTCTGAGCATGTTTCCTCTAAAGACAATGCACAAGAGAGTTTTCTCTCGAAAGAACATGTAAGAATACAACGTTATAAGGAAATACAGTGTTGCAGAGTAAAGACAAATACGTACATATTGGAAACACTTTACAAGAAGAAATAACGCATCGTACAAAATTAGCGTGTATCTCCTAAACAACACGTGGTAACTCGAAAGGATTTGGTGTGGCATGTACGTCTAAACGTGTAGCCTCAAAGGAGAACCGACAGGAGAATTTTCTTTCTTCAAAATTTGTCAGAAAACCACGTTTTAAGGAAATCTTGCATCGTGCGAAATTATCTTGTTTTTCGTAAACAACACGTTGTAACTCGAAAAGCTTTGGTGTTGCCTGTATGTCTCAGTGTGTAGCCTCAAAAGGGAACGCACAGGATAGTTTTCTCTCGAAAGAATATGTAAGAGTACCACGTTATAAGGAAATACAGTGTTGCAGAGTAAAGACAAATACATACATATTGGAAATACTTTATGAGAAGAAGTAATGCATCGTACAAAATTAGCTTGTATCTCCTAAACAAAACGTTGTAACTCGAAAATATTTGGTGCGGCGTGTACGTCTTAACGTGTAGCCTCAAAAGAGAACCCACAGGAGAATTTTCTTTTGTCAAATTTTTTCAGAAAACCACATTTTAAGGATATCCCGCATCATGCGAAATCATCTTCTTTTTTCTAAACAACATGTTGTAACTCCAAAAGCTTTGGTATTGCGTGTATGTGTAAGCGTGGAGCCTCAAAAGAGAAGGCACAGGAGAGTTTTCTCTCGAAAGAATATGTAAGAATACCACGTTATAAGGAAATACAATTTTGCAGAGTAAAGACAGTAAGTACATATTGGAAACACTTTACGAGAAGAAATAACGCATGGTACAAAATTAGCTTGTATCTCCTAAACAACACGTTGTAACTCAAAAAGATTTGGTGTGGCTCGTACCTCTACACGTGTAGCCTCAAATAGAACACAGGGCAGAACTTTCTTTCGTCAAAATATATCAGAAAACCACGTTTTATGGAAATCTCGCATCGTGCGAAATTATCTTGTTTTTCCTAAACAACACGTTGTAACTCAAAAAGCTTTGGCGTTGCATGTATGTCTAAGCGTGTAGCCCCAAAGGAGAACGCACAGGAGAGTTTTCCCTCGAAAGAATATGTAAGAATACCACGTTATAAGGAAATAAAGTGTTGCAGAGTAAACACAAATATGTACTTATTGGAAACACTTTATGAGAAGAAATAATGCATCGAAAAAAATTTGCTTGTATCTCCTAAACAACACGTTGTAATTCGAAAAGAATTGGTGTGGCTCGTACGTCTACATGTGTAGACTCAAACGAACACAAACAGGAGAACTTTCTTTCGTCAAAATTTGTCAGAAAACCACGTTTTAAGGAAATCCCGTATCGTGCAAAGTTATCTTGTTTTTCCTAAACAACACGTTGTAACTCGAAAATCTTTGGTGTTGCGTGTATGTCTAAATGTGTGGCCTCAAAAGAGAACGCACAGGAGAGTTTTGTCTCGAAAGAACATGTAAGAATACAACGTTATAAGGAAATACAGTGTTGCAGTGTAAAGACAAATACGTACGTATTGGAAACACTTTAGGAGAAGAAATAACGCATCATACAATATTAGCTTGTATCTCCTAAACAACACGTTGTAACTCGACAAGATTTGGTGTGGAGTGTACGTCGAAACATGTAGCCTCAACAGAGAACCCACAGGAGAATTTTCTTTCGTCAAAATTTGTCAGAAAATCACGTTTTAAGGAAATCCTGTATAGTGCGTAATTATCTTGGTTTTCATAAACAACACGTTGTAACTCGAAAACGTTTGGTGTTGCCTGTATGTCTAAGTGTGTAACCTCAAAAGGGAACGCACAGGATAGTTTTCTCTAGAAAGAATATGTAAGAATACCACGTTATAAGGAAATACAGTGTTGCAGAGTAAAGACAAATACTTACATATTGGAAACACTTTAAGAGAAGAATTAACGCATCGTGCAAAATTAGCTTGTATCTCCTAAACAACACGTTGTAACTCGAAAAGATTTGGTGTGGCGTGTACGTCTAAACGTGTAGCCTCAAAAGAGAACCCACAGAAGAATTTTCTTTCGTCAAAATTTTTCAGAAAACCACGTTTTAAGGAAATCCTGCATCGTGCGAAATCATCTTGTTTTTCCTAAACAACATGTTGTAACTCAAAAAAATTTGGTGTTGCTTGTATGTGTAAGCGTGGAGCCTCAAAAGGGAAGGCACAGGAGAGTTTTCTCTCGAAGGAATATGAAAGAATACCACGTTATAAGGAAATACAATTTTGCAGAATAAAGACAAATAAGTACATATTGGTAACACTTTACTAGAATAAATAACGCATCATACAAAATTAGCTTGTATCTCCTAAACAACAAGTTGTAACTCGAAAAGATTTGGTGTGACGTGTACGTCTAAATGTGTAGCCTCAAAAGAGAACACACAGGAGAATTTTTTTTCATCAAAATTTGTCAGAAACCATGTTTTAAGGAAATCTCGCATCGTGGGAAATTATCTTGTTTTTCCTAAACAACACGTTGTAACTCGGAAAGCTTTGGTGTTGCGTGTATGTCTAATCGTGTAGCCTCAAAAGAGAACGCACAGGAGAGTTTTCTCTCAAAAGAATATGTAAGAATACCACGTTATAAGGAAATACAGTGTTGCAGAGTAAAGACAAATAGGTACGTATTGGAAACACTTTAAGAGAAGAAATAAAGCAACGTAAAAAATTAGCTTGTATCTCCTGAACAACACGTTGTAACTCGAAAAGATTTGGTGTGGCTCGTACCTCTACATGTGTAGCCTCAAAAGAGAACCAACAGGAGAACTTTCTTTCGTCAAAATTTGTCAGAAAACCACGTTTTATGGAAATCTCGCATCGTGCGAAATTATCTTGTTTTTCCTAAACAACACGTTGTAACTCGAAAAGCTTTGGAGTTGCGTGTATGTCTAAGCATGTAGCCTCAAAAGAGAACGCACAGGAGAGTTTTCCCTCGAAAGAATATGTAAGAATACCATGTTATAAGGAAATACAGTGATGCAGAGTAAAGACAAATAAGTACTTATTGGAAACACTTTATGAGAAGAAATAACGCATCATACAAAATTAGCTTGTATCTCCTAAACAACACGTGCTAACTAGAAAGGATTTGGTGTGGCGTGTACGTCTAAACGTGTAGCATCAAAAGAGAAACCACAGGAGAATTTTCTTTTGTCAAAATTTGTCAGAAAATCACATTTTAAGAAAATCACTCATCGTGCGAAATAATCTTGTTTTTCAAAAACAACAAGATGTAACTAGAAAAGCGTTGGTGTTGCCTGTATGTCTAAGTGTGTAGCCTCAAAAGGGAACGCACAGGATAGTTTTCTCACGAAAGAATATGTAAGAATACCACGTTATAAGGAAATACAGTGTTGCAGAGTAAAGACAAATAAGTACTTATTGGAAACACTTTATGAGAAGAAATAACGCATCGTAAAAAAAATAGCTTGTATCTCCTAAACAACACGTTGTAACTCGAAAAGATTTCGTGTGGCGTGTACGTCTAAACGTGTAGCCTCAAAAGAGAACCCACAGGAGAATTTTCTTTGGTCAAAATTTGTCAGAAAACCACATATTAAGGAAATCCCGCATAGTGCGAAATTATCTTGTTTTTCCTAAACAACGCATTGTAACTCGAAAAGCTTTGGTGTTGCGTGTATGTCTAAGCGTGTAGCCTCAAAAGAGAACACACAGGAGTCTTTTCTCTCGAAAGAATATGTGAGAATACCACGTTATAAGGAAGTCCACTGTTGCAGAATAATGACAAATACTTACGTATTGGAAACCCTTAAACTTTATGAGATGAAATAAAGCATCGTATAAAATTAGCTTGTATCTCCTAAACAACACGTTGTAACTCGAAAAGATTTGGTGTGGCGTGTACGTCTGAACGTGTAGCCTCAAAAAGAACCCAGAGACGAATTTTCTTTTGTTAAAATTTTTTCAGAACACCACGTTTTAAGGAAATCCCGCATCGTGCGAAATCATCTTCTTTTTCCTAAACAACATGTTGTAACTCGAAAAGCTTTGGTGTTGCGTCTATGTCTAAGCGTGGAGCCTCAAAAGAGAAGGCACAGGAGAGTTTTCTCTCGAAAGAATATGTAAGAATACCACGATATAAAGAAACACAATTTTGTAGAGTAAAGGCAAATAAGTGCATATTGGAAACACTTTACGAGAAGAAATAATGCATCGTACAAAATTAGCTTGTATCTCCTAAACAACACGTTGTAACTCGAAAAGATTTCGTGTGACGTGTACATCTATACGTGTAGCCTCAAAGGAAAGCCCACAGAAGAATTTTCCTTTGTCAAATTTTTCAGAAAACCACGTTTTAAATAAATCCCGCATCGTGCGAAATTATCTTTTTATTCATTAACAACACGTTGTAACTCGAAAAGCTTTGGTGTTGCCTGTATGTCTAAGTGTGTAGCCTCAAAACGGAACGCACAAGATAGTTTTCTCTCGAAAGAATATGTAAGAATACCACGTTATAAGGAAATACAGTGTTTCAGAGTAAAGACAAATACTTACATATTGGGAACATTTTACGAGAAGAAATAACGCATCGAACAAAATTAGCTTTTATCTCCTAAACAACACATGGTAAGTCGAAAAGATTTGGTTTGGCGTGTATGTCTAAACGTGTAGCCTCAAAGGAGAACACAAAGGAGAATTTTCTTTCGTCAAAATTTGTCAGAAAACCACGTTTTAAGGAAATACCGCATCGTGGGAAATTATCTTGTTTTTCCTAAACAACAAGTGGTAACTCGAAAAGCTTTGGTGTTGCGTGTATGTCTAAGCGTGTAGCCTCAAAAGAGAATGCACAGGAGAGTTTTCTTTCATTAGAACATATAAGAATTCAACGTTATAAGGAAATACAGTGTTGCAGAGTAAAGACAAATACGTACATATTGGAAACACATTACGAGAAGAAATTAAGCATCACACAATATTAGCTTGTATCTCCTAAACAACAAGTGGAAACTCGAAAACATTTAGTTTGGCGTTTATGTCTAAAAGTTTAGCCTCAAAAGAGAACCGACTGGAGAATTTTCTTTCGTCAAAATTGGTCAGAAAACAAGGTATTAACGAAATCCCGCATCCTGCGAAATTATCTTGTTTTTCCTAAACAACACGTTGTAACTCAAAAAGCTTGGGTGTTGCGTGTATGTCTCAGTGTGTAGCCTCAAAAGAGAACACACAGGAGAGTTTTCACTCAAAAGAATAAGTAAGAATACCAGGTTATAAGGAAATACAGTGTTGCAGAGTAAAGACAAATACGTACGTATTGGAAACACTTTACGTGAAGAAATAACGCATCATAAAAAATTAGCTTGTATCTCCTAAACAACACGTTGTAACTCGAAAATGTTTGGTGTGGCAGGTACGTCTAAACGTGTAGCCTCAAAAAGAGAACACACAGGAGAATTTTCTTTGGTCAAATTTGTCACAAAACCACGTATTAAGGAAATCCTACATCGTGCGAAATTATCTTGTTTTTCCTAAACAACACGTTGTAACTCGAAAACCTTTGGTGTTGCGTGTATGTCTCAGCGTGTAGCCTTAAAAGAGAACACACAGGGGAGTTTTCTCTCAAAAGAATATGTAAGAATACCACGTTATAAGGAAATACAGTGTTGCAGAGTAAAGAAAAATACGTACTTATTGGAAACCCTTAAACTTTACGAGATGAAATAAAGCATCGTACAAAATTAGCTCGTATCTCCTAAACAACACTTTGTAACTCGAAAAGATTTGGTGTGGCGTGTACGTCTAAACTTGTAGCCTCAAAAGAGAACCCATAGGAGAATTTTCTTTCGTCAAAGTTTCAGAAAACCACGTTTTAAGGAAATCCAGCATCGTGCGAAATTATCTTGTTTTTCCTAAACAACACGTAGTAACTCGAAAATTTTGGTGATGCGTGTATGTCTAAGCGTGTAGCCTCAAAAGAGAACACACAGGAGAGTTTTCTCTCGAAAGAATATGTGAGAATACCACGTTATAAGGAAGTACAGTGTTGCAGAATAAAGACAAATACTTACGTATTGGAAACCCTTAAACTTTACGAGATGAAATAAAGCATCGTACAAAATTAGCTTGTATCTCCTAAACAACACGTTGTAACTCGAAAAGATTTGGTGTGGCGTGTACGTCTAAAGGTGTAGCCTCAAAAGAGAACCACAGGACAATTTTCGTTCGTCAAAATTTGTCAGACAACCACGTTTTAAGGAAATCCCGCATCGTGAGAAATTATCTTCTTCTTCATAAACAACACATTGTAACTCGAAAAGCTTTGGTGTTGCGTGTATGTTTAAGCGTGTACCCTCAAAAGAGAACGCACAGGAGAGTTTTCTCTCGAAAGAATATGTTAGAATACCACGTATTAAGGAAATACCGTGTTGCAGAGTAAAGACAAATACGTACTTATTGGAAACACTTTACGAGAAGAAATAACGCATCGTAAAAAATTAGCTTGTATCTCCTAAACAACAGGTTGTAACTCGAAAAGATTTGGTGTGGCGTGTACGTCTAAACGTGTAGCCTCAAAAGAGTACACACAGGAGAGTTTTATTTGGTCAAAATTTGTCAGAAAACCACGTTTTAAGGAAATCCCGCATCGTGCGAAATTATGTTGTTTTTCCTAAACAACATGTTGTAACTCGAAAAGCTTTGGTGTTGATTGTATGTCTAAGCATGTAACCTCAAAGGAGACCGTACAGGAGAGTTTTCTCTCGAAAGAATATGCAAGAATACCTCGTTATAAGGAAATACAGTGTTGCAGAGTAAAGCCAAATATTTACATAATGGAAACACTTAAACTTTATGAGAAGAAATAATGCATCGTAAAAAAATTAGCTTGTATCTCCTAAACAACACGTTGTAACTCGATAAGATTTAGTGTCTCGGGCACGTCTAAATGTGTAGCCTCAAAAGAGAACCCACAGGAGTATTTTCTTTCGTCAAAATTTGTCAGAAAACCACGTTTTAAGGAAATCCCGCATCATGCTAAATTATCTTGTTTTTCCTAAACAACACATTGTAACTCGAAAAACTTTGGTTTTGCGTGTATGTCAAAGCGTATAGCCTCAAAAGAGAACGCACAGGAGAGTTTTCTCTCGAAAGAATATGTAAGAATACCACATTATAAGGAAATACAGTGTTGCAGAGTAAAGACAAATACGTACTTATTGGAAAAACTTAAACTTTACGAGAAGAAATAAGGCATCTTACAAAATTAGTTTGTATCTCCTAAACAACACGTTATAACTCGAAAAGATTTGGTGTGGTGTGTACGTCTAAACGTGTAGCCTAAAAAGAGAACCCACAGGATAATTTTCTTTCGTCAAAATTTGTCAGAAAACCACGTTTTAAGGAAATCCCGCATCGTGTGAAATTATCTTGTTTTTCCTAAAAAACACGTTGTAACTCGAAAAGCTTTGGTGTTGCGTGTATGTCTAAGCATGTAGCCTCAAAGGGGAACGCACAGGAGAGTTTTCTCTCGAAAGAATATGCAAAATACCACGTTATAAGGAAATACAGTGTTGCAGAGTAAAGGCAAATATGTACGTAATGGAAACACTTAAAACTTTATGAGAAGAAATAACGCACTGTAAAAAAATTAGCTTGTATCTCCTAAACAACACGTTGTAACTCGAAAAGATTTGGTGTTGCGTGAATTTCTAAGCATGTAGCCTCAAAGGAGAATGCACAGTAGAGTTTTCTCTCGAAAGAATATGCAAGAATACCACGTTATAAGGAAATACAGTGTTGCAGAGTAAAGGCAAATATGTACGTAATGGAAACACTTAAACTTTATGAGAAGAAATAACGCATCGTAAAAAATTAGCTTGTTTCTCCTAAACAACACGTTGTAACTCGAAAAGATTTGGTGTGGCATGTACGTCTAAATGTGTAGCCTCAAAAGAGAACCCACAGGAGTATTTTCTTTCGTCAAAATTTGTCAGAAAACCACGTTTTAAGGAAATCCCGCTTCGTGCGAAATTATCTTGTTTTTCCGAAACAACACGTTGTAACTCGAAAAGCTTTGGTGTTGCGTGTATGTCTAAGCGTGTAGCCTCAAAAGAGAACGCAAAGGAGAGTTTTTTCTCGAAAGAATATGTAAGAATACCACGTTATAAGGAAATACAGTGTTGCAGAGTTAAGACAAATACGTACTTATTGGAAAAACTTAAACTTAAGAGAAGAAATAACGCATCGTACAAAATTAGCTTGTATCTCCTAAACAACACGTTGTAACATAAAAAGATTTGGTGTGGCCTGTACGTCTAAACGTGTAGCCTCAAAAGAGAACCCATAGGAGAATTTTCTTTGGTCAAAATTTGTCAGAAAACCACGTATTAAGGAAATTCCGCATTGTGCGAAATTATCTTGTTTTTCCTAAACAAAACATTTTAACTCGAAAAGCTTTGGTGTTGCGTGTATGTCTAAGCCTGTAACCCCAAAGGGAATGGCCAGGAGAGTTTTCTCTCGAAAGAATATGTAAGAATACCACGTTATAAGGAAATACAGTGTTGCAGAGTAAAGACAAATACGTACTTATTGGAAAAACTTAAACTTTACGAGAAGAAATAAGGCATCTTACAAAATTAGTTTGTATCTCCTAAACAACAAGTTATAACTTGAAAAGATTTGGTGTGGTGTGTACGTCTAAACTTGTAGCCTCAAAAGAGAACCCACAGGATAATTTTCTTTCGTCAAAATTTGTCAGAAAACCACGTTTTAAGGAAATCCCGCATCTTGCGAAATTATCTTGTTTTTCCTAAACAACACGTTGTAACTCGAAAGCTTTGGTGTTGCGTGTATGTCTAAGCGTGTAGCCTCAAAAGAGAACGCACAGGAGAGTTTTCTCTCGAAAGAATATGTAAGGATACCACGTTATAAGGAAATACAGTGTTGCAGAGTAAAGACAAATACGTACGTATTGGAAACACTTTATGAGAGAAATAACGCATCTGGCAAAATTAGCTTGTATGTCCTAAACAACTCGTTGTAACTCGAAATGATTTGGTGTGGGGTGCACGTCTCAACGTGTAGCCTCAAAAGAGTACCCACAGGAGAGTTTTATTTCGTCAAAATTTGTCAGAAAACCACGTTTTAAAGAAATCCCGCATCTTGCGAAATTATCTTGTTTTTCCTAAACAACACGTTGTAAATCGAAAAGCTTTGGTGTTGCGTGAATGTCTAAGCATGTAGCCTCAAAGGAGAACGCACAGGAGATTTTCTCTCGAAAGAATATGCAAGAATACCACGTTATAAGGAAATACAGTGTTGCAGAGTAAAGGCAAATATGTACGTAATGGAAACACTAAAACTTTATGAGAAGAAATAACGCATCGTAAAAAATTAGCTTGTTTCTCCTAAACAACACGTTGTAACTCGAAATGATTTGGTGTGGCACGTACGTCTAAATGTGTAGCCTCAAAAGAGAACCCACAGGAGTATTTTCTTTCGTCAAAATTTGTCAGAAAACCACGTTTTAAGGAAATCCCGCATCGTGCGAAATTATCTTGTTTTTCCTAAACAACACGTTGTAACTCGAAAAGCTTTGGTGTTGCGTGTATGTCTAAGCGTGTAGCCTCAAAAGAGAACGCAAAGGAGAGTTTTTTCTCGAAAGAATGTGTAAGAATACCACGTTATTAGGAAATACAGTGTTGCAGAGTAAAGACAAATACTTATGTATTGGAAAAAACTTTACTAGAAGAAATAACGCATCGTAAGAAATTAGCCTGTATCTCCTAAACAACACGTTGTAACTTAAAAAGATTTGGTGTGGCCTGTACGTCTAAACGTGTAGCCTGAAAAGAGAACCCATAGGAGAATTTTCTTTGGTCAAAATATATCAGAAAACCACGTATTAAGGAAATCCCTCATAGTGCGAAATTATCTTGTTTTTTCTAAACCAAACGTTTTAACTCGAAAAGCTTTGGTGTTGCGTGTATGTCTAAGCGTGTAGCCTCAAAAGAGAACGCACAGGAGAGTTTTCTCTCGAAAGAATATGTAAGAATACCACGTTATAAGGAAATACAGGGTTGCAGAGTAAAGACAAATACGTACTTATTGGAAACACTTAAACTTTACGAGAAGAAATAAGGCATCGTACAAAATTAGTATGTATCTCCTAAACAACACGATATAACTCGGAAAGATTTGGTGTGGTGTGTATGTCTAAACATGTAGCCTCAAAAGAGAACCCACAGGAGAATTTTTGTTCGTTAAATTTTGTCAGAAAACCACGTTTTAAGGAAATCCCGCATTGTGCGAAATTATCTTGTTTTTCCTAAACAACACATTGTAACTTGAAAAGCTTTGGTGCTGCGTGTATGTCTAAGCGTATAGCCTCAAAAGAGAACGCAAAGGAGAGTTTTTTCTCGAAAGAATATGTAAGAATACCACGTTATTAGGAAATACAGTGTTGCAGAGTAAAGACAAATACTTACGTCTTGGAAAAACTTTACGAGAAGAAATAACGCATCGTAAGAAATTAGCTTGTATCTCCTAAACAACACGTTGTAACTCGAAAAGCTTTGGTGTTGCGTGTATGTGTAAGCGTGTAGCCTCAAAGGAGAACGCAAAGGAGAGTTTTTTCTCGAAAGAATATGTAAGAATACCACGTTATTAGGATATACAGTGTTGCAGAGTAAAGACAAATACTTATGTATTGGAAAAACTTTACTAGAAGAAATAACGCATCGTACAAAATTAGCTTGTATCTCCTAAACAACACGTTGTAACTTAAAAAGATTTGGTGTGGCCTGTACGTCTAAACGTGTAGCCTGAAAAGAGAAGTCATAGGAGAATTTTCTTTGGTCAAAATTTGTCAGAAAACCACGTATTAATGAAATCCCGCATCGTGCAAAATTATCTTGTTTTTCCTAAACAACACGTTGTAACTCGAAAAGCTACACGCAACACCAAAGCTTTTCGAGTTACAACGTGCTGTTTAGGAGATACAAGCTAATTTTGTAAGATGCGTTATTTCACTTCGTAAAGTGTTTCCAATAGGTACGTATTTGTCTTTACTCTGCAACACTGTATTTCCTTATAAGGTGGTATTCTTACATATTCTTTCGAGAGAAAACTCTCCTGAGTGTTCTATTTTGAGGCTACACGCTTAGACATACACGCAACACCAAAGCTTTTCGAGTTACAACATGTTGTTTAGGAAAAACAAGATAATTTCGCACTATGCGGGATTTCCTTAAAACGTGGATTTCTGACAAATTTTGACGAAAGAAAATTCTCCTTGGCTTCTCTTTTGAGGCTACACGTTTAGAAGTACACGTCACACCAAATATTTTCGAGTTACAACGTGTTGTTTAGGAGATACAATCTAATTTTTGCGATGCGCTATTTCTTCTCGTAAAGTGTTTCCAATAAGTACGTATTTGTCTTTACTCTGCAACACTGTATTTCCTTATAACGTAGTATTCTTGCATATTCTTTCGAGAGAAAACTCTCCTGTGCCTTCTCTTTTGAGGCTACACACTTAGAAAGACACGCAACACGAAAGCTTTTCGAGTTACGACGTGTTGTTTAGGAAAAACAGGATAATTTCCCATGATGCGGGATTTTCTCCAAACTTGGTTTTCTGACAAATTTTGACGAAAGAAAATTATCCTGTGGGTTCTCTTTTGAGGCTACACGTTTAGACGTACACGCCACACCAAATCTTTTCGAGTTACAACGTGTTGATTAGGAGATACAAGCTAATTTTGTACGATGCGTTATTTCTTCTCTTAAAGTGTTTCCAATAAGTATGTATTTGTCTTTACTCTGCAACACTGTATTTCCTTTTAACGTGGTATGCTTACATATTCTTTCGAGAGATAATTCTCCTGTGCCTACTCTTTTGAGGCTACATGCTTACCCATACACGCAATACCAAAGCTTTTCGAGTTTCGACGTGTTGTTTCGGAAAAACAAGATCGTTTCACACGATGCTGGATTTCCTTAAAACGTGCTTTTCTGAAAAATTTTGACGAGAGAAAATTCTCCTGTGGGTTCTCTTTTGAGGCTACACGTTTAGACGTACACGCCACACCAAAACTTTTCGAGTTAAAACTTGTTGTTTAGGAGATAAAAGCTAATTTTGTAGGATGCTTTATTTCTTCTCGTAAAGTGTTTCCAATACGTATGTATTTGTCTTTACTCTGCAACACTGTATTTCCTTATAACGTGGTATTCTTACATATTCTTTCGAGAGAAAACTCTCCTGTGCCTTCTCTTTTGAGGCTACATGCTTAGACATACAGGCAAAACCAAAGCATTTCGTGTTACAATGTGTTGATAAGGAAAAATAAGATAATTTTGCACGATGCGGGATTTCCTTAAAACGTGGTTTTCTGAAAAAGTTTGACGAAAGAAAATTCTGCTGTTGGTTCTCTTTTGAGGCTACACATTTAGACGTACACGCCACACCAAAACCTTTCGAGTTGCAACGTGTTGTTTAGGAGATACAAGCTAATTTTGTATGATGCTTTATTTCTTCTCGTAAAGAGTTTCCAATACGTACGTATTTGTCTTTATTCTGCAACATTGTATTTTCTTATAACGTGGTATTCTTACATATTCTTTCGAGAGAAAACTCTCCTGTGCCTTCTCTTTTGAGGGTACACGCTTAGGCATACAGGCAAAACCAAAGCATTTCGTGTTACAACATGTTGATTAGGAAAAATAAGATAATTTCTCATGATGCGGGATTTCCATAAAACGTGGTTTTCTGACAAATTTTGAGGGAAGAAAATTCTCCTGTTGGTTCTCTTTTGAGGCTACACGTTTAGACGTACACGACACACCAAATCTTTTCGAGTTACAACGTGTTGTATAGGAGATACAAGCTAATTTTGTTAGAAGGGTTATTTCTTCTCGTAAAGTGTTTCCAATACGTATGTATTGGTCTTTACTCTGCAACACTGTATTTCCTTATAACGTGGTATTCTTACATATTCTTTCGAGAGAAAACTCTCCTGTACCTTCTATTTTGAGGCTACATGCTTAGACATACACGCAACACCGAAGCTTTTCGAGTTACAACGTGTTGTATAGGAGATACAAGCTAATTTTGTTAGAAGCGTTATTTCTTCTCGTAAAGTGTTTCCAATACGTATGTATTTGTCTTTACTCTGCAACACTGTATTTCCTTATAACGTGGTATTCTTACATATTCTTTCGAGAGAAAACTCTCCTGTACCTTCTATTTTGAAGCTACATGCTTAGACATACACGCAACACCGAAGCTTTTCGAGTTACAACGTGTAGTTTAGGAGATACAAGCTAATTTTGTACGATGCGTTATTTCTTCTCATAAAGTGTTTCCAATACGTACGTATTTGTCTTTACTCTGCAACACTGTATTTCCTTATAAGGTGGTATTCTTACATATTCTTTCGATAGAAAACTCTCTTGTGCATTCTCTTTTGAGGCTACAAACTTAGTCATACACGCAACACCAAAGCATTTAGCGTTACAACATGTTGATCAGGAAAAAAAAAGATACTTTCCTTAAAACGTGGTTTTCTGAAAAATTTTGACGAAAGAAAATTCTCCTGTGGGTTCTGTTTTGAGGCTACACGTGTACACGTACATGCCCCACCAAATCCTTTCGAGTTACAACGTGCTGTTTAGGAGATACAAGCTAATTTTGTATGATGCGTTATTTCTTTTCGTAAAGTGTTTCCAATAGAGTACGTATTTGTCTTTGCTCTGAGACACTGTGTTTCCTAATAAAGTGGTATTACATATTCTTTCCATAGAAAACTCACCTGTGCGTTCTCCTTTGAGGCTACACGCTTTGACATACATGCAACACCAAAGCTTTTCACATTACAACGTGTTGATTAGGAAAAACAAGATAATTTCGCAGGATGCGGGATTTCCTTAAAACGTGGTTTTCTGACAATTTTGACGAAAGAAAATTCTCCTGTGGGTTCTCTTTATAGGCTACACGTTTAGACGTACACGCCATACCAAATCTTTTCGAGTTACAACATGTTGTTTAGGAGAAACAAGCTAATTTTGTTTTTTTCGTCAAAATTTGTCAGAAAACCAAGTTTTAAGGAAATCCCGCATCGTGCGAAATTAACTTATTTTTCCTAAACAACACGTTTTAACAGGAAAAGCTTTGCTGTTGCGAGTATATCTAAGCATGTAGCTTCAAAAGAGATCGCACATGAGAGTTTTCTCTTGAAAGAATATGTAACAATACCACGTTATAAGGATATACAGTATTGCAGAGTAAAGACAAATACGTATTGGAAACACTCAACTAGAAGAAATAACGCATCTTACAAAATTAGCTGGCATCTCCTAAACAACACGTTGTAACTCGAAAACATTTGGTGTGGCCTGTACGTTTAAATATGTAGCCTCAAAGGAGAAATCACAGGAGAATTTTCTTTCATCAAAATTTGTCAGAAAACCACGTTTTAAGGAAATCCCAAATCGTGCGAAATTATCTTGTTTTTCCTAAACAACACATCGTATCTCGAAAAGCTTTGGTGTTGCGTGTATGTCTAAGCGTGTAGCCTCAAAACAGAAGGTGCAGGAGAGTTTTCTCTCGAAAGAATATGTAAGAATACCACATTATAAGGAAATACAGTGTTGCAGAGTAAAGACAAACATGTACGTATTGGAAAGACTTTACAAGAAGAAATAACGCATCATAAAAATTAGCTT
Organism: Apodemus sylvaticus; assembly: GCF_947179515.1. Classification (NCBI taxonomy): domain Eukaryota; kingdom Metazoa; phylum Chordata; class Mammalia; order Rodentia; family Muridae; genus Apodemus; species Apodemus sylvaticus. The sequence continues at coordinate 108,190,236 of NC_067482.1, forward strand.
GTATCTCCTAAACTACACGTTGTAACTTGAAAAGATTTGGTGTAGCTTGTATGTCTAAACGTGTAGCCTCAAAAGAGAACCCACAGGAGAATTTTCTTTCGTCAATTTTTTTTCAGAAAACCACGTTTTAAGGAAATCCCGCAACATGCGAAATTATCTTGTTTTTCCTAAACAACACGTTGTAACTCGAAAAGCTTAGGTGTTCTGTCTATGTCTAAGCGTGCAGCCTCAAAAGAGAAGTCACAGGAGAGTTTTCTCTCGAAAGAATATGTAAGAATACCACGTTATATGGAAATACAGTGTTGCAGAGTAAAGACATATAGGTACATGTTGGAAACACTTTATGAGAAGAAATAACGCATCGTAAAAATTAGCTTGTATCTCCTAAACAACACGTTGTAACTCGAAAAGCTTTGGTGTTGCGTGTATATTTAAGCGTGTAGCTTCAAAAGAGAACACACATGAGAGTTTTCTCTCGAAAGAATATGTAAGAATACCACATTATTATTAAATACAGTGCTGCAGAGTAAAGACAAATATGTATATATTGGAAACACTTTACGAGAAGAAATAACGCATCGTACAAAATTAGCTTGTAACTCCTAAACAACACGTTTTACTCGAAAATATTTGGTGTGGCATGTACGTCTAAACGTGTAGCCTCAAAAGAGAACACACAGGAGAAGTTTCTTTCGTCAAAATTTGTCACAAAACAAAGTTTTGATGAAATCCCGCATCGTGAGAAATTATCTTGTTTTTCCTAATCAACAAGTTGTAACTCGAAAAGCTTTGGTGTTGCGTGTATGTCTAAGCATGTAGCCTCAAAAGAGAAGGCACAGGAGAGTTTTCTCTTGAAAGAATACATAAGAATACCACGTTATAAGGAAATACAGTGTTGCAGAGTAAAGACAAATACGTACCTATTGGAAACACTTAAACTTTACGAGAATAAAAAATGCATCGTAAAAAATTAGCTTGTATCTCATAAACAACACGTTGTAACTCAAAAAGATTTGGTGTGGCGTGTACGTCTAAACGTGTAGCCTCAAAAGAGAACCCACAGGAGAATTTTCTTTCGTCAAAATTTGTCAGAAAACCACGTTATAAGGAAATCCCGCATTGTGCGAAATTATCTTGTTTTTCCTAAACAACACGTTGTAACTCGAAAATCTTTGGTGTTGCGTGTATGTCTAAGCGTGTAGCCTCAAAAGAGAAGGCACAGGAGAGTTTTCTCTCGAAAGAATATGTAAGAATACCACGTTATAAGGAAATACAGTGTTGCAGAGTAAAGACAAATACTTACGTATTGGAAACACTTTAAGAGAAGAAATAACGCATCTTAAAAAATTAGCTGATATCTCCTAAACAACACGTTGTAACTCGAAAAGATTTCGTGTGGCATGTACGTCTAAACGTGTAGCCTTCAAAAGAGAACCCACAGGAGAATTTTCTTTCGTCAAAATTTGTCTGAAAACCACGTTTTAAGGAAATCCAGCTTCGCGCGAAATTATCTTGTTTTTCCTAAACAACACGTTGTAACCCGAAACGCTTTGGTGTTGCGTGTATGTCTAAGCATGTAGCTTCAAAAGAGAAGGCACAGGAGAGTTTTCTCTCAAAAGAATATGTAAGAATACCACGTTATAAGGAAATACAGTGTTGCAGAGTAAAGAGAAGTACGTATGTACTGGAAACACTTTAGGAGAAGAAATAACGCATCTTACAAAATTAGGTTGTATCTCCTAAACAACACGTTGTAACTCGAAAAGATTTGGTGTGGCGTGTATGTCTAAACGTGTAGCCTCAAAAGAGAGCCCACAGGAGAATTTTCTTTTGTCAATATTTGTCAGAAAACCACGTTTTAAGGAAATCCCGCATCGGGCGAAATTATCTTGTTTTTCCTAAACAACATGTTGTAACTCGAAAAGCTTTCGTATTGCGTGTATGTCTAAGCGTGTAGCCTCAAAAGAGAAGGCACAGGAGAGTTTTCTCTCAGAAGAATATGTAAGAATACCACGTTATAAGGAAATACAATGTTGTAGAGAAAAGACAAATACGTACATATTGGAAACACTTTACGAGAAGAAATAACGCATCTTACAAAATTAGCTTGTATCTCCTAAACAACACGTTGTTTCTCGAAATCATTTGGTGTGACGTGTATGTCTAAACGTGTACCCTCAAAAGAGAACCAACAGGAGAGTTTTCTTTCATCAAAATTTGTCAGAAACCACGTTTTAAGGAAATCTCGCATCGTGCGAAATTATCTTGTTTTTCCTAAACAACACGTTGTAACTCGAAAAGCTTTGGTGTTGCATGTATGTCTAAGCGTGTAGCCTCAACAGAGAACGCAAAGGAGAGTTTTCTCTCGAAAGAATATGTAAGAATACCACGTTATAAGGAAATACAGTGTTGCAGAGTAAAGATAAACACGTACGTATTGGAAACAATTTACTAGAAGAATTAACGCATAGTAAAAAATTAACATGTATCTCCTAAACAACACGTTGTAACTCAAAAAGATCTGGTGTGGCGTGTATGTCTAAACGTTTAGCCTCAAAAGAGAACCCACAGGAGAATTTTCTTTCTTCAAAATTTTTGAGAAAACCACGTTTTAAGGAAATCCTGCATCGTGCGACATCATCTTCTTTTTCCTAAACAACATGTTGTAACTCGAAAAACTTTAGTGTTGCGTGTATGTCTAAACGTGGAGCCTCAAAAGAGAAGGCACAGGAGAGTTTTCTCTCGAAAGAATATGTAAGAACACCACGCTATTAGGAAATACAATTTTGCAGAGTAAAGACAAATACGTACATATTGGGAACACTTTACGAGAAGAAATAATGCATTATTAAAAATTAGCTTTTATCTCCTAAACAACACGTTGTAACTCGAAAAGATTTGGTTTGGTATGTAAGTCTAAACGTGTAGCCTCAAAAGAGAACCAACAGGAGAATTTTCTTTCGTCAAAATTTGTCTGAAAACCACGTTTTAAGGAAATCCCGCATCGTGCGAAAATATTTGTTTTTCCTAAACAACACGTTGTAACTCGAAAAGCTTTGGTGTTGCGTGTATGTCTAAGCGTGTAGCCTCAAAAGAGAATGCACAGGAGAGTTTTCTCTCGGAAGAACATGTAAGAATACCACGTTATAAGGAAATACAGTGTTGCAGAGCAAAGACAAAAACGTACATATTGGAAACACTTTACGAGAAGAAATAACGCATCATAAATTATTAACTTGTATCTCCTAAACAACAAGTGGTAACTCGAAAAGATTTGGTTTGGCATGTACGTCTAAAAGTGTAGCCTCAAAGACAACGAACAGGAGAATTTTCTTTCGTCAAAATTTGTGAGAAAACCACGTTTTAAGGAAATCCTGCATCCTGCGAAATTATCTTGTTTTCCTAAACAACACGTTGTAATTCAAAAAGCTTTGGTGTTGCGTGTATATCTAAGCTTGTAGCCTCAAAAGAGAACGCACAGTAGAGTATTCTCTCGAAACAATATGTGAGAATACCACGTTATAAGGAAATACAGTGTTGCAGACTAAAGACAAATACGTAAGTATTGGAAAAAACTTTACGAAAAGATATAATGCATCATACAAAATTAGCTTGTATCTCCTAAACAACGCGTTGTAACTCGAAAGGATTTGGTGTGGCATGTACGGCTAAACGTGTAGCCTCAAAAGAGAAACCACAGGAGGATTTTCCTTCGTCAAAATTTGTCAGAAACCCACGTTTTATGGAAATCCCGCATCATGCGAAATTATCTTGTTTCTCCTAAACAACACGTTGTAATTCGAAAAGCTTTGGTGTTGCATGTATGTCTAAGCGTGTGGCCTCAAAAGAGAATTCACAGGAGAGTTTCTGTCGAAAGAATATGTAAGAATACCACGTTATAAGGAAATACAGTGTTGCAGCATAAAGACAAATACGTACGTATTGGAAACACTTTACGAGAAGAAATAACGCATCGTACAAAATTAGCTTGTATCTCCTAACTAACACGTTGTAACTCGAAAAGATTTCGTGTGGCGTGTACGTCTAAACGTGTAGCCTCAAAAGAGAACCCACAAGAGAATTTTCTTTCGTCAAAATTTGTCAGAAAACCATGTTCTATTGAAATACCTCATCGTGCGAAATTACCTTGTTTTTCCTAAACTACACGTTGTAACTCGATATGCTTTGGTGTTGCGTGTATGTCTAAGCGTGTAGCCTCAAAAGAGGACACAGGAGAGTTTTCTCTCAAAAGAATATGTAGGAATACCACGTTATAAGGAAATACAGTGTTGCAGAGTAAAGATAAATAGGTAGTAATTGTAAATACTATACGAGAAGAAATGACGCATGGTACAAAATTAGCTTGTATCTCCTAAACAACACGTTGTAATTCGAAAATATTTGGTGTGACGTTTAGACGTACACGCCACACCAAATCCTTTCAAGTTACCACGTGTTGTTTAGGAGATACAAGCTAATTTTGTACGAAGCATTATTTCTTCTCGTAAAGTGTTTCCAATACGTACTTATTTGTCTTTAATCTGCTACACTGTATTTCCTTATAACATGGTATTCTTACATATTATTTCGAGGGAAAACTCTCCTGTGCATTCTCTTTTGAGGGGACACGCTTAGACAAACATGCAACGCCAAAGCTTTTCGAGTTACAATGTGTTGTTTAGGAAAAACAAGATAATTTAGCACGATGCGAGATTTCCATAAAACGTGGTTTTCTGAAAAATTTTGACGAAAGAAAGTTCTCCTGTGGGTTCTCTTTTGAGGCTACACGTGTAGAGGTACGAGCCACACCAAATCTTTTCGAATTACAACGTGTTGTTTAGGAGATATAAGCTCATTTTTTACTATGCGTTAATTCTTCTCGTAAAGTGTTTCCAATAAGTACATATTTGTCTTTACACTGCAACATTATATTTCCTTATAACGTGGTATTCTTACATATTCCTTCGAGAGAAAACTATCCTGTGCGTTCCCTTTTGAGGCTACACACTTAGACATACAGGCAACACCAAAGCTTTTCGAGTTACAACGTGTTGTTTATGGAAAACAAGATAATTTTGCACGATGCAGGATTTCCTTAAAACGTGGTTTTCTGAAAAATTTTGACGAAAGAAAATTCTCCTGTGGCTTCTCTTTTGAGGCTACACGTTTAGACATGCACACCACACCAAATCCTTTCGAGTTACAACGTGTTGTTTAAGAGATACAAGCTAATTTTGTATGATGCGTTATTTCTTTTCGTAAAGTGGTTCCAATACGTATGTATTTGTCTTTACTCTGCAACACTGTATTTCCTTATAACGTTGTATTCTTACATGTTCTTTCGAGAGAAAACTCTCCTGTGCATTCTCTTTAGAGGCTACATGCTCAGACATACACGCAACACCAAAGCTTTTCGAGTTACAACGTGTTGTTTAGGAAAAACAAGATAATTTTGCACGATGCGAGATTTCCTTAAAACGTGGTTTTCTGACAAATTTTGACGAAAGAAAGTTCTCCTGTAGGTTCTCTTTTGAGGCTAGACGTGTAGACGTACGAGCCACACCAAATATTTTTCAGTTACAACGTGTTGTTTAGGAGACACAAGCAAATATTGTACGATGCGTTATTTCTTCTCGTAAAGTGTTTCCAATACGTACATATTTGTCTTTACTCTGCAACACTGTATTTCCTTATAACGTGGTATTCTTACATATTCTTTCGAGAGAAAACTATCCTGTGCGTTCCCTTTTGAGGCTGCACACTTAGACATACAGGCAACACCAAAGCTTTTTGAGTTACAACGTGTTGTTTATAAAAAACAAGATACTTTGGCACGATGCCGGATTTCCTTAAAACATGGTTTTCTGACAAATTTTGACGAAAGGAAATTATTCGGTTGGTTCTCTTTTGAGGCTTCATGTTTCGACGTGCATGTCACACCTAATCCTTTCGAGTTGCCACGTGTTGTTTAGGAAATACAGGCTAATTTTGTACGATGCTTTATTTCTTCTCGTAAAGTGTTTCCAATACGTACGTATTTGTCTTTACTCTGCAACACTGTATTTCCTTATAACGTGGTATTCTTACATATTCTTTCGAGAGAAAACTATCCTGTGCGTTCCCTTTTGAGGCTACACACTTAGACATACAGGCAACACCAAAGCTTTTCAAGTTACAACGTGTTGTTTATGAAAAACAAGATAATTTCGCACGATGCGGGATTTCCTCAAAACTTGGTGTTCTGACAAATTTTGACGAAAGAAAATTCTCCTGTGGGTTCCCTTTTGAGGCTACACGTTTAGACGTACATGCCACACCAAATCTTTTCGAGTTACAACATGTTGTTTAGGAGATACGAGCTCATTTTGTACGATGCTTTATTTCATCCCATAAAGTTTAAGGGTTTCCAATACGTACGTATTTGTCTTTACTCTGCAACACTGTATTTCCTTATAACATGGTATTCGTACATATTCTTTCGAGAGAAAACTCTCCTGTGCATTCTCTTTTGAGGCTACATGCTTAGACATACACGCAACACCAAAGCTTTTCGAGTTAAAACGTGTTGTTTAGGAAAAACAAGATAATTTCGCAGGATGCGGGATTTCCTTAAAACGTGGTTTTTTGACAAATTTTGACTTAAGAAAATTCTCCTGTGGGTTCCCTTTTGAGGCTATACGTTTAGACGTATACGACACACCAAATCCTTTTGAGTTACAACGTGTTGTTTAGGAGATACAAGCTAATTTTGTATGATGCATTATTTCTTCTCGTAAAGTGTTTCCAATGTGTACTCATTTGTCTTTATTCTGAAAAATTGTATTTCCTTATAACGTGGTATTCTTACATATTCTTTCGAGAGAAAACTCTCCTGTGTATTCTCTTTTGAGGCTACACGCTGAGACATACACGCAACACAAAAGCTTTTCGAATTACAACGTGTTGTTTAAGAAAAACAAGATAATTTTGCACGATGCGGGATTTCCTTAAAACGTGGTTTTCTGAAAATTTTGACGAAAGTAATTCTCCTATCTGTTCTCTTTTGAGGCTACACATTTAGACGTACACGCCACACCAAATCTTTTCGAGTTACAACGTGTTGTTTAGGAGATACGAGCTCATTTTGTACGATGCTTTATTTCATCTCGTAAAGTTTAAGGGTTTCCAATATGTACGTATTTGTCTTTACTCTGCAACACTGTATTTCCTTATAACGTGGTATTCTTACATATTCTTTTGAGAGAAAACTCTCCTGTGTATTCTCTTTTGAGGCTACACGCTGAGACATACACGCAACACCAAAGCTTTTCGAGTTACAGCGTGTTGTTTAGGAAAAACAAGATAATTTCGCATGATGCAGGATTTCCTTAATACGTGGTTTTCTGACAAATTTGACCAAAGAAAATTCTCCTGTGGGTTCTCTTTTTGAGGCTACACGTTTAGACGTACACGCCACACCAAATCTTTCGAGTTACAACGTGTATTTTAGGAGATACAGCTAATTTTGTATGATGCGTTATTTCTTCTCGTAAAGTGTTTCCAATACGTATGTATTTGTCTTTATTCTGCAACACTGTATTTCCTTATAACCTGGTACTCTTACATATTCTTTCGAGTGAAAACTCTCCTGTGCGGTCTCTTTTGAGGCTACACACTGAGACATACACGCAACACCAAAGCTTTTCGAGTTACAACGTGTTGTTTAGGAAAAACAAGATAATTTCGCAGGATGCGGGATTTCTTTAAAACGTCGTTTTCTGACAAATTTTGACGAAAGAAAATTCTCCAGTGGGTTCTATTTTGAGGCTAAACTTTTACACGTACACGCCAAACCAAATATCGTCGAGTTTCCACTTGTTGTTTAGGAGATACAAGCTAATATTGTATGATGCTTAATTTCTTCTCGTAAAGTGTTTCCAATATGTACATATTTGTCCTTACTCTGCAACACTGTATTTCCTTATAACGTTGAATTCTTACATGTTCTATCGAGAGAAAACTCTCCTGTGCATTCTCTTTTGAGGCTACACGCTTAGACAAACACGCAACACCAAAGCTTTTCGAGTTACCACGTGTTGTTTAGGAAAAACAAGATAATTTCGCAAGATGCGGTGTTTCCTTAAAACGTGGTTTTCTGACAAATTTTTGACGAAAGAAAATTCTCCTTTTTGTTCTTCTTTGAGGCTACACCTTTAGATATACACGTCAAACCAAATCTTTTCGAGTTAGCACGTGTTGTTTAGGAGATATAAGCTAATTTTGTTCGCTGCGTTATTTCTTCTCGTAAAGTGTTCCCAATATATACTTATTTGTATTTACTCTGCAAAATTGTATTTCCTAATAACGTGGTATTCTTACATATTCTTTCAAGAGAAAACTCTCCTGTGCCTTCTCTTTTGAGGCTCCAGGCTTACACATACACGCAACACTAAAGCTTTTCGAGTCACAACATGTTGTTTAGGAAAAAGAAGATGATTTCGCACGATGCGGGATTTCTTTAAGACGTGGTTTTCTGAAAAATTTTGAGGAAAGAAAATTCTCCTGTGGGTTCTCTTTTGAGGCTACACATTTAGTCGTACACGCCACACCAAATGTTTTCGAGTTACAACGTGCTTTTTAGGAGATACAAGCTAATTTTGTACGATGCGTTAATTCTTCTTGTAAGGTGTTTCCAATACGTAAGTATTTGTCTTTACTCTGAAACACTGTATTTCCTTATAACGTGGTATTCTTATATATTCTTTCGAGAGAAAACTATCCTGTGCGTTCCCTTTTGAGGCTACACGCGGAGACATACACGCAACACCAAAGCTTTTCAAGTTACAACATGTTGTTTATGAATAAAAAGATAATTTCGCACGATGCGGGATTTCCTTAAAACGTGGTTTTCTGACAAATTTTGACAAAAGAAAATTCTCCTGTGGGTTATCTTTTGAGGCTACACGTTTAGACGTACACGTCACATCAAATCTTTTCGAGTTACCACGTGTTGTTTAGGAGATACAAGCTTATTTTGTACGATGCGTTATTTTTTCTTGTAAAGTGTTTCCAATATGTACTTATTTGCCTTTACTCTGCAAAATTGTATTTCTTTATAACGTGGTATTCTTACATTTTCTTTCGAGAGAAAACTCTCCTGTGCCTTCTCTTTTGAGGCTCCACGCTTAGACATACGCGCAACACCAAAGCTTTTCGAGTTACAACATGTTGTTTAGGAAAAAGAAGATGATTTTGCACGATGCGGGATTTCCTTAATACGTGGTTTTCTGAAAAATTTTAACGAAAGAAAATTCTCCTGTGGGTTCTCTTTTAAAGCTACACGTTTAGACGTACATGCCACACCAAATCTTTTTGAGTTACAACATGTTGTTTAGGAGATACAAGCTAATTTTGTACTATGCGTTAATTCTTTACGTAAAGTGTTTCGAATACATACGTGTTTGTCTTTACTCTGCAACACTGTATTTCCTTATAACGTGGTATTCTTACATATTCTTTCGAGAAAAAACTCTCCTGTGCATTCTCTTTTGAGGCTACATGCTTAGACATACACGCAACTCCAGAGCTTTTCGAGTTACGACTTGTTGTTTAGAAAAAACAAGATAATTTCGCACGATGCTAGTTTTCCTTAAAACGTGGTTTCTGACAAATTTTGATGAAAGAAAATTCACCTGTGGGTTCTCTTTTGAGGCTACACCTTTAGACGTACACACCACACCAAATCTTTTGAGTTACACCGTGCTGTTTAGAAGATACAAGCAAATTTTTTTTACGATGCGTTATTTCTTCTCGTAAAGTTTAAGTTTTTCCAATACATACGTTTTTGTCTTTACTCTGCAACTCTGTATTTCCTTATAACGTGGTATTCTTACATATTCTTTCGAGAGAAAACTCTCCTGTGCGTTCTCTTTTGAGGCTACACGCTTAGACAAAAACGCAACACCACAGCTTTTCGAGTTACAACGTGTTCTTTAGGAAAAACAAGATAATAACGCACGATGCAGTATTTCCTTAAAACGTGGTTTCTGACAAATATTGACAAAAGAAAATATTCCTGAGGGTTCTCTTTTGAGGCTACACGTTTAGACGTACATGCCACACCAAATCTTTTCGAGTTACAACGTGTTGTTTAGGAGATACAAGCTAATTTTTTAAGATGCGTTATTTCTTCTCGTAAAGTTTAAGTGTTTCCAATATGTATGTATTTGCCTTTACTCTGCAACACTGTTTTCCTTATAACGTGGTATTCTTGCATATTCTTTCAAGAGAAAACTCTCCTGTGCGTTCTCTTTTGAGGCTAAACGCTTAGACATACACGCAACACCAAAGCTTTTCGAGTTACAACGTTTTTTTTAGGAAGAACAAGATAATTTCTCACGATGCGGGATTTCCTTAAAATGTGGTTTTCTGACAAATTTTGACGAAAGAAATTTGTCCTGTGGTTCTCTTTGAGGCTACACGTTTAGATGTACACGCCACACCAAATCCTTTCGAGTTACAACATGTTGTTTAGGAGATACAAGCTAATTTTTTACGATGCTTTATTTCATCTCGTAAAGTTTAAGGGTTTCCAATATGAAAGTATTTGCCATTATTCTGCAACAGTGTACTTCCTTATAACGTGGTATTCTTACATATTCTTTCGAGAGAAAACTCTCCTGTGTGTTCTCTTTTGAGGCTACACGCTTAGACATACACGCAACACCAAAGCTTTTCGAGAAGGGGGCTTGCGGGACTTTCGGGGAGTGGGGGGGCTAGAAAAGGGGAAATCATTTGAAATGTAAATAAATTATATCGAATAAAAAAAAAAGGAAAAAAAAAAAAAAAGGAAAAACAAGATAATTTCTCACGATGCGGGATTTCCTTAATATGTGGTTTTCTGACAAATTTTGACCAAAGAAAATTCTCCTGTGGGTTCTCTTTTGAGGCTACACGTTTAGACCTACAGGTCACACCAAATCTTTTCGAGTTACAACGTGTTGTTTAGGAGATACAAGCTAATTTTTTATGATGCTTATTTCTTCTCATAAAGTGTTTCCAATAAGTACGTATTTGTCTTTACTCTGCAACACTATATTTCCTTATAACGTGGTATTCTTACATATTCTTTTTAGAGAAAACTCTCCTGTGCGCTCTCTTTTGAGTCTACACGCTTAGACATACACGCAACACCAAAGCTTTTCGAGTTACAACGCATTGTTTAGGAAAAACAAGATAATTTTGCACGATAAGGGATTTCCTTAAAACGTGGTTTTCTTACATATTTTGACGATAAAAAATTCTCCTGTCGGTTCTCTTTTGAGGCTACACATTTAGACGTACACGTCACACCAAATATTTTCGAGTTACAACGTGTTGTTTAGGAGATACAAGCTAATTTTGTACGATTTTTTATTTCTTCTCTTAAAGTGTTACAATATGTACGTATTTGTCTTTAATCTGCAACACTGTATTTCCTTATAACGTGGTATTCTTACATATTCTTTCGAGAGAAAACTCTCCTTGCATTCCCTTTAGAGGCTACACACTTAGACATACACGCAACCCCAAAGCTTTTCGAGTTACAACGTGTTGTTTAGGAAAAACAAGATAATTTCGCACGATGCGGGATTTCCTTAAAACGTGGTTTTCTGACAAATTTTGACAAAAGAAAACTCTCCTGTGGGTTCTCTTTTGAGGATACACGTTTAGACGTACACGCCACACCAAATCTTTTCGAGTCACAACATGTTGTTTAGGACATACAAGCTAATTTTCCAAGATGCGTTATTTCTCTCATAAAGTGTTTCCAGTATGTACGTATTTGTCTTTACTCTGCCACACTGTATTTCCTTATAACGTGGTATTCTTACATATTCTTTCGAGAGAAAACTCTCCTATGCGTTCTCTTTTGGGGCTACATGCTTAGACATACACCCAACACCAAAGCTTTTCGAGTTAAAACGTGTTGTTTAGGAAGAACAAGATAATTTCTCACGATGCGCGATTTCCTTAAAACGTGGTTTTCTGAAAAATTTTGACGAAAGAAAATTGTCCTGGGGGTTCTCTTTTGAGGCTACACGTTTAGACGTACATGCCACACCAAATCTTTTCGAGTTACAACGTGTTGTTTAGGAGATACAAGCTAATTTTGTACGATGCTTTATTTCATCTCATAAAGTTTAAGGGTTTCCAATACATACGTGTTTGTCTTTACTCTGCAACACTGTATTTCCTTATAACGTGGTATTCTTTCATATTCTTTCGAGAGAAAACTCTCCTGTGCGTTCTCTTTTGAGGCTACACGCTTAGACATACACGCAATAGCAAAGCTTTTCGAGTTACAACATGTTGTTTAGGAAGAACAAGATAATTTCCCACGATGCGGGATTTCCTTAAAACGTGGTGTTCTGACAAATTTTGATGAAAGAAAATTCTCCTGTGGGTTCTCTTTTGAGGCTACACCTTTAGACGTACACACCACACCAAATCTTTTTGAGTTACACCGTGCTGTTTAGGAGATCCAAGCTAATTTTTTTTACGATGCATTATTTCTTCCCGTAAAGTTTAAGTGTTTCCAATACATACGTTTTTGTCTTTACACTGCAACTGTTTTTCCTTATAACGTGGTATTCTTACATACTCTTTCGAGAGAAAACTCTCCTGTGCGTTCTCTTTTGAGGCTACACGCTTAGACATACAGGGAACACCACAGCTTTTCGAGTTACAATGTGTTGTTTAGGAAAAACAAGATAATTTAGCACGATGCGGGATTTCCTTAAAACGTGGTTTTCTGACAAATTTTGACAAAAGAAAATACTCCTGTGGGTTCTCTTTTGAGGCTACACGTTTAGCCATACACGCCACACCAAATCTTTTCGAGTTACAACCTGTTGTTTAGGAGATACAAGCTAATTTTTTTACGATGCGTTATTTCTTCTCGTAAAGTGTTTCCAATAAGTACGTATTCGTCTTTACTCTGCAACACTGTGTTTCCTTATAACGTGGTATTCTTACATATTCTTTCGAGAGAAAACTCTCCTGTGCGTTCTCTTTTGAGGCTACATGCTTAGACATACACGCAACACCAAAGCTTTTCGAGTTACAACGTGTTTTTTAGGAAGAACAAGATAATTTCTCACGATGCGGGATTTCCTTAAAACGTGGTTTTCTGACAAATTTTGACGAAAGAAATTTGTCCTGTGGTTCTCTTTGAGGCTACACGTTTAGATGTACACGCCACACCAAATCTTTTCGAGTTACAACGTGTTGTTTAGGAGATACAAGCTAATTTTGTACGATGCTTTATTTCATCTCGTAAAGTTTAAGGGTTTCCAATACGAAAGTATTTGTCATTATTCTGCAACAGTGTACTTCCTTATAATGTGGTATTCTTACATATTCTTTCGAGAGAAAACTCTCCTGTGTGTTCTCTTTTGAGGCTACACGCTTAGACATACACGCAACACCAAAGCTTTTCGAGTTACAACGCGTTGTTTAGGAAAAACAAGATAATTTCGCACGATGCGGGATTTCCTTAATACGTGGTTTTCTGACAAATTTTGACCAAAGAAAATTCTCCTGTGTGTTCTCTTTTGAGGCTACACGTTTAGACGTACAGGTCACACCAAATCTTTTCGAGTTACAACGTGTTGTTTAGGAGATACAAGCTAATTTTTTACGATGCGTTATTTCTTCTCATAAAGTGTTTCCAATAAGTACGTATTTGTCTTTACTCTGCAACACTGTATTTCCTTATAAGGTGGTATTCTTACATATTCTTTTTAGAGAAAACTCTCCTGTGTGCTCTCTTTTGTGTCTACACGCTTAGACATACACGCAACACCAAAGCTTTTCGAGTTACAACGCATTGTTTAGGAAAAACAAGATAATTTTGCACGATAAGGGATTTCCTTAAAACGTGGTTTTCTTACATATTTTGACGATAAAAAATTCTCCTGTCGGTTCTCTTTTGAGGCTACACATTTAGACGTACACGTCACACCAAATATTTTCGAGTTACAACGTGTTGTTTAGGAGATACAAGCTAATTTTGTATGATTTTTTATTTCTTCTCTTAAAGTTTTACAATATGTACGTATTTGTCTTTACTCTTCAACACTGTATTTCCTTATAACGTGGTATTCTTACATATTCTTTCGAGAGAAAACTCTCCTTGCATTCCTTTTAGAGGCTACACACTTAGATATACATGCAACACCAAAGCTTTTCGAGTTACAACGTGTTGTTTAGGAAAAACAAGATAATTTCGCACGATGCGGGATTTCCTTAAAACGTGGTTTTCTGACAAATTTTGATGAAAGAAAACTCTCCTGTGGGTTCTCTTTTGAGGATACACGTTTAGACGTACACGCCACACCAAATCTTTTCGAGTTACAACATGTTGTTTAGGACATACAAGCAAATTTTGCAAGATGCGTTATTTCTCTTATAAAGTGTTTCCAGTATGTATGTATTTGTCTTTACTCTGCCACACTGTATTTCCTTAAAACGTGGTATTCTTATATATTCTTTTGAGAGAAAACTCTCCTATGCGTTCTCTTTTGGGGCTACATGCTTAGACATACACCCAACAACAAAGCTTTTCGAGTTAAAACGTGTTGTTTAGGAAGAACAAGATAATTTCTCACGATGCGAGATTTCCTTAAAACGTGGTTTTCTGAAAAATTTTGACGAAAGAAAATTGTCCTGGGGGTTCTCTTTTGAGGCTACACGTTTAGACGTACATGCCACACCAAATCTTTTCGAGTTACAACGTGTTGTTTAGGAGATACAAGCTAATTTTGTACGATGCTTTAATTCATCTCGTAAAGTTTAAGGGTTTCCAATACATACGTATTTGTCTTTACTCTGTAACACTGTATTTCCTTATAACATGGTATCCTTTCATATTCTTTCGAGAGAAAACTCTCCTGTGCGTTCTCTTTGGAGGCTACACGCTTAAACATACACGCAACAGCAAAGCCTTTCGAGTTACAACATGTTGCTTAGGAAGAACAAGATAATTTCCCACGATGCGGGATTTCCTTAAAACGTGGTGTTCTGACAAATTTTGATGAAAGAAAATACTCCTGTGGGTTCTCTTTTGAGGCTACACCTTTAGACGTACACACCACACCAAATCTTTTTGAGTTACACCGTGCTGTTTAGGAGATACAAGCTAATTTTTTTTTTACGATGCGTTATTTCTTCTCATAAAGTTTAAGTGTTTCCAATACATACGTTTTTGTCTTTACACTGCAACTCTGTATTTCCTTATAACGTGGTATTCTTACATATTCTTTCGAGAGAAAACTCTCCTGTGCATTCTCTTTTGAGGCTACACGCTTAGACATACAGGCAACACCACAGCTTTTCGAGTTACAATGTGTTGTTTAGGAAAAACAAGATAATTTAGCACGATGCGGGATTTCCTTAAAACGTGGTTTTCTGACAAATTTTGACGAAAGAAAATACTCCCGAGGTTTCTCTTTTGAGGCTACACGTTTAGACGTACACGCCACACCAAATCTTTTCGAGTTACAACGTGTTGTTTAGGAGATACAAGCTAATTTTTTAAGATGCATTATTTCTTCTCGTAAAGTTTAAGTGTTTCCAATACGTACGTATTTGCCTTTACTCTGCAACACTGTTTTCCTAATAACGTGGTATTCTTACATATTCCTTGGAGAGAAAACTCTCCTGTGCGTTCTCTTTTGAGGCTACACGCTTAGACATACATGCAACACCAAAACTTTTCGAGTTACAACGTGTTGTTTAGGAAGAAGAAGATAATTTCTCACGATGCGGGATTTCCTTAAAACGAGGTTTGCTGACAAATTTTGACGAAAGAAAATTGTCCTGTGGGTTCTCTTTTGGGGCTACACGTTTAGACGTACAAGCCACACCAAATCTTTTCCAGTAAAAACGTGTTGTTTAGGAGATACAAGCTAATTTTGTACGATGCTTTAATACATCTCGTAAAGTTTAAGTGTTTCCAATATGTACGCTTTCGTCTTTACTCAGCAACACTGTACTTCCTTATAAAGTGGTATTCTTAACTATTCTTTCGAGAGAAAACTCTCCTGTGCGTTCTCTCTTGAGGCTACATGCTTAGACATACACGCAACACCAAAGCTTTTCGAGTTACAATGTGTTGTTTAGGAAAAACAAGATAATTTCGCACGATGCGGGGTTTCCTTAGTACGTGGTTTTCTGACAAATTTTGACCAAAGAAAATTCTCCTGTGCGTTCTCTTTTGAGGCTACACGTTTAGCCGTACACGCCACACCAAATCTTTTCGAGTTACAACCTGTTGTTTAGGAGATACAAGCTAATTTTTTTACGATGCGTTATTTCTTCTCGTAAAGTGTTTCCAATAAGTACGTATTTGTCTTTACTCTGCAACACTGTGTTTCCTTATAACGTGGTATTCTTACATATTCTTTCGAGAGAAAACTCTCCTGTGCGTTCTCTTTTGAGGCTACATGCTTAGACATACACGCAACACCAAAGCTTTTCGAGTTACAACGTGTTTTTTAGGAAGAACAAGATAATTTCTCACGATGCGGGATTTCCTTAAAACATGGTTTTCTGACAAATTTTGACGAAAGAAATTTGTCCTGTGGTTCTCTTTGAGGCTACACGTTTAGATGTACATGCCACACCAAATCTTTTCGAGTTACAACGTGTTGTTTAGGAGATACAAGCTAATTTTGTACGATGCTTTATTTCATCTCGTAAAGTTTAAGGGTTTCCAATACGAAAGTATTTGTCATTATTCTGCAACAGTGTACTTCCTTATAATGCGGTATTCTTACATATTCTTTCGAGAGAAAACTCTGCTGTGTGTTCTCTTTTGAGGCTACACGCTTAGACATACACCCAACACCAAAGCTTTTCGAGTTACAACGCGTTGTTTAGGAAAAACAAGATAATTTCACACGATGCGGGATTTCCTTAATACGTGGTTTTCTGACAAATTTTGACCAAAGAAAATTCTCCTGTGGGTTCTCTTTTGAGGCTACACGTTTAGACGTACACGCCACACCAAATCTTTTGGAGTTTCAATGTGTTGTTTAGGAGATACAAGCTAATTTTTTACGATATGTTATTTCTTCTCATAAAGTATTTCCAATAAGTACGTATTTGTCTTTAATCTGCAACACTGTATTTTCTTATAACGTGGTATTCTTACACATTCTTTCGAGTGAAAACTCTCCTGTGTGCTCTCTTTTGAGTCTACACGCTTAAACATACATGCAACACCAAAGCTTTTCGAGTTACAAGGTTTTGTTTAGGAAAAACAAGATAATTTCGCACGATGCGGGATTTCATAAACGTGGTTTTCTGAATATTTGACGAAAGAAAATTCTCCTATGGGTTCTCTCTTGAGGCTACACGTTAAGACGTACACGCCACACAAAGTCTTTTCGAGTTACAACGTGTTGTTTAGGAGATATGAGCTAATTTTGTACGATGCTTTATTTCATCTCGTAAAGTTTAAGGGTTTCCAATACGTACCTATTTGTCTTTACTCTGAAACACTGTATTTCCTTATAACGTGGTATTCTTACATATTCTTTTGAGAGAAAACTCTCCTGTGTGTTCTCTTTTGAGGCTACATGCTGAGACATACACGCAACACCATAGCTTTTCGAGTTAAAACGTGTTGTTTAGGAAAAACAAGATAATTTCGCACGATGCAGGATTTTCTTAATACGTGGTTTTCTGACAAATTTGACCAAAGAAAATTCTCCTGTGGGTTCTCTTTTGAGGCTACACGTTTAGACGTACACGCCACACCAAATCATTTAGAGTTACAACGTGTTGTTTACGAGATACAAGCTAATTTTGTACGATGCGTTATTTCTTCTCTTAAAGTGTTTCCAATATGTACGTATTTGTCTTTACTCTGCAACACTGTATTTCCTACAACGTGGTATTCTTACATATTCTTTCGAGAGAAAACTCTCCTGTGCATTCGCTTTTGTGGCTACACACTTAGACATACACGCAACACCAAAGCTTTTCGAGTTACAACTTGTTGTTTAGGAAAAACAAGATAATTTCGCAGGATGCGGGATTTCGTTAAAACGTGATTTTCTGACAAATTTTGAAGAAAGAAAATTCTCCTATTGGTTCTCTTTTGAGGCTACACGTTTAGAAGTACACACCACATGAAGTCCTTTCGAGTTACCACGTGTTGTTTAGGAGATACAATCTAATTTTTTACGATGCATTATTTCTTCTTGTAAAGTGTTTCCAACAAGTATGTATTTGTCTTTACTCTGCAACACTGTATTTCCTTATAACGTTGTATTCTTACATGTTCTTTCTAGAGAAAACTCTCCTGTGCATACTCTTTAGAGGCTACACGCTTAGACATACACGCAACAACAAAGCTTTTCGAGTTACAACGTGTTTTTAAGGAAAAACAAGATAATTTTCACGATGCGGGATTTACTTAAAACGTGGTTTTCTGAAAATTTTTGAAGAAAGAAAGTTATCCTGTGGGTTCTCTTTTGAGGCTACACGTGTAGACGTACGAGCCACACCAAATCTTTTCGAGTTACAACGTGTTGTTTAGGAGATACAAGCTAATTTTGTACGATGCATTATTTCTTCTCTTAAAGTGTTTCCAATGGTATGTAATTGTCTTTTCTGTGCAACACTGTATTTCCTTATAACGTGGTATTCTTACATATTCGTTCAAGAGAAAACTCTCCTGTGCGTTCTCTATTGAGGCTACACGCTTAGACATACATGCAACACCAAAGCTTTTCGAGTTACAATGTGTTGTTTAGGAAAAACTAGAAAATTTCGCACGAAGCAAGATTTCCATACAACGTGTTTTCTGACAAATTTTGATGAAAGAAAATTCTCCTATGGGTTCTCTTTTGAGGCTACACATTTAGATGTACACGCCACACCAAGTCCTTTCGAGTTACCACGTGTTGTTTAGGAGATACAAGCTAATTTTTTACAATGCGTTATTTCTTCTCGTAAAGTGTTTCCAACAAGTATGTTTTTGTCTTTACTCTGCAACACTGTATTCCTTATAACGTTGTATTCTTACATGTTCTTTCGAGAGAAAACACTCCTGTGTGTACTCTTTAGAGGCTACACGCTTAGACATACTCGCAACACCAAAGCTTTTCGAGTTACAACGTGTTGTTTAGGAAAAACAAGATAATTTTGCACGATGCGGGATTTCCTTAAAACGTGGTTTTCTGACAAATTTTGACGAAAGAAAATTCTCCTGTGGGTTCTCTTTTGAGGCTACACGTGTAGACATACGGGCCACACCAAATCTTTTCGAGTTACAACGTGTTGTTTAGGAGATACAAGCTAATTTTGAACGATGCGTTATTTCTTCTCATAAAGTGTTTCCAATATGTATGTATTTGTCTTTACTCTGCAACACTGTATATCCTTATAACGTGGTATTCTTACATATTCGTGCGATAGAAAACTCTCCTGCGCATTCCCTTTAGAGGCTACACACTTAAACATACATGAAACACCAAAGCTTTTCGAGTTACAACTTGTTGTTTAGGAAAAACAAGATAATTTCGCAGGATGCGGGATTTCCTTATATCGTGGTTTTCTGACAAATTTTGAAGAAAGAAAATTCTCCTGTGGGGTCTCTTTTGAGGCTACACTTTTAGACGTACACGCCAAACCAAATCTTTTCGAGTTACCACTTGTTGTTTAGGAGATACAAGCTTATATTTTATGATGCGTCATTTCTTCTCGTAAAGTGTTTCCAATATTTATGTTTTTGTCTTTACTCTGCAACACTGTATTTCCTTATAACGTTGTAGTCTTACATGTTCCTTTGAGAGAAAACTCTCCTGTGCATTCTCTTTTGAGGCTACACGCTTAGATATACACGCAACACCAAACCTTTTCGAGTTACAACGTGTTGTTTAGGAAAAACAAGATAATTTTGCACGATGCGGAATTTCCTTAAAACGTGGTTATCTAATTTTGATGAAAGAAAATTCTCCTGTTGGTTCTCTTTTGAGGCTACACGTTTAGACGGACACGCCAAACCAAATCTTTTCGAGTTACCACGTGTTGTTAGGAGATACAAGGTAACTTTGTATGATGTATTATTTCTTCTCGTAAAGTGTTTCCAATATGTACTTATTTGTTTTTACTCTGCAAAATTGTATTTCCTAATAACGTGGTATTCTTACATATTCTCTCGAGAGAAAACTATCCTGTGCCTTCTCTTTTGAGGCTCCACGCTTAGACATACACGCAACACTAAACTTTTCGAGTAACAATATGTTGTTTAGGAAAAAGAAGATGGTTTCACACGATGCGGGATTTCCTTAAAACTTGGTTCTGTGAAAAATTTTGATGAAAGAAAATTCTCCTGTGGGTTCTCCTTTGAGGCTACACGTTTAGACGTACAGGCCACACCAAAACTTTTCGAGTTACAACGTGTTGTTTAGGAGATACAAGCTAATTTTGTACTACGCGTTAATTCTTCTCGTAAAGTGTTTCCAATACGTATGTGTTTGTCTTTACTCTGCAACATTGTATTTCCTTATAACGTGGCATTCTTACATATTCTTTCGAGAGAAAACTCTCCTGTGCTTTCTCTTTTGAGGCTACACGCTTAGACATACACGCAACACCAGAGCTTTTCGAGTTACAACGTGTTGTTTAGGAAAAACTAGATAATTTCGCACAATGCGAGATTTCCTTAAAACGTGGTTTCTGACAAATTTTGATGAAAGAAAATTCTCCTGTGGGATCTCTTTTGAGGCTACACGTTTAGACGTACAGGCCACACCAAATCATTTAGAGTTACAACGTGTTGTTTACGAGATACAAGCTAATTTTGTACGATGCGTTATTTCTTCTCTTAAAGTGTTTCCAATATGTACGTATTTGTCTTTACTCTGCAACACTGTATTTCCTTATAACGGGGTATTCTTACATATTCTTTCGAGAGAAAACTCTCCTGTGCATTCCCTTTTGAGGCTACACACTTAGACATACACGCAACACCAAAGCTTTTCGAGTTACAACTTGTTGTTTAGGAAAAACAAGATAATTTCGCAGGATGCGGGATTTCGTTAAAACGTGGTTTTCTGACAAATTTTGAAGAAAGAAAATTCTCCAGTGGGTTCTCTTTTGAGGCTACACTTTTAGACGTACACGCCAAACCAAATGTTTTCGAGTTTCCACTTTTTGTTTAGGACATACAAGCTAATATTGTATGATGCGTAATTTCTTCTTGTAAAGTGTTTCCAATAAGTACGTATTTGTCTTTACTCTGCAACACTGTATTTCCTTATAACGTTGTATTCTTACATGATCTTTCGAGAGAAAACTCTCCTGTGCATTCTCTTTTGAGGCTACACGCTGAGACATACACGCAACACCAAAGCTTTTCGAGTTACAAGGTGTTGTTTAGGAATAACAAGATAATTTCGCACGATGCGGGATTTCATTAAAACGTGGTTTTCTGAAAATTTTGACGAAAGAAAATTCTCCTTTGTGTTCTCTTTTGAGGCTACACGTTTAGACGTACACGCCAAACCAAATCTTTTCGAGTTACCACGTGTTGTTTAGGAGATACAAGCTAATTTTGTACGATGCGTTATGATGGGTTATTTCTTCTCCTAAAGTGTTTCCAATATGTACTTATTTGCCTTTACTCCGCAAAATTGTATTTCTTTATAACGTGGTATTCTTACATATTCTTTCGAGAGAAAACTCTCCTGTACCTTTGCTTTTGAGGCTCCACGCTTAGACATACACGCAACACCAAAGCTTTTTGAGTTACAACATGTTGTTTAGGAAAAAGAAGATGATTTCGCACGATGCGGGATTTCCTTAAAACGTGGTTTTCTGAAAATTTTTAACGAAAGAAAATTGTCCTGTGGGTTCTCTTTTGAGGCAACACGTTTAGACGTACACGCCACACCGAATTTTTTCGAGTTACAACGTGTTGTTTAGGAGATACAAGTTAATTTTTTACGATGCGTTATTTCTTCTCGTAAAGTGTTTCCAATATGTACGTATCTGTCTTTACTCTGCAACACTCTATTTCCTTATAACGTGGTATTCTTACATATTCTTTCTAGAAAAAAACTCTCCTTTACATCCTCTTTTGAGGCTACACGCTTAGACATACACACAACACCAAAGTTTTTCGAGTTACAACGTGTTGTTTAGGAAAAACAAGATAATTTTGCATGATGAGGGATTTCCTTATATCGTGGTTTTCTGACAAATTTTGAAGAAAGAAAATTCTCCTGTGGGGTCTCTTTTGAGGCTACACTTTTAGACGTACACGCCAAACCAAATCTTTTCGAGTTACCACTTGTTGTTTAGGAGATACAAGCTTATATTTTATGATGTGTCATTTCTTCTCGTAAAGTGTTTCCAATATGTACGTATTTGTCTTTACTCTCCAACACTGTATTTCCTTATAACGTTGAATTCTTACATGTTCTTTCGAGAGAAAACTCTCCTGTGCATTCTCTTTTGAGGCTACACGCTGAGACATACATGCAACACCAAAGCTTTTCGTGTTACAAGTTGTTTAGGAAAAACAAGATAATTTCGCACGATGGGGGATTTCCTTAAAACGTGGTTTTCTGACAAATTTTGACGAAAGAAAATTCTCCTTTGTGTTCTCTTTTGCGGCTACACGTTTAGACGTACACGCCAAACCAAACCTTTTCGAGTTACCACGTGTTGTTTAGGAGATACAAGCTAATTTTGTATGATGCGTTATTTCTTCTCCTAAAGTGTTTCCAATATGTACTTATTTGCCTTTACTCGGCAAAATTGTATTTCTTTATAACGTCTATTCTTACATATTCTTTCGAGAGAAAACTCTCCTGTGCCTTCGCTTTTGAGGCTCCACGCTTAGACATACACGCAACACCAAAGTTTTTTGAGTTACAACATGTTGTTTAGGAAAAAGAAGATGATTTCGCACGATGCTGGATTTCCTTAAAACGTGGTTTTCTGAAAAAATCTAACGAAAGAAAATTGTCCTGTGGGTTCTCTTTTGAGGCTACACGTTTAGACGTACACGCCACACCAAATCTTTTCGAGTTACAACGTGTTGTTTAGGAGAAACCAGTTAATTTTTTACGATGCGTTATTTCTTCTCGTAGAGAGTTTCCAATATGTACGTATTTGTCTTTACTCTGCAACAATGTATTTCCTTATAACGTGGTATTCTTACATATTCTTTTGAGAAAAAACTCTCCTTTACATTCTCTTTTGAGGCTACACGCTTAGACATACACGCAACACCAAAGCTTTTCGAGTTACAACTTGTTGTTTAGGAAAAACAAGATAATTTTGCACGATGAGGGATTTCCTTAAAACGTGGTTTTCTCACATATTTTGACGAAAGAAAATTCTCCTGTGGGTTCTCTTTTGAGGCTACACGTTTAGCTGTACACGCCACACCAAATCCTTTCGAGTTACAACCGGTTGTTTAGGAGATACGAGCTAATTTTGTATGATGCATTAGTTCTTCTCGTAAAGTGTTTCCAATACATACGTATTTGTCTTTACTCTGCAACACTGTATTTCCTTATAATGTGATATTCTTACATATTCTTTTGAGGGAAAACTCTCCTGTGTGTTCTCTTTTGAGGCTACATGCTTAGACATACACACAACACCAAAGATTTTCGAGTTACAACGTGTTGTTTAGGAAAAACTAGATAATTTCGCACAATGCGAGATTTCCTTAAAACGTGGTTTCTGACTAATTTTGATGAAAGAAAATTCTCCTGTGGGTTCTCTTTTGAGGCTACACGTTGAGACGTACACGTCACACCAAAACTTTTCGAGTTACAACGAGTTGTTTAGGAGACACAAGCTAATTTTGTATGATGCGATATTTCTTCTTTTAAAGTGTTTCCAATATGTACGTATTTGTCTTTACTCTGCAACACTGTATTTCCTTATAACGTGGTATTCTTACATATTCTTTCGAGAGAAAACTCTCCTGTGCATTCCCTTTTGTGGCTACACACTTAGTCATACACGCAACACCAAAGCTTTTCGAGTTACAACTTGTTGTTTAGGAAAAACAAGATAATTTCGCAGGATGCGGGATTTCGTTAAAACGTGATTTTCTGAAAAATTTTGAAGAAAGAAAATTCTCCTATGGGTTCTCTTTTCAGGCTACACGTTTAGATGTACACGCCACACCAAGTCCTTTCGAGTTACCACGTGTTGTTTAGGAGATACAAGCTAATTTTTTACAATGCGTTATTTCTTCTCGTAAAGTGTTTCCATCAAGTATGTATTTGTCTTTACTCTGCAACACTGTATTCCCTTATAACGTTGTATTCTTACATGTTCTTTCGAGAGAAAACTCTCCTGTGCGTACTCTTTAGAGGCTACACGCTTAAACATACACGCTACGCCAAAGATTTTCGAGTTACAATGTGTTGTTTAGGAAAAGCAAGATAATTTCGCACGATGCGAGATTTCCATAAAACGTGGTTTTCTGAAAAATTTTGACAAAAGAAAGTTTTCCTGTGGGTTCTCTTTTGAGGCTACACGTGTAGAAGTACGAGCCACAACAAATCTTTTCGAGTTCCAATTGTTGTTTAGGAGATACAAGATAATTTTGTACGATGTGTTATTTCCTCTCTTAAAGTGTTTCCAATAGGTACGTATTTGTCTTTATTCTGCAACACTGTATTTTCTCATAACATGGTATTCTTACAAATTCTTTCGAGAGAAAACTCTCCTGTGCATTCTCTTTTGAGGCTACAAGCTTAGACAAACACCCAACTCCAAAGCTTTTCGAGTTACAACATGTTGTTCAGGAAAAAGAAGATGATTTGGCACGATGCGGGATTTCCTTAAAACGTGGTTTTCTGAAAAATTTTGACGAAAGAAAATTCTCCTGTGGGTTCTCTTTTGAGGCTACACGTTTAGACGTACACGCCGCACCAAATCTTTTCGAGTTACAACGTTTGGTTTAGGAGATACAAGCTAATTTTCTACGATGCGTTACTTCTTCTCGTAAAGTGTTTCCAATATGTACATATTTGTCTGCTCTGCAACACTGTATTTCCTTATAACGTGGTATTCTTACATATTATTTCGAGAGAAAACTATCCTGTGCGTTCTCTTTTGAGGCTACACACTTAGACATACAGGCAACACCAAAGCTTTTCGAGTTACAACATGTTGTTTAGGAAAAACAAGATAATTTCGCACGATGCAGGATTTCCTTAAAACGTGGTTTTCTGACAAATTTTGACGAAAGAAAATTCTCCTGTCGGTTCACTTTTGGGGCTACACATTTAGACGTACACGCCACACCAAATCCTTTAGAGTTACCACGTGTTGTTTAGGAGATACAAGCTAATTTTGTATGATGCGTTATTTCTTCTCGTAAAGTGTTTCCAATACGTACGTATTTGTCTTTACTCTGCAACACTGTATTTCCTTTTAACGTTGTATTATTACATGTTCTTTTGAGAGAAAACTCTCCTGTGCATTGTCTTTAGAGGCAACATGCTCAGACATACACGCAACACCAAAGCTTTTCGAGTTACAACGTGTTGTTTAGGAAAAACAAGATAATTTTGCACGATGCGGGATTTCCTTAAAACGTGGTTCTTTGACAAATTTTGACGAAAAAAAGTTCTCCTGTTGGTTCTCTTTTGAGGCTACAAGTGTAGAAGTACGAGCCACACCAAATATTTTCGAGTTATAACGTGTTGTTTAGGAGATACAAGCAAATTTTGTACGATGCGTTATTTCTTCCCTAAATTGTTTCCAATATGTCGTTATTTATCTTTACTCTGCAACACTGTATTTTCTTATAACGTGGTATTCTTACATATTCTTTCGAGGGAAAACTCTCCTGTGCATCCTCTTTTGAGGCTACACGCTTAGACGAACACGCACGCCAAAGCTTTTCGAGTTACAACGTGTTGTTTAGGAAAAAGAAGATAATTTCGCACGATGCGAGATTTCCATAAAACGTGGTTTTCAGACAAATTTTGACGAAAGAAAGTTCTCCTCTGGGTTCTCTTTTGAGGCTACACGTGTAGAGGTACGAGCCACACCAAATCTTTTCGAGTTACAATGTGTTGTTTAGGAGATACAAGCTAATTTTGTACAATGCGTTATTTCTTCTCTTAAAGTGTTTCCAATATGTACGTAGTTGTCTTTATTCTGCAACACTGTATTTCCTTATAACGTGGTATTCTTACATATTCTTTCGAGAGAAAACTCTCCTGTGCATTCTCTTTTGAGGCTACATGCTTAGACATACACGCAACACCAAAGCTTTTCGAGTTACAACGTGTTGTTTAGGAAAAACAAGATAATTTCGCACGATGCGCTATTTCCTTAAAACGCGTGGTTTCAGACAAATTTTGATGAAAGAAAATTCTCCTGTGGGTTCTCGTTTGAGGCTACACTTTTAGACGTACATGTCACACCAAATCTTTTCGAGTTACAACGTGTTGTTTAGGAGATACAAGCTCATTTTTTACGATGCATTATTTCTTCTCGTAAAGTGTTTCCAATATGTACTTATTTGTCTTTACTCTGCAAAATTGTATTTCCTTTTAACGTGGTATTCTTACATATTCTTTCAAGAGAACACTTTCCTGTGCCTTCTCTTTTGAGTCTCCACGCTTACACAAACACGCAACACCAACGCTTTTCGAGTTACAACATGTTGTTTAGGAAAAAGAAGATGATTTCGCACGATGCGGGATTTCCTTAAAACGTGGTTTTCTGAAAAATTTTGACGAAAGAAAATTCTCCTGTGGGTTCTCTTTTGAGGCTACATGTTTAGATGTACACACCACACCAAATCTTTTCGAGTTACAACGTGTTGTTTTGGAGATACAAGCTAATTTTGTACGATGCGTTAATTCTTCTCATAAAGTGTTTCCAATACATACGTATTTGTCTTTACTCTGCAACACTGTATTTCCTTATAACGTGGTATTCTTACATATTCTTTCGAGAGAAAAGTATCCTGTGCGTTCCCTTTTGAGGCTGCACACTTAGACATACAGGCAACATCAATGCTTTTAGAGTTACAACGTGTTGTTTATGAAAAACAAGATTATTTCGCACAATGCGGGATTTCCTTAAAACGTGGTTTTCTGACAAATTTTGACGAATGAAAATTCTCCTGTGGGTTCTCTTTTGAGGCTCCACGTTTAGACATACACGCCACACCAAATCCTTTCGAGTTACCACGTGTTGCTTAGGAGATACAAGCTAATTTTCTACGATGCCTTATTTCTTCTCATAAAGTGTTTCCAATAATTACGTATTTGTCTTTACTCTGCAACACTGTATTTCCTTATAACGTTGTATTCTTACATGTTATTTCGAGAGAAAACTCTCCTGTGCGTTCTCTTTAGAGGCTACAGGCTTAGACATACACGAAACACCAAAGCTTTTTGAGTTACAACATGTTGTTTATGAAAAACAAGATAATTTTGCACGATGCGAGATTTCCTTAAAACGTGGTTTTCTGACAAATTTTGACGAAAGAAAGTTATCCTGTGGTTTCTCTTTTGAGGGTACACGTGTAGACGTACGAGCCACACCAAATCTTTTCGAGTTACAACGTGTTGTTTAGGAGATACAAGCAAATTTTGTAAGATGCGTTATTTCTTCTCCTAAGTGTTTCCAATATGTCCTTATTTGCCTTTACTCTGCAACATTGTATTTCCATATAACGTGGTATTCTTACATATTCTTTCGAGGGAAAACGCTCCTGTGCGTTCTCTTTTGAGGCTACACGTTTAGACATACACGCAACGCCAAAGCTTTTCGAGTTACAACGTGTTGTTTAGGAAAAACAAGATAATTTCGCACGATGCGAGATTTCCATAAAACGTGGTTTTCTGAAAAATTTTGATGAAAGAAAGTTCTCCTGTGGGTTCTCTTTTGAGGCTACACTTCTAGAGGTACGAGCCACACTAAATCTTTTCAAGTTACAAAGTGTTCTTTAGGAGATACAAGCTAATTTTGGACGATGCGTTATTTCTTCTCTTAAAGTGTTTCCAATATGTACGTAGTTGTCTTTACTCTGCAACACTGTATTTCCTTATAACATGGTATTCCTACATATTCTTTCAAGAGAAAACTCTCCTGTGCGTTCTCTTTTGAGGCTACAAGCTTAGACATACACGCAACACCAAAGCTTTTCGATTTACAACGTGTTGTTTAGGAAAAACAAGATAATTTCGCACGATGCGAGATTTCCTTTAAACGTGGTTTCTGACAAATTTTGATGAAAGAAAATTCTCCTGTGGGTTCTCTTTTGAGGCTAAACGTTTAGACATACACGTCACACCAAATCTTTTCGAGTTACAACGTGTTGTTTAGGAGATACAAGCTAATTTTTTACGATCCATTCTTCCTTCTCATAAAGTGTTTCCAATATGTACTTATTTGTCTTTACTCTGCAAAATTGTATTTCCTTATAACGTGGTATTCTTACATATTCTTTCGAGAGAAAACTCTCCTGTGCCTTCTCTTTTGAGGCTCCATGCTTACACATACACGCAACACCAAAGCTTTTCAAGTTACAACATGTTGTTTAGGAAAAAGAAGATGATTTCGCACGATGGGGATTTCCTTAACACATGGTTTTCTGAAAAATTTTGACGAAAGAAAATTCTCCTTTGGGTTCTCTTTTGAGGCTACATGTTTAGACGTACACGCCACACCAAATCTGTTCGAGTTACAACGTATTGTTTAGGAGATACAAGCTAATTTTTTACAATGCGTTAATTCTTCTCATAAAGTGTTTCCAATACATACATATTTGTCTTTACTCTGCAACATTGTATTTCCTTATAATGTGGTATTCTTACATATTCTTTCAATAGAAAACTGTCCTGTGCGTTCTCCTTTGAGGCCACACGTTTAGACATACACGCAACATCAAAGCTTTTCGACTTACAACGTGTTGTTTAGGAAAAACAAGATAATTTCGCACAATGCGAGATTTCCTTAAAACGTGGTTTTCTGACAAATTTTGACGAAAGAAAATTCTCCTGTGGGTTCTCTTTTGAGGCTACACGTTTCAACTTACACGCCACACCAAATCCTTCGAGTTACAACGTGTTGTTTAGGAAATACAAGCTAATTTTTTACGATGTATTATTCCTTCTCGTAAAGTGTTTCCAATAATTTAGTATCTGTCTTTACTCTGCAACACTGTATTTCCTTATAACGTGGTATTCTTACATATTCTTTCGAGAGAATACTCTCCTGTGCCTTCTCTTTTGAGGCTACACGCTTAGACATACACGCAACACCAAAGCTTTTCGAGTTACAACGTGTTGTTTAGGAAGAACAAGATAATTTCGCACGATGCGGGATTTCCTTAAAACGTGGTTTTCTGAAAAATTTTGACGAAAGAAAATTCTCCTGTGGGTTCTCTTTTGAGGCTACATGTTTAGATGTACACGCCACAACAAATCCTTTCGAGTTACAACGTTTTGCTTAGGAGATACAAGCTAATTTTGTAAGATGCGTTAATTCTTCTCATAAAGTGTTTCCAATACGTACGAATTTGTCTTTACTCTGCAACACTGTATTTCCTTATAACGTGGTATTCTTACATATTCTTTCGAGGGAAAACTCTCCTGTGCGTTCTCTTTCGAGGCTACACGCTTAGACAAACACACAACACCAAAGCTTTTCGAGTTACAACGTGTTGTTTAGGAAAAAACAAGATAATTTCGCATGATGCGAGATTTCCATAAATCGTGGTTTTCTGAAAAATTTTAACGAAAGAATTTCCTCCTGTGGGTTCTCTTTTGAGGCTACACTTGTAGAGGTATGAGCCACACCAAATCTTTTCGAGTTACAAAGTTTTGTTTAGGAGATACAAGCTAATTTTGTACGATGCGTTATTTCTTCTCTTAAAGTGTTTCCAATATGTACGTATTTGTCTTTACTCTGCAACACTGTATTTCCTTATAACGTGGTATTCCTACATTTTCTTTCGAGAGAAAACTCTCCTGTGCGTTCTCTTTTGAGGCTACACGCTTAGACATACACGCTACACCAAAGCTTTTCGATTTACAACGTGTTGTTTATGAAAAACAAGATAATTTCACACGATGCGAGATTTCCTTAAAACGTGGTTTCTGACAAATTTTGATGAAAGAAAATTCTTGGGCCTGGGAGCGGCGGCAGCAGCAGCAGTAGCAGCAGCAGCGGCTGGTCCAGAGGAAGGGCCATCAGCAGTAGAACCAAGCGGACAGGGTCCAGGCAGACCTGGTACCCACGACCACTGGCCATCGCTGGCCAGCCAGGCTGCAAGCAGCGGCGGATTTACGGTGCCTTTCACCACACGGAAGCCACATCAGAACTCTGCCTCCCGCCAGTCAGTTACGTGGGCTCCATATTGGTTCTCGGTCGCCAGAGAAATCAGACTGAGGTACGCAAATATAACCCGAGAACAACATCGCGGGGGTCTAAGCCCGACGGGCGTTGGCAGGCACCCAGGCCCTGAGCTGATCGGGGGTCCACCGGGGTGCAAACCCGGCCAGGAGGTTTTTTTCTTCCCGGGCCGGCGCGCGCACCACCACCATTTTGCCTGGGGGAAGCCAGGGAGACCTAGCAGGCAAAACCAAACCGGCTAACAGGCATAGCCCGAGGCGAACATAGCAGGGGTCTCAGACGGTCAGTCCCTGGACTTCCCCCAGGCCCTGGGCTGCTCGGTGGGCCATCTGTGTGCTGACCCGGCCAGGAGGTTGTTTATCCGGGCCAGTTTGCGCACCACCACCATTTTGCCTACGGGAAGCCAGAGAGACCTAGCAGGCAAAACCAAACTAGCTAACAGGCATAGCCCGAGGCGGACATAGCAGGGGTCTCAGACGGTCAGGCCCTAGACTGACCCGCAGGCCCTGGGCTGCTAGTTGGGCCATCTGTGTGCTGACCCAGCCAGGAGGTTGTTAGCCCAGCAGACTCTCCCAGCACTCTCAGGGAACTCGCACACGCCACCATCCTAGCCACCTGACACACCCAATTAACACCCACAGCTGAGGGGAACTTTGCACCGACATTGGCCTGCCAGGCTTTTGCCTAGACTCAGGGCCTGAGCAGCTAGGCTAGCCTTGTGTGCACCAACCCGGTTGGGAGTTCTGCTGCCCAGATCAGCCTGGGCGGCAGCACCACATCTCCAAGTCCTGCAAGTGGCTAGCTGGGTTTCCGGGCGGCCAGCTGGGAGAAGTCAGTGTGCTCCAGTGAATCCAGCGGGCCCCAGCAGGAGCCTTCGGGTGCCTGCTTTGGGATATGAACAGCCTGGGCAGCAGCACCCTGTCTACAAGCAGTGCAGGAGGTAAGCTGTGCACCAGAGGCCAACGGGGAAGGGGCAGCTTGCACTGGTGAGTCCAGCACTGACAAGACAAACTAACACCAGTGAGAACTAGATGGCAAAAGGCAAACGCAGGAACGTCACTAACAGAAATCAAGACAATATGGCAACATCTGAACCCAATTCTCCTCTACCAACATGTCCTGGATACCCCATCACACCAGTAAAACAAGATTTGGATTTAAAATCACTGGTCATGATGCTGGTACAGGAACACATGAAGGACATACTTAAAGAAATTCAGGAGAAAATGGATCAAAAGTTAGAAGCCCTTGCAAGGGAAACACAAAAATCATTGAAAGAAATCCAGGAGAATACAAAAGCCAACAAGGAGGAAATGCAAAAAACACTTAAAGAAATACAGGAGAACTTTGGTCAACAGGCTGAGGTCATGAAAGACGAAACACAAAAATCTCTTAATGAAATGCAGGAGAACTTTGGTC
Organism: Apodemus sylvaticus; assembly: GCF_947179515.1. Classification (NCBI taxonomy): domain Eukaryota; kingdom Metazoa; phylum Chordata; class Mammalia; order Rodentia; family Muridae; genus Apodemus; species Apodemus sylvaticus. The sequence continues at coordinate 108,222,045 of NC_067482.1, forward strand.
AACAGGCTGAGCTCATGAAAGAGGAAACACAAAAATCTCTTAAAGAATTACAGGAAAACACAAACATGCAAGTGAAGGAGCTAAGCAAAACCATCCAGGATCAAAAATCAGAAGTAGAAACAACTAAGAAAACTCAAAGGGAGACAACTTTGGAGATAGAAAGCCTTGGGAAGAAATCAGGGGACAGAGATGCAAATATCAACAACAGAATACACGAGATAGAAGAAAGAATCTCAGATGCTGAAGATTCCATAGAAACCATGGACTCAACAGTTAAAGAAAATGCAAAATGCAAAAAGCTTGTAACCCAAAATATCCAGGAAATCCAGGACACAATGAGAAGACCAAACCTAAGGATTATAGGCATAGATGAGAGTGAAGATTTACAACTTAAAGGGCCAGCAAATATCTTCAATAAAATTATGGAAGAAAACTTCCCTAACCTAAAGAGAGAGATGCCCATGAATATACAAGAAGCCTACAGAACTCCAAACAGACTGGACCAGAAGAGAAATACTTCCCGTCACATAATAATCAAAACACCAAATGTTCTAAACAAAGAAAGAATACTAAAGGCAGTAAGAGAAAAAGGCCAAGTAACATGTAAAGGAAGACCTATCAGAATCACAGCAGACTTTTCACCGGAGACTATGAAGGCTAGAAGGTCCTGGGCAGATCTCATGCAGACTCTAAGAGAACACAAATGCCAACGAAAACAACTATATCCAGCAAAACTCTCAATCACCATAGATGGAGAAACTAAGATATTTCATGACAAAACCAAGTTTACCCAATATCTATCCACAAACCCGGCCCTAAAAAGGATAATAGGAAGACAACACCAATACAAGGAGGGAAACTTCACCCTGGAAAAAGCAAGATAGTAACCTTTCATCAAACCCAAAAGAAGTTAAGCATTAAAATTTAAAAAATAACGTCAAAAATGATAGGAAGTAACAATCACTATTCCTTAATATCTCTTAACATCAATGGACTTAATGCCCCAACAAAAAGACACAGACTAACTGAATGGATACGTAAACAGGACCCTACATTTTGCTGCTTACAGGAAACACACCTCAGGTTCAAAGACAATCACTACCTTAGAGTAAAAGTCTGGAAGACAATTTTACAAGCAAATGGTCTCAGGAAACAAGCTGGAGTAGCCATTTTAATATCAGATAAAATTGACTTTCAACCCAAAGTCATCAAAAGAGACCCTGAGGGACACTTCTTGCTGGTCAAAGGAAAAATACAAAAAGAAGAACTGTCAATCCTGAACATCTATGCCCCAAATGCAAGGGCACCCTCTTTCGTAAAAGAAACTTTATTAAAACTAAAAGCACACATTGCACCTAACACAATAATTGTGGGTGACTTCAACACTGCACTTTCCTCAATGGACCGATCAGGAAAACAGAAACTAAACAAGGACACAATGAAACTAATTGAAGCTTTGGACAAATTAGATTTAACAGATATATATAGAACATTCTATCCTAAAACAAAAGAATATACCTTTTTCTCAGCACCTCATGGTACCTTCTCCAAAATCGACCATATAATTGGTCACAAGACAGACCTCAACAAATATAAGAAGATAGAACTAATACCATGCCTCCTATCTGATCACTATGGAGTAAAAGTGGTCTTCAATAGCAACAGAAACAACAGAAAACCCACATACACGTGGAAACTGAACAATACTCTACTCAATGATACCTTGGTCAAGGAAGAAATAAAGAAAGAAATTAAAGACTTTTTAGAACACAATAAAAATGAAAACACAACATACCCAAATCAATGGGACACAATGAAAGCAGTGCTAAGAGGAAAACTCATAGCCCTGAGTGCCTCCAAAAAGAAAATGGAGAGAGCATACATTACCAGCTTAATGACACACCTGAAACCCTAGAACAAAAAGAAGCTATTTCACCCAGGAGGAGTAGAAGGCAGGAAATCATCAAACTCAGGGCCGAAATCAATCAAGTAGAAACAAAGAGAACCATACAAAAAATCAACAAAACCAGGAGCTGGTTCTTTGAGAAAATCAACAAGAGAGATAAACCCTTAGCCAGACTGACCAAAGGGCACAGAGAAAGTATCCAAATTAACAAACTTAGAAATGAAAAGGGAGATATAACAACGGAAACTGAGGAAATCCAAAAAATCATCAGATCCTACTACAAGAGCCTGTACTCAACACAACTGGAGAATCTGGAGGAAATGGACAATTTCCTTGACAGATACCAAATACCAAAATTAAATCAGGACCAACTAGACCATCTAAACAGTCCCATAATGCCTAAAGAAATAGAAGGAGTCATAGAAAGTCTTCCAACCAAAAAAAGCACAGGACCAGATGGCTTCAGTGCAGAATTCTACAAGACCTTCAAAGAAGAGTTAACACCAATACTCTTCAAACTATTCCACAAAATAGAAACAGAAGGAACACTACCCAATTCCTTCTACGAAGCCACAATTACGCTGATACCAAAGCCACAAAAAGATCCAACAAAGAAAGAGAACTTCAGACCAATTTCCCTTATGAACATCGATGCAAAAATACTCAATAAAATTCTTGCTTACCGAATCCAAGAACACATCAAAACGATCATCCACCATGATCAAGTAGGCTTTATCCCGGGAATGCAGGGTTGGTTCAATATACGGAAATCCATCAATACAATCCACTACATAAACAAACTCAAATAACAAAACCACATGGTCATTTCATTGGATGCTGAAAAAGCATTTGACAAAATTCAGCATCCCTTCATGCTTAAAGTCTTGGAGAGAACAGGAATTCAAGGCCCATACCTAAACATAGTAAAAGCAATATACAGCAAACCGGTAGCCAGCATCAAACTAAATGGAGAGAAACTTGAAGCAATCCCACTGAAATCAAGGACCAGACAAGGCTGCCCCCTTTCTCCTTATCTTTTCAATATTGTACTTGAGGTACTAGCTCGGGCAATTCGACAACATAAGGAGGTCAAAGGGATACAAATTGGAAAGGAAGAAGTCAAACTATCATTATTTACAGACGACATGATCGTCTACCTAAGTGACCCAAAGAACTCCACTAGAGAGCTCCTACAGCTGATAAACAACTTCAGCAAAGTGGCAGGTTATAAAATCAACTCAAGCAAATCAGTGGCCTTCCTATACTCAAAGGATAAGCAGGCTGAGAAAGAAATTAGGGAAATGACCCCCTTCACAATAGCCTCAAACAGTATAAAGTATCTTGGGGTGACCCTTACCAAACATGTGAAAGATCTGTATGACAAGAACTTCAAGACTCTGAAGAAGGAAATGGAAGAAGACCTCAAAAAATGGGAAAACCTCCCATGCTCATGGATCGGTAGAACCAATATAGTTAAAATGGCCATTCTGCCTAAAGCACTATACAGATTCAATGCAATACCCATCAAAATCCCAACTCAATTCTTCACAGAGTTAGAAAGAGCAATTATCAAATTCATCTGGAACAACAAAAAACCCAGGATAGCTAAAACTATTCTCAGCACAAAAGAAAATCTGGGGGAATCAGTATCCCTGACCTCAAGCAATACTACAGAGCAATAGTGTTAAAAACTGCATGGTGTTGGTACAGTGACAGACAGGAGGATCAATGGAACAGGATTGAAGATCTAGAAATGAACCCACACACCTATGGCCACTTGATCCTTGACAAAGAGGCTGAAAACATCCAATGGAAAAAAGATAGCCTTTTCAACAAATGGTGCTGGTTCAACTGGAGGTCAGCATGCAGAAGAATGCGAATTGATCCATCCTTGTCTCCTTGTACTAAGCTCAAATCCAAATGGATCAAGGACCTCCACATAAAGCCAGACACTCTGAAGCTAATAGAAAAGAAACTGGGGAAGAACCTTGAGGACATCGGTACAGGGAGAAAGTTTCTGAACAGAACACCAATAGCGTATGCTCTAAGAGCAAGAATTGACAAATGGGACCTCATGAAATTACAAAGTTTCTGTAAGGCAAAGGACACCATCAAGAGGAAAAATCGGCAACCAACAAATTGGGAAAAGATCTTCACCAATCCTACATCATATAGAGGGCTAATATCCAATATATATAAAGAACTCAAGAAGTTAGACTCCAGAAAACCAAACAACCCTATTAAAAAATGGGGTACAGAGTTAAACAAAGAATTCTCACCTGAAGAACTTCGGATGGCGGAGAAGCATCTTAAAAAATGCTCAACTTCATTAGTCATCAGGGAAATGCAAATCAAAACAACCCTAAGATTTCATCTTACACCAGTCAGAATGGCTAAGATTAAAAATTCAGGAGACAGCAGGTGTTGGAGAGGGTGTGGAGAAAGAGGAACACTCCTCCACTGCTGGTGGGGTTGCAAATTGGTACAACCACTCTCGAAATCAGTCTGGCGGTTCCTCCGAAAACTGGGCACCTCACTTCCAGAAGATCCTGCTATACCACTCCTGGGCATATACCCAGAAGACTCCCCTCCATGTAATAAGGATACATGTTCTACTATGTTCATAGCAGCCCTATTTATAATTGCCAGATGCTGGAAAGAACCCAGGTATCCCTCAACAGAAGAGTGGATGCAAAAAATGTGGTATATCTACACAATGGAGCACTATTCTGCCATTAGAAACAATGAATTCATGAAATTCTTAGGCAAATGGATGGAGCTAGAGAATATCATACTAAGTGAGGTAACCCAGACTCAAAAGGTGAATCATGGTATGCACTCACTAATAAGTGGATATTAACCTAGAAAACTGGAATACCCAAAACATAATCCACACATCAAATGAGGAACAAGAAGAAAGGAGGAGTGGCCCCTGGTTCTGGAAAGACTCAGTGAAACAGTATTTAGCAAAACCAGAACGGGGAAGTGGGAAGGGGTGGATGGGAGGACAGGGGAAGAGAAGGGGGCTTTCGGGACTTTCGGGGAGTGGGGGGGCTAGAAAAGGGGAAATCATTTGAATTGTAATTAAATTATATCGAATAAAAAAAAGTTAACACTAAAAAAAATAAGACAAAAAAAAAGGAGTGGGAGTGGATGGGTTGGTGAGCAGGGAGAAGGGGTTATGGGATAGTGTGTTTTCAGAGGGGAAACCAGGAATGCAGATAATATTTAAAATGTAAATAAAGAAAATATTTAATTTAAAAAACGTAAAAAAAAAAAAAAGAAAGAAAGAAAATTCTCCTGTGGGTTCTCTTTTGAGGCTACACGTTTAGACGTACACGTCACACAAAATCTTTTCGAGTTACAACATGTTGTTTAGGAGATACAAGCTAATTTTTTACGATGCATTCTTTCTTCTCGTAAAGTGTTTCCAATCTGTACTTATTTGTCTTTAATCTGCAAAATTGTATTTCCTTATAACGTGGGATTCTTACATATTCTTTCGAGAGAAAACTCTCCTGTGCCTTCTCTTTTGAGGCTCCACGCTTACACATACACGCAACACCAAAGCTTTTCGAGTTACAACATGTTGTTTAGGAAAAAGAAGATGATTTCGCACGATGGGGGATTTCCTTAAAACGTGGTTTTCTGAAAAATTTGGACGAAAGAAAATTCTCCTGTGGGTTCTCTTTTGAGGCTACATGTTTAGAAGTACACGCCACGCCAAACCTTTTCGAGTTACAACGTGTTGTTTAGGAGATACAAGCTAATTTTGTACGATGCTTTAATTCTTCTCGTAAAGTGTTTCCAAAACGTACGTATTTGTCTTTACTCTGCAACACTGTATTTCCTTATAACATGGTATTCTTACATATTCTTTCGAGAGAAAACTATCCTTTGCATTCCCTTTTGAGGCTACACATTTAGACATACAGGCAACACCAATGCTTTTCGAATTACAACGTCTTGTTTATGAAAAACAAGATAATTTCGCACAATGCGGGATTTCCTTAAACCATTGTGTTCTGACAAATTTTGAGGAAAGAAAATTCTCCTGTGGGTTCTCTTTTGATGCTACACGTTTAGACGTGCACGCCACACCAAATCCTTTCCAGTTACCAAGTGTTTAGGAGATACAAGCTAATTTTGTACTATGTGTTATTTCTTCTCTTAAAGTGTTTCCAATAAGTACGCATTTGTCTTTACTCTGCAACACTCTATTTCCTTATAACATTGTATTCTTACATGTTCTTTCAAGAGAAAACTCTCCTGGGAGTTCTCTTTAGAGGCTACACGCTTAGACATACACGCAACACCAAAGCTTTTCGAGTTACAACGTGTTGTTTAGGAAAAACAAGATAATTTCGCATAATGCGGGATTTCCTTAAAACGTGGTTTTCTGACAAATTTTGACGAAAGAAAATTCTACTGTGTCTTCTTTTTTGAGGCTACAGGTTTAGACGTACACGCCACACTGAATCTTTTCGAGTTACCACGTGTTGTTTAGGAGATACAAGCTAATTTTTTACGATGTGTTATTTCTTCTCGTAAAGTGTTTCCCATACATACGTATTTGTCTTTACTCTGCAACACTGTATTTCCTTATAACGTGGTATTCTTATATATTCTTTCGAGAGAAAACTCTCCTGTCCATTCTCTTTTGTGGCCACACGTTTAGACATACACGCAACACCAAAGCTTTTCGAGTTATAACGTGTTGTTTAGGAAAAACAAGATAATTTCGCACAATGCGGGATTTCCTTAAAACGTGGTTTTCTGACAAATATTGACAAAAGAAAATTCTCCTGTGGGTTCTCTTTTGAGGCTACAAGTTTCAAATTACATGCGACACCAAATCCTTCGAGTTACAACGTGTTGTTTAGGAAATACAAGCTAATTTTGTACTATGTATTATTCCTTCTCGTAAAGTGTTTCCAATAAGTAAGTATCTGTCTTTACTCTGCAACACTGTATTTCCTTATAACGTGGTATTCTTACATATTCTTTCGAGAGAATACACTACTGTGCCTTCTCTTTTGAGGCTACACGCTTAGACATACACGCAACACCAAAGCTTTTCGAGTTACAACGTGTTGTTTAGGAAAAACAAGATGATTTCGCACGATGCAGGACTTCCTTAAAACGTGGTTTTCTGAAAAAAATTTGACGAAAGAAAATTCTCTTGTGGGTTTTCTTTTGAGGCTACACGTTTAGATGTAAACATCACACCAAATCTTTTCGAGTTACAACGTGTTGTTTAGGAGATACAAACTAATTTTGTACCATGCGTTATTTCTTCTCATTAAGTGTTTCCAATACATAAGTATTTGTCTTTTCTCTGCAACACCGTATCCTTATTACGTGGTATTCTTACATATTCTTTCGAGAGAAAACTCTCCTGTGGGTTCTCTTTTGAGGCTACATGCTTAGACATACAAGTAACACCAAAGCTTTTCGAGTTACAACGTGTTGTTTAGGAAAAACAAGATAATTTCGCACAATGCGGGATTTCCTAAAAACGTGATTTCTGAAAAATTTTGACGAAAGAAAATTCTCCTGTGGGTTCTCTTTTGAGGCTACACATTTAGACGTACACGCCACACCAAATCTTTTCGAGTTACAACGTGTTGTTTAGGAGATACAAGCTAATTTTGAACGATGCGTTATTTCATCTCTAAAAGTGTTTCCAATAAGTACCTATTTGTCTTTAGTCTGCAACGCTGTATTTCCTTAGAACGTGGTATTCTTACATCTTATTTCGAGAGAAAACACTCCTGTACGTTCGCTTTTGAGGATACACGCTTAGACATACACGCAACACCAAAGCTTTTCAAGTTACAACGTGTTGTTTAGGAAAAACAAGATAATTTCACACGATGCGGGATTACCGTAAAACGTGGTTTTCTGACATATTTTGACGAAAGAAAATTCTCCTGTGGGTTCTCTTTTGAGGCTACACATTTAGACGTACATGCCACACCAACTCTTTTCGAGTTACAATGTGTTGTTTAGGAGATACAAGCTAATTTTGTACGATGCGTTATTTCTTCTCATAAAGTGTTTCCAATATGTACGTATTTGTCTTTATTCTGCAACACTGTATTTCCTTATAACGTGGTATTCTTAAATATTCTTTCGAGAGAAAACTCTCCTGTGCGTTCTCTTTTGAGGCTACACGCTTAGACATACACGCCACACCAAATCTTTTCGAGTTACAACGTGTTGTTTAGGAGATACAAACTAATTTTGAACGATGTTTTATTTCTTCTCGTAAAGTGTTTCCAATACATACGTATTTGTCTTTATTCCGCAATACTGTATTTCCTTATAACGTGGTGTTCTTACATATTCTTTCGAGAGATAACTCTCCTCTGCGTTCTCTTTTGAGACTACACGCTTAGACATACACGTAACACCAAAGCTTTTCGAGTTACAACGTGTTGTTTAGGAAAATCAAGATAATTTCCCACAATGCGGGATTTCCTAAAAACGTGATTTCTGAAACATTTTGAAGAAAGAAAATTCTCCTCTGGGTTCTCTTTTGAGACTACACGTTTAGTCGTACACGCCACACCAAATCGTTTCGAGTTACAACGTGTTGTTAAGGAGATACAAGCTAATTTTGAACGATGCATTATTTCATCTCTAAAAGTGTTTCCAATACGTACGTATTTGTCTTTAGTCTACAACACTGTATTTCCTAGAACGTGGTATTCTTACATCTTCTTTCGAGAGAAAACTCTCCTGTGCATTCGCTTTTGAGGCTACATGCTTAGACATACACGCAACACCAAATCTTTTCAAGTTACAACGTGTTGTTTAAGAAAAACAAGATAATTTCACACGAGGCGGGATTTCCTTAAAACGTGGTTTTCTGACATATTTTGACGAACAAAAATTCTCCTGTGGGTTCTCTTTTGAGGCTACACATTTAGACGTACATGCCACACCAAATCTTTTCGAGTTACAACGTGTTGTTTAGGAGATACAAGCTAATTTTGTATGATGCGTTATTTCTTCTCGTAAAGTGTTTACAATGTGTACATATTTGTCTTTATTCTGCAACACTGTATTTCCTTATAACGTGGTATTCTTACATGTTCTCTCGAGAGAAAACTCTCCTGTGGGTTCTCTTTTGAGGCTACACGTTTAGATGTACACGCCACACCAAATCTTTTTGAGTTACAACGTGTTGTTTAGGAGATACAAGCTAATTTTGAACGATGCATTATTTCTTCGTGTAGCCTCAAAAGAGAACCCACAGGAGAATTTTCTTTCATCAAAATTTGTCAGAAACCACGTTTTAAGGAAATCTCGCATCCTGCGAAATTATCTTGTTTTTCACAAACAAAATGTTGTAACACGAAAAGCTTTGGTGTGGCGTGTATATCTACGCGTGTAGCCTCAAAAGAGAATGCAGAGGAGAGTTTTCTCTCGAAAGAATATGTAAGAATACCACGTTATAAGTAAATACAGTGTTGCAGAGTAAAGATAAATAGGTACAGATTGTAAATACTTTATGAGAAGAATTAATGCATGTTACAAAATTAGCTTGTATCTCCTAAACAACACCTTGTAACTCGAAAGGATTTGGTGTGGTGTGTAGGTCTAAATGCTTAGCCTCATAAGAGAACCCACAGGAGAATTTTCTTTCCTTAAAACTTGTCAGAAAACCACGTCTTAAGGAAATCCCGCATCGTACGAATAAAAAAAATAACAATAAAAAAAAATTCTAAAGAAAAGCAAATAAATTGTATCAAGCCTAAAAAAAAAAGAAAAAGAAAAAAAAAGAAAAAAAAAAGAAAGAATATGTAAGAATACCACGTTATAAGGAAATAAAGTGTTGCAGATTAAAGATAAATAGGTACGTATTGTAAATACTTTATGAGAAGAAATAACGCATGGTACAAAATTAGCTTGTATCTCCTAAACAACACCTTGTAACTCGAAAGAATTTGGTGTGGCGTGTAGGTGTAAACGTGTAGCCTCATAAGAGAACCCACAGGAGAACTTTCTTACGTCAAAATTTTTTCAGAAAACCACGTTTTATGGAAATCTCGCATCCTGAGAAATTATCTTGTTTTTCCTAAACAGCACGTTGTAACTCGAAAAGATTTGGTGTGGCTCGTACGTCTAAACGTGTAGCCTCCAAAGTGAACCCACAGGAGAATTTTCTTTCATCAAAATTTGTCAGAAACCACGTTTTAAGGAAATCTCACATCGTGTGAAATTATCTTGTTTTTCCTAAACAACACGTTGTAACTCGAAAAGCTTTGGTGTTGCGTGTTTGTCTAAGCGTGTAGCCTCAAAAGAGAATGCACAGGAGAGTTTTCTCTCAAAAGAATATGTAAGAATACCACGTTATAAGGAAATACAGTGTTGCAGAGTAAAGACAAATAAGTACGTATTGGAAACACTTTACAAGAAGAAATAATGCATCGTACAAAATTTTTCCTAAACTACATGTTGCAACTTGAATAGCTTTGGTGTTGCCTGTATGTCTAAGTGTGTAGCCACAAAAGGGAACGCACAGGACAGTTTTCTATCGAAAGAATATGTAAGAATACCACGTTATAAGGAAATACAATGTTGCAGAGTAAAGACAAATACGTAAGTATTGGAAACACTTTATGAGAAGAATTAACACATTGTAAAATATTAGCTTGTATCTCCTAAACAACACGTTGTAACTCGAACAGATTTGGTGTGGCGTGTACGTCTAAACATGTAGCCTCAAAAGAGAACCCACAGGAGAACTTTCTATTGTCAAATTTTTCACAAAACCACGTTTATGGAAATCTCGCATCGTGTGAAATTATCTACTTTTTCCTAAACAACACGTTGTAACTCGAAAAGCTTTGGTGTTGCTTGTATGTCTAAACATGTAGCCTCAAAAGAGAACGCTCAGGAGAGTTTTCCCTCGAAAGAATATGTAAGAATACCACGTTATAAGGAAATACAGTGTTGCAGAGAAAGACAAATACGTACGTATTGGAAACAATTTACGAGAAGAAATAACACATCGTACAAAATTAGCCTGTATCTCCTAAACAACACGTGGTAACTCGAAAGGATTTGGTGTGGCGTGCATGTCTAAACGTGTAGCATCATAAGAGAACCCACAGGAGAATTTTCTTTCTTCAAAATTTGTCAGAACACAACGGTATAAGGAAATCCGAGAACGCACAGGAGAGTTTTCTCTCGAAATAATATGTAAGAATACCACGTTATAAGGAAATACAGTGTTGCAGAGTAGAGGCAAATACATACTTATTGGAAAAACTTAAACTTTACGAGAAGAAATAATGCATCGTAAAAAAATTAGCTTGTATCTCCTGAACAACATGTTGTAACTTAAAAAGATTTGGTGTGGCCTGTACGTCTAAACGTGTAGTCTCAAATGAGAACCCATAGGAGAATTTTCTTTGGTCAAAATTTGTCAGAAAATCACGTATTAAGGAAATCCCTCTTCGTGCGAAATTATCTTGTTTTTCCTAAACAACACGTTGTAACGCGAAAATCTTTGGTATTGCGTGTATGTCTAAGCGTGTAGCCTCAAAAGAGGACGCACAGGAAAGTTTTCTCTCGAAAGAATATGTAAGAATACCACGTTATAAGGAAATACAGTGTTGCAGACTAAAGGCAAATACGTACCTATTGGAAACACCTTACAAGAAGAAATAAAGCATCGTAAAAAATTAGCTTGTATCTCCTAAACAACAGTTTGTAACTCGAAAAGATTTGGTGTGGCATGCACGTCTAAACGTGTAGCCTCAAAAGATAACCCACAGGAGAATTTTTTTTCGTTAATATTTCTCAGAAAACCATGTTTTAAGGAAATCACTCATCGTGCGAAATTATCTTGCTTTTCCTAAACAACACGTTGTAACTCGAAAAGCTTTGATGTTGCGTTTCCAATACATATGTATTTTCCTTTACTCTGCAACACTGTATTTCCTTACAACGTGGTATTCTTACATATTCTTTCGAGAGAAAACTCTCCTGTGCGTTCTCTTTTGGGGCTACACGCTTAGACATACACGCAACACCAAAGCTTTTCGAGTTAAAACGTTTTGTTTAGGAAGAACAAGATAATTTCGCATGATGCGGTATTTCCTTCATACCTGGTTTTCTGACAAATTTTGACCAAAGAAAATTCTCCTATGGTTTCTCTTTTGAGGCTACACGATTAGACGTACAGGCCACACCAAATCTTTTTAAGTTACAACGTGTTGTTTAGGAGATACAAGCTAATTTTGTAAGATGCGTTATTTCTTCTCGTAAAGTTTTTCCAATACGTAAATATTTGTCTTTACTCTGCAACACTGTATTTCCTAATAACGTGGTATTCTTATATATTCTTTCGAGAAAAAAACTCTCCTTTGCATTCTCTTTTGAGGCTACACGCTTAGACATACACGCAACACCAAAGGTTTTCGCGTTACAACGTGTTGCTTAGGAAAAACAAGATAATTTCGCACGATGCAGGATTTCTTTAAACGTGGTTTTCTGACAAATTTTGATGAACGAAAATTCTCCTGTGGGTTCTCGTTTGAGGCTACACGTTTAGACTTACACACCACACCAAATCTTTTCGAGTTATAACGTGATGTTTAGGAGATACATACTAATTTTTTACGATGCCTTATTTCTTCTCGTAAAGTTTAAGTGTTTCCAATAAGTACGTATTTGTCTTTACTCTGCAACACTGTATTTCCTTATAACGTGGTATTCTTACATATTCTTTCGAGAGAAAACTCTCCTGTGCGTTCTCTTTTGAGGCTACATGCTTTGACATACACGCAACACCAAAGCTTTTCGAGTTACAATGTGTTGTTTAGGAAAAACAAGATAATTAACAAGATGCGGGATTTCCTTAAAACGTGGTTTTCTGACAAATTTTGACGAAAGAAAATACTCCTGTGGGTTCTCTTTGGAGGCTACACATTAGACGTACACACCACATCAAATCTTTTCGAGTTACATCGTGTTGTTTAGGAGATACAAGCTAATTTTTTTACGAAGCGTTATTTCTTCTCATAAAGTTTAAGTGTTTCCATTACGTAAATATTTGCCTTTAATCTGCAACACTGTATTTCCTTATAACGTGGTATTCTTGCATATTCTGTCGAGAGAAAACTCTCCTTGCATTCCTTTTAGAGGCTACACACTTAGATATACATGCAACACCAAAGCTTTTCGAGTTACAACATGTTGTTTAGGAAAAACAAGATAATTTCGCACGATGCGGGATTTCCTTAAAACGTGATTTTCTGAAAAATTTTGACGAAAGAAAATTCTCCTTTTGGTTCTCTTTAGATGCTACATGTTAAGACGTACACGCCACAACAATTCTTTTCGAGATACAACGTGTAGTTTTGGAGATACAAGCTAATTTTGTACTATGCGTTATTTCTTCTCGTAAAGAGTTTCCAATGCGTACATATATGTCTTTACTCTGCAAAACTGTATTTCCTTATGAAGTGGTATTCTTACATATCCTTTCGAGAGAAAACTGTCCTGTGCCTTCTCTTTTGAGGCTACACACTTAGACATACACGCAACATGAAAGCTTTTCGACTTACAACGTGTTGTTTAGGAAAAACAAGATAATTTCGCACGATGCGGGATTTCCTTAAAACGTGATTTTCTGAAAAATTTTGACGAAGGAAATTCTCCTTTTGGTTCTCTTTAGATGCTACATGTTAAGACGTACACGCCACAACAATTCTTTTCGAGATACAACATGTAGTTTTGGAGATACAAGCTAATTTTGTACTATGCGTTATTTCTTCTCGTAAAGAGTTTCCAATGCGTACGTATATGTCTTTACTCTGCAAAACTGTATTTCCTTATGAAGTGGTATTCTTACATATCCTTTCGAGAGAAAACTGTTCTGTGCCTTCTCTTTTGAGGCTACACACTTAGACATACACGCAACATGAAAGCTTTTCGACTTACAACGTGTTGTTTAGGAAAAACAAGATAATTTCGCACGATGCGGGATTTCCTTAAAACGTGATTTTCTGAAAAATTTTGACGAAAGAAAATTCTCCTTTTGGTTCTCTTTAGATGCTACATGTTAAGACGTACACGCCACAACAATTCTTTTCGAGATACAACGTGTAGTTTTGGAGATACAAGCTAATTTTTTACTATGCGTTATTTCTTTTCCTAAAGAGTTTCCAATGCGTACGCATATGTCTTTACTCTGCAAAACTGTATTTCCTTATGAAGTGGTATTCTTACATATCCTTTCGAGAGAAAACTGTCCTGTGCCTTCTCTTTTGAGGCTACACACTTAGACATACACGCAACATGAAAGCTTTTCGACTTACAACGTGTTGTTTAGGAAAAACAAGATAATTTCGCACGATGCGGGATTTCCTTAAAACGTGATTTTCTGAAAAATTTTGACGAAAGAAAATTCTCCTTTTGGTTCTCTTTAGATGCTACATGTTAAGACGTACACGCCACAACAATTCTTTTCGAGATACAACGTGTAGTTTTGGAGATACAAGCTAATTTTTTACTATGCGTTATTTCTTCTCGTAAAGAGTTTCCAATGCGTACGTATATGTCTTTACTCTGCAAAACTGTATTTCCTTATGAAGTGGTATTCTTACATATCCTTTCGAGAGAAAACTGTCCTGTGCCTTCTCTTTTGAGGCTACACACTTAGACATACACGCAACATGAAAGCTTTTCGACTTACAACGTGTTGTTTAGGAAAAACAAGATAATTTCGCACGATGCGGGATTTCCTTAAAACGTGATTTTCTGAAAAATTTTGACGAAAGAAAATTCTCCTTTTGGTTCTCTTTAGATGCTACATGTTAAGACGTACACGCCACAACAATTCTTTTCGAGATACAACGTGTAGTTTTGGAGATACAAGCTAATTTTGTACTATGCGTTATTTCTTCTCGTAAAGAGTTTCCAATGCGTACGTATATGTCTTTACTCTGCAAAACTGTATTTCCTTATGAAGTGGTATTCTTACATATCCTTTCAAGAGAAAACTGTCCTGTGCATTCTCTTTTGAGGCTACACACTTAGACATACACGCAACATGAAAGCTTTTCGACTTACAACGTGTTGTTTAGGAAAAACAAGATAATTTCGCACGATGCGGGATTTCCTTAAAACGTGATTTTCTGAAAAATTTTGACGAAAGAAAATTCTCCTTTTGGTTCTCTTTAGATGCTACATGTTAAGACGTACACGCCACAACAATTCTTTTCGAGATACAACGTGTAGTTTTGGAGATACAAGCTAATTTTGTACTATGCGTTATTTCTTCTCGTAAAGAGTTTCCAATGCGTACGCATATGTCTTTACTCTGCAAAACTGTATTTCCTTATGAAGTGGTATTCTTACATATCCTTTCGAGAGAAAACTGTCCTGTGCCTTCTCTTTTGAGGCTACACACTTAGACATACACGCAACATGAAAGCTTTTCGACTTACAACGTGTTGTTTAGGAAAAACAAGATAATTTCGCACGATGCGGGATTTCCTTAAAACGTGATTTTCTGAAAAATTTTGACGAAAGGAAATTCTCCTTTTGGTTCTCTTTAGATGCTACATGTTAAGACGTACACGCCACAACAATTCTTTTCGAGATACAACGTGTAGTTTTGGAGATACAAGCTAATTTTTTACTATGCGTTATTTCTTCTCGTAAAGAGTTTCCAATGCGTACGTATATGTCTTTACTCTGCAAAACTGTATTTCCTTATGAAGTGGTATTCTTACATATCCTTTCGAGAGAAAACTGTCCTGTGCCTTCTCTTTTGAGGCTACACACTTAGACATACACGCAACATGAAAGCTTTTCGACTTACAACGTGTTGTTTAGGAAAAACATGATAATTTCGCACGATGCGGGATTTCCTTAAAACGTGATTTTCTGAAAGATTTTGACGAAAGAAAATTCTCCTTTTGGTTCTCTTTAGATGCTACATGTTAAGACGTACACGCCACAACAATTCTTTTCGAGATACAACGTGTAGTTTTGGAGATACAAGCTAATTTTTTACTATGCGTTATTTCTTCTCGTAAAGAGTTTCCAATGCGTACGTATATGTCTTTACTCTGCAAAACTGTATTTCCTTATGAAGTGGTATTCTTACATATCCTTTCGAGAGAAAACTGTCCTGTGCCTTCTCTTTTGAGGCTACACACTTAGACATACACGCAACGTGAAAGCTTTTCGACTTACAACGTGTTGTTTAGGAAAAACAAGATAATTTCGCACGATGCGGGATTTCCTTAAAACGTGATTTTCTGAAAAATTTTGACGAAAGAAAATTCTCCTTTTGGTTCTCTTTAGATGCTACATGTTAAGACGTACACGCCACAACAATTCTTTTCGAGATACAACGTGTAGTTTTGGAGATACAAGCTAATTTTGTACTATGCGTTATTTCTTCTCGTAAAGAGTTTCCAATGCGTACGTATATGTCTTTACTCTGCAAAACTGTATTTCCTTATGAAGTGGTATTCTTACATATCCTTTCGAGAGAAAACTGTCCTGTGCCTTCTCTTTTGAGGCTACACACTTAGACATACACGCAACATGAAAGCTTTTCGACTTACAACGTGTTGTTTAGGAAAAACAAGATAATTTCGCACGATGCGGGATTTCCTTAAAACGTGATTTTCTGAAAAATTTTGACGAAAGAAAATTCTCCTTTTGGTTCTCTTTAGATGCTACATGTTAAGACGTACACGCCACAACAATTCTTTTCGAGATACAACGTGTAGTTTTGGAGATACAAGCTAATTTTGTACTATGCGTTATTTCTTCTCGTAAAGAGTTTCCAATGCGTACGTATATGTCTTTACTCTGCAAAACTGTATTTCCTTATGAAGTGGTATTCTTACATATCCTTTCGAGAGAAAACTGTCCTGTGCCTTCTCTTTTGAGGCTACACACTTAGACATACACGCAACATGAAAGCTTTTCGACTTACAACGTGTTGTTTAGGAAAAACAAGATAATTTCGCACGATGCGGGATTTCCTTAAAACGTGATTTTCTGAAAAATTTTGACGAAAGAAAATTCTCCTTTTGGTTCTCTTTAGATGCTACATGTTAAGACGTACACGCCACAACAATTCTTTTCGAGATACAACGTGTAGTTTTGGAGATACAAGCTATTTTTTTACTATGCGTTATTTCTTCTCGTAAAGAGTTTCCAATGCGTACGTATATGTATTTACTCTGCAAAACTGTATTTCCTTATGAAGTGGTATTCTTACATATCCTTTCGAGAGAAAACTGTCCTGTGCCTTCTCTTTTGAGGCTACACACTTAGACATACACGCAACATGAAAGCTTTTCGACTTACAACGTGTTGTTTAGGAAAAACAAGATAATTTCGCACGATGCGGGATTTCCTTAAAACGTGATTTTCTGAAAAATTTTGACGAAAGAAAATTCTCCTTTTGGTTCTCTTTAGATGCTACATGTTAAGACGTACACGCCACAACAATTCTTTTCGAGATACAACGTGTAGTTTTGGAGATACAAGCTAATTTTGTACTATGCGTTATTTCTTCTCGTAAAGAGTTTCCAATGCGTACGTATATGTCTTTACTCTGCAAAACTGTATTTCCTTATGAAGTGGTATTCTTACATATCCTTTCGAGAGAAAACTGTCCTGTGCCTTCTCTTTTGAGGCTACACACTTAGACATACACGCAACATGAAAGCTTTTCGACTTACAACGTGTTGTTTAGGAAAAACATGATAATTTCGCACGATGCGGGATTTCCTTAAAATGTGATTTTCTGAAAGATTTTGACGAAAGAAAATTCTCCTTTTGGTTCACTTTAGATGCTACATGTTAAGACGTACACGCCACAACAATTCTTTTCGAGATACAACGTGTAGTTTTGGAGATACAAGCTAATTTTTTACTATGCGTTATTTCTTCTCGTAAAGAGTTTCCAATGCGTACGTATATGTCTTTACTCTGCAAAACTGTATTTCCTTATGAAGTGGTATTCTTACATATCCTTTCGAGAGAAAACTGTCCTGTGCCTTCTCTTTTGAGGCTACACACTTAGACATACACGCAACATGAAAGCTTTTCGACTTAAAACGTGTTGTTTAGGAAAAACAAGATAATTTCGCACGATGCGGGATTTCCTTAAAACGTGATTTTCTGAAAAATTTTGACGAAAGAAAATTCTCCTTTTGGTTCTCTTTAGATGCTACATGTTAAGACGTACACGCCACAACAATTCTTTTCGAGTTACAACGTGTAGTTTTGGAGATACAAGCTAATTTTGTACTATGCGTTATTTCTTCTCGTAAAGAGTTTCCAATGCGTATGTATATGTCTTTACTCTGCTAAACTGTATTTCCTTATGAAGTGGTATTCTTACATATCCTTTCGAGAGAAAACTGTCCTGTGCCTTCTCTTTTGAGGCTACACACGTAGACATACACGCAACATGAAAGCTTTTCGACTTACAACGTGTTGTTTAGGAAAAACAAGATAATTTCGCAAGATGCGGGATTTCCTTAAAACGTGATTTTCTGAAAGATTTTGACGAAAGAAAATTCTCCTTTTGGTTCTCTTTAGATGCTACATGTTAAGACGTACACGCCACAACAATTCTTTTCGAGATACAACGTGTAGTTTTGGAGATACAAGCTAATTTTGTACTATGCGTTATTTCTTCTCGTAAAGAGTTTCCAATGCGTACGTATATGTCTTTACTCTGCAAAACTGTATTTCCTTATGAAGTGGTATTCTTACATATCCTTTCGAGAGAAAACTGTCCTGTGCCTTCTCTTTTGAGGCTACACACTTAGACATACACGCAACATGAAAGCTTTTCGACTTACAACATGTTGTTTAGGAAAAACAAGATAATTTCGCACGATGCGGGATTTCCTTAAAACGTGATTTTCTGAAGAATTTTGACGAAAGAAAATTCTCCTTTTGGTTCTCTTTAGATGCTACATGTTAAGACGTACACGCCACAACAATTCTTTTCGAGATACAACGTGTAGTTTTGGAGATACAAGCTAATTTTGTACTATGCGTTATTTCTTCTCGTAAAGAGTTTCCAATGCGTACGTATATGTCTTTACTCTGCAAAACTGTATTTCCTTATGAAGTGGTATTCTTACATATCCTTTCGAGAGAAAACTGTCCTGTGCCTTCTCTTTTGAGGCTACACACTTAGACATACACGCAACATGAAAGCTTTTCGACTTACAACGTGTTGTTTAGGAAAAACAAGATAATTTCGCACGATGCGGGATTTCCTTAAAACGTGATTTTCTGAAAAATTTTGACGAAAGAAAATTCTCCTTTTGGTTCTCTTTAGATGCTACATGTTAAGACGTACACGCCACAACAATTCTTTTCGAGATACAACGTGTAGTTTTGGAGATACAAGCTAATTTTTTACTATGCGTTATTTCTTCTCGTAAAGAGTTTCCAATGCGTACGTATATGTATTTACTCTGCAAAACTGTATTTCCTTATGAAGTGGTATTCTTACATATCCTTTCGAGAGAAAACTGTCCTGTGCCTTCTCTTTTGAGGCTACACACTTAGACATACACGCAACATGAAAGCTTTTCGACTTACAACGTGTTGTTTAGGAAAAACAAGATAATTTCGCACGATGCGGGATTTCCTTAAAACGTGATTTTCTGAAAAATTTTGACGAAAGAAAATTCTCCTTTTGGTTCTCTTTAGATGCTACATGTTAAGACGTACACGCCACAACAATTCTTTTCGAGATACAACGTGTAGTTTTGGAGATACAAGCTAATTTTGTACTATGCGTTATTTCTTCTTGTAAAGAGTTTCCAATGCGTACCTATATGTCTTTACTCTGCAAAACTGTATTTCCTTATGAAGTGGTATTCTTACATATCCTTTCGAGAGAAAACTGTCCTGTGCCTTCTCTTTTGAGGCTACACACTTAGACATACACGCAACATGAAAGCTTTTCGACTTACAACGTGTTGTTTAGGAAAAACAAGATAATTTCGCACGATGCGGGATTTCCTTAAAACGTGATTTTCTGAAAAATTTTGACGAAAGAAAATTCTCCTTTTGGTTCTCTTTAGATGCTACATGTTAAGACGTACACGCCACAACAATTCTTTTCGAGATACAACGTGTAGTTTTGGAGATACAAGCTAATTTTGTACTATGCGTTATTTCTTCTCGTAAAGAGTTTCCAATGCGTACGTATATGTCTTTACTCTGCAAAACTGTATTTCCTTATGAAGTGGTATTCTTACATATCCTTTCGAGAGAAAACTGTCCTGTGCCTTCTCTTTTGAGGCTACACACTTAGACATACACGCAACATGAAAGCTTTTCGACTTACAACGTGTTGTTTAGGAAAAACATGATAATTTCGCACGATGCGGGATTTCCTTAAAACGTGATTTTCTGAAAGATTTTGACGAAAGAAAATTCTCCTTTTGGTTCTCTTTAGATGCTACATGTTAAGACGTACACGCCACAACAATTCTTTTCGAGATACAACGTGTAGTTTTGGAGATACAAGCTAATTTTTTACTATGCGTTATTTCTTCTCGTAAAGAGTTTCCAATGCGTACGTATATGTCTTTACTCTGCAAAACTGTATTTCCTTATGAAGTGGTATTCTTACATATCCTTTCGAGAGAAAACTGTCCTGTGCCTTCTCTTTTGAGGCTACACACGTAGACATACACGCAACATGAAAGCTTTTCGACTTACAACGTGTTGTTTAGGAAAAACAAGATAATTTCGCACGATGCGGGATTTCCTTAAAACGTGATTTTCTGAAAAATTTTGACGAAAGAAAATTCTCCTTTTGGTTCTCTTTAGATGGTACATGTTAAGACGTACACGCCACAACAATTCTTTTCGAGATACAACGTGTAGTTTTGGAGATACAAGCTAATTTTGTACTATGCGTTATTTCTTCTCGTAAAGAGTTTCCAATGCGTACGTATATGTCTTTACTCTGCAAAACTGTATTTCCTTATGAAGTGGTATTCTTACATATCCTTTCGAGAGAAAACTGTCCTGTGCCTTCTCTTTTGAGGCTACACACTTAGACATACACGCAACATGAAAGCTTTTCGACTTACAACGTGTTGTTTAGGAAAAACAAGATAATTTCGCACGATGCGGGATTTCCTTAAAACGTGATTTTCTGAAAAATTTTGACGAAAGAAAATTCTCCTTTTGGTTCTCTTTAGATGCTACATGTTAAGACGTACACGCCACAACAATTCTTTTCGAGATACAACGTGTAGTTTTGGAGATACAAGCTAATTTTTTACTATGCGTTATTTCTTCTCGTAAAGAGTTTCCAATGCGTACGTATATGTATTTACTCTGCAAAACTGTATTTCCTTATGAAGTGGTATTCTTACATATCCTTTCGAGAGAAAACTGTCCTGTGCCTTCTCTTTTGAGGCTACACACTTAGACATACACGCAACATGAAAGCTTTTCGACTTACAACGTGTTGTTTAGGAAAAACAAGATAATTTCGCACGATGCGGGATTTCCTTAAAACGTGATTTTCTGAAAAATTTTGACGAAAGAAAATTCTCCTTTTGGTTCTCTTTAGATGCTACATGTTAAGACGTACACGCCACAACAATTCTTTTCGAGATACAACGTGTAGTTTTGGAGATACAAGCTAATTTTGTACTATGCGTTATTTCTTCTCGTAAAGAGTTTCCAATGCGTACGTATATGTCTTTACTCTGCAAAACTGTATTTCCTTATGAAGTGGTATTCTTACATATCCTTTCGAGAGAAAACTGTCCTGTGCCTTCTCTTTTGAGGCTACACACTTAGACATACACGCAACATGAAAGCTTTTCGACTTACAACGTGTTGTTTAGGAAAAACAAGATAATTTCGCACGATGCGGGATTTCCTTAAAACGTGATTTTCTGAAAAATTTTGACGAAAGAAAATTCTCCTTTTGGTTCTCTTTAGATGCTACATGTTAAGACGTACACGCCACAACAATTCTTTTCGAGATACAACGTGTAGTTTTGGAGATACAAGCTAATTTTGTACTATGCGTTATTTCTTCTCGTAAAGAGTTTCCAATGCGTACGTATATGTCTTTACTCTGCAAAACTGTATTTCCTTATGAAGTGGTATTCTTACATATCCTTTCGAGAGAAAACTGTCCTGTGCCTTCTCTTTTGAGGCTACACACTTAGACATACACGCAACATGAAAGCTTTTCGACTTACAACATGTTGTTTAGGAAAAACAAGATAATTTCGCACGATGCGGGATTTCCTTAAAACGTGATTTTCTGAAGAATTTTGACGAAAGAAAATTCTCCTTTTGGTTCTCTTTAGATGCTACATGTTAAGACGTACACGCCACAACAATTCTTTTCGAGATACAACGTGTAGTTTTGGAGATACAAGCTAATTTTGTACTATGCGTTATTTCTTCTCGTAAAGAGTTTCCAATGCGTACGTATATGTCTTTACTCTGCAAAACTGTATTTCCTTATGAAGTGGTATTCTTACATATCCTTTCGAGAGAAAACTGTCCTGTGCCTTCTCTTTTGAGGCTACACACTTAGACATACACGCAACATGAAAGCTTTTCGACTTACAACGTGTTGTTTAGGAAAAACAAGATAATTTCGCACGATGCGGGATTTCCTTAAAACGTGATTTTCTGAAAAATTTTGACGAAAGAAAATTCTCCTTTTGGTTCTCTTTAGATGCTACATGTTAAGACGTACACGCCACAACAATTCTTTTCGAGATACAACGTGTAGTTTTGGAGATACAAGCTAATTTTTTACTATGCGTTATTTCTTCTCGTAAAGAGTTTCCAATGCGTACGTATATGTATTTACTCTGCAAAACTGTATTTCCTTATGAAGTGGTATTCTTACATATCCTTTCGAGAGAAAACTGTCCTGTGCCTTCTCTTTTGAGGCTACACACTTAGACATACACGCAACATGAAAGCTTTTCGACTTACAACGTGTTGTTTAGGAAAAACAAGATAATTTCGCACGATGCGGGATTTCCTTAAAACGTGATTTTCTGAAAAATTTTGACGAAAGAAAATTCTCCTTTTGGTTCTCTTTAGATGCTACATGTTAAGACGTACACGCCACAACAATTCTTTTCGAGATACAACGTGTAGTTTTGGAGATACAAGCTAATTTTGTACTATGCGTTATTTCTTCTTGTAAAGAGTTTCCAATGCGTACCTATATGTCTTTACTCTGCAAAACTGTATTTCCTTATGAAGTGGTATTCTTACATATCCTTTCGAGAGAAAACTGTCCTGTGCCTTCTCTTTTGAGGCTACACACTTAGACATACACGCAACATGAAAGCTTTTCGACTTACAACGTGTTGTTTAGGAAAAACAAGATAATTTCGCACGATGCGGGATTTCCTTAAAACGTGATTTTCTGAAAAATTTTGACGAAAGAAAATTCTCCTTTTGGTTCTCTTTAGATGCTACATGTTAAGACGTACACGCCACAACAATTCTTTTCGAGATACAACGTGTAGTTTTGGAGATACAAGCTAATTTTGTACTATGCGTTATTTCTTCTCGTAAAGAGTTTCCAATGCGTACGTATATGTCTTTACTCTGCAAAACTGTATTTCCTTATGAAGTGGTATTCTTACATATCCTTTCGAGAGAAAACTGTCCTGTGCCTTCTCTTTTGAGGCTACACACTTAGACATACACGCAACATGAAAGCTTTTCGACTTACAACGTGTTGTTTAGGAAAAACATGATAATTTCGCACGATGCGGGATTTCCTTAAAACGTGATTTTCTGAAAGATTTTGACGAAAGAAAATTCTCCTTTTGGTTCTCTTTAGATGCTACATGTTAAGACGT
The DNA here is from genome assembly GCF_947179515.1 of Apodemus sylvaticus. Taxonomy (NCBI): domain Eukaryota; kingdom Metazoa; phylum Chordata; class Mammalia; order Rodentia; family Muridae; genus Apodemus; species Apodemus sylvaticus. Next base: position 108,245,844 of record NC_067482.1, read on the forward strand.
ACACGCCACAACAATTCTTTTCGAGATACAACGTGTAGTTTTGGAGATACAAGCTAATTTTTTACTATGCGTTATTTCTTCTCGTAAAGAGTTTCCAATGCGTACGTATATGTCTTTACTCTGCAAAACTGTATTTCCTTATGAAGTGGTATTCTTACATATCCTTTCGAGAGAAAACTGTCCTGTGCCTTCTCTTTTGAGGCTACACACTTAGACATACACGCAACATGAAAGCTTTTCGACTTAAAACGTGTTGTTTAGGAAAAACAAGATAATTTCGCACGATGCGGGATTTCCTTAAAACGTGATTTTCTGAAAAATTTTGACGAAAGAAAATTCTCCTTTTGGTTCTCTTTAGATGCTACATGTTAAGACGTACACGCCACAACAATTCTTTTCGAGATACAACGTGTAGTTTTGGAGATACAAGCTAATTTTGTACTATGCGTTATTTCTTCTCGTAAAGAGTTTCCAATGCGTACGTATATGTCTTTACTCTGCAAAACTGTATTTCCTTATGAAGTGGTATTCTTACATATCCTTTCGAGAGAAAACTGTCCTGTGCCTTCTCTTTTGAGGCTACACACTTAGACATACACGCAACATGAAAGCTTTTCGACTTACAACGTGTTGTTTAGGAAAAACAAGATAATTTCGCACGATGCGGGATTTCCTTAAACGTGATTTTCTGAAAAATTTTGACGAAAGAAAATTCTCCTTTTGGTTCTCTTTAGATGCTACATGTTAAGACGTACACGCCACAACAATTCTTTTCGAGATACAACGTGTAGTTTTGGAGATACAAGCTAATTTTGTACTATGCGTTATTTCTTCTCGTAAAGAGTTTCCAATGCGTACGTATATGTCTTTACTCTGCAAAACTGTATTTCCTTATGAAGTGGTATTCTTACATATCCTTTCGAGAGAAAACTGTCCTGTGCCTTCTCTTTTGAGGCTACACACTTAGACATACACGCAACATGAAAGCTTTTCGACTTACAACGTGTTGTTTAGGAAAAACATGATAATTTCGCACGATGCGGGATTTCCTTAAAACGTGATTTTCTGAAAGATTTTGACGAAAGAAAATTCTCCTTTTGGTTCTCTTTAGATGCTACATGTTAAGACGTACACGCCACAACAATTCTTTTCGAGATACAACGTGTAGTTTTGGAGATACAAGCTAATTTTTTACTATGCGTTATTTCTTCTCGTAAAGAGTTTCCAATGCGTACGTATATGTCTTTACTCTGCAAAACTGTATTTCCTTATGAAGTGGTATTCTTACATATCCTTTCGAGAGAAAACTGTCCTGTGCCTTCTCTTTTGAGGCTACACACTTAGACATACACGCAACATGAAAGCTTTTCGACTTAAAACGTGTTGTTTAGGAAAAACAAGATAATTTCGCACGATGCGGGATTTCCTTAAAACGTGATTTTCTGAAAAATTTTGACGAAAGAAAATTCTCCTTTTGGTTCTCTTTAGATGCTACATGTTAAGACGTACACGCCACAACAATTCTTTTCGAGTTACAACGTGTAGTTTTGGATATACAAGCTAATTTTGTACTATGCGTTATTTCTTCTCGTAAAGAGTTTCCAATGCGTACGTATATGTCTTTACTCTGCTAAACTGTATTTCCTTATGAAGTGGTATTCTTACATATCCTTTCGAGAGAAAACTGTCCTGTGCCTTCTCTTTTGAGGCTACACACGTAGACATACACGCAACATGAAAGCTTTTCGACTTACAACGTGTTGTTTAGGAAAAACAAGATAATTTCGCACGATGCGGGATTTCCTTAAAACGTGATTTTCTGAAAAATTTTGACGAAAGAAAATTCTCCTTTTGGTTCTCTTTAGATGCTACATGTTAAGACGTACACGCCACAACAATTCTTTTCGAGATACAACGTGTAGTTTTGGAGATACAAGCTAATTTTGTACTATGCGTTATTTCTTCTCGTAAAGAGTTTCCAATGCGTACGTATATGTCTTTACTCTGCAAAACTGTATTTCCTTATGAAGTGGTATTCTTACATATCCTTTCGAGAGAAAACTGTCCTGTGCCTTCTCTTTTGAGGCTACACACTTAGACATACACGCAACATGAAAGCTTTTCGACTTACAACGTGTTGTTTAGGAAAAACAAGATAATTTCGCACGATGCGGGATTTCCTTAAAACGTGATTTTCTGAAAAATTTTGACGAAAGAAAATTCTCCTTTTGGTTCTCTTTAGATGCTACATGTTAAGACGTACACGCCACAACAATTCTTTTCGAGATACAACGTGTAGTTTTGGAGATACAAGCTAATTTTTTACTATGCGTTATTTCTTCTCGTAAAGAGTTTCCAATGCGTACGTATATGTATTTACTCTGCAAAACTGTATTTCCTTATGAAGTGGTATTCTTACATATCCTTTCGAGAGAAAACTGTCCTGTGCCTTCTCTTTTGAGGCTACACACTTAGACATACACGCAACATGAAAGCTTTTCGACTTACAACGTGTTGTTTAGGAAAAACAAGATAATTTCGCACGATGCGGGATTTCCTTAAAACGTGATTTTCTGAAAAATTTTGACGAAAGAAAATTCTCCTTTTGGTTCTCTTTAGATGCTACATGTTAAGACGTACACGCCACAACAATTCTTTTCGAGATACAACGTGTAGTTTTGGAGATACAAGCTAATTTTGTACTATGCGTTATTTCTTCTCGTAAAGAGTTTCCAATGCGTACGTATATGTCTTTCCTCTGCAAAACTGTATTTCCTTATGAAGTGGTATTCTTACATATCCTTTCGAGAGAAAACTGTCCTGTGCCTTCTCTTTTGAGGCTACACACTTAGACATACACGCAACATGAAAGCTTTTCGACTTACAACGTGTTGTTTAGGAAAAACAAGATAATTTCGCACGATGCGGGATTTCCTTAAAACGTGATTTTCTGAAAAATTTTGACGAAAGAAAATTCTCCTTTTGGTTCTCTTTAGATGCTACATGTTAAGACGTACACGCCACAACAATTCTTTTCGAGATACAACGTGTAGTTTTGGAGATACAAGCTAATTTTGTACTATGCGTTATTTCTTCTCGTAAAGAGTTTCCAATGCGTACGTATATGTCTTTACTCTGCAAAACTGTATTTCCTTATGAAGTGGTATTCTTACATATCCTTTCGAGAGAAAACTGTCCTGTGCCTTCTCTTTTGAGGCTACACACTTAGACATACACGCAACATGAAAGCTTTTCGACTTACAACGTGTTGTTTAGGAAAAACAAGATAATTTCGCACGATGCGGGATTTCCTTAAAACGTGATTTTCTGAAAAATTTTGACGAAAGAAAATTCTCCTTTTGGTTCTCTTTAGATGCTACATGTTAAGACGTACACGCCACAACAATTCTTTTCGAGATACAACGTGTAGTTTTGGAGATACAAGCTAATTTTGTACTATGCGTTATTTCTTCTCGTAAAGAGTTTCCAATGCGTACGTATATGTCTTTACTCTGCAAAACTGTATTTCCTTATGAAGTGGTATTCTTACATATCCTTTCGAGAGAAAACTGTCCTGTGCCTTCTCTTTTGAGGCTACACACTTAGACATACACGCAACATGAAAGCTCTTCGACTTACAACGTGTTGTTTAGGAAAAACAAGATAATTTCGCACGATGCGGGATTTCCTTAAAACGTGATTTTCTGAAAAATTTTGACGAAAGAAAATTCTCCTTTTGGTTCTCTTTAGATGCTACATGTTAAGACGTACACGCCACAACAATTCTTTTCGAGATACAACGTGTAGTTTTGGAGATACAAGCTAATTTTGTACTATGCGTTATTTCTTCTCGTAAAGAGTTTCCAATGCGTACGTATATGTCTTTACTCTGCAAAACTGTATTTCCTTATGAAGTGGTATTCTTACATATCCTTTCGAGAGAAAACTGTCCTGTGCCTTCTCTTTTGAGGCTACACACTTAGACATACACGCAACATGAAAGCTTTTCGACTTACAACGTGTTGTTTAGGAAAAACATGATAATTTCGCACGATGCGGGATTTCCTTAAAACGTGATTTTCTGAAAGATTTTGACGAAAGAAAATTCTCCTTTTGGTTCTCTTTAGATGCTACATGTTAAGACGTACACGCCACAACAATTCTTTTCGAGATACAACGTGTAGTTTTGGAGATACAAGCTAATTTTTTACTATGCATTATTTCTTCTCGTAAAGAGTTTCCAATGCGTACGTATATGTCTTTACTCTGCAAAACTGTATTTCCTTATGAAGTGGTATTCTTACATATCCTTTCGAGAGAAAACTGTCCTGTGCCTTCTCTTTTGAGGCTACACACTTAGACATACACGCAACATGAAAGCTTTTCGACTTAAAACGTGTTGTTTAGGAAAAACAAGATAATTTCGCACGATGCGGGATTTCCTTAAAACGTGATTTTCTGAAAAATTTTGACGAAAGAAAATTCTCCTTTTGGTTCTCTTTAGATGCTACATGTTAAGACGTACACGCCACAACAATTCTTTTCGAGTTACAACGTGTAGTTTTGGAGATACAAGCTAATTTTGTACTATGCGTTATTTCTTCTCGTAAAGAGTTTCCAATGCGTATGTATATGTCTTTACTCTGCTAAACTGTATTTCCTTATGAAGTGGTATTCTTACATATCCTTTCGAGAGAAAACTGTCCTGTGCCTTCTCTTTTGAGGCTACACACGTAGACATACACGCAACATGAAAGCTTTTCGACTTACAACGTGTTGTTTAGGAAAAACAAGATAATTTCGCACGATGCGGGATTTCCTTAAAACGTGATTTTCTGAAAAATTTTGACGAAAGAAAATTCTCCTTTTGGTTCTCTTTAGATGCTACATGTTAAGACGTACACGCCACAACAATTCTTTTCGAGATACAACGTGTAGTTTTGGAGATACAAGCTAATTTTGTACTATGCGTTATTTCTTCTCGTAAAGAGTTTCCAATGCGTACGTATATGTCTTTACTCTGCAAAACTGTATTTCCTTATGAAGTGGTATTCTTACATATCCTTTCGAGAGAAAACTGTCCTGTGCCTTCTCTTTTGAGGCTACACACTTAGACATACACGCAACATGAAAGCTTTTCGACTTACAACGTGTTGTTTAGGAAAAACAAGATAATTTCGCACGATGCGGGATTTCCTTAAAACGTGATTTTCTGAAGAATTTTGACGAAAGAAAATTCTCCTTTTGGTTCTCTTTAGATGCTACATGTTAAGACGTACACGCACAACAATTCTTTTCGAGATACAACGTGTAGTTTTGGAGATACAAGCTAATTTTGTACTATGCGTTATTTCTTCTCGTAAAGAGTTTCCAATGCGTACGTATATGTCTTTACTCTGCAAAACTGTATTTCCTTATGAAGTGGTATTCTTACATATCCTTTCGAGAGAAAACTGTCCTGTGCCTTCTCTTTTGAGGCTACACACTTAGACATACACGCAACATGAAAGCTTTTCGACTTACAACGTGTTGTTTAGGAAAAACATGATAATTTCGCACGATGCGGGATTTCCTTAAAACGTGATTTTCTGAAAGATTTTGACGAAAGAAAATTCTCCTTTTGGTTCTCTTTAGATGCTACATGTTAAGACGTACACGCCACAACAATTCTTTTCGAGATACAACGTGTAGTTTTGGAGATACAAGCTAATTTTTTACTATGCGTTATTTCTTCTCGTAAAGAGTTTCCAATGCGTACGTATATGTCTTTACTCTGCAAAACTGTATTTCCTTATGAAGTGGTATTCTTACATATCCTTTCGAGAGAAAACTGTCCTGTGCCTTCTCTTTTGAGGCTACACACTTAGACATACACGCATCATGAAAGCTTTTCGACTTAAAACGTGTTGTTTAGGAAAAACAAGATAATTTCGCACGATGCGGGATTTCCTTAAAACGTGATTTTCTGAAAAATTTTGACGAAAGAAAATTCTCCTTTTGGTTCTCTTTAGATGCTACATGTTAAGACGTACACGCCAAAACAATTCTTTTCGAGTTACAACGTGTAGTTTTGGAGATACAAGCTAATTTTGTACTATGCGTTATTTCTTCTCGTAAAGAGTTTCCAATGCGTACGTATATGTCTTTACTCTGCAAAACTGTATTTCCTTATGAAGTGGTATTCTTACATATCCTTTCGAGAGAAAACTGTCCTGTGCCTTCTCTTTTGAGGCTACACACTTAGACATACACGCAACATGAAAGCTTTTCGACTTACAACGTGTTGTTTAGGAAAAACATGATAATTTCGCACGATGCGGGATTTCCTTAAAACGTGATTTTCTGAAAGATTTTGACGAAAGAAAATTCTCCTTTTGGTTCTCTTTAGATGCTACATGTTAAGACGTACACGCCACAACAATTCTTTTCGAGATACAACGTGTAGTTTTGGAGATACAAGCTAATTTTGTACTATGCGTTATTTCTTCTTGTAAAGAGTTTCCAATGCGTACGTATATGTCTTTACTCTGCAAAACTGTATTTCCTTATGAAGTGGTATTCTTACATATCCTTTCGAGAGAAAACTGTCCTGTGCCTTCTCTTTTGAGGCTACACACTTAGACATACACGCAACATGAAAGCTTTTCGACTTAAAACGTGTTGTTTAGGAAAAACAAGATAATTTCGCACGATGCGGGATTTCCTTAAAACGTGATTTTCTGAAAAATTTTGACGAAAGAAAATTCTCCTTTTGGTTCTCTTTAGATGCTACATGTTAAGACGTACACGCCACAACAATTCTTTTCGAGTTACAACGTGTAGTTTTGGAGATACAAGCTAATTTTGTACTATGCGTTATTTCTTCTCGTAAAGAGTTTCCAATGCGTATGTATATGTCTTTACTCTGCTAAACTGTATTTCCTTATGAAGTGGTATTCTTACATATCCTTTCGAGAGAAAACTGTCCTGTGCCTTCTCTTTTGAGGCTACACACGTAGACATACACGCAACATGAAAGCTTTTCGACTTACAACGTGTTGTTTAGGAAAAACAAGATAATTTCGCACGATGCGGGATTTCCTTAAAACGTGATTTTCTGAAAAATTTTGACGAAAGAAAATTCTCCTTTTGGTTCTCTTTAGATGCTACATGTTAAGACGTACACGCCACAACAATTCTTTTCGAGATACAACGTGTAGTTTTGGAGATACAAGCTAATTTTGTACTATGCGTTATTTCTTCTCGTAAAGAGTTTCCAATGCGTACGTATATGTCTTTACTCTGCAAAACTGTATTTCCTTATGAAGTGGTATTCTTACATATCCTTTCGAGAGAAAACTGTCCTGTGCCTTCTCTTTTGAGGCTACACACTTAGACATACACGCAACATGAAAGCTTTTCGACTTACAACGTGTTGTTTAGGAAAAACAAGATAATTTCGCACGATGCGGGATTTCCTTAAAACGTGATTTTCTGAAGAATTTTGACGAAAGAAAATTCTCCTTTTGGTTCTCTTTAGATGCTACATGTTAAGACGTACACGCACAACAATTCTTTTCGAGATACAACGTGTAGTTTTGGAGATACAAGCTAATTTTGTACTATGCGTTATTTCTTCTCGTAAAGAGTTTCCAATGCGTACGTATATGTCTTTACTCTGCAAAACTGTATTTCCTTATGAAGTGGTATTCTTACATATCCTTTCGAGAGAAAACTGTCCTGTGCCTTCTCTTTTGAGGCTACACACTTAGACATACACGCAACATGAAAGCTTTTCGACTTACAACGTGTTGTTTAGGAAAAACATGATAATTTCGCACGATGCGGGATTTCCTTAAAACGTGATTTTCTGAAAGATTTTGACGAAAGAAAATTCTCCTTTTGGTTCTCTTTAGATGCTACATGTTAAGACGTACACGCCACAACAATTCTTTTCGAGATACAACGTGTAGTTTTGGAGATACAAGCTAATTTTTTACTATGCGTTATTTCTTCTCGTAAAGAGTTTCCAATGCGTACGTATATGTCTTTACTCTGCAAAACTGTATTTCCTTATGAAGTGGTATTCTTACATATCCTTTCGAGAGAAAACTGTCCTGTGCCTTCTCTTTTGAGGCTACACACTTAGACATACACGCAACATGAAAGCTTTTCGACTTAAAACGTGTTGTTTAGGAAAAACAAGATAATTTCGCACGATGCGGGATTTCCTTAAAACGTGATTTTCTGAAAAATTTTGACGAAAGAAAATTCTCCTTTTGGTTCTCTTTAGATGCTACATGTTAAGACGTACACGCCACAACAATTCTTTTCGAGTTACAACGTGTAGTTTTGGATATACAAGCTAATTTTGTACTATGCGTTATTTCTTCTCGTAAAGAGTTTCCAATGCGTACGTATATGTCTTTACTCTGCTAAACTGTATTTCCTTATGAAGTGGTATTCTTACATATCCTTTCGAGAGAAAACTGTCCTGTGCCTTCTCTTTTGAGGCTACACACGTAGACATACACGCAACATGAAAGCTTTTCGACTTACAACGTGTTGTTTAGGAAAAACAAGATAATTTCGCACGATGCGGGATTTCCTTAAAACGTGATTTTCTGAAAAATTTTGACGAAAGAAAATTCTCCTTTTGGTTCTCTTTAGATGCTACATGTTAAGACGTACACGCCACAACAATTCTTTTCGAGATACAACGTGTAGTTTTGGAGATACAAGCTAATTTTGTACTATGCGTTATTTCTTCTCGTAAAGAGTTTCCAATGCGTACGTATATGTCTTTACTCTGCAAAACTGTATTTCCTTATGAAGTGGTATTCTTACATATCCTTTCGAGAGAAAACTGTCCTGTGCCTTCTCTTTTGAGGCTACACACTTAGACATACACGCAACATGAAAGCTTTTCGACTTACAACGTGTTGTTTAGGAAAAACAAGATAATTTCGCACGATGCGGGATTTCCTTAAAACGTGATTTTCTGAAAAATTTTGACGAAAGAAAATTCTCCTTTTGGTTCTCTTTAGATGCTACATGTTAAGACGTACACGCCACAACAATTCTTTTCGAGATACAACGTGTAGTTTTGGAGATACAAGCTAATTTTTTACTATGCGTTATTTCTTCTCGTAAAGAGTTTCCAATGCGTACGTATATGTATTTACTCTGCAAAACTGTATTTCCTTATGAAGTGGTATTCTTACATATCCTTTCGAGAGAAAACTGTCCTGTGCCTTCTCTTTTGAGGCTACACACTTAGACATACACGCAACATGAAAGCTTTTCGACTTACAACGTGTTGTTTAGGAAAAACAAGATAATTTCGCACGATGCGGGATTTCCTTAAAACGTGATTTTCTGAAAAATTTTGACGAAAGAAAATTCTCCTTTTGGTTCTCTTTAGATGCTACATGTTAAGACGTACACGCCACAACAATTCTTTTCGAGATACAACGTGTAGTTTTGGAGATACAAGCTAATTTTGTACTATGCGTTATTTCTTCTCGTAAAGAGTTTCCAATGCGTACGTATATGTCTTTACTCTGCAAAACTGTATTTCCTTATGAAGTGGTATTCTTACATATCCTTTCGAGAGAAAACTGTCCTGTGCCTTCTCTTTTGAGGCTACACACTTAGACATACACGCAACATGAAAGCTTTTCGACTTACAACGTGTTGTTTAGGAAAAACAAGATAATTTCGCACGATGCGGGATTTCCTTAAAACGTGATTTTCTGAAAAATTTTGACGAAAGAAAATTCTCCTTTTGGTTCTCTTTAGATGCTACATGTTAAGACGTACACGCCACAACAATTCTTTTCGAGATACAACGTGTAGTTTTGGAGATACAAGCTAATTTTGTACTATGCGTTATTTCTTCTCGTAAAGAGTTTCCAATGCGTACGTATATGTCTTTACTCTGCAAAACTGTATTTCCTTATGAAGTGGTATTCTTACATATCCTTTCGAGAGAAAACTGTCCTGTGCCTTCTCTTTTGAGGCTACACACTTAGACATACACGCAACATGAAAGCTTTTCGACTTACAACGTGTTGTTTAGGAAAAACAAGATAATTTCGCACGATGCGGGATTTCCTTAAAACGTGATTTTCTGAAAAATTTTGACGAAAGAAAATTCTCCTTTTGGTTCTCTTTAGATGCTACATGTTAAGACGTACACGCCACAACAATTCTTTTCGAGATACAACGTGTAGTTTTGGAGATACAAGCTAATTTTGTACTATGCGTTATTTCTTCTCGTAAAGAGTTTCCAATGCGTACGTATATGTCTTTACTCTGCAAAACTGTATTTCCTTATGAAGTGGTATTCTTACATATCCTTTCGAGAGAAAACTGTCCTGTGCCTTCTCTTTTGAGGCTACACACTTAGACATACACGCAACATGAAAGCTCTTCGACTTACAACGTGTTGTTTAGGAAAAACAAGATAATTTCGCACGATGCGGGATTTCCTTAAAACGTGATTTTCTGAAAAATTTTGACGAAAGAAAATTCTCCTTTTGGTTCTCTTTAGATGCTACATGTTAAGACGTACACGCCACAACAATTCTTTTCGAGATACAACGTGTAGTTTTGGAGATACAAGCTAATTTTGTACTATGCGTTATTTCTTCTCGTAAAGAGTTTCCAATGCGTACGTATATGTCTTTACTCTGCAAAACTGTATTTCCTTATGAAGTGGTATTCTTACATATCCTTTCGAGAGAAAACTGTCCTGTGCCTTCTCTTTTGAGGCTACACACTTAGACATACACGCAACATGAAAGCTTTTCGACTTACAACGTGTTGTTTAGGAAAAACATGATAATTTCGCACGATGCGGGATTTCCTTAAAACGTGATTTTCTGAAAGATTTTGACGAAAGAAAATTCTCCTTTTGGTTCTCTTTAGATGCTACATGTTAAGACGTACACGCCACAACAATTCTTTTCGAGATACAACGTGTAGTTTTGGAGATACAAGCTAATTTTTTACTATGCATTATTTCTTCTCGTAAAGAGTTTCCAATGCGTACGTATATGTCTTTACTCTGCAAAACTGTATTTCCTTATGAAGTGGTATTCTTACATATCCTTTCGAGAGAAAACTGTCCTGTGCCTTCTCTTTTGAGGCTACACACTTAGACATACACGCAACATGAAAGCTTTTCGACTTAAAACGTGTTGTTTAGGAAAAACAAGATAATTTCGCACGATGCGGGATTTCCTTAAAACGTGATTTTCTGAAAAATTTTGACGAAAGAAAATTCTCCTTTTGGTTCTCTTTAGATGCTACATGTTAAGACGTACACGCCACAACAATTCTTTTCGAGTTACAACGTGTAGTTTTGGAGATACAAGCTAATTTTGTACTATGCGTTATTTCTTCTCGTAAAGAGTTTCCAATGCGTATGTATATGTCTTTACTCTGCTAAACTGTATTTCCTTATGAAGTGGTATTCTTACATATCCTTTCGAGAGAAAACTGTCCTGTGCCTTCTCTTTTGAGGCTACACACGTAGACATACACGCAAAATGAAAGCTTTTCGACTTACAACGTGTTGTTTAGGAAAAACAAGATAATTTCGCACGATGCGGGATTTCCTTAAAACGTGATTTTCTGAAAAATTTTGACGAAAGAAAATTCTCCTTTTGGTTCTCTTTAGATGCTACATGTTAAGACGTACACGCCACAACAATTCTTTTCGAGATACAACGTGTAGTTTTGGAGATACAAGCTAATTTTGTACTATGCGTTATTTCTTCTCGTAAAGAGTTTCCAATGCGTACGTATATGTCTTTACTCTGCAAAACTGTATTTCCTTATGAAGTGGTATTCTTACATATCCTTTCGAGAGAAAACTGTCCTGTGCCTTCTCTTTTGAGGCTACACACTTAGACATACACGCAACATGAAAGCTTTTCGACTTACAACGTGTTGTTTAGGAAAAACAAGATAATTTCGCACGATGCGGGATTTCCTTAAAACGTGATTTTCTGAAGAATTTTGACGAAAGAAAATTCTCCTTTTGGTTCTCTTTAGATGCTACATGTTAAGACGTACACGCACAACAATTCTTTTCGAGATACAACGTGTAGTTTTGGAGATACAAGCTAATTTTGTACTATGCGTTATTTCTTCTCGTAAAGAGTTTCCAATGCGTACGTATATGTCTTTACTCTGCAAAACTGTATTTCCTTATGAAGTGGTATTCTTACATATCCTTTCGAGAGAAAACTGTCCTGTGCCTTCTCTTTTGAGGCTACACACTTAGACATACACGCAACATGAAAGCTTTTCGACTTACAACGTGTTGTTTAGGAAAAACATGATAATTTCGCACGATGCGGGATTTCCTTAAAACGTGATTTTCTGAAAGATTTTGACGAAAGAAAATTCTCCTTTTGGTTCTCTTTAGATGCTACATGTTAAGACGTACACGCCACAACAATTCTTTTCGAGATACAACGTGTAGTTTTGGAGATACAAGCTAATTTTTTACTATGCGTTATTTCTTCTCGTAAAGAGTTTCCAATGCGTACGTATATGTCTTTACTCTGCAAAACTGTATTTCCTTATGAAGTGGTATTCTTACATATCCTTTCGAGAGAAAACTGTCCTGTGCCTTCTCTTTTGAGGCTACACACTTAGACATACACGCAACATGAAAGCTTTTCGACTTACAACGTGTTGTTTAGGAAAAACAAGATAATTTCGCACGATGCGGGATTTCCTTAAAACGTGATTTTCTGAAAAATTTTGACGAAAGAAAATTCTCCTTTTGGTTCTCTTTAGATGCTACATGTTAAGACGTACACGCCACAACAATTCTTTTCGAGATACAACGTGTAGTTTTGGAGATACAAGCTAATTTTTTACTATGCGTTATTTCTTCTCGTAAAGAGTTTCCAATGCGTACGTATATGTATTTACTCTGCAAAACTGTATTTCCTTATGAAGTGGTATTCTTACATATCCTTTCGAGAGAAAACTGTCCTGTGCCTTCTCTTTTGAGGCTACACACTTAGACATACACGCAACATGAAAGCTTTTCGACTTACAACGTGTTGTTTAGGAAAAACAAGATAATTTCGCACGATGCGGGATTTCCTTAAAACGTGATTTTCTGAAAAATTTTGACGAAAGAAAATTCTCCTTTTGGTTCTCTTTAGATGCTACATGTTAAGACGTACACGCCACAACAATTCTTTTCGAGATACAACGTGTAGTTTTGGAGATACAAGCTAATTTTGTACTATGCGTTATTTCTTCTCGTAAAGAGTTTCCAATGCGTACGTATATGTCTTTACTCTGCAAAACTGTATTTCCTTATGAAGTGGTATTCTTACATATCCTTTCGAGAGAAAACTGTCCTGTGCCTTCTCTTTTGAGGCTACACACTTAGACATACACGCAACATGAAAGCTTTTCGACTTACAACGTGTTGTTTAGGAAAAACAAGATAATTTCGCACGATGCGGGATTTCCTTAAAACGTGATTTTCTGAAAAATTTTGACGAAAGAAAATTCTCCTTTTGGTTCTCTTTAGATGCTACATGTTAAGACGTACACGCCACAACAATTCTTTTCGAGATACAACGTGTAGTTTTGGAGATACAAGCTAATTTTGTACTATGCGTTATTTCTTCTCGTAAAGAGTTTCCAATGCGTACGTATATGTCTTTACTCTGCAAAACTGTATTTCCTTATGAAGTGGTATTCTTACATATCCTTTCGAGAGAAAACTGTCCTGTGCCTTCTCTTTTGAGGCTACACACTTAGACATACACGCAACATGAAAGCTTTTCGACTTACAACGTGTTGTTTAGGAAAAACAAGATAATTTCGCACGATGCGGGATTTCCTTAAAACGTGATTTTCTGAAAAATTTTGACGAAAGAAAATTCTCCTTTTGGTTCTCTTTAGATGCTACATGTTAAGACGTACACGCCACAACAATTCTTTTCGAGATACAACGTGTAGTTTTGGAGATACAAGCTAATTTTGTACTATGCGTTATTTCTTCTCGTAAAGAGTTTCCAATGCGTACGTATATGTCTTTACTCTGCAAAACTGTATTTCCTTATGAAGTGGTATTCTTACATATCCTTTCGAGAGAAAACTGTCCTGTGCCTTCTCTTTTGAGGCTACACACTTAGACATACACGCAACATGAAAGCTCTTCGACTTACAACGTGTTGTTTAGGAAAAACAAGATAATTTCGCACGATGCGGGATTTCCTTAAAACGTGATTTTCTGAAAAATTTTGACGAAAGAAAATTCTCCTTTTGGTTCTCTTTAGATGCTACATGTTAAGACGTACACGCCACAACAATTCTTTTCGAGATACAACGTGTAGTTTTGGAGATACAAGCTAATTTTGTACTATGCGTTATTTCTTCTCGTAAAGAGTTTCCAATGCGTACGTATATGTCTTTACTCTGCAAAACTGTATTTCCTTATGAAGTGGTATTCTTACATATCCTTTCGAGAGAAAACTGTCCTGTGCCTTCTCTTTTGAGGCTACACACTTAGACATACACGCAACATGAAAGCTTTTCGACTTACAACGTGTTGTTTAGGAAAAACATGACAATTTCGCACGATGCGGGATTTCCTTAAAACGTGATTTTCTGAAAGATTTTGACGAAAGAAAATTCTCCTTTTGGTTCTCTTTAGATGCTACATGTTAAGACGTACACGCCACAACAATTCTTTTCGAGATACAACGTGTAGTTTTGGAGATACAAGCTAATTTTTTACTATGCATTATTTCTTCTCGTAAAGAGTTTCCAATGCGTACGTATATGTCTTTACTCTGCAAAACTGTATTTCCTTATGAAGTGGTATTCTTACATATCCTTTCGAGAGAAAACTGTCCTGTGCCTTCTCTTTTGAGGCTACACACTTAGACATACACGCAACATGAAAGCTTTTCGACTTAAAACGTGTTGTTTAGGAAAAACAAGATAATTTCGCACGATGCGGGATTTCCTTAAAACGTGATTTTCTGAAAAATTTTGACGAAAGAAAATTCTCCTTTTGGTTCTCTTTAGATGCTACATGTTAAGACGTACACGCCACAACAATTCTTTTCGAGTTACAACGTGTAGTTTTGGAGATACAAGCTAATTTTGTACTATGCGTTATTTCTTCTCGTAAAGAGTTTCCAATGCGTATGTATATGTCTTTACTCTGCTAAACTGTATTTCCTTATGAAGTGGTATTCTTACATATCCTTTCGAGAGAAAACTGTCCTGTGCCTTCTCTTTTGAGGCTACACACGTAGACATACACGCAAAATGAAAGCTTTTCGACTTACAACGTGTTGTTTAGGAAAAACAAGATAATTTCGCACGATGCGGGATTTCCTTAAAACGTGATTTTCTGAAAAATTTTGACGAAAGAAAATTCTCCTTTTGGTTCTCTTTAGATGCTACATGTTAAGACGTACACGCCACAACAATTCTTTTCGAGATACAACGTGTAGTTTTGGAGATACAAGCTAATTTTGTACTATGCGTTATTTCTTCTCGTAAAGAGTTTCCAATGCGTACGTATATGTCTTTACTCTGCAAAACTGTATTTCCTTATGAAGTGGTATTCTTACATATCCTTTCGAGAGAAAACTGTCCTGTGCCTTCTCTTTTGAGGCTACACACTTAGACATACACGCAACATGAAAGCTTTTCGACTTACAACGTGTTGTTTAGGAAAAACAAGATAATTTCGCACGATGCGGGATTTCCTTAAAACGTGATTTTCTGAAGAATTTTGACGAAAGAAAATTCTCCTTTTGGTTCTCTTTAGATGCTACATGTTAAGACGTACACGCACAACAATTCTTTTCGAGATACAACGTGTAGTTTTGGAGATACAAGCTAATTTTGTACTATGCGTTATTTCTTCTCGTAAAGAGTTTCCAATGCGTACGTATATGTCTTTACTCTGCAAAACTGTATTTCCTTATGAAGTGGTATTCTTACATATCCTTTCGAGAGAAAACTGTCCTGTGCCTTCTCTTTTGAGGCTACACACTTAGACATACACGCAACATGAAAGCTTTTCGACTTACAACGTGTTGTTTAGGAAAAACATGATAATTTCGCACGATGCGGGATTTCCTTAAAACGTGATTTTCTGAAAGATTTTGACGAAAGAAAATTCTCCTTTTGGTTCTCTTTAGATGCTACATGTTAAGACGTACACGCCACAACAATTCTTTTCGAGATACAACGTGTAGTTTTGGAGATACAAGCTAATTTTTTACTATGCGTTATTTCTTCTCGTAAAGAGTTTCCAATGCGTACGTATATGTCTTTACTCTGCAAAACTGTATTTCCTTATGAAGTGGTATTCTTACATATCCTTTCGAGAGAAAACTGTCCTGTGCCTTCTCTTTTGAGGCTACACACTTAGACATACACGCAACATGAAAGCTTTTCGACTTAAAACGTGTTGTTTAGGAAAAACAAGATAATTTCGCACGATGCGGGATTTCCTTAAAACGTGATTTTCTGAAAAATTTTGACGAAAGAAAATTCTCCTTTTGGTTCTCTTTAGATGCTACATGTTAAGACGTACACGCCAAAACAATTCTTTTCGAGTTACAACGTGTAGTTTTGGAGATACAAGCTAATTTTGTACTATGCGTTATTTCTTCTCGTAAAGAGTTTCCAATGCGTACGTATATGTCTTTACTCTGCAAAACTGTATTTCCTTATGAAGTGGTATTCTTACATATCCTTTCGAGAGAAAACTGTCCTGTGCCTTCTCTTTTGAGGCTACACACTTAGACATACACGCAACATGAAAGCTTTTCGACTTACAACGTGTTGTTTAGGAAAAACAAGATAATTTCGCACGATGCGGGATTTCCTTAAAACGTGATTTTCTGAAAGATTTTGACGAAAGAAAATTCTCCTTTTGGTTCTCTTTAGATGCTACATGTTAAGACGTACACGCCACAACAATTCTTTTCGAGATACAACGTGTAGTTTTGGAGATACAAGCTAATTTTGTACTATGCGTTATTTCTTCTCGTAAAGAGTTTCCAATGCGTACGTATATGTCTTTACTCTGCAAAACTGTATTTCCTTATGAAGTGGTATTCTTACATATCCTTTCGAGAGAAAACTGTCCTGTGCCTTCTCTTTTGAGGCTACACACTTAGACATACACGCAACATGAAAGCTTTTCGACTTAAAACGTGTTGTTTAGGAAAAACAAGATAATTTCGCACGATGCGGGATTTCCTTAAAACGTGATTTTCTGAAAAATTTTGACGAAAGAAAATTCTCCTTTTGGTTCTCTTTAGATGCTACATGTTAAGACGTACACGCCACAACAATTCTTTTCGAGTTACAACGTGTAGTTTTGGAGATACAAGCTAATTTTGTACTATGCGTTATTTCTTCTCGTAAAGAGTTTCCAATGCGTATGTATATGTCTTTACTCTGCTAAACTGTATTTCCTTATGAAGTGGTATTCTTACATATCCTTTCGAGAGAAAACTGTCCTGTGCCTTCTCTTTTGAGGCTACACACGTAGACATACACGCAACATGAAAGCTTTTCGACTTACAACGTGTTGTTTAGGAAAAACAAGATAATTTCGCACGATGCGGGATTTCCTTAAAACGTGATTTTCTGAAAAATTTTGACGAAAGAAAATTCTCCTTTTGGTTCTCTTTAGATGCTACATGTTAAGACGTACACGCCACAACAATTCTTTTCGAGATACAACGTGTAGTTTTGGAGATACAAGCTAATTTTGTACTATGCGTTATTTCTTCTCGTAAAGAGTTTCCAATGCGTACGTATATGTCTTTACTCTGCAAAACTGTATTTCCTTATGAAGTGGTATTCTTACATATCCTTTCGAGAGAAAACTGTCCTGTGCCTTCTCTTTTGAGGCTACACACTTAGACATACACGCAACATGAAAGCTTTTCGACTTACAACGTGTTGTTTAGGAAAAACAAGATAATTTCGCACGATGCGGGATTTCCTTAAAACGTGATTTTCTGAAGAATTTTGACGAAAGAAAATTCTCCTTTTGGTTCTCTTTAGATGCTACATGTTAAGACGTACACGCACAACAATTCTTTTCGAGATACAACGTGTAGTTTTGGAGATACAAGCTAATTTTGTACTATGCGTTATTTCTTCTCGTAAAGAGTTTCCAATGCGTACGTATATGTCTTTACTCTGCAAAACTGTATTTCCTTATGAAGTGGTATTCTTACATATCCTTTCGAGAGAAAACTGTCCTGTGCCTTCTCTTTTGAGGCTACACACTTAGACATACACGCAACATGAAAGCTTTTCGACTTACAACGTGTTGTTTAGGAAAAACATGATAATTTCGCACGATGCGGGATTTCCTTAAAACGTGATTTTCTGAAAGATTTTGACGAAAGAAAATTCTCCTTTTGGTTCTCTTTAGATGCTACATGTTAAGACGTACACGCCACAACAATTCTTTTCGAGATACAACGTGTAGTTTTGGAGATACAAGCTAATTTTTTACTATGCGTTATTTCTTCTCGTAAAGAGTTTCCAATGCGTACGTATATGTCTTTACTCTGCAAAACTGTATTTCCTTATGAAGTGGTATTCTTACATATCCTTTCGAGAGAAAACTGTCCTGTGCCTTCTCTTTTGAGGCTACACACTTAGACATACACGCAACATGAAAGCTTTTCGACTTAAAACGTGTTGTTTAGGAAAAACAAGATAATTTCGCACGATGCGGGATTTCCTTAAAACGTGATTTTCTGAAAAATTTTGACGAAAGAAAATTCTCCTTTTGGTTCTCTTTAGATGCTACATGTTAAGACGTACACGCCAAAACAATTCTTTTCGAGTTACAACGTGTAGTTTTGGAGATACAAGCTAATTTTGTACTATGCGTTATTTCTTCTCGTAAAGAGTTTCCAATGCGTACGTATATGTCTTTACTCTGCAAAACTGTATTTCCTTATGAAGTGGTATTCTTACATATCCTTTCGAGAGAAAACTGTCCTGTGCCTTCTCTTTTGAGGCTACACACTTAGACATACACGCAACATGAAAGCTTTTCGACTTACAACGTGTTGTTTAGGAAAAACATGATAATTTCGCACGATGCGGGATTTCCTTAAAACGTGATTTTCTGAAAGATTTTGACGAAAGAAAATTCTCCTTTTGGTTCTCTTTAGATGCTACATGTTAAGACGTACACGCCACAACAATTCTTTTCGAGATACAACGTGTAGTTTTGGAGATACAAGCTAATTTTGTACTATGCGTTATTTCTTCTCGTAAAGAGTTTCCAATGCGTACGTATATGTCTTTACTCTGCAAAACTGTATTTCCTTATGAAGTGGTATTCTTACATATCCTTTCGAGAGAAAACTGTCCTGTGCCTTCTCTTTTGAGGCTACACACTTAGACATACACGCAACATGAAAGCTTTTCGACTTAAAACGTGTTGTTTAGGAAAAACAAGATAATTTCGCACGATGCGGGATTTCCTTAAAACGTGATTTTCTGAAAAATTTTGACGAAAGAAAATTCTCCTTTTGGTTCTCTTTAGATGCTACATGTTAAGACGTACACGCCACAACAATTCTTTTCGATTACAACGTGTAGTTTTGGAGATACAAGCTAATTTTGTACTATGCGTTATTTCTTCTCGTAAAGAGTTTCCAATGCGTACGTATATGTCTTTACTCTGCTAAACTGTATTTCCTTATGAAGTGGTATTCTTACATATCCTTTCGAGAGAAAACTGTCCTGTGCCTTCTCTTTTGAGGCTACACACGTAGACATACACGCAACATGAAAGCTTTTCGACTTAAAACGTGTTGTTTAGGAAAAACAAGATAATTTCGCACGATGCGGGATTTCCTTAAAACGTGATTTTCTGAAAAATTTTGACGAAAGAAAATTCTCCTTTTGGTTCTCTTTAGATGCTACATGTTAAGACGTACACGCCACAAAATTCTTTTCGAGATACAACGTGTAGTTTTGGAGATACAAGCTAATTTTGTACTATGCGTTATTTCTTCTCGTAAAGAGTTTCCAATGCGTACGTATATGTCTTTACTCTGCAAAACTGTATTTCCTTATGAAGTGGTATTCTTACATATCCTTTCGAGAGAAAACTGTCCTGTGCCTTCTCTTTTGAGGCTACACACTTAGACATACACGCAACATGAAAGCTTTTCGACTTATAACGTGTTGTTTAGGAAAAACAAGATAATTTCGCACGATGCGGGATTTCCTTAAAACGTGATTTTCTGAAGAATTTTGACGAAAGAAAATTCTCCTTTTGGTTCTCTTTAGATGCTACATGTTAAGACGTACACGCCACAACAATTCTTTTCGAGATACAACGTGTAGTTTTGGAGATACAAGCTAATTTTGTACTATGTGTTATTTCTTCTCGTAAAGAGTTTCCAATGCGTACTTATATGTCTTTACTCTGCAAAACTGTATTTCCTTATGAAGTGGTATTCTTACATATCCTTTCGAGAGAAAACTGTCCTGTGCCTTCTCTTTTGAGGCTACACACTTAGACATACACGCAACATGAAAGCTTTTCGACTTACAACGTGTTGTTTAGGAAAAACAAGATAATTTCGCACGATGCGGGATTTCCTTAAAACGTGATTTTCTGAAAAATTTTGACGAAAGAAAATTCTCCTTTTGGTTCTCTTTAGATGCTACATGTTAAGACGTACACGCACAACAATTCTTTTCGAGATACAACGTGTAGTTTTGGAGATACAAGCTAATTTTGTACTATGCGTTATTTCTTCTCGTAAAGAGTTTCCAATGCGTACGTATATGTCTTTACTCTGCAAAACTGTATTTCCTTATGAAGTGGTATTCTTACATATCCTTTCGAGAGAAAACTGTCCTGTGCCTTCTCTTTTGAGGCTACACACTTAGACATACAGGCAACATGAAAGCTTTTCGACTTAAAACGTGTTGTTTAGGAAAAACAAGATAATTTCGCACGATGCGGGATTTCCTTAAAACGTGATTTTCTGAAAAATTTTGACGAAAGAAAATTCTCCTTTTGGTTCTCTTTAGATGCTACATGTTAAGACGTACACGCCACAACAATTCTTTTCGAGATACAACGTGTAGTTTTGGAGATACAAGCTAATTTTGTACTATGCGTTATTTCTTCTCGTAAAGAGTTTCCAATGTGTACGTATATGTATTTACTCTGCAAAACTGTATTTCCTTATGAAGTGGTATTCTTACATATCCTTTCCAGAGAAAACTGTCCTGTGCCTTCTCTTTTGAGGCTACACACTTAGACATACACGCAACATGAAAGCTTTTCGACTTACAACGTGTTGTTTAGGAAAAACAAGATAATTTTGCACGATGCGGGATTTCCTTAAAACGTGATTTTCTGAAAAATTTTGACGAAAGAAAATTCTCCTTTTGGTTCTCTTTAGATGCTACATGTTAAGACGTACACGCCACAACAATTCTTTTCGAGATACAACGTGTAGTTTTGGAGATACAAGCTAATTTTTTACTATGCGTTATTTCTTCTCGTAAAGAGTTTCCAATGCGTACGTATATGTCTTTACTCTGCAAAACTGTATTTCCTTATGAAGTGGTATTCTTACATATCCTTTCGAGAGAAAACTGTCCTGTGCCTTCTCTTTTGAGGCTACACACTTAGACATACACGCAACATGAAAGCTTTTCGACTTACAACGTGTTGTTTAGGAAAAACATGATAATTTCGCACTATGCGGGATTTCCTTAAAACGTGATTTTCTGAAAGATTTTGACGAAAGAAAATTCTCCTTTTGGTTCTCTTTAGATGCTACATATTAAGACGTACACGCCACAACAATTCTTTTCGAGATACAACGTGTAGTTTTGGAGATACAAGCTAATTTTTTACTATGCGTTATTTCTTCTCGTAAAGAGTTTCCAATGCGTACGTATATGTCTTTACTCTGCAAAACTGTATTTCCTTATGAAGTGGTATTCTTACATATCCTTTCGAGAGAAAACTGTCCTGTGCCTTCTCTTTTGAGGCTACACACTTAGACATACACGCAACATGAAAGCTTTTCGACTTACAACGTGTTGTTTAGGAAAAACAAGATAATTTCGCACGATGCGGGATTTCCTTAAAACGTGATTTTCTGAAGAATTTTGACGAAAGAAAATTCTCCTTTTGGTTCTCTTTAGATGCTACATGTTAAGACGTACACGCACAACAATTCTTTTCGAGATACAACGTGTAGTTTTGGAGATACAAGCTAATTTTGTACTATGCGTTATTTCTTCTCGTAAAGAGTTTCCAATGCGTACGTATATGTCTTTACTCTGCAAAACTGTATTTCCTTATGAAGTGGTATTCTTACATATCCTTTCGAGAGAAAACTGTCCTGTGCCTTCTCTTTTGAGGCTACACACTTAGACATACACGCAACATGAAAGCTTTTCGACTTACAACGTGTTGTTTAGGAAAAACATGATAATTTCGCACGATGCGGGATTTCCTTAAAACGTGATTTTCTGAAAGATTTTGACGAAAGAAAATTCTCCTTTTGGTTCTCTTTAGATGCTACATGTTAAGACGTACACGCCACAACAATTCTTTTCGAGATACAACGTGTAGTTTTGGAGATACAAGCTAATTTTTTACTATGCGTTATTTCTTCTCGTAAAGAGTTTCCAATGCGTACGTATATGTCTTTACTCTGCAAAACTGTATTTCCTTATGAAGTGGTATTCTTACATATCCTTTCGAGAGAAAACTGTCCTGTGCCTTCTCTTTTGAGGCTACACACTTAGACATACACGCAACATGAAAGCTTTTCGACTTAAAACGTGTTGTTTAGGAAAAACAAGATAATTTCGCACGATGCGGGATTTCCTTAAAACGTGATTTTCTGAAAAATTTTGACGAAAGAAAATTCTCCTTTTGGTTCTCTTTAGATGCTACATGTTAAGACGTACACGCCAAAACAATTCTTTTCGAGTTACAACGTGTAGTTTTGGAGATACAAGCTAATTTTGTACTATGCGTTATTTCTTCTCGTAAAGAGTTTCCAATGCGTACGTATATGTCTTTACTCTGCAAAACTGTATTTCCTTATGAAGTGGTATTCTTACATATCCTTTCGAGAGAAAACTGTCCTGTGCCTTCTCTTTTGAGGCTACACACTTAGACATACACGCAACATGAAAGCTTTTCGACTTACAACGTGTTGTTTAGGAAAAACATGATAATTTCGCACGATGCGGGATTTCCTTAAAACGTGATTTTCTGAAAGATTTTGACGAAAGAAAATTCTCCTTTTGGTTCTCTTTAGATGCTACATGTTAAGACGTACACGCCACAACAATTCTTTTCGATTACAACGTGTAGTTTTGGAGATACAAGCTAATTTTGTACTATGCGTTATTTCTTCTCGTAAAGAGTTTCCAATGCGTATGTATATGTCTTTACTCTGCTAAACTGTATTTCCTTATGAAGTGGTATTCTTACATATCCTTTCGAGAGAAAACTGTCCTGTGCCTTCTCTTTTGAGGCTACACACGTAGACACACACGCAACATGAAAGCTTTTCGACTTAAAACGTGTTGTTTAGGAAAAACAAGATAATTTCGCACGATGCGGGATTTCCTTAAAACGTGATTTTCTGAAAAATTTTGACGAAAGAAAATTCTCCTTTTGGTTCTCTTTAGATGCTACATGTTAAGACGTACACGCCACTAAATTCTTTTCGAGATACAACGTGTAGTTTTGGAGATACAAGCTAATTTTGTACTATGCGTTATTTCTTCTCGTAAAGAGTTTCCAATGCGTACGTATATGTCTTTACTCTGCAAAACTGTATTTCCTTATGAAGTGGTATTCTTACATATCCTTTCGAGAGAAAACTGTCCTGTGCCTTCTCTTTTGAGGCTACACACTTAGACATACACGCAACATGAAAGCTTTTCGACTTACAACGTGTTGTTTAGGAAAAACAAGATAATTTCGCACGATGCGGGATTTCCTTAAAACGTGATTTTCTGAAGAATTTTGACGAAAGAAAATTCTCCTTTTGGTTCTCTTTAGATGCTACATGTTAAGACGTACACGCCACAACAATTCTTTTCGAGATACAACGTGTAGTTTTGGAGATACAAGCTAATTTTGTACTATGTGTTATTTCTTCTCGTAAAGAGTTTCCAATGCGTACTTATATGTCTTTACTCTGCAAAACTGTATTTCCTTATGAAGTGGTATTCTTACATATCCTTTCGAGAGAAAACTGTCCTGTGCCTTCTCTTTTGAGGCTACACACTTAGACATACACGCAACATGAAAGCTTTTCGACTTACAACGTGTTGTTTAGGAAAAACAAGATAATTTCGCACGATGCGGGATTTCCTTAAAACGTGATTTTCTGAAAAATTTTGACGAAAGAAAATTCTCCTTTTGGTTCTCTTTAGATGCTACATGTTAAGACGTACACGCACAACAATTCTTTTCGAGATACAACGTGTAGTTTTGGAGATACAAGCTAATTTTGTACTATGCGTTATTTCTTCTCGTAAAGAGTTTCCAATGCGTACGTATATGTCTTTACTCTGCAAAACTGTATTTCCTTATGAAGTGGTATTCTTACATATCCTTTCGAGAGAAAACTGTCCTGTGCCTTCTCTTTTGAGGCTACACACTTAGACATACAGGCAACATGAAAGCTTTTCGACTTAAAACGTGTTGTTTAGGAAAAACAAGATAATTTCGCACGATGCGGGATTTCCTTAAAACGTGATTTTCTGAAAAATTTTGACGAAAGAAAATTCTCCTTTTGGTTCTCTTTAGATGCTACATGTTAAGACGTACACGCCACAACAATTCTTTTCGAGATACAACGTGTAGTTTTGGAGATACAAGCTAATTTTGTACTATGCGTTATTTCTTCTCGTAAAGAGTTTCCAATGTGTACGTATATGTATTTACTCTGCAAAACTGTATTTCCTTATGAAGTGGTATTCTTACATATCCTTTCCAGAGAAAACTGTCCTGTGCCTTCTCTTTTGAGGCTACACACTTAGACATACACGCAACATGAAAGCTTTTCGACTTACAACGTGTTGTTTAGGAAAAACAAGATAATTTTGCACGATGCGGGATTTCCTTAAAACGTGATTTTCTGAAAAATTTTGACGAAAGAAAATTCTCCTTTTGGTTCTCTTTAGATGCTACATGTTAAGACGTACACGCCACAACAATTCTTTTCGAGATACAACGTGTAGTTTTGGAGATACAAGCTAATTTTGTACTATGCGTTATTTCTTCTCGTAAAGAGTTTCCAATGCGTACGTATATGTCTTTACTCTGCAAAACTGTATTTCCTTATGAAGTGGTATTCTTACATATCCTTTCGAGAGAAAACTGTCCTGTGCCTTCTCTTTTGAGGCTACACACTTAGACATACACGCAACATGAAAGCTTTTCGACTTACAACGTGTTGTTTAGGAAAAACATGATAATTTCGCACTATGCGGGATTTCCTTAAAACGTGATTTTCTGAAAGATTTTGACGAAAGAAAATTCTCCTTTTGGTTCTCTTTAGATGCTACATGTTAAGACGTACACGCCACAACAATTCTTTTCGAGATACAACGTGTAGTTTTGGAGATACAAGCTAATTTTTTACTATGCGTTATTTCTTCTCGTAAAGAGTTTCCAATGCGTACGTATATGTCTTTACTCTGCAAAACTGTATTTCCTTATGAAGTGGTATTCTTACATATCCTTTCGAGAGAAAACTGTCCTGTGCCTTCTCTTTTGAGGCTACACACTTAGACATACACGCAACATGAAAGCTTTTCGACTTACAACGTGTTGTTTAGGAAAAACAAGATAATTTCGCACGATGCGGGATTTCCTTAAAACGTGATTTTCTGAAAAATTTTGACGAAAGAAAATTCTCCTTTTGGTTCTCTTTAGATGCTACATGTTAAGACGTACACGCCACAACAATTCTTTTCGAGATACAACGTGTAGTTTTGGAGATACAAGCTAATTTTGTACTATGCGTTATTTCTTCTCGTAAAGAGTTTCCAATGCGTACGTATATGTCTTTACTCTGCAAAACTGTATTTCCTTATGAAGTGGTATTCTTACATATCCTTTCGAGAGAAAACTGTCCTGTGCCTTCTCTTCTGAGGCTACACACTTAGACATACACGCAACATGAAAGCTTTTCGACTTACAACGTGTTGTTTAGGAAAAACAAGATAATTTCGCACGATGCAGGATTTCCTTAAAATGTGATTTTCTGAAAAATTTTGACGAAAGAAAATTCTCCTTTTGGTTCTCTTTAGATGCTACATGTTAAGACGTACACGCCACAACAATTCTTTTCGAGATACAACGTGTAGTTTTGGAGATACAAGCTAATTTTGTACTATGCGTTATTTCTTCTCGTAAAGAGTTTCCAATGCGTACGTATATGTCTTTACTCTGCAAAACTGTATTTCCTTATGAAGTGGTATTCTTACATATCCTTTCGAGAGAAAACTGTCCTGTGCCTTCTCTTTTGAGGCTACACACTTAGACATACACGCAACATGAAAGCTTTTCGACTTACAACGTGTTGTTTAGGAAAAACAAGATAATTTCGCACGATGCGGGATTTCCTTAAAACGTGATTTTCTGAAAAATTTTGACGAAAGAAAATTCTCCTTTTGGTTCTCTTTAGATGCTACATGTTAAGACGTACACGCCACAACAATTCTTTTCGAGATACAACGTGTAGTTTTGGAGATACAAGCTAATTTTATTCTATGCGTTATTTCTTCTCGTAAAGATTTTCCAATGTGTATGTATATGTATTTACTCTGCAAAACTGTATTTCCTTATGAAGTGGTATTCTTACATATCCTTTCGCGAGAAAACTGTCCTGTGCCTTCTCCTTTGAGGCTACATACTTAGACATACACGCAACATGAAAGCTTTTCGACTTACAACGTGTTGTTTAGGAAAAACATGATAATTTCGCACGATGCGGGATTTCCTTAAAACGTGATTTTCTGAAAGATTTTGACGAAAGAAAATTCTCCTTTTGGTTCTCTTTAGATGCTACATGTTAAGACGTACACGCCACAACAATTCTTTTCGAGATACAAGGTGTAGTTTTGGAGATACAAGCTAATTTTGTACTATGCGTTATTTCTTCTCGTAAAGAGTTTCCAATGCATACGTATATGTCTTTACTCTGCAAAACTGTATTTCCTTATGAAGTGGTATTCTTACATATCCTTTCGAGAGAAAACTGTCCTGTGCCTTCTCTTTTGAGGCTACACACTTAGACATACACGCAACATGAAAGCTTTTCGACTTACAACGTGTTGTTTAGGAAAAACAAGATAATTTCGCACGATGCGGGATTTCCTTAAAACGTGATTTTCTGAAAAATTTTGACGAAAGAAAATTCTCCTTTTGGTTCTCTTTAGATGCTACATGTTAAGACGTACACGCCACAACAATTCTTTTCGAGATACAACGTGTAGTTTTGGAGATACAAGCTAATTTTGTACTATGCGTTATTTATTCTCGTAAAGAGTTTCCAATGCGTACGTATATGTCTTTACTCTGCAAAACTGTATTTCCTTATGAAGTGGTATTCTTACATATCCTTTCGAGAGAAAACTGTCCTGTGCCTTCTCTTTTGAGGCTACACACTTAGACATACGCGCAACATGAAAGCTTTTCGACTTACAACGTGTTGTTTAGGAAAAACAAGATAATTTCGCACGATGCGGGATTTCCTTAAAACGTGATTTTCTGAAAAATTTTGACGAAAGAAAATTCTCCTTTTGGTTCTATTTAGATGCTACATGTTAAGACGTACACGCCACAACACTTCTTTTCGAGATACAACGTGTAGTTTTGGAGATACAAGCTAATTTTGTACTATGCGTTATTTCTTCTCGTAAAGAGTTTCCAATGCGTACGTATATGTCTTTACTCTGCAAAACTGTATTTCCTTATGAAGTGGTATTCTTACATATCCTTTCGAGAGAAAACTGTCCTGTGCCTTCTCTTTTGAGGCTACACACTTAGACATACACGCAACATGAAAGCTTTTCGACTTACAACGTGTTGTTTAGGAAAAACAAGATAATTTCGCACGATGCGGGATTTCCTTAAAACGTGATTTTCTGAAAAATTTTGACGAAAGAAAATTCTCCTTTTGGTTCTCTTTAGATGCTACATGTTAAGACGTACACGCCACAACAATTCTTTTCGAGATACAACGTGTAGTTTTGGAGATACAAGCTAATTTTGTACTATGCGTTATTTCTTCTCGTAAAGAGTTTCCAATGCGTACGTATATGTCTTTACTCTGCAAAACTGTATTTCCTTATGAAGTGGTATTCTTACATATCCTTTCGAGAGAAAACTGTCCTGTGCCTTCTCTTTTGAGGCTACACACGTAGACATACACGCAACATGAAAGCTTTTCGACTTACAACGTGTTGTTTAGGAAAAACAAGATAATTTCGCACGATGCGGGATTTCCTTAAAACGTGATTTTCTGAAAAATTTTGACGAAAGAAAATTCTCCTTTTGGTTCTCTTTAGATGCTACATGTTAAGACGTACACGCCACAACAATTCTTTTCGAGATACAACGTGTAGTTTTGGAGATACAAGCTAATTTTGTACTATGCGTTATTTCTTCTCGTAAAGAGTTTCCAATGCGTACGTATATGTCTTTACTCTGCAAAACTGTATTTCCTTATGAAGTGGTATTCTTACATATCCTTTCGAGAGAAAACTGTCCTGTGCCTTCTCTTTTGAGGCTACACACTTAGACATACACACAACATGAAAACTTTTCGACTTACAACGTGTTGTTTAGGAAAAACAAGATAATTTTGCACGATGCGGGATTTCCTTAAAACGTGATTTTCTGAAAAATTTTGACGAAAGAAAATTCTCCTTTTGGTTCTCTTTAGATGCTACATGTTAAGACGTACACGCCACAACAATTCTTTTCGAGATACAACGTGTAGTTTTGGAGATACAAGCTAATTTTGTACTATGCGTTATTTCTTCTCGTAAAGAGTTTCCAATGCGTACGTATATGTCTTTACTCTGCAAAACTGTATTTCCTTATGAAGTGGTATTCTTACATATCCTTTCGAGAGAAAACTGTCCTGTGCCTTCTCTTTTGAGGCTACACACTTAGACATACACGCAACATGAAAGCTTTTCGACTTACAACGTGTTGTTTAGGAAAAACAAGATAATTTCGCACGATGCGGGATTTCCTTAAAACGTGATTTTCTGAAAAATTTTGACGAAAGAAAATTCTCCTTTTGGTTCTATTTAGATGCTACATGTTAAGACGTACACGCCACAACACTTCTTTTCGAGATACAACGTGTAGTTTTGGAGATACAAGCTAATTTTGTACTATGCGTTATTTCTTCTCGTAAAGAGTTTCCAATGCGTACGTATATGTCTTTACTCTGCAAAACTGTATTTCCTTATGAAGTGGTATTCTTACATATCCTTTCGAGAGAAAACTGTCCTGTGCCTTCTCTTTTGAGGCTACACACTTAGACATACACGCAACATGAAAGCTTTTCGACTTACAACGTGTTGTTTAGGAAAAACAAGATAATTTCGCACGATGCGGGATTTCCTTAAAACGTGATTTTCTGAAAAATTTTGACGAAAGAAAATTCTCCTTTTGGTTCTCTTTAGATGCTACATGTTAAGACGTACACGCCACAACAATTCTTTTCGAGATACAACGTGTAGTTTTGGAGATACAAGCTAATTTTGTACTATGCGTTATTTCTTCTCGTAAAGAGTTTCCAATGCGTACGTATATGTCTTTACTCTGCAAAACTGTATTTCCTTATGAAGTGGTATTCTTACATATCCTTTCGAGAGAAAACTGTCCTGTGCCTTCTCTTTTGAGGCTACACACGTAGACATACACGCAACATGAAAGCTTTTCGACTTACAACGTGTTGTTTAGGAAAAACAAGATAATTTCGCACGATGCGGGATTTCCTTAAAACGTGATTTTCTGAAAAATTTTGACGAAAGAAAATTCTCCTTTTGGTTCTCTTTAGATGCTACATGTTAAGACGTACACGCCACAACAATTCTTTTCGAGATACAACGTGTAGTTTTGGAGATACAAGCTAATTTTGTACTATGCGTTATTTCTTCTCGTAAAGAGTTTCCAATGCGTACGTATATGTCTTTACTCTGCAAAACTGTATTTCCTTATGAAGTGGTATTCTTACATATCCTTTCGAGAGAAAACTGTCCTGTGCCTTCTCTTTTGAGGCTACACACTTAGACATACACACAACATGAAAACTTTTCGACTTACAACGTGTTGTTTAGGAAAAACAAGATAATTTTGCACGATGCGGGATTTCCTTAAAACGTGATTTTCTGAAAAATTTTGACGAAAGAAAATTCTCCTTTTGGTTCTCTTTAGATGCTACATGTTAAGACGTACACGCCACAACAATTCTTTTCGAGATACAACGTGTAGTTTTGGAGATACAAGCTAATTTTGTACTATGCGTTATTTCTTCTCGTAAAGAGTTTCCAATGCGTACGTATATGTCTTTACTCTGCAAAACTGTATTTCCTTATGAAGTGGTATTCTTACATATCCTTTCGAGAGAAAACTGTCCTGTGCCTTCTCTTTTGAGGCTACACACTTAGACATACACGCAACATGAAAGCTTTTCGACTTACAACGTGTTGTTTAGGAAAAACAAGATAATTTCGCACGATGCGGGATTTCCTTAAAACGTGATTTTCTGAAAAATTTTGACGAAAGAAAATTCTCCTTTTGGTTCTCTTTAGATGCTACATGTTAAGACGTACACGCCACAACAATTCTTTTCGAGATACAACGTGTAGTTTTGGAGATACAAGCTAATTTTGTACTATGCGTTATTTCTTCTCGTAAAGAGTTTCCAATGCGTACGTATATGTCTTTACTCTGCAAAACTGTATTTCCTTATGAAGTGGTATTCTTACATATCCTTTCGAGAGAAAACTGTCCTGTGCCTTCTCTTTTGAGGCTACACACTTAGACATACACGCAACATGAAAGCTTTTCGACTTACAACGTGTTGTTTAGGAAAAACATGATAATTTCGCACGATGCGGGATTTCCTTAAAACGTGATTTTCTGAAAGATTTTGACGAAAGAAAATTCTCCTTTTGGTTCTCTTTAGATGCTACATGTTAAGTCGTACACGCCACAACAATTCTTTTCGAGATACAACGTGTAGTTTTGGAGATACAAGCTAATTTTGTACTATGCGTTATTTCTTCTCGTAAAGAGTTTCCAATGCGTACGTATATGTCTTTACTCTGCAAAACTGTATTTCCTTATGAAGTGGTATTCTTACATATCCTTTCGAGAGAAAACTGTCCTGTGCCTTCTCTTTTGAGGCTACACACTTAGACATACACGCAACATGAAAGCTTTTCGACTTACAACGTGTTGTTTAGGAAAAACAAGATAATTTCGCACGATGCGGGATTTCCTTAAAACGTGATTTTCTGAAAAATTTTGACGAAAGAAAATTCTCCTTTTGGTTCTCTTTAGATGCTACATGTTAAGACGTACACGCCACAACAATTCTTTTCGAGATACAACGTGTAGTTTTGGAGATACAAGGTAATTTTGTACTATGCGTTATTTCTTCTCGTAAAGAGTTTCCAATGTGTACGTATATGTATTTACTCTGCAAAACTGTATTTCCTTATGAAGTGGTATTCTTACATATCCTTTCGAGAGAAAACTGTCCTGTGCCTTCTCTTTTGAGGCTACACACTTAGACATACACGCAACATGAAAGCTTTTCGACTTACAACGTGTTGTTTAGGAAAAACAAGATAATTTCGCACGATGCGGGATTTCCTTAAAACGTGATTTTCTGAAAAATTTTGACGAAAGAAAATTCTCCTTTTGGTTCTCTTTAGATGCTACATGTTAAGACGTACACGCCACAACAATTCTTTTCGAGATACAACGTGTAGTTTTGGAGATACAAGCTAATTTTGTACTATGCGTTATTTCTTCTCGTAAAGAGTTTCCAATGTGTACGTATATGTCTTTACTCTGCAAAACTGTATTTCCTTATGAAGTGGTATTCTTACATATCCTTTCGAGAGAAAACTGTCCTGTGCCTTCTCTTTTGAGGCTACACACTTAGACATACACGCAACATGAAAGCTTTTCGACTTACAACGTGTTGTTTAGGAAAAACAAGATAATTTCGCACGATGCGGGATTTCCTTAAAACGTGATTTTCTGAAAAATTTTGCCGAAAGAAAATTCTCCTTTTGGTTCTGTTTAGATGCTACATGTTAAGACGTACACGCCACAACAATTCTTTTCGAGATACAACGTGTAGTTTTGGAGATACAAGCTAATTTTGTACTATGCGTTATTTCTTCTCGTAAAGAGTTTCCAATGCGTACGTATATGTCTTTACTCTGCAAAACTGTATTTCCTTATGAAGTGGTATTCTTACATATCCTTTCGAGAGAAAACTGTCCTGTGCCTTCTCTTTTGAGGCTACACACTTAGACATACACGCAACATGAAAGCTTTTCGACTTACAACGTGTTGTTTAGGAAAAACAAGATAATTTCGCACGATGCGGGATTTCCTTAAAACGTGATTTTCTGAAAAATTTTGACGAAAGAAAATTCTCCTTTTCGTTCTCTTTAGATGCTACATGTTAAGACGTACACGCCACAACAATTCTTTTCGAGATACAACGTGTAGTTTTGGAGATACAAGCTAATTTTGTACTATGCGTTATTTCTTCTCGTAAAGAGTTTCCAATGTGTACGTATATGTATTTACTCTGCAAAACTGTATTTCCTTATGAAGTGGTATTCTTACATATCCTTTCGAGAGAAAACTGTCCTGTGCCTTCTCTTTTGAGGCTACACACTTAGACATACACGCAACATGAAAGCTTTTCGACTTACAACGTGTTGTTTAGGAAAAACAAGATAATTTCGCACGATGCGGGATTTCCTTAAAACGTGATTTTCTGAAAAATTTTGACGAAAGAAAATTCTCCTTTTGGTTCTCTTTAGATGCTACATGTTAAGACGTACACGCCACAACAATTCTTTTCGAGATACAACGTGTAGTTTTGGAGATACAAGCTAATTTTGTACTATGCGTTATTTCTTCTCGTAAAGAGTTTCCAATGCGTACGTATATGTCTTTACTCTGCAAAACTGTATTTCCTTATGAAGTGGTATTCTTACATATCCTTTCGAGAGAAAACTGTCCTGTGCCTTCTCTTTTGAGGCTACACACTTAGACATACACGCAACATGAAAGCTTTTCGACTTACAACGTGTTGTTTAGGAAAAACATGATAATTTCGCACGATGCGGGATTTCCTTAAAACGTGATTTTCTGAAAGATTTTGACGAAAGAAAATTCTCCTTTTGGTTCTCTTTAGATGCTACATGTTAAGTCGTACACGCCACAACAATTCTTTTCGAGATACAACGTGTAGTTTTGGAGATACAAGCTAATTTTGTACTATGCGTTATTTCTTCTCGTAAAGAGTTTCCAATGCGTACGTATATGTCTTTACTCTGCAAAACTGTATTTCCTTATGAAGTGGTATTCTTACATATCCTTTCGAGAGAAAACTGTCCTGTGCCTTCTCTTTTGAGGCTACACACTTAGACATACACGCAACATGAAAGCTTTTCGACTTACAACGTGTTGTTTAGGAAAAACAAGATAATTTCGCACGATGCGGGATTTCCTTAAAACGTGATTTTCTGAAAAATTTTGACGAAAGAAAATTCTCCTTTTGGTTCTCTTTAGATGCTACATGTTAAGACGTACACGCCACAACAATTCTTTTCGAGATACAACGTGTAGTTTTGGAGATACAAGGTAATTTTGTACTATGCGTTATTTCTTCTCGTAAAGAGTTTCCAATGTGTACGTATATGTATTTACTCTGCAAAACTGTATTTCCTTATGAAGTGGTATTCTTACATATCCTTTCGAGAGAAAACTGTCCTGTGCCTTCTCTTTTGAGGCTACACACTTAGACATACACGCAACATGAAAGCTTTTCGACTTACAACGTGTTGTTTAGGAAAAACAAGATAATTTCGCACGATGCGGGATTTCCTTAAAACGTGATTTTCTGAAAAATTTTGACGAAAGAAAATTCTCCTTTTGGTTCTCTTTAGATGCTACATGTTAAGACGTACACGCCACAACAATTCTTTTCGAGATACAACGTGTAGTTTTGGAGATACAAGCTAATTTTGTACTATGCGTTATTTCTTCTCGTAAAGAGTTTCCAATGTGTACGTATATGTCTTTACTCTGCAAAACTGTATTTCCTTATGAAGTGGTATTCTTACATATCCTTTCGAGAGAAAACTGTCCTGTGCCTTCTCTTTTGAGGCTACACACTTAGACATACACGCAACATGAAAGCTTTTCGACTTACAACGTGTTGTTTAGGAAAAACAAGATAATTTCGCACGATGCGGGATTTCCTTAAAACGTGATTTTCTGAAAAATTTTGCCGAAAGAAAATTCTCCTTTTGGTTCTATTTAGATGCTACATGTTAAGACGTACACGCCACAACAATTCTTTTCGAGATACAACGTGTAGTTTTGGAGATACAAGCTAATTTTGTACTATGCGTTATTTCTTCTCGTAAAGAGTTTCCAATGCGTACGTATATGTCTTTACTCTGCAAAACTGTATTTCCTTATGAAGTGGTATTCTTACATATCCTTTCGAGAGAAAACTGTCCTGTGCCTTCTCTTTTGAGGCTACACACTTAGACATACACGCAACATGAAAGCTTTTCGACTTACAACGTGTTGTTTAGGAAAAACAAGATAATTTCGCACGATGCGGGATTTCCTTAAAACGTGATTTTCTGAAAAATTTTGACGAAAGAAAATTCTCCTTTTGGTTCTCTTTAGATGCTACATGTTAAGACGTACACGCCACAACAATTCTTTTCGAGATACAACGTGTAGTTTTGGAGATACAAGCTAATTTTGTACTATGCGTTATTTCTACTCGTAAAGAGTTTCCAATGCGTACGTATATGTCTTTACTCTGCTAAACTGTATTTCCTTATGAAGTGGTATTCTTACATATCCTTTCGAGAGAAAACTGTCCTGTGCCTTCTCTTTTGAGGCTACACACTTAGACATACACGCAACATGAAAGCTTTTCGACTTACAACGTGTTGTTTAGGAAAAACAAGATAATTTCGCACGATGCGGGATTTCCTTAAAACGTGATTTTCTGAAAAATTTTGACGAAAGAAAATTCTCCTTTTGGTTCTCTTTAGACGCTACATGTTAAGACGTACACGCCACAACAATTCTTTTCGAGATACAACGTGTAGTTTTGGAGATACAAGCTAATTTTGTACTATGCGTTATTTCTTCTCGTAAAGAGTTTCCAATGTGTACGTATATGTATTTACTCTGCAAAACTGTATTTCCTTATAAAGTGGTATTCTTACCTATCCTTTCGAGAGAAAACTGTCCTGTGCCTTCTCTTTTGAGGCTACACACTTAGACATACACGCAACATGAAAGCTTTTCGACTTACAACGTGTTGTTTAGGAAAAACATGATAATTTCGCACGATGCGGGATTTCCTTAAAACGTGATTTTCTGAAAAATTTTGACGAAAGAAAATTCTCCTTTTGGTTCTCTTTAGATGCTACATGTTAAGACGTACACGCCACAACAATTCTTTTCGAGATACAACGTGTAGTTTTGGAGATACAAGCTAATTTTGTACTATGCGTTATTTCTTCTCGTAAAGAGTTTCCAATGCGTACGTATATGTCTTTACTCTGCAAAACTGTATTTCCTTATGAAGTGGTATTCTTACATATCCTTTCGAGAGAAAACTGTCCTGTGCCTTCTCTTTTGAGGCTACACACTTAGACATACACGCAACATGAAAGCTTTTCGACTTACAACGTGTTGTTTAGGAAAAACATGATAATTTCGCACGATGCGGGATTTCCTTAAAACGTGATTTTCTGAAAGATTTTGACGAAAGAAAATTCTCCTTTTGGTTCTCTTTAGATGCTACATGTTAAGTCGTACACGCCACAACAATTCTTTTCGAGATACAACGTGTAGTTTTGGAGATACAAGCTAATTTTGTACTATGCGTTATTTCTTCTCGTAAAGAGTTTCCAATGCGTACGTATATGTCTTTACTCTGCAAAACTGTATTTCCTTATGAAGTGGTATTCTTACATATCCTTTCGAGAGAAAACTGTCCTGTGCCTTCTCTTTTGAGGCTACACACTTAGACATACACGCAACATGAAAGCTTTTCGACTTACAACGTGTTGTTTAGGAAAAACAAGATAATTTCGCACGATGCGGGATTTCCTTAAAACGTGATTTTCTGAAAAATTTTGACGAAAGAAAATTCTCCTTTTGGTTCTCTTTAGATGCTACATGTTAAGACGTACACGCCACAACAATTCTTTTCGAGATACAACGTGTAGTTTTGGAGATACAAGCTAATTTTGTACTATGCGTTATTTCTTCTCGTAAAGAGTTTCCAATGCGTACGTATATGTCTTTACTCTGCAAAACTGTATTTCCTTATGAAGTGGTATTCTTACATATCCTTTCGAGAGAAAACTGTCCTGTGCCTTCTCTTTTGAGGCTACACACTTAGACATACACCGCAACATGAAAGCTTTTCGACTTACAACGTGTTGTTTAGGAAAAACAAGATAATTTCGCACGATGCGGGATTTCCTTAAAACGTGATTTTCTGAAAAATTTTGACGAAAGAAAATTCTCCTTTTGGTTCTCTTTAGATGCTACATGTTAAGACGTACACGCCACAACAATTCTTTTCGAGATACAACGTGTAGTTTTGGAGATACAAGCTAATTTTGTACTATGCGTTATTTCTTCTCGTAAAGAGTTTCCAATGCGTACGTATATGTCTTTACTCTGCAAAACTGTATTTCCTTATGAAGTGGTATTCTTACATATCCTTTCGAGAGAAAACTGTCCTGTGCCTTCTCTTTTGAGGCTACACACTTAGACATACACGCAACATGAAAGCTTTTCGACTTACAACGTGTTGTTTAGGAAAAACATGATAATTTCGCACGATGCGGGATTTCCTTAAAACGTGATTTTCTGAAAGATTTTGACGAAAGAAAATTCTCCTTTTGGTTCTCTTTAGATGCTACATGTTAAGTCGTACACGCCACAACAATTCTTTTCGAGATACAACGTGTAGTTTTGGAGATACAAGCTAATTTTGTACTATGCGTTATTTCTTCTCGTAAAGAGTTTCCAATGCGTACGTATATGTCTTTACTCTGCAAAACTGTATTTCCTTATGAAGTGGTATTCTTACATATCCTTTCGAGAGAAAACTGTCCTGTGCCTTCTCTTTTGAGGCTACACACTTAGACATACACGCAACATGAAAGCTTTTCGACTTACAACGTGTTGTTTAGGAAAAACAAGATAATTTCGCACGATGCGGGATTTCCTTAAAACGTGATTTTCTGAAAAATTTTGACGAAAGAAAATTCTCCTTTTGGTTCTCTTTAGATGCTACATGTTAAGACGTACACGCCACAACAATTCTTTTCGAGATACAACGTGTAGTTTTGGAGATACAAGCTAATTTTGTACTATGCGTTATTTCTTCTCGTAAAGAGTTTCCAATGCGTACGTATATGTCTTTACTCTGCAAAACTGTATTTCCTTATGAAGTGGTATTCTTACATATCCTTTCGAGAGAAAACTGTCCTCTGCCTTCTCTTTTGAGGCTACACACTTAGACATACACGCAACATGAAAGCTTTTCGACTTACAACGTGTTGTTTAGGAAAAACAAGATAATTTCGCACGAGGCGGGATTTCCTTAAAACGTGATTTTCTGAAAAATTTTGACGAAAGAAAATTCTCCTTTTGGTTCTCTTTAGATGCTACATGTTAAGACGTACACGCCACAACAATTCTTTTCGAGA
The DNA here is from genome assembly GCF_947179515.1 of Apodemus sylvaticus. Classification (NCBI taxonomy): domain Eukaryota; kingdom Metazoa; phylum Chordata; class Mammalia; order Rodentia; family Muridae; genus Apodemus; species Apodemus sylvaticus. The sequence goes on from NC_067482.1 coordinate 108,283,935, forward strand.
TACAACGTGTAGTTTTGGAGATACAAGCTAATTTTGTACTATGCGTTATTTCTTCTCGTAAAGAGTTTCCAATGCGTACGTATATGTCTTTACTCTGCTAAACTGTATTTCCTTATGAAGTGGTATTCTTACATATCTTTTCGAGAGAAAACTGTCCTGTGCCTTCTCTTTTGAGGCTACACACTTAGACATACACGCAACATGAAAGCTTTTCGACTTACAACGTGTTGTTTAGGAAAAACAAGATAATTTCGCACGATGCGGGATTTCCTTAAAACGTGATTTTCTGAAAAATTTTGACGAAAGAAAATTCTCCTTTTGGTTCTCTTTAGATGCTACATGTTAAGACGTACACGCCACAACAATTCTTTTCGAGATACAACGTGTAGTTTTGGAGACACAAGCTAATTTTGTACTATGCGTTATTTCTTCTCGTAAAGAGTTTCCAATGTGTCCGTATATGTATTTACTCTGCAAAACTGTATTTCCTTATGAAGTGGTATTCTTACATATCCTTTCGAGAGAAAACTGTCCTGTGCCTTCTCTTTTGAGGCTACACACTTAGACATACACGCAACATGAAAGCTTTTCGACTTACAACGTGTTGTTTAGGAAAAACAAGATAATTTCGCACGATGCGGGATTTCCTTAAAACGTGATTTTCTGAAAAATTTTGACGAAAGAAAATTCTCCTTTTGGTTCTCTTTAGATGCTACATGTTAAGACGTACACGCCACAACAATTCTTTTCGAGATACAACGTGTAGTTTTGGAGATACAAGCTAATTTTGTACTATGCGTTATTTCTTCTCGTAAAGAGTTTCCAATGCGTACGTATATGTCTTTACTCTGCAAAACTGTATTTCCTTATGAAGTGGTATTCTTACATATCCTTTCGAGAGAAAACTGTCCTGTGCCTTCTCTTTTGAGGCTACACACTTAGACATACACGCAACATGAAAGCTTTTCGACTTACAACGTGTTGTTTAGGAAAAACATGATAATTTCGCACGATGCGGGATTTCCTTAAAACGTGATTTTCTGAAAGATTTTGACGAAAGAAAATTCTCCTTTTGGTTCTCTTTAGATGCTACATGTTAAGTCGTACACGCCACAACAATTCTTTTCGAGATACAACGTGTAGTTTTGGAGATACAAGCTAATTTTGTACTATGCGTTATTTCTTCTCGTAAAGAGTTTCCAATGCGTACGTATATGTCTTTACTCTGCAAAACTGTATTTCCTTATGAAGTGGTATTCTTACATATCCTTTCGAGAGAAAACTGTCCTGTGCCTTCTCTTTTGAGGCTACACACTTAGACATACACGCAACATGAAAGCTTTTCGACTTACAACGTGTTGTTTAGGAAAAACAAGATAATTTCGCACGATGCGGGATTTCCTTAAAACGTGATTTTCTGAAAAATTTTGACGAAAGAAAATTCTCCTTTTGGTTCTCTTTAGATGCTACATGTTAAGACGTACACGCCACAACAATTCTTTTCGAGATACAACGTGTAGTTTTGGAGATACAAGCTAATTTTGTACTATGCGTTATTTCTTCTCGTAAAGAGTTTCCAATGCGTACGTATATGTCTTTACTCTGCAAAACTGTATTTCCTTATGAAGTGGTATTCTTACATATCCTTTCGAGAGAAAACTGTCCTGTGCCTTCTCTTTTGAGGCTACACACTTAGACATACACGCAACATGAAAGCTTTTCGACTTACAACGTGTTGTTTAGGAAAAACAAGATAATTTCGCACGATGCGGGATTTCCTTAAAACGTGATTTTCTGAAAAAATTTGACGAAAGAAACTTCTCCTTTTGGTTCTATTTAGATGCTACATGTTAAGACGTACACGCCACAACACTTCTTTTCGAGATACAACGTGTAGTTTTGGAGATACAAGCTAATTTTGTACTATGCGTTATTTCTTCTCGTAAAGAGTTTCCAATGCGTACGTATATGTCTTTACTCTGCAAAACTGTATTTCCTTATGAAGTGGTATTCTTACATATCCTTTCGAGAGAAAACTGTCCTGTGCCTTCTCTTTTGAGGCTACACACTTAGACATACACGCAACATGAAAGCTTTTCGACTTACAACGTGTTGTTTAGGAAAAACAAGATAATTTCGCACGATGCGGGATTTCCTTAAAACGTGATTTTCTGAAAAATTTTGACGAAAGAAAATTCTCCTTTTGGTTCTCTTTAGATGCTACATGTTAAGACGTACACGCCACAACAATTCTTTTCGAGATAAAACGTGTAGTTTTGGAGATACAAGCTAATTTTGTACTATGCGTTATTTCTTCTCGTAGTTTCCAATGCGTACGTATATGTCTTTACTCTGCAAAACTGTATTTCCTTATGAAGTGGTATTCTTACATATCCTTTCGAGAGAAAACTGTCCTGTGCCTTCTCTTTTGAGGCTACACACTTAGACATACACGCAACATGAAAGCTTTTCGACTTACAACGTGTTGTTTAGGAAAAACAAGATAATTTCGCACGATGCGGGATTTCCTTAAAACGTGATTTTCTGAAAAATTTTGACGAAAGAAAATTCTCCTTTTGGTTCTCTTTAGATGCTACATGTTAAGACGTACACGCCACAACAATTCTTTTCGAGATACAACGTGTAGTTTTGGAGATACAAGCTAATTTTGTACTATGCGTTATTTCTACTCGTAAAGAGTTTCCAATGCGTATGTATATGTCTTTACTCTGCTAAACTGTATTTCCTTATGAAGTGGTATTCTTACATATCCTTTCGAGAGAAAACTGTCCTGTGCCTTCTCTTTTGAGGCTACACACTTAGACATACACGCAACATGAAAGCTTTTCGACTTACAACGTGTTGTTTAGGAAAAACAAGATAATTTCGCACGATGCGGGATTTCCTTAAAACGTGATTTTCTGAAAAATTTTGACGAAAGAAAATTCTCCTTTTGGTTCTCTTTAGATGCTACATGTTAAGACGTACACGCCACAACAATTCTTTTCGAGATACAACGTGTAGTTTTGGAGATACAAGCTAATTTTGTACTATGCGTTATTTCTTCTCGTAAAGAGTTTCCAATGTGTACGTATATGTATTTACTCTGCAAAACTGTATTTCCTTATGAAGTGGTATTCTTACATATCCTTTCGAGAGAAAACTGTCCTGTGCCTTCTCTTTTGAGGCTACACACTTAGACATACACGCAACATGAAAGCTTTTCGACTTACAACGTGTTGTTTAGGAAAAACAAGATAATTTCGCACGATGCGGGATTTCCTTAAAACGTGATTTTCTGAAAAATTTTGACGAAAGAAAATTCTCCTTTTGGTTCTCTTTAGATGCTACATGTTAAGACGTACACGCCACAACAATTCTTTTCGAGATACAACGTGTAGTTTTGGAGATACAAGCTAATTTTGTACTATGCGTTATTTCTTCTCGTAAAGAGTTTCCAATGCGTACGTATATGTCTTTACTCTGCAAAACTGTATGTCCTTATGAAGTGGTATTCTTACATATCCTTTCGAGAGAAAACTGTCCTGTGCCTTCTCTTTTGAGGCTACACACTTAGACATACACGCAACATGAAAGCTTTTCGACTTACAACGTGTTGTTTAGGAAAAACATGATAATTTCGCACGATGCGGGATTTCCTTAAAACGTGATTTTCTGAAAGATTTTGACGAAAGAAAATTCTCCTTTTGGTTCTCTTTAGATGCTACATGTTAAGTCGTACACGCCACAACAATTCTTTTCGAGATACAACGTGTAGTTTTGGAGATACAAGCTAATTTTGTACTATGCGTTATTTCTTCTCGTAAAGAGTTTCCAATGCGTACGTATATGTCTTTACTCTGCAAAACTGTATTTCCTTATGAAGTGGTATTCTTACATATCCTTTCGAGAGAAAACTGTCCTGTGCCTTCTCTTTTGAGGCTACACACTTAGACATACACGCAACATGAAAGCTTTTCGACTTACAACGTGTTGTTTAGGAAAAACAAGATAATTTCGCACGATGCGGGATTTCCTTAAAACGTGATTTTCTGAAAGATTTTGACGAAAGAAAATTCTCCTTTTGGTTCTCTTTAGATGCTACATGTTAAGACGTACACGCCACAACAATTCTTTTCGAGATACAACGTGTAGTTTTGGAGATACAAGCTAATTTTGTACTATGCGTTATTTCTTCTCGTAAAGAGTTTCCAATGCGTACGTATATGTCTTTACTCTGCAAAACTGTATTTCCTTATGAAGTGGTATTCTTACATATCCTTTCGAGAGAAAACTGTCCTGTGCCTTCTCTTTTGAGGCTACACACTTAGACATACACGCAACATGAAAGCTTTTCGACTTACAACGTGTTGTTTAGGAAAAACAAGATAATTTCGCACGATGCGGGATTTCCTTAAAACGTGATTTTCTGAAAAATTTTGACGAAAGAAAATTCTCCTTTTGGTTCTATTTAGATGCTACATGTTAAGACGTACACGCCACAACACTTCTTTTCGAGATACAACGTGTAGTTTTGGAGATACAAGCTAATTTTGTACTATGCGTTATTTCTTCTCGTAAAGAGTTTCCAATGCGTACGTATATGTCTTTACTCTGCAAAACTGTATTTCCTTATGAAGTGGTATTCTTACATATCCTTTCGAGAGAAAACTGTCCTGTGCCTTCTCTTTTGAGGCTACACACTTAGACATACACGCAACATGAAAGCTTTTCGACTTACAACGTGTTGTTTAGGAAAAACAAGATAATTTCGCACGATGCGGGATTTCCTTAAAACGTGATTTTCTGAAAAATTTTGACGAAAGAAAATTCTCCTTTTGGTTCTCTTTAGATGCTACATGTTAAGACGTACACGCCACAACAATTCTTTTCGAGATAAAACGTGTAGTTTTGGAGATACAAGCTAATTTTGTACTATGCGTTATTTCTTCTCGTAAAGAGTTTCCAATGCGTACGTATATGTCTTTACTCTGCAAAACTGTATTTCCTTATGAAGTGGTATTCTTACATATCCTTTCGAGAGAAAACTGTCCTGTGCCTTCTCTTTTGAGGCTACACACTTAGACATACACGCAACATGAAAGCTTTTCGACTTACAACGTGTTGTTTAGGAAAAACAAGATAATTTCGCACGATGCGGGATTTCCTTAAAACGTGATTTTCTGAAAAAATTTGACGAAAGAAACTTCTCCTTTTGGTTCTATTTAGATGCTACATGTTAAGACGTACACGCCACAACACTTCTTTTCGAGATACAACGTGTAGTTTTGGAGATACAAGCTAATTTTGTACTATGCGTTATTTCTTCTCGTAAAGAGTTTCCAATGCGTACGTATATGTCTTTACTCTGCAAAACTGTATTTCCTTATGAAGTGGTATTCTTACATATCCTTTCGAGAGAAAACTGTCCTGTGCCTTCTCTTTTGAGGCTACACACTTAGACATACACGCAACATGAAAGCTTTTCGACTTACAACGTGTTGTTTAGGAAAAACAAGATAATTTCGCACGATGCGGGATTTCCTTAAAACGTGATTTTCTGAAAAATTTTGACGAAAGAAAATTCTCCTTTTGGTTCTCTTTAGATGCTACATGTTAAGACGTACACGCCACAACAATTCTTTTCGAGATAAAACGTGTAGTTTTGGAGATACAAGCTAATTTTGTACTATGCGTTATTTCTTCTCGTAGTTTCCAATGCGTACGTATATGTCTTTACTCTGCAAAACTGTATTTCCTTATGAAGTGGTATTCTTACATATCCTTTCGAGAGAAAACTGTCCTGTGCCTTCTCTTTTGAGGCTACACACTTAGACATACACGCAACATGAAAGCTTTTCGACTTACAACGTGTTGTTTAGGAAAAACAAGATAATTTCGCACGATGCGGGATTTCCTTAAAACGTGATTTTATGAAAAATTTTGACGAAAGAAAATTGTCCTTTTGGTTCTCTTTAGATGCTACATGTTAAGACGTACACGCCACAACAATTTTTTTCGAGATACAACGTGCAGTTTTGGAGATACAAGCTAATTTTGTACTATGCGTTATGTCTTCTCGTAAAGAGTTTCCAATGCGTATGTATATGTCTTTACTCTGCTAAACTGTATTTCCTTATGAAGTGGTATTCTTACATATCCTTTCGAGAGAAAACTGTCCTGTGCCTTCTCTTTTGAGGCTACACACTTAGACATACACGCAACATGAAAGCTTTTCGACTTACAACGTGTTGTTTAGGAAAAACAAGATAATTTCGCACGATGCGGGATTTCCTTAAAACGTGATTTTCTGAAAAATTTTGACGAAAGAAAATTCTCCTTTTGGTTCTCTTTAGATGCTACATGTTAAGACGTACACGCCACAACAATTCTTTTCGAGATACAACGTGTAGTTTTGGAGATACAAGCTAATTTTGTACTATGCGTTATTTCTTCTCGTAAAGAGTTTCCAATGTGTACGTATATGTATTTACTCTGCAAAACTGTATTTCCTTATGAAGTGGTATTCTTACATATCCTTTCGAGAGAAAACTGTCCTGTGCCTTCTCTTTTGAGGCTACACACTTAGACATACACGCAACATGAAAGCTTTTCGACTTACAACGTGTTGTTTAGGAAAAACAAGATAATTTCGCACGATGCGGGATTTCCTTAAAACGTGATTTTCTGAAAAATTTTGACGAAAGAAAATTCTCCTTTTGGTTCTCTTTAGATGCTACATGTTAAGACGTACACGCCACAACAATTCTTTTCGAGATACAACGTGTAGTTTTGGAGATACAAGCTAATTTTGTACTATGCGTTATTTCTTCTCGTAAAGAGTTTCCAATGCGTACGTATATGTCTTTACTCTGCAAAACTGTATGTCCTTATGAAGTGGTATTCTTACATATCCTTTCGAGAGAAAACTGTCCTGTGCCTTCTCTTTTGAGGCTACACACTTAGACATACACGCAACATGAAAGCTTTTCGACTTACAACGTGTTGTTTAGGAAAAACATGATAATTTCGCACGATGCGGGATTTCCTTAAAACGTGATTTTCTGAAAGATTTTGACGAAAGAAAATTCTCCTTTTGGTTCTCTTTAGATGCTACATGTTAAGTCGTACACGCCACAACAATTCTTTTCGAGATACAACGTGTAGTTTTGGAGATACAAGCTAATTTTGTACTATGCGTTATTTCTTCTCGTAAAGAGTTTCCAATGCGTACGTATATGTCTTTACTCTGCAAAACTGTATTTCCTTATGAAGTGGTATTCTTACATATCCTTTCGAGAGAAAACTGTCCTGTGCCTTCTCTTTTGAGGCTACACACTTAGACATACACGCAACATGAAAGCTTTTCGACTTACAACGTGTTGTTTAGGAAAAACAAGATAATTTCGCACGATGCGGGATTTCCTTAAAACGTGATTTTCTGAAAGATTTTGACGAAAGAAAATTCTCCTTTTGGTTCTCTTTAGATGCTACATGTTAAGACGTACACGCCACAACAATTCTTTTCGAGATACAACGTGTAGTTTTGGAGATACAAGCTAATTTTGTACTATGCGTTATTTCTTCTCGTAAAGAGTTTCCAATGCGTACGTATATGTCTTTACTCTGCAAAACTGTATTTCCTTATGAAGTGGTATTCTTACATATCCTTTCGAGAGAAAACTGTCCTGTGCCTTCTCTTTTGAGGCTACACACTTAGACATACACGCAACATGAAAGCTTTTCGACTTACAACGTGTTGTTTAGGAAAAACAAGATAATTTCGCACGATGCGGGATTTCCTTAAAACGTGATTTTCTGAAAAATTTTGACGAAAGAAAATTCTCCTTTTGGTTCTATTTAGATGCTACATGTTAAGACGTACACGCCACAACACTTCTTTTCGAGATACAACGTGTAGTTTTGGAGATACAAGCTAATTTTGTACTATGCGTTATTTCTTCTCGTAAAGAGTTTCCAATGCGTACGTATATGTCTTTACTCTGCAAAACTGTATTTCCTTATGAAGTGGTATTCTTACATATCCTTTCGAGAGAAAACTGTCCTGTGCCTTCTCTTTTGAGGCTACACACTTAGACATACACGCAACATGAAAGCTTTTCGACTTACAACGTGTTGTTTAGGAAAAACAAGATAATTTCGCACGATGCGGGATTTCCTTAAAACGTGATTTTCTGAAAAATTTTGACGAAAGAAAATTCTCCTTTTGGTTCTCTTTAGATGCTACATGTTAAGACGTACACGCCACAACAATTCTTTTCGAGATAAAACGTGTAGTTTTGGAGATACAAGCTAATTTTGTACTATGCGTTATTTCTTCTCGTAAAGAGTTTCCAATGCGTACGTATATGTCTTTACTCTGCAAAACTGTATTTCCTTATGAAGTGGTATTCTTACATATCCTTTCGAGAGAAAACTGTCCTGTGCCTTCTCTTTTGAGGCTACACACTTAGACATACACGCAACATGAAAGCTTTTCGACTTACAACGTGTTGTTTAGGAAAAACAAGATAATTTCGCACGATGCGGGATTTCCTTAAAACGTGATTTTCTGAAAAAATTTGACGAAAGAAACTTCTCCTTTTGGTTCTATTTAGATGCTACATGTTAAGACGTACACGCCACAACACTTCTTTTCGAGATACAACGTGTAGTTTTGGAGATACAAGCTAATTTTGTACTATGCGTTATTTCTTCTCGTAAAGAGTTTCCAATGCGTACGTATATGTCTTTACTCTGCAAAACTGTATTTCCTTATGAAGTGGTATTCTTACATATCCTTTCGAGAGAAAACTGTCCTGTGCCTTCTCTTTTGAGGCTACACACTTAGACATACACGCAACATGAAAGCTTTTCGACTTACAACGTGTTGTTTAGGAAAAACAAGATAATTTCGCACGATGCGGGATTTCCTTAAAACGTGATTTTCTGAAAAATTTTGACGAAAGAAAATTCTCCTTTTGGTTCTCTTTAGATGCTACATGTTAAGACGTACACGCCACAACAATTCTTTTCGAGATAAAACGTGTAGTTTTGGAGATACAAGCTAATTTTGTACTATGCGTTATTTCTTCTCGTAGTTTCCAATGCGTACGTATATGTCTTTACTCTGCAAAACTGTATTTCCTTATGAAGTGGTATTCTTACATATCCTTTCGAGAGAAAACTGTCCTGTGCCTTCTCTTTTGAGGCTACACACTTAGACATACACGCAACATGAAAGCTTTTCGACTTACAACGTGTTGTTTAGGAAAAAAAAGATAATTTCGCACGATGCGGGATTTCCTTAAAACGTGATTTTATGAAAAATTTTGACGAAAGAAAATTGTCCTTTTGGTTCTCTTTAGATGCTACATGTTAAGACGTACACGCCACAACAATTTTTTTCGAGATACAACGTGCAGTTTTGGAGATACAAGCTAATTTTGTACTATGCGTTATGTCTTCTCGTAAAGAGTTTCCAATGCGTACGTATATGTCTTTACTCTGCAAAACTGTATTTCCTTATGAAGTGGTATTCTTACATATCCTTTCGAGAGAAAACTGTCCTGTGCCTTCTCTTTTGAGGCTACACACTTAGACATACACGCAACATGAAAGCTTTTCGACTTACAACGTGTTGTTTAGGAAAAACAAGATAATTTCGCACGATGCGGGATTTCCTTAAAACGTGATTTTCTGAAAAATTTTGACGAAAGAAAATTCTCCTTTTGGTTCTCTTTAGATGCTACATGTTAAGACGTACACGGCACAACAATTCTTTTCGAGATACAACGTGTAGTTTTGGAGATACAAGCTAATTTTGTACGATGCGTTATTTCTTCTCGTAAAGAGTTTCCAAAGCGTACGTATATGTCTTTACTCTGCAAAACTGTATTTCCTTATGAAGTGGTATTCTTACATATCATTTCGAGAGAAAACTGTCCTGTGCCTTCTCTTTTGAGGCTACACACTTAGACATACACGCAACATCAAAGCTTTTCGACTTACAACGTGTTGTTTAGGAAAAACAAGATAATTTCGCACGATGCGGGATTTCCTTAAAACGTGATTTTCTGAAAAATTTTGACGAAAGAAAATTCTCCTTTTGGTTCTTTTTAGATGCTACATGTTAAGACGTACACGCCACAACAATTCTTTTCGAGATACAACGTGTAGTTTTGGAGATACAAGCTAATTTTGTACTATGCGTTATTTCTTCTCGTAAAGAGTTTCCAATGCGTACGTATATGTCTTTACTCTGCAAAACTGTATTTCCTTATGAAGTGGTATTCTTACATATCCTTTCGAGAGAAAACTGTCCTGTGCCTTCTCTTTTGAGGCTACGCACTTAGACATACACGCAACATGAAAGATTTTCGACTTACAACGTGTTGTTTAGGAAAAACAAGATAATTTCGCACGATGCGGGATTTCCTTAAAACGTGATTTTCTGAAAAATTTTGACGAAAGAAAATTCTCCTTTTGGTTCTCTTTAGATGCTACATGTTAAGACGTACACGCCACAACAATTCTTTTCGAGATACAACGTGTAGTTTTGGAGATACAAGCTAATTTTTTACTATGCGTTATTTCTTCTCCTAAAGAGTTTCCAATGCGTACGTATATGTCTTTACTCTGCAAAACTGTATTTCCTTATGAAGTGGTATTCTTACATATCCTTTCGAGAGAAAACTGTCCTGTGCCTTCTCTTTTGAGGCTACACACTTAGACATACACGCAACATGAAAGCTTTTCGACTTACAACGTGTTGTTTAGGAAAAAAAAGATAATTTCGCACGATGCGGGATTTCCTTAAAACGTGATTTTCTGAAAAATTTTGACGAAAGAAAATTGTCCTTTTGGTTCTCTTTAGATGCTACATGTTAAGACGTACACGCCACAACAATTTTTTTCGAGATACAACGTGCAGTTTTGGAGATACAAGCTAATTTTGTACTATGCGTTATTTCTTCTCGTAAAGAGTTTCCAATGCGTACGTATATGTCTTTACTCTGCAAAACTGTATTTCCTTATGAAGTGGTATTCTTACATATCCTTTCGAGAGAAAACTGTCCTGTGCCTTCTCTTTTGAGGCTACACACTTAGACATACACGCAACATGAAAGCTTTTCGACTTACAACGTGTTGTTTAGGAAAAACAAGATAATTTCGCACGATGCGGGATTTCCTTAAAACGTGATTTTCTGAAAATTTTTGACGAAAGAAAATTCTCCTTTTGGTTCTCTTTAGATGCTACATGTTAAGACGTACACGCCACAACAATTCTTTTCGAGATACAACGTGTAGTTTTGGAGATACAAGCTAATTTTGTACGATGCGTTATTTCTTCTCGTAAAGAGTTTCCAAAGCGTACGTATATGTCTTTACTCTGCAAAACTGTATTTCCTTATGAAGTGGTATTCTTACATATCATTTCGAGAGAAAACTGTCCTGTGCCTTCTCTTTTGAGGCTACACACTTAGACATACACGCAACATCAAAGCTTTTCGACTTACAACGTGTTGTTTAGGAAAAACAAGATAATTTCGCACGATGCGGGATTTCCTTAAAACGTGATTTTCTGAAAAATTTTGACGAAAGAAAATTCTCCTTTTGGTTCTCTTTAGATGCTACATGTTAAGACGTACACGCCACAACAATTCTTTTCGAGATACAACGTGTAGTTTTGGAGATACAAGCTAATTTTGTACGATGCGTTATTTCTTCTCGTAAAGAGTTTCCAATGCGTACGTATATGTCTTTACGCTGCAAAACTGTATTTCCTTATGAAGTGGTATTCTTACATATCCTTTCGAGAGAAAACTGTCCTGTGCCTTCTCTTTTGAGGCTACACACTTAGACATACACGCAACATGAAAGCTTTTCGACTTACAACGTGTTGTTTAGGAAAAACAAGATAATTTCGCACGATGCGGGATTTCCTTAAAACGTGATTTTCTGAAAAATTTTGACGAAAGAAAATTCTCCTTTTGGTTCTCTTTAGATGCTACATGTTAAGACGTACACGCCACAACAATTCTTTTCGAGATACAACGTGTAGTTTTGGAGATACAAGCTAATTTTGTACGATGCGTTATTTCTTCTCGTAAAGAGTTTCCAATGCGTACGTATATGTCTTTACTCTGCAAAACTGTATTTCCTTATGAAGTGGTATTCTTACATATCCTTTCGAGAGAAAACTGTCCTGTGCCTTCTCTTTTGAGGCTACGCACTTAGACATACACGCAACATGAAAGATTTTCGACTTACAACGTGTTGTTTAGGAAAAACAAGATAATTTCGCACGATGCGGGATTTCCTTAAAACGTGATTTTCTGAAAAATTTTGACGAAAGAAAATTCTCCTTTTGGTTCTCTTTAGATGCTACATGTTAAGACGTACACGCCACAACAATTCTTTTCGAGATACAACGTGTAGTTTTGGAGATACAAGCTAATTTTGTACTATGCGTTATTTCTTCTCCTAAAGAGTTTCCAATGCGTACGTATATGTCTTTACTCTGCAAAACTGTATTTCCTTATGAAGTGGTATTCTTACATATCCTTTCGAGAGAAAACTGTCCTGTGCCTTCTCTTTTGAGGCTACACACTTAGACATACACGCAACATGAAAGCTTTTCGACTTACAACGTGTTGTTTAGGAAAAAAAAGATAATTTCGCACGATGCGGGATTTCCTTAAAACGTGATTTTATGAAAAATTTTGACGAAAGAAAATTGTCCTTTTGGTTCTCTTTAGATGCTACATGTTAAGACGTACACGCCACAACAATTTTTTTCGAGATACAACGTGCAGTTTTGGAGATACAAGCTAATATTGTACTATGCGTTATTTCTTCTCGTAAAGAGTTTCCAATGCGTACGTATATGTCTTTACTCTGCAAAACTGTATTTCCTTATGAAGTGGTATTCTTACATATCCTTTCGAGAGAAAACTGTCCTGTGCCTTCTCTTTTGAGGCTACACACTTAGACATACACGCAACATGAAAGCTTTTCGACTTACAACGTGTTGTTTAGGAAAAACAAGATAATTTCGCACGATGCGGGATTTCCTTAAAACGTGATTTTCTGAAAAATTTTGACGAAAGAAAATTCTCCTTTTGGTTCTCTTTAGATGCTACATGTTAAGACGTACACGCCACAACAATTCTTTTCGAGATACAACGTGTAGTTTTGGAGATACAAGCTAATTTTGTACTATGCGTTATTTCTTCTCGTAAAGAGTTTCCAAAGCGTATGTATATGTCTTTACTCTGCAAAACTGTATTTCCTTATGAAGTGGTATTCTTACATATCATTTCGAGAGAAAACTGTCCTGTGCCTTCTCTTTTGAGGCTACACACTTAGACATACACGCAACATCAAAGCTTTTCGACTTACAACGTGTTGTTTAGGAAAAACAAGATAATTTCGCACGATGCGGGATTTCCTTAAAACGTGATTTTCTGAAAAATTTTGACGAAAGAAAATTCTCCTTTTGGTTCTCTTTAGATGCTACATGTTAAGACGTACACGCCACAACAATTCTTTTCGAGATACAACGTGTAGTTTTGGAGATACAAGCTAATTTTGTACTATGCGTTATTTCTTCTCGTAAAGAGTTTCCAATGCGTACGTATAAGTCTTTACGCTGCAAAACTGTATTTCCTTATGAAGTGGTATTCTTACATATCCTTTCGAGAGAAAACTGTCCTGTGCCTTCTCTTTTGAGGCTACACACTTAGACATACACGCAACATGAAAGCTTTTCGACTTACAACGTGTTGTTTAGGAAAAACAAGATAATTTCGCACGATGCGGGATTTCCTTAAAACGTGATTTTCTGAAAAATTTTGACGAAAGAAAATTCTCCTTTTGGTTCTCTTTAGATGCTACATGTTAAGACGTACACGCCACAACAATTCTTTTCGAGATACAACGTGTAGTTTTGGAGATACAAGCTAATTTTGTACGATGCGTTATTTCTTCTCGTAAAGAGTTTCCAATGCGTACGTGTATGTCTTTACTCTGCAAAACTGTATTTCCTTATGAAGTGGTATTCTTACATATCCTTTCGAGAGAAAACTGTCCTGTGCCTTCTCTTTTGAGGCTACACACTTAGACATACACGCAACATGAAAGCTTTTCGACTTACAACGTGTTGTTTAGGAAAAACAAGATAATTTCGCACGATGCGGGATTTCCTTAAAACGTGATTTTCTGAAAAATTTTGACGAAAGAAAATTCTCCTTTTGGTTCTCTTTAGATGCTACATGTTAAGACGTACACGCCACAACAATTCTTTTCGAGATACAACGTGTAGTTTTGGAGATACAAGCTAATTTTGTACTATGCGTTATTTCTTCTCGTAAAGAGTTTCCAATGCGTACGTATATGTCTTTACTCTGCAAAACTGTATTTCCTTATGAAGTGGTATTCTTACATATCCTTTCGAGAGAAAACTGTCCTGTGCCTTCTCTTTTGAGGCTACACACTTAGACATACACGCAACATGAAAGCTTTTCGACTTACAACGTGTTGTTTAGGAAAAAAAAGATAATTTCGCACGATGCGGGATTTCCTTAAAACGTGATTTTATGAAAAATTTTGACGAAAGAAAATTGTCCTTTTGGTTCTCTTTAGATGCTACATGTTAAGACGTACACGCCACAACAATTTTTTTCGAGATACAACGTGCAGTTTTGGAGATACAAGCTAATTTTGTACTATGCGTTATTTCTTCTCGTAAAGAGTTTCCAATGCGTACGTATATGTCTTTACTCTGCAAAACTGTATTTCCTTATGAAGTGGTATTCTTACATATCCTTTCGAGAGAAAACTGTCCTGTGCCTTCTCTTTTGAGGCTACACACTTAGACATACACGCAACATGAAAGCTTTTCGACTTACAACGTGTTGTTTAGGAAAAACAAGATAATTTCGCACGATGCGGGATTTCCTTAAAACGTGATTTTCTGAAAAATTTTGACGAAAGAAAATTCTCCTTTTGGTTCTCTTTAGATGCTACATGTTAAGACGTACACGCCACAACAATTCTTTTCGAGATACAACGTGTAGTTTTGGAGATACAAGCTAATTTTGTACGATGCGTTATTTCTTCTCGTAAAGAGTTTCCAAAGCGTACGTATATGTCTTTACTCTGCAAAACTGTATTTCCTTATGAAGTGGTATTCTTACATATCATTTCGAGAGAAAACTGTCCTGTGCCTTCTCTTTTGAGGCTACACACTTAGACATACACGCAACATCAAAGCTTTTCGACTTACAACGTGTTGTTTAGGAAAAACAAGATAATTTCGCACGATGCGGGATTTCCTTAAAACGTGATTTTCTGAAAAATTTTGACGAAAGAAAATTCTCCTTTTGGTTCTCTTTAGATGCTACATGTTAAGACGTACACGCCACAACAATTCTTTTCGAGATACAACGTGTAGTTTTGGAGATACAAGCTAATTTTGTACTATGCGTTATTTCTTCTCGTAAAGAGTTTCCAATGCGTACGTATAAGTCTTTACGCTGCAAAACTGTATTTCCTTATGAAGTGGTATTCTTACATATCCTTTCGAGAGAAAACTGTCCTGTGCCTTCTCTTTTGAGGCTACACACTTAGACATACACGCAACATGAAAGCTTTTCGACTTACAACGTGTTGTTTAGGAAAAACAAGATAATTTCGCACGATGCGGGATTTCCTTAAAACGTGATTTTCTGAAAAATTTTGACGAAAGAAAATTCTCCTTTTGGTTCTCTTTAGATGCTACATGTTAAGACGTACACGCCACAACAATTCTTTTCGAGATACAACGTGTAGTTTTGGAGATACAAGCTAATTTTGTACGATGCGTTATTTCTTCTCGTAAAGAGTTTCCAATGCGTACGTATATGTCTTTACTCTGCAAAACTGTATTTCCTTATGAAGTGGTATTCTTACATATCCTTTCGAGAGAAAACTGTCCTGTGCCTTCTCTTTTGAGGCTACACACTTAGACATACACGCAACATGAAAGCTTTTCGACTTACAACGTGTTGTTTAGGAAAAACAAGATAATTTCGCACGATGCGGGATTTCCTTAAAACGTGATTTTCTGAAAAATTTTGACGAAAGAAAATTCTCCTTTTGGTTCTCTTTAGATGCTACATGTTAAGACGTACACGCCACAACAATTCTTTTCGAGATACAACGTGTAGTTTTGGAGATACAAGCTAATTTTGTACTATGCGTTATTTCTTCTCGTAAAGAGTTTCCAATGCGTACGTATATGTCTTTACTCTGCAAAACTGTATTTCCTTATGAAGTGGTATTCTTACATATCCTTTCGAGAGAAAACTGTCCTGTGCCTTCTCTTTTGAGGCTACACACTTAGACATACACGCAACATGAAAGCTTTTCGACTTACAACGTGTTGTTTAGGAAAAACAAGATAATTTCGCACGATGCGGGATTTCCTTAAAACGTGATTTTCTGAAAAATTTTGACGAAAGAAAATTCTCCTTTTGGTTCTCTTTAGATGCTACATGTTAAGACGTACACGCCACAACAATTCTTTTCGGGATACAACGTGCAGTTTTGGAGATACAAGCTAATTTTGTACTATGCGTTATTTCTTCTTGTAAAGAGTTTCCAATGCGTACGTATATGTCTTTACTCTGCAAAACTGTATTTCCTTATGAAGTGGTATTCTTACATATCCTTTCGAGAGAAAACTGTCCTGTGCCTTCTCTTTTGAGGCTACACACTTAGACATACACGCAACATGAAAGCTTTTCGACTTACAACGTGTTGTTTAGGAAAAACAAGATAATTTCGCACGATGCGGGATTTCCTTAAAACGTGATTTTCTGAAAAATTTTGACGAAAGAAAATTCTCCTTTTGGTTCTCTTTAGATGCTACATGTTAAGACGTACACGCCACAACAATTCTTTTCGAGATACAACGTGTAGTTTTGGAGATACAAGCTAATTTTGTACTATGCGTTATTTCTTCTCCTAAAGAGTTTCCAATGCGTACGTATATGTCTTTACTCTGCAAAACTGTATTTCCTTATGAAGTGGTATTCTTACATATCCTTTCGAGAGAAAACTGTCCTGTGCCTTCTCTTTTGAGGCTACACACTTAGACATACACGCAACATGAAAGCTTTTCGACTTACAACGTGTTGTTTAGGAAAAACAAGATAATTTCGCACGATGCGGGATTTCCTTAAAACGTGATTTTCTGAAAAATTTTGACGAAAGAAAATTCTCCTTTTGGTTCTCTTTAGATGCTACATGTAAAGACGTACACGCCACAACAATTCTTTTCGAGATACAACGTGTAGTTTTGGAGATACAAGCTAATTTTGTACTATGCGTTATTTCTTCTCGTAAAGAGTTTCCAATGCGTACGTATATGTCTTTACTCTGCAAAACTGTATTTCCTTATGAAGTGGTATTCTTACATATCCTTTCGAGAGAAAACTGTCCTGTGCCTTCTCTTTTGAGGCTACACACGTAGACATACACGCAGCATGAAAGCTTTTCGACTTACAACGTGTTGTTTAGGAAAAACAAGATAATTTCGCACGATGCGGGATTTCCTTAAAACGTGATTTTCTGAAAAATTTTGACGAAAGAAAATTCTCCTTTTGGTTCTCTTTAGATGCTACATGTTAAGACGTACACGCCACAACAATTCTTTTCGAGATACAACGTGTAGTTTTGGAGATACAAGCTAATATTGTACTATGCGTTATTTCTTCTCGTAAAGAGTTTCCAATGCGTACGTATATGTCTTTACTCTGCAAAACTGTATTTCCTTATGAAGTGGTATTCTTACATATCCTTTCGAGAGAAAACTGTCCTGTGCCTTCTCTTTTGAGGCTACACACTTAGACATAGACGCAACATGAAAGCTTTTCTACTTACAACGTGTTGTTTAGGAAAAACAAGATAATTTCGCACGATGCGGGATTTCCTTAAAACGTGATTTTCTGAAAAATTTTGACGAAAGAAAATTCTCCTTTTGGTTCTCTTTAGATGCTACATATTAAGACGTACACGCCACAACAATTCTTTTCGAGATACAACGTGTAGTTTTGGAGATACAAGCTAATTTTGTACTATGCGTTATTTCTTCTCGTAAAGAGTTTCCAATGCGTACGTATATGTCTTTACTCTGCAAAACTGTATTTCCTTATGAAGTGGTATTCTTACATATCCTTTCGAGAGAAAACTGTCCTGTGCCTTCTCTTTTGAGGCTACACACGTAGACATACACGCAACATGAAAGCTTTTCGACTTACAACGTGTTGTTTAGGAAAAACAAGATAATTTCGCACGATGCGGGATTTCCCTAAAACGTGATTTTCTGAAAAATTTTGACGAAAGAAAATTCTCCTTTTGATTCTCTTTAGATGCTACATGTTAATACGTACACGCCACAACAATTCTTTTCGAGATACAACGTGTAGTTTTGGAGATACAAGCTAATTTTGTACGATGCGTTATTTCTTCTCGTAAAGAGTTTCCAATGCGTACGTATATGTCTTTACTCTGCAAAACTGTATTTCCTTATGAAGTGGTATTCTTACATATCATTTCGAGAGAAAACTGTCCTGTGCCTTCTCTTTTGAGGCTACACACTTAGACATACACGCAACATGAAAGCTTTTCGACTTACAACGTGTTGTTTAGGAAAAACAAGATAATTTCGCACGATGCGGGATTTCCTTAAAACGTGATTTTCTGAAAAATTTTGACGAAAGAAAATTCTCCTTTTGGTTCTCTTTAGATGCTACATGTTAAGACGTACACGCCACAACAATTCTTTTCGAGATACAACGTGTAGTTTTGGAGATACAAGCTAATTTTGTACTATGCGTTATTTCTTCTCGTAAAGAGTTTCCAATGCGTACGTATATGTCTTTACGCTGCAAAACTGTATTTCCTTATGAAGTGGTATTCTTACATATCCTTTCGAGAGAAAACTGTCCTGTGCCTTCTCTTTTGAGGCTACACACTTAGACATACACGCAACATGAAAGCTTTTCGACTTACAACGTGTTGTTTAGGAAAAACAAGATAATTTCGCACGATGCGGGATTTCCTTAAAACGTGATTTTCTGAAAAATTTTGACGAAAGAAAATTCTCCTTTTGGTTCTCTTTAGATGCTACATGTTAAGACGTACACGCCACAACAATTCTTTTCGAGATACAACGTGTAGTTTTGGAGATACAAGCTAATTTTGTACGATGCGTTATTTCTTCTCGTAAAGAGTTTCCAATGCGTACGTATATGTCTTTACTCTGCAAAACTGTATTTCCTTATGAAGTGGTATTCTTACATATCCTTTCGAGAGAAAACTGTCCTGTGCCTTCTCTTTTGAGGCTACACACTTAGACATACACGCAACATGAAAGCTTTTCGACTTACAACGTGTTGTTTAGGAAAAACAAGATAATTTCGCACGATGCGGGATTTCCTTAAAACGTGATTTTCTGAAAGATTTTGACGAAAGAAAATTCTCCTTTTGGTTCTCTTTAGATGCTACATGTTAAGACGTACACGCCACAACAATTCTTTTCGAGATACAACGTGTAGTTTTGGAGATACAAGCTAATTTTGTACTATGCGTTATTTCTTCTCGTAAAGAGTTTCCAATGCGTACGTATATGTCTTTACTCTGCAAAACTGTATTTCCTTATGAAGTGGTATTCTTACATATCCTTTCGAGAGAAAACTGTCCTGTGCCTTCTCTTTTGAGGCTACACACTTAGACATACACGCAACATGAAAGCTTTTCGACTTACAACGTGTTGTTTAGGAAAAACAAGATAATTTCGCACGATTCGGGATTTCCTTAAAACGTGATTTTCTGAAAAATTTTGACGAAAGAAAATTCTCCTTTTGGTTCTCTTTAGATGCTACATGTTAAGACGTACACGCCACAACAATTCTTTTCGAGATACAACGTGTAGTTTTGGAGATACAAGCTAATTTTGTACTATGCGTTATTTCTTCTCGTAAAGAGTTTCCAATGCGTACGTATATGTCTTTACTCTGCAAAACTGTATTTCCTTATGAAGTGGTATTCTTACATATCCTTTCGAGAGAAAACTGTCCTGTGCCTTCTCTTTTGAGGCTACACACTTAGACATACACGCAACATGAAAGCTTTTCGACTTACAACGTGTTGTTTAGGAAAAACAAGATAATTTCGCACGATGCGGGATTTCCTTAAAACGTGATTTTCTGAAAAATTTTGACGAAAGAAAATTCTCCTTTTGGTTCTCTTTAGATGCTACATGTTAAGACGTACACGCCACAACAATTCTTTTCGAGATACAACGTGTAGTTTTGGAGATACAAGCTAATTTTGTACTATGCGTTATTTCTTCTCGTAAAGAGTTTCCAATGCGTAAGTATATGTCTTTACTCTGCAAAACTGTATTTCCTTATGAAGTGGTATTCTTACATATCCTTTCGAGAAAAAACTGTCCTGTGCCTTCTCTTTTGAGGCTACACACTTAGACATACACGCAACATGAAAGCTTTTCGACTTACAACGTGTTGTTTAGGAAAAACAAGATAATTTCGCACGATGCGGGATTTCCTTAAAACGTGATTTTCTGAAAAATTTTGACGAAAGAAAATTCTCCTTTTGGTTCTCTTTAGATGCTACATGTTAAGACGTACACGCCACAACAATCCTTTTCGAGATACAACGTGTAGTTTTGGAGATACAAGCTAATTTTGTACTATGCGTTATTTCTTCTCGTAAAGAGTTTCCAATGCGTACGTATATGTCTTTACGCTGCAAAACTGTATTTCCTTATGAAGTGGTATTCTTACATATCCTTTCGAGAGAAAACTGTCCTGTGCCTTCTCTTTTGAGGCTACACACTTAGACATACACGCAACATGAAAGATTTTCGACTTACAACGTGTTGTTTAGGAGAAACAAGATAATTTTGCACGATGTGGGATTTCCTTAAAACGTGATTTTCTGAAAAATTTTGACGAAAGAAAATTCTCCTATTGGTTCTCTTTAGATGCTACATGTTAAGACGTACACGCCACAACAATTCTTTTCGAGATACAACGTGTAGTTTTGGAGATACAAGCTAATTTTGTACTATGCGTTATTTCTTCTCGTAAAGAGTTTCCAATGCGTACGTATATGTCTTTACTCTGCAAAACTGTATTTCCTTATGAAGTGGTATTCTTACATATCCTTTCGAGAGAAAACTGTCCTGTGCCTTCTCTTTTGAGGCTACACACTTAGACATACACGCAACATGAAAGCTTTTCGACTTACAACGTGTTGTTTAGGAAAAACAAGATAATTTCGCACAATGCGGGATTTCCTTAAAACGTGATTTTCTGAAAAATTTTGACGAAAGAAAATTCTCCTTTTGGTTCTCTTTAGATGCTACATGTTAAGACGTACACGCCACAACAATTCTTTTCGAGATACAACGTGTAGTTTTGGAGATACAAGCTAATGTTGTACTATGCGTTATTTCTTCTCGTAAAGAGTTTCCAATGCGTACGTATATGTCTTTACTCTGCAAAACTGTATTTCCTTATGAAGTGGTATTCTTACATATCCTTTGAGAGAAAACTGTCCTGTGCCTTCTCTTTTGAGGCTACACACTTAGACATACACGCAACATGAAAGCTTTTCGACTTACAACGTGTTGTTTAGGAAAAACAAGATAATTTCGCACGATGCGGGATTTCCTTAAAACGTGATTTTCTGAAAAATTTTGACGAAAGAAAATTCTCCTTTTGGTTCTCTTTAGATGCTACATGTTAAGACGTACACGCCACAACAATTCTTTTCGAGATACAACGTGTAGTTTTGGAGATACAAGCTAATTTTGTACGATGCGTTATTTCTTCTCGTAAAGAGTTTCCAATGCGTACGTATATGTCTTTACTCTGCAAAACTGTATTTCCTTATGAAGTGGTATTCTTACATATCCTTTCGAGAGAAAACTGTCCTGTGCCTTCTCTTTTGAGGCTACACACTTAGACATACACGCAACATGAAAGCTTTTCGACTTACAACGTGTTGTTTAGGAAAAACAAGATAATTTCGCACGATGCGGGATTTCCTTAAAACGTGATTTTCTGAAAAATTTTTACGAAAGAAAATTCTCCTTTTGGTTCTCTTTAGATGCAACATGTTAAGACGTACACGCCACAACAATTCTTTTCGAGATACAACGTGTAGTTTTGGAGATACAAGCTAATTTTGTACTATGCGTTATTTCTTCTCCTAAAGAGTTTCCAATGCGTACGTATATGTCTTTACTCTGCAAAATTGTATTTCCTTATGAAGTGGTATTCTTACATATCCTTTCGAGAGAAAACTGTCCTGTGCCTTCTCTTTTGAGGCTACACACTTAGACATACACGCAACATGAAAGCTTTTCGACTTACAACGTGTTGTTTAGGAAAAACAAGATAATTTCGCACGATGCGGGATTTCCTTAAAACGTGATTTTCTGAAAAATTTTGACGAAAGAAAATTCTCCTTTTGGTTCTCTTTAGATGCTACATGTTAAGACGTACACGCCACAACAATTCTTTTCGAGATACAACGTGTAGTTTTGGAGATACAAGCTAATTTTGTACGATGCGTTATTTCTTCTCGTAAAGAGTTTCCAATGCGTACGTATATGTCTTTACTCTGCAAAACTGTATTTTCTTATGAAGTGGTATTCTTACATATCCTTTCGAGAGAAAACTGTCCTGTGCCTTCTCTTTTGAGGCTACACACGTAGACATACACGCAACATGAAAGCTTTTCGACTTACAACGTGTTGTTTAGGAAAAACAAGATAATTTCACACGATGCGGGATTTCCTTAAAACGTGATTTTCTGAAAAATTTTGACGAAAGAAAATTCTCCTTTTGGTTCTCTTTAGATGCTACATGTTAAGACGTACACGCCACAACAATTCTTTTCGAGATACAACGTGTAGTTTTGGAGATACAAGCTAATTTTGTACAATGCTTTATTTCTTCTCGTAAAGAGTTTCCAATGCGTACGTATATGTCTTTACTCTGCAAAACTGTATTTCCTTATGAAGTGGTATTCTTACATATCCTTTCGAGAGAAAACTGTCCTGTGCCTTCTCTTTTGAGGCTACACACTTAGACATACACGCAACATGAAAGCTTTTCGACTTACAACGTGTTGTTTAGGAAAAACAAGATAATTTCGCACGATGCGGGATTTCCTTAAAACGTGATTTTCTGAAAAATTTTGACGAAAGAAAATTCTCCTTTTGGTTCTCTTTAGATGCTACATGTTAAGACGTACACGCCACAACAATTCTTTTCGAGATACAACGTGTAGTTTTGGAGATACAAGCTAATTTTGTACGATGCGTTATTTCTTCTCGTAAAGAGTTTCCAATGCGTACGTATATGTCTTTACTCTGCAAAACTGTATTTCCTTATGAAGTGGTATTCTTACATATCCTTTCGAGAGAAAACTGTCCTGTGCCTTCTCTTTTGAGGCTACACACTTAGACATACACGCAACATGAAAGCTTTTCGACTTACAACGTGTTGTTTAGGAAAAACAAGATAATTTCGCACGATGCGGGATTTCCTTAAAACGTGATTTTCTGAAAAATTTTGACGAAAGAAAATTCTCCTTTTGGTTCTCTTTAGATGCTACATGTTAAGACGTACACGCCACAACAATTCTTTTCGAGATACAACGTGCAGTTTTGGAGATACAAGCTAATGTTGTACTATGCGTTATTTCTTCTCGTAAAGAGTTTCCAATGCGTACGTATATGTCTTTACTCTGCAAAACTGTATTTCCTTATGAAGTGGTATTCTTACATATCCTTTCGAGAGAAAACTGTCCTGTGCCTTCTCTTTTGAGGCTACACACTTAGACATACACGCAACATGAAAGCTTTTCGACTTACAACGTGTTGTTTAGGAAAAACAAGATAATTTCGCACGATGCGGGATTTCCTTAAAACGTGATTTTCTGAAAAATTTTGACGAAAGAAAATTCTCCTTTTGGTTCTCTTTAGATGCTACATGTTAAGACGTACACGCCACAACAATTCTTTTCGAGATACAACGTGTAGTTTTGGAGATACAAGCTAATTTTGTACTATGCGTTATTTCTTCTCGTAAAGAGTTTCCAATGCGTACGTATATGTCTTTACTCTGCAAAACTGTATTTCCTTATGAAGTGGTATTCTTACATATCCTTTCGAGAGAAAACTGTCCTGTGCCTTCTCTTTTGAGGCTACACACTTAGACATACACGCAACATGAAAGCTTTTCGACTTACAACGTGTTGTTTAGGAAAAACAAGATAATTTCGCACGATGCGGGATTTCCTTAAAACGTGATTTTCTGAAAAATTTTGACGAAAGAAAATTCTCCTTTTGGTTCTCTTTAGATGCTACATGTTAAGACGTACACGCCACAACAATTCTTTTCGAGATACAACGTGTAGTTTTGGAGATACAAGCTAATTTTCTACTATGCGTTATTTCTTCCCGTAAAGAGTTTCCAATGCGTACGTATATGTCTTTACTCTGCAAAACTGTATTTCCTTATGAAGTGGTATTCTTACATATCCTTTCGAGAGAAAACTGTCCTGTGCCTTCTCTTTTGAGGCTACGCACTTAGACATACACGCAACATGAAAGCTTTTCGACTTACAACGTGTTGTTTAGGAAAAACAAGATAATTTCGCACGATGCGGGATTTCCTTAAAACGTGATTTTCTGAAAAATTTTGACGAAAGAAAATTCTCCTTTTGGTTCTCTTTAGATGCTACATGTTAAGACGTACACGCCACAACAATTCTTTTCGAGATACAACGTGTAGTTTTGGAGATACAAGCTAATTTTGTACTATGCGTTATTTCTTCTCGTAAAGAGTTTCCAATGCGTACGTATATGTCTTTACTCTGCAAAACTGTATTTCCTTATGAAGTGGTATTCTTACATATCCTTTCGAGAGAAAACTGTCCTGTGCCTTCTCTTTTGAGGCTACACACTTAGACATACACGCAACATGAAAGCTTTTCGACTTACAACGTGTTGTTTAGGAAAAACAAGATAATTTCGCACGATGCGGGATTTCCTTAAAACGTGATTTTCTGAAAAATTTTGACGAAAGAAAATTCTCCTTTTGGTTCTCTTTAGATGCTACATGTTAAGACGTACACGCCACAACAATTCTTTTCGAGATACAACGTGTAGTTTTGGAGATACAAGCTAATTTTGTACGATGCGTTCTTTCTTCTCGTAAAGAGTTTCCAATGCGTACGTATATGTCTTTACTCTGCAAAACTGTATTTCCTTATGAAGTGGTATTCTTACATATCCTTTCGAGAGAAAACTGTCCTGTGCCTTCTCTTTTGAGGCTACACACTTAGACATACACGCAACATGAAAGCTTTTCGACTTACAACGTGTTGTTTAGGAAAAACAAGATAATTTCGCACGATGCGGGATTTCCTTAAAACGTGATTTTCTGAAAAATTTTGACGAAAGAAAATTCTCCTTTTGGTTCTCTTTAGATGCTACATGTTAAGACGTACACGCCACAACAATTCTTTTCGAGATACAACGTGTAGTTTTGGAGATACAAGCTAATTTTGTACGATGCGTTATTTCTTCTCGTAAAGAGTTTCCAATGCGTACGTATATGTCTTTACTCTGCAAAACTGTTTTTCCTTATGAAGTGGTATTCTTACATATCCTTTCGAGAGAAAACTGTCCTGTGCCTTCTCTTTTGAGGCTACACACTTAGACATACACGCAACATTAAAGCTTTTCGACTTACAACGTGTTGTTTAGGAAAAACAAGATAATTTCGCACGATGCGGGATTTCCTTAAAACGTGATTTTCTGAAAAATTTTGACGAAAGAAAATTCTCCTTTTGGTTCTCTTTAGATGCTACATGTTAAGACGTACACGCCACAACAATTCTTTTCGAGATACAACGTGTAGTTTTGGAGATACAAGCTAATGTTGTACTATGCGTTATTTCTTCTCGTAAAGAGTTTCCAATGCGTACGTATATGTCTTTACTCTGCAAAACTGTATTTCCTTATGAAGTGGTATTCTTACATATCCTTTCGAGAGAAAACTGTCCTGTGCCTTCTCTTTTGAGGCTACACACTTAGACATACACGCAACATGAAAGCTTTTCGACTTACAACGTGTTGTTTAGGAAAAACAAGATAATTTCGCACGATGCGGGATTTCCTTAAAACGTGATTTTCTGAAAAATTTTGACGAAAGAAAATTCTCCTTTTGGTTCTGTTTAGATACTACATGTTAAGACGTACACGCCACAACAATTCTTTTCGAGATACAACGTGTAGTTTTGGAGATACAAGCTAATTTTGTACTATGCGTTATTTCTTCTCGTAAAGAGTTTCCAATGCGTACGTATATGTCTTTACTCTGCAAAACTGTATTTCCTTATGAAGTGGTATTCTTACATATCCTTTCGAGAGAAAACTGTCCTGTGCCTTCTCTTTTGAGGCTACACACTTAGACATACACGCAACATGAAAGCTTTTCGACTTACAACGTGTTGTTTAGGAAAAACAAGATAATTTCGCACGATGCGGGATTTCCTTAAAACGTGATTTTCTGAAAAATTTTGACGAAAGAAAATTCTCCTTTTGGTTCTCTTTAGATGCTACATGTTAAGACGTACACGCCACAACAATTCTTTTCGAGATACAACGTGTAGTTTTGGAGATACAAGCTAATTTTGTACTATGCGTTATTTCTTCTCGTAAAGAGTTTCCAATGCGTACGTATATGTCTTTACTCTGCAAAACTGTATTTCCTTATGAAGTGGTATTCTTACATATCCTTTCGAGAGAAAACTGTCCTGTGCCTTCTCTTTTGAGGCTACACACGTAGACATACACGCAACATGAAAGCTTTTCGACTTACAACTTGTTGTTTAGGAAAAACAAGATAATTTCGCACGATGCGGGATGTCCTTAAAACGTGATTTTCTGAAAAATTTTGACGAAAGAAAATTCTCCTTTTGATTCTCTTTAGATGCTACATGTTAAGACGTACACGCCACAACAATTCTTTTCGAGATACAACGTGTAGTTTTGGAGATACAAGCTAATTTTGTACGATGCGTTATTTCTTCTCGTAAAGAGTTTCCAATGTGTACGTATATGTCTTTACTCTGCAAAACTGTATTTCCTTATGAAGTGGTATTCTTACATATCCTTTCGAGAGAAAACTGTCCTGTGCCTTCTCTTTTGAGGCTACACACTTAGACATACACGCAACATGAAAGCTTTTCGACTTACAACGTGTTGTTTAGGAAAAACAAGATAATTTCGCACGATGCGGGATTTCCTTAAAACGTGATTTTCTGAAAAATTTTGACGAAAGAAAATTCTCCTTTTGGTTCTCTTTAGATACTACATGTTAAGACGTACACGCCACAACAATTCTTTTCGAGATACAACGTGTAGTTTTGGAGATACAAGCTAATTTTGTACTATGCGTTATTTCTTCTCGTAAAGAGTTTCCAATGCGTACGTATATGTCTTTACGCTGCAAAACTGTATTTCCTTATGAAGTGGTATTCTTACATATCCTTTCGAGAGAAAACTGTCCTGTGCCTTCTCTTTTGAGGCTACACACTTAGACATACACGCAACATGAAAGCTTTTCGACTTACAACGTGTTGTTTAGGAAAAACAAGATAATTTCGCACGATGCGGGATTTCCTTAAAACGTGATTTTCTGAAAAATTTTGACGAAAGAAAATTCTCCTTTTGGTTCTCTTTAGATGCTACATGTTAAGACGTACACGCCACAACAATTCTTTTCGAGATACAACGTGTAGTTTTGGAGATACAAGCTAATTTTGTACGATGCGTTATTTCTTCTCGTAAAGAGTTTCCAATGCGTACGTATATGTCTTTACTCTGCAAAACTGTATTTCCTTATGAAGTGGTATTCTTACATATCCTTTCGAGAGAAAACTGTCCTGTGCCTTCTCTTTTGAGGCTACACACTTAGACATACACGCAACATGAAAGCTTTTCGACTTACAACGTGTTGTTTAGGAAAAACAAGATAATTTCGCACGATGCGGGATTTCCTTAAAACGTGATTTTCTGAAAAATTTTGACGAAAGAAAATTCTCCTTTTGGTTCTCTTTAGATGCTACATGTTAAGACGTACACGCCACAACAATTCTTTTCGAGATACAACGTGTAGTTTTGGAGATACAAGCTAATTTTGTACTATGCGTTATTTCTTCTCGTAAAGAGTTTCCAATGCGTACGTATATGTCTTTACTCTGCAAAACTGTATTTCCTTATGAAGTGGTATTCTTACATATCCTTTCGAGAGAAAACTGTCCTGTGCCTTCTCTTTTGAGGCTACACACTTAGACATACACGCAACATGAAAGCTTTTCGACTTACAACGTGTTGTTTAGGAAAAACAAGATAATTTCGCACGATGCGGGATTTCCTTAAAACGTGATTTTCTGAAAAATTTTGACGAAAGAAAATTCTCCTTTTGGTTCTCTTTAGATGCTACATGTTAAGACGTACACGCCACAACAATTCTTTTCGAGATACAACGTGTAGTTTTGGAGATACAAGCTAATTTTGTACTATGTGTTATTTCTTCTCGTAAAGAGTTTCCAATGCGTACGTATATGTCTTTACTCTGCAAAACTGTATTTCCTTATGAAGTGGTATTTTTACATATCCTTTCGAGAGAAAACTGTCCTGTGCCTTCTCTTTTGAGGCTACACACTTAGACATACACGCAACATGAAAGCTTTTCGACTTACAACGTGTTGTTTAGGAAAAACAAGATAATTTCGCACGATGCGGGATTTCCTTAAAACGTGATTTTCTGAAAAATTTTGACGAAAGAAAATTCTCCTTTTGGTTCTCTTTAGATGCTACATGTTAAGACGTACACGCCACAACAATTCTTTTCGAGATACAACGTGTAGTTTTGGAGATACAAGCTAATTTTTTACTATGCGTTATTTCTTCTCGTAAAGAGTTTCCAATGCGTACGTATATGTCTTTACTCTGCAAAACTGTATTTCCTTATGAAGTGGTATTCTTACATATCCTTTCGAGAGAAAACTGTCCTGTGCCTTCTCTTTTGAGGCTACACACTTAGACATACACGCAACATGAAAGCTTTTCGACTTACAACGTGTTGTTTAGGAAAAACAAGATAATTTCGCACGATGCGGGATTTCCTTAAAACGTGATTTTCTGAAAAATTTTGACGAAAGAAAATTCTCCTTTTGGTTCTCTTTAGATGCTACATGTTAAGACGTACACGCCACAACAATCCTTTTCGAGATACAACGTGTAGTTTTGGAGATACAAGCTAATTTTGTACTATGCGTTATTTCTTCTCGTAAAGAGTTTCCAATGCGTACGTATATGTCTTTACGCTGCAAAACTGTATTTCCTTATGAAGTGGTATTCTTACATATCCTTTCGAGAGAAAACTGTCCTGTGCCTTCTCTTTTGAGGCTACACACTTAGACATACACGCAACATGAAAGCTTTTCGACTTACAACGTGTTGTTTAGGAAAAACAAGATAATTTCGCACGATGCGGGATTTCCTTAAAACGTGATTTTCTGAAAAATTTTGACGAAAGAAAATTCTCCTTTTGGTTCTCTTTAGATGCTACATGTTAAGACGTACACGCCACAACAATCCTTTTCGAGATACAACGTGTAGTTTTGGAGATACAAGCTAATTTTGTACTATGCGTTATTTCTTCTCGTAAAGAGTTTCCAATGCGTACGTATATGTCTTTACGCTGCAAAACTGTATTTCCTTATGAAGTGGTATTCTTACATATCCTTTCGAGAGAAAACTGTCCTGTGCCTTCTCTTTTGAGGCTACACACTTAGACATACACGCAACATGAAAGCTTTTCGACTTACAACGTGTTGTTTAGGAAAAACAAGATAATTTCGCACGATGCGGGATTTCCTTAAAACGTGATTTTCTGAAAAATTTTGACGAAAGAAAATTCTCCTTTTGGTTCTCTTTAGATGCTACATGTTAAGACGTACACGCCACAACAATTCTTTTCGAGATACAACGTGTAGTTTTGGAGATACAAGCTAATTTTGTACTATGCGTTATTTCTTCTCGTAAAGAGTTTCCAATGCGTACGTATATGTCTTTACTCTGCAAAACTGTATTTCCTTATGAAGTGGCATTCTTACATATCCTTTCGAGAGAAAACTGTCCTGTGCCTTCTCTTTTGAGGCTACACACTTAGACATACACGCAACATGAAAGCTTTTCGACTTACAACGTGTTGTTTAGGAAAAACAAGATAATTTCGCACGATGCGGGATTTCCTTAAAACGTGATTTTCTGAAAAATTTTGACGAAAGAAAATTCTCCTTTTGGTTCTCTTTAGATGCTACATGTTAAGACGTACACGCCACAAAAATTCTTTTCGAGATACAACGTGTAGTTTTGGAGATACAAGCTAATTTTGTACTATGCGTTATTTCTTCTCGTAAAGAGTTTCCAATGTGTACGTATATGTCTTTACTCTGCAAAACTGTATTTCCTTATGAAGTGGTATTCTTACATATCCTTTCGAGAGAAAACTGTCCTGTGCCTTCTCTTTTGAGGCTACACACTTAGACATACACGCAACATGAAAGCTTTTCTACTTACAACGTGTTGTTTAGGAAAAACAAGATAATTTCGCACGATGCGGGATTTCCTTAAAACGTGATTTTCTGAAAAATTTTGACGAAAGAAAATTCTCCTTTTGGTTCTCTTTAGATGCTACATGTTAAGACGTACACGCCACAACAATTCTTTTCGAGATACAACGTGTAGTTTTGGAGATACAAGCTAATTTTGTACTATGCGTTATTTCTTCTCGTAAAGAGTTACCAATGCGTACGTATATGTCTTTACTCTGCAAAACTGTATTTCCTTATGAAGTGGTATTCTTACATATCCTTTCGAGAGAAAACTGTCCTGTGCCTTCTCTTTTGAGGCTACACACGTAGACATACACGCAACATGAAAGCTTTTCGACTTACAACTTGTTGTTTAGGAAAAACAAGATAATTTCGCACGATGCGGGATTTCCTTAATACGTGATTTTCTGAAAAATTTTGACGAAAGAAAATTCTCCTTTTGATTCTCTTTAGATGCTACATGTTAAGACGTACACGCCACAACAATTCTTTTCGAGATACAACGTGTAGTTTTGGAGATACAAGCTAATTTTGTACGATGCGTTATTTCTTCTCATAAAGAGTTTCCAATGCGTACGTATATGTCTTTACTCTGCAAAACTGTATTTCCTTATGAAGTGGTATTCTTACATATCATTTCGAGAGAAAACTGTCCTGTGCCTTCTCTTTTGAGGCTACACACTTAGACATACACGCAACATGAAAGCTTTTCGACTTACAACGTGTTGTTTAGGAAAAACAAGATAATTTCGCACGATGCGGGATTTCCTTAAAACGTGATTTTCTGAAAAATTTTGACGAAAGAAAATTCTCCTTTTGGTTCTCTTTAGATGCTACATGTTAAGACGTACACGCCACAACAATTCTTTTCGAGATACAACGTGTAGTTTTGGAGATACAAGCTAATTTTGTACTATGCGTTATTTCTTCTCGTAAAGAGTTTCCAATGCGTACGTATATGTCTTTACGCTGCAAAACTGTACTTCCTTATGAAGTGGTATTCTTACATATCCTTTCGAGAGAAAACTGTCCTGTGCCTTCTCTTTTGAGGCTACACACTTAGACATACACGCAACATGAAAGCTTTTCGACTTACAACGTGTTGTTTAGGAAAAACAAGATAATTTCGCACGATGCGGGATTTCCTTAAAACGTGATTTTCTGAAAAATTTTGACGAAAGAAAATTCTACTTTTGGTTCTCTTTAGATGCTACATGTTAAGACGTACACGCCACAACAATTCTTTTCGAGATACAACGTGCAGTTTTGGAGATACAAGCTAATTTTGTACGATGCGTTATTTCTTCTCGTAAAGAGTTTCCAATGCGTACGTATATGTCTTTACTCTGCAAAACTGTATTTCCTTATGAAGTGGTATTCTTACATATCCTTTCGAGAGAAAACTGTCCTGTGCCTTCTCTTTTGAGGCTACACACTTAGACATACACGCAACATGAAAGCTTTTCGACTTACAACGTGTTGTTTAGGAAAAACAAGATAATTTCGCACGATGCGGGATTTCCTTAAAACGTGATTTTCTGAAAAATTTTGACGAAAGAAAATTCTCCTTTTGGTTCTCTTTAGATGCTACATGTTAAGACGTACACGCCACAACAATTCTTTTCGAGATACAACGTGTAGTTTTGGAGATACAAGCTAATTTTGTACTATGCGTTATTTCTTCTCGTAAAGAGTTTCCAATGCGTACGTATATGTCTTTACTCAGCAAAACTGTATTTCCTTATGAAGTGGTATTCTTACATATCCTTTCGAGAGAAAACTGTCCTGTGCCTTCTCTTTTGAGGCTACACACTTAGACATACACGCAACATGAAAGCTTTTCGACTTACAACGTGTTGTTTAGGAAAA
Source organism: Apodemus sylvaticus (assembly GCF_947179515.1). NCBI lineage: Eukaryota > Metazoa > Chordata > Mammalia > Rodentia > Muridae > Apodemus > Apodemus sylvaticus. The sequence continues at coordinate 108,316,584 of NC_067482.1, forward strand.
ACAAGATAATTTCGCACGATGCGGGATTTCCTTAAAACGTGATTTTCTGAAAAATTTTGACGAAAGAAAATTCTCCTTTTGGTTCTCTTTAGATTCTACATGTTAAGACGTACACGCCACAACAATTCTTTTCGAGATACAACGTGTAGTTTTGGAGATACAAGCTAATTTTGTACTATGCGTTATTTCTTCTCGTAAAGAGTTTCCAATGCGTACGTATATGTCTTTACTCTGCAAAACTGTATTTCCTTATGAAGTGGTATTTTTACATATCCTTTCGAGAGAAAACTGTCCTGTGCCTTCTCTTTTGAGGCTACACACTTAGACATACACGCAACATGAAAGCTTTTCGACTTACAACGTGTTGTTTAGGAAAAACAAGATAATTTCGCATGATGCGGGATTTCCTTAAAACGTGATTTTCTGAAAAATTTTGACGAAAGAAAATTCTCCTTTTGGTTCTCTTTAGATGCTACATGTTAAGACGTACACGCCACAACAATTCTTTTCGAGATACAACGTGTAGTTTTGGAGATACAAGCTAATTTTGTACTATGCGTTATTTCTTCTCGTAAAGAGTTTCCAATGCGTACGTATATGTCTTTACTCTGCAAAACTGTATTTCCTTATGAAGTGGTATTCTTACATATCCTTTCGAGAGAAAACTGTCCTGTGCCTTCTCTTTTGAGGCTACACACTTAGACATACACGCAACATGAAAGCTTTTCGACTTACAACGTGTTGTTTAGGAAAAACAAGATAATTTCGCACGATGCGGGATTTCCTTAAAACGTGATTTTCTGAAAAATTTTGACGAAAGAAAATTCTCCTTTTGGTTCTCTTTAGATGCTACATGTTAAGACGTACACGCCACAACAATCCTTTTCGAGATACAACGTGTAGTTTTGGAGATACAAGCTAATTTTGTACTATGCGTTATTTCTTCTCGTAAAGAGTTTCCAATGCTTACGTATATGTCTTTACGCTGCAAAACTGTATTTCCTTATGAAGTGGTATTCTTACATATCCTTTCGAGAGAAAACTGTCCTGTGCCTTCTCTTTTGAGGCTACACACTTAGACATACACGCAACATGAAAGCTTTTCGACTTACAACGTGTTGTTTAGGAAAAACAAGATAATTTCGCACGATGCGGGATTTCCTTAAAACGTGATTTTCTGAAAAATTTTGACGAAAGAAAATTCTCCTTTTGGTTCTCTTTAGATGCTACATGTTAAGACGTACACGCCACAACAATTCTTTTCGAGATACAACGTGTAGTTTTGGAGATACAAGCTAATTTTGTACTATGCGTTATTTCTTCTCGTAAAGAGTTTCCAATGCGTACGTATATGTCTTTACTCTGCAAAACTGTATTTCCTTATGAAGTGGTATTCTTACATATCCTTTCGAGAGAAAACTGTCCTGTGCCTTCTCTTTTGAGGCTACACACTTAGACATACACGCAACATGAAAGCTTTTCGACTTACAACGTGTTGTTTAGGAAAAACAAGATAATTTCGCACGATGCGGGATTTCCTTAAAACGTGATTTTCTGAAAAATTTTGACGAAAGAAAATTCTCCTTTTGGTTCTCTTTAGATGCTACATGTTAAGACGTACAGGCCACAACAATTCTTTTCGAGATACAACGTGTAGTTTTGGAGATACAAGCTAATTTTGTACTATGCGTTATTTCTTCTCGTAAAGAGTTTCCAATGCGTACGTATATGTCTTTACTCTGCAAAACTGTATTTCCTTATGAAGTGGTATTCTTACATATCCTTTCGAGAGAAAACTGTCCTGTGCCTTCTCTTTTGAGGCTACACACTTAGACATACACGCAACATGAAAGCTTTTCGACTTACAACGTGTTGTTTAGGAAAAACAAGATAATTTCGCACGATGCGGGATTTCCTTAAAACGTGATTTTCTGAAAAATTTTGACGAAAGAAAATTCTCCTTTTGGTTCTCTTTAGATGCTACATGTTAAGACGTACACGCCACAACAATCCTTTTCGAGATACAACGTGTAGTTTTGGAGATACAAGCTAATTTTGTACTATGCGTTATTTCTTCTCGTAAAGAGTTTCCAATGCGTACGTATATGTCTTTACGCTGCAAAACTGTATTTCCTTATGAAGTGGTATTCTTACATATCCTTTCGAGAGAAAACTGTCCTGTGCCTTCTCTTTTGAGGCTACACACTTAGACATACACGCAACATGAAAGCTTTTCGACTTACAACGTGTTGTTTAGGAAAAACAAGATAATTTCGCACGATGCGGGATTTCCTTAAAACGTGATTTTCTGAAAAATTTTGACGAAAGAAAATTCTCCTTTTGGTTCTCTTTAGATGCTACATGTTAAGACGTACACGCCACAACAATTCTTTTCGAGATACAACGTGTAGTTTTGGAGATACAAGCTAATTTTGTACTATGCGTTATTTCTTCTCGTAAAGAGTTTCCAATGCGTACGTATATGTCTTTACTCTGCAAAACTGTATTTCCTTATGAAGTGGCATTCTTACATATCCTTTCGAGAGAAAACTGTCCTGTGCCTTCTCTTTTGAGGCTACACACTTAGACATACACGCAACATGAAAGCTTTTCGACTTACAACGTGTTGTTTAGGAAAAACAAGATAATTTCGCACGATGCGGGATTTCCTTAAAACGTGATTTTCTGAAAAATTTTGACGAAAGAAAATTCTCCTTTTGGTTCTCTTTAGATGCTACATGTTAAGACGTACACGCCACAACAATTCTTTTCGAGATACAACGTGTAGTTTTGGAGATACAAGCTAATTTTGTACGATGCGTTATTTCGTCTCGTAAAGAGTTTCCAATGCGTACGTATATGTCTTTACTCTGCAAAACTGTATTTCCTTATGAAGTGGTATTCTTACATATCCTTTCGAGAGAAAACTGTCCTGTGCCTTCTCTTTTGAGGCTACACACTTAGACATACACGCAACATGAAAGCTTTTCGACTTACAACGTGTTGTTTAGGAAAAACAAGATAATTTCGCACGATGCGGGATTTCCTTAAAACGTGATTTTCTGAAAAATTTTGACGAAAGAAAATTCTCCTTTTGGTTCTCTTTAGATTCTACATGTTAAGACGTACACGCCACAACAATTCTTTTCGAGATACAACGTGTAGTTTTGGAGATACAAGCTAATTTTGTACTATGCGTTATTTCTTCTCGTAAAGAGTTTCCAATGCGTACGTATATGTCTTTACTCTGCAAAACTGTATTTCCTTATGAAGTGGTATTTTTACATATCCTTTCGAGAGAAAACTGTCCTGTGCCTTCTCTTTTGAGGCTACACACTTAGACATACACGCAACATGAAAGCTTTTCGACTTACAACGTGTTGTTTAGGAAAAACAAGATAATTTCGCATGATGCGGGATTTCCTTAAAACGTGATTTTCTGAAAAATTTTGACGAAAGAAAATTCTCCTTTTGGTTCTCTTTAGATGATACATGTTAAGACGTACACGCCACAACAATTCTTTTCGAGATACAACGTGTAGTTTTGGAGATACAAGCTAATTTTGTACTATGCGTTATTTCTTCTCGTAAAGAGTTTCCAATGCGTACGTATATGTCTTTACTCTGCAAAACTGTATTTCCTTATGAAGTGGTATTCTTACATATCCTTTCGAGAGAAAACTGTCCTGTGCCTTCTCTTTTGAGGCTACACACTTAGACATACACGCAACATGAAAGCTTTTCGACTTACAACGTGTTGTTTAGGAAAAACAAGATAATTTCGCACGATGCGGGATTTCCTTAAAACGTGATTTTCTGAAAAATTTTGACGAAAGAAAATTCTCCTTTTGGTTCTCTTTAGATGCTACATGTTAAGACGTACACGCCACAACAATCCTTTTCGAGATACAACGTGTAGTTTTGGAGATACAAGCTAATTTTGTACTATGCGTTATTTCTTCTCGTAAAGAGTTTCCAATGCTTACGTATATGTCTTTACGCTGCAAAACTGTATTTCCTTATGAAGTGGTATTCTTACATATCCTTTCGAGAGAAAACTGTCCTGTGCCTTCTCTTTTGAGGCTACACACTTAGACATACACGCAACATGAAAGCTTTTCGACTTACAACGTGTTGTTTAGGAAAAACAAGATAATTTCGCACGATGCGGGATTTCCTTAAAACGTGATTTTCTGAAAAATTTTGACGAAAGAAAATTCTCCTTTTGGTTCTCTTTAGATGCTACATGTTAAGACGTACACGCCACAACAATTCTTTTCGAGATACAACGTGTAGTTTTGGAGATACAAGCTAATTTTGTACTATGCGTTATTTCTTCTCGTAAAGAGTTTCCAATGCGTACGTATATGTCTTTACTCTGCAAAACTGTATTTCCTTATGAAGTGGTATTCTTACATATCCTTTCGAGAGAAAACTGTCCTGTGCCTTCTCTTTTGAGGCTACACACTTAGACATACACGCAACATGAAAGCTTTTCGACTTACAACGTGTTGTTTAGGAAAAACAAGATAATTTCGCACGATGCGGGATTTCCTTAAAACGTGATTTTCTGAAAAATTTTGACGAAAGAAAATTCTCCTTTTGGTTCTCTTTAGATGCTACATGTTAAGACGTACACGCCACAACAATTCTTTTCGAGATACAACGTGTAGTTTTGGAGATACAAGCTAATTTTGTACTATGCGTTATTTCTTCTCGTAAAGAGTTTCCAATGCGTACGTATATGTCTTTACTCTGCAAAACTGTATTTCCTTATGAAGTGGTATTCTTACATATCATTTCGAGAGAAAACTGTCCTGTGCCTTCTCTTTTGAGGCTACACACTTAGACATACACGCAACATGAAAGCTTTTCGACTTACTACGTGTTGTTTAGGAAAAACAAGATAATTTCGCACGATGCGGGATTTCCTTAAAACGTGATTTTCTGAAAAATTTTGACGAAAGAAAATTCTCCTTTTGGTTCTCTTTAGATGCTACATGTTAAGACGTACACGCCACAACAATCCTTTTCGAGATACAACGTGTAGTTTTGGAGATACAAGCTAATTTTGTACTATGCGTTATTTCTTCTCGTAAAGAGTTTCCAATGCGTACGTATATGTCTTTACGCTGCAAAACTGTATTTCCTTATGAAGTGGTATTCTTACATATCCTTTCGAGAGAAAACTGTCCTGTGCCTTCTCTTTTGAGGCTACACACTTAGACATACACGCAACATGAAAGCTTTTCGACTTACAACGTGTTGTTTAGGAAAAACAAGATAATTTCGCACGATGCGGGATTTCCTTAAAACGTGATTTTCTGAAAAATTTTGACGAAAGAAAATTCTCCTTTTGGTTCTCTTTAGATGCTACATGTTAAGACGTACACGCCACAACAATTCTTTTCGAGATACAACGTGTAGTTTTGGAGATACAAGCTAATTTTGTACTATGCGTTATTTCTTCTCGTAAAGAGTTTCCAATGCGTACGTATATGTCTTTACTCTGCAAAACTGTATTTCCTTATGAAGTGGCATTCTTACATATCCTTTCGAGAGAAAACTGTCCTGTGCCTTCTCTTTTGAGGCTACACACTTAGACATACACGCAACATGAAAGCTTTTCGACTTACAACGTGTTGTTTAGGAAAAACAAGATAATTTCGCACGATGCGGGATTTCCTTAAAACGTGATTTTCTGAAAAATTTTGACGAAAGAAAATTCTCCTTTTGGTTCTCTTTAGATGCTACATGTTAAGACGTACACGCCACAACAATTCTTTTCGAGATACAACGTGTAGTTTTGGAGATACAAGCTAATTTTGTACGATGCGTTATTTCTTCTCGTAAAGAGTTTCCAATGCGTACGTATATGTCTTTACTCTGCAAAACTGTATTTCCTTATGAAGTGGTATTCTTACATATCCTTTCGAGAGAAAACTGTCCTGTGCCTTCTCTTTTGAGGCTACACACTTAGACATACACGCAACATGAAAGCTTTTCGACTTACAACGTGTTGTTTAGGAAAAACAAGATAATTTCGCACGATGCGGGATTTCCTTAAAACGTGATTTTCTGAAAAATTTTGACGAAAGAAAATTCTCCTTTTGGTTCTCTTTAGATGCTACATGTTAAGACGTACACGCCACAACAATTCTTTTCGAGATACAACGTGTAGTTTTGGAGATACAAGCTAATTTTCTACTATGCGTTATTTCTTCTCGTAAAGAGTTTCCAATGCGTACGTATATGTCTTTACTCTGCAAAACTGTATTTCCTTATGAAGTGGTATTCTTACATATCCTTTCGAGAGAAAACTGTCCTGTGCCTTCTCTTTTGAGGCTACACACTTAGACATACACGCAACATGAAAGCTTTTCGACTTACAACGTGTTGTTTAGGAAAAACAAGATAATTTCGCACGATGCGGGATTTCCTTAAAACGTGATTTTCTGAAAAATTTTGACGAAAGAAAATTCTCCTTTTGGTTCTCTTTAGATGCTACATGTTAAGACGTACACGCCACAACAATCCTTTTCGAGATACAACGTGTAGTTTTGGAGATACAAGCTAATTTTGTACTATGCGTTATTTCTTCTCGTAAAGAGTTTCCAATGCGTACGTATATGTCTTTACGCTGCAAAACTGTATTTCCTTATGAAGTGGTATTCTTACATATCCTTTCGAGAGAAAACTGTCCTGTGCCTTCTCTTTTGAGGCTACACACTTAGACATACACGCAACATGAAAGCTTTTCGACTTATAACGTGTTGTTTAGGAAAAACAAGATAATTTCGCACGATGCGGGATTTCCTTAAAACGTGATTTTCTGAAAAATTTTGACGAAAGAAAATTCTCCTTTTGGTTCTCTTTAGATGCTACATGTTAAGACGTACACGCCACAACAATTCTTTTCGAGATACAACGTGTAGTTTTGGAGATACAAGCTAATTTTGTACTATGCGTTATTTCTTCTCGTAAAGAGTTTCCAATGCGTACGTATATGTCTTTACTCTGCAAAACTGTATTTCCTTATGAAGTGGTATTCTTACATATCCTTTCGAGAGAAAACTGTCCTGTGCCTTCTCTTTTGAGGCTACACACTTAGACATACACGCAACATGAAAGCTTTTCGACTTACAACGTGTTGTTTAGGAAAAACAAGATAATTTCGCACGATGCGGGATTTCCTTAAAACGTGATTTTCTGAAAAATTTTGACGAAAGAAAATTCTCCTTTTGGTTCTCTTTAGATGCTACATGTTAAGACGTACACGCCACAACAATTCTTTTCGAGATACAACTTGTAGTTTTGGAGATACAAGCTAATTTTTACGATGCGTTATTTCTTCTCGTAAAGAGTTTCCAATGCGTACGTATATGTCTTTACTCTGCAAAACTGTATTTCCTTATGAAGTGGTATTCTTACATATCCTTTCGAGAGAAAACTGTC